>NC_056766.1:10797500-11422500 GCF_018687715.1 Carya illinoinensis | reverse complement strand
AAGTGGCCATTTGTGAGACACAGCAAGAGAGAGGAACTACGTAGATCGTGGTTGGTTTGACAACTAGGCTAAAGGTCTTAGCATAGTCAACACCTTCTTGCTGGTGGAAATCCTTAGCAAAGAGTCTCGCCTTGCGTCTTTCAATGGAACCATTGGGATTGTGCTTGGTGCGGAACACCTACCTACAACCAACAATATTAGAATAAGGGGGAGGGTGAACAAGAGACCAAGTGTTGCTCTGGAGGAGAGATTGAAACTCTCTGCTCATGGCATCATGCCACTCAAGAAAGCAAGATGTCGTGGTGTAGGATGATGGTTCTTCAGAGACATCGATGGTGAGGGGGACGCAGTGCCGAGGGGTGAGATAAGGGATTTGGCCAATGGTGAACAATTTGGGACAAGAGTTGTTGGTTTTAGATCTTGTAATGATCTGTGAGCATGGGGGTGGATGTGGAGGAATGGGGGGATTTGGGGGACGAGGGTTAGTGAGAATCTAGTTTGAGAGAGGAGAAGGATATTCGAGAATCATCAATGTGACTTATCGGAAGATTGTTACCATCACCAACTGTTATCTGCTCAAGGCCATGATATGGTTCAGAAAATATGTTAAGGTTGTGACCAGAGGTTATGTGATTTGTCTCAATTGAGTTAGGGTACCATTGAGAATTAGAGGAGGCCTGAGAGGCAGTATAGTGAGCCGAAAGGGTTTTGGAGGATTATATTGGTAGGCTTGGTCAAAGCGGTAGTAGCATTGGAGGGCAACATGGCCAGTTAGATTGCATACTTGACAGGTTGGTTTGGTGAAGGGTTGAGAAGATGAAGAAAAAGGAGGGAGTGTTCGACCACTACGATTTCTGCCACCACAAGAAAGATTTCAACCACCACAAAACTCAGTTCTGACACCACGAGAGAAAGAAGGGGTGGTGATGTTGGCAGATGGGGTTGGTAGAAGACCTTGTTGAGCTGTGTTAAGAGAAACAAGGCTTTCAAAGGTTAGGAGATGATTAAACAATTCGGCTGAGCTAATTGGGGTAGCTCGAGTGGTTACTAAGGTAACAAAGGATTCGAACTCAGAGTTGAGATCATTTAAGAGATAAGAGACAACCTCAAAGTCATGAAGTGGTACTTCGGCAGTGTTCATATTATCGGAGAGAAGACAAACTTTCTTGTAGTAGTCGTTCACAGAGAAGGATCCTTTTTTGAGATTTGTGAGTTGGTGGCAAATTTGAAAGATCTTGGCTTAAGATTGAGAAGTGAACCTGGTTTCAAGTGAAACCCATAGTTCACGAGAGGTATGAGATGATATTACTTGGGCAAGGATAGGTTCGATAAGAGAGGAAAGCAGTGAGTGCACTAAGGAGTAGTTGGTCTGTTTGAAGCCATTGAGGATAGGCAGAATTGGTGGGCTTAGGAACAGAAGAAATGGAGGGAGAAGATGAAGTAGATGGAATAATTTTTTTTTTTGGGGGGGGGGGGGGAGGGGAGGTAGAAAGGAACCATCAATAAAGTGATAAAGTTCTTGACCGTGAAGGTGTGGGATGATTTGAGCACGCCAAATGAGGTAGTTGTCTGAGCTGAGTTTGATGGAGACAATGTGGGAGAATTTATTTGGAAGTTGGAAATTGGGTTGGGAAGAACCATCTTTGTCCGAAGAACCAGTGGTAGTCATGGTGGGAAAAGAAAAGAGAGAAGAAAAAAAGGAAGGAGAACAATGTTAGTCACTTGGTGGCTCTGATACCATGATAAACTTTCAAAGAAGATGAATATTCTGAATTCTCATTGATTACAAAATAAGGTATACATAGTATCTTTTATATCAATACAAAAGGAATATTTGGCCTAGACAATGTAACAAATAGAGAACTTGCTCTGCCAAAATACACAACACTATGTAGAGTTTGTTGAATTCCTCAACCAATACAATTATAGCAATGTCAAGAGGACACACACTAATCTATCTATTTAATTCCAAAAGATTCTAGAGTTGTGGCTGTGCGTGTGAGTCTTGCCATGTCACTTGTGATTTGGGATCCAACATGGAAGGTCCAATAAATGGATAGAATGTGTCCTCTCCCCCTCTAGCAATCTTAATATTTCTTCATGTGAAACTCATAATTTCAAACTCCTTGTAGTCACAGCTATGGACTGTATTTGGTTTTTGAGAAACAAAATTGTGCATGATTCCATTGTCTCGAAAGTTAACGAGTTTATTGCTAGTGTTCATAAAATTTTCAATGATCATAACGAAGCATGGGGCAATAAACAGTTAATTACACCTTTGAATTGGAAGATTTTTCCCAAGGGCCACTCTGTTATGACCTTTGATGTGGTGGTCAGAAAAAGCTGCAATACTACTGCAGCAGTTTTGTTAGGGACCCCAGTCTTGTCCCTAATACTAAGGACCACGAGCTCGCCTTGGTGATGTTGGTGACCGAGTGATCTTGCCAACTTGCTTGATCTTCAATAAAGGGTAGTGTTTGGGTGGAGGAATGAGAGCGGATATGGTGAAATTGGATAGGCTAAGTGTTGATTTGGTGTATTTAATGCAAGGTGGAATGACTTGATGGTTGCCCTTGATATTGGGGCCACTTGGATGATGCTTAGGGTGGGTATGGTAAAGTGTAGCTAGGATTTTGGGTGGTGGCTAAGGAGAATTACGAAATTGGGCAATGATGGATTATAGTTGGAGTGTAAGATAGATTGCACCTTGACTTTAGGGATTGACTAAGGTAAGATAAGAAATGTAGGATTTAGGTAAAAGGATGAGGATTTTTGGTAGGATTTGAAAAGATGGAGATGATTGAGGGAGAATTCCTAAGCTGTAGAAATCTATCAAGGAAAGAAAGGGTTTCGGTTTTGGCAAGTGGAGAAGGTTTTGCTTGACTTGAGGAATTTTAGGAATAGAGTGATTTTAGGGATCGGGTGGTTTGAGGGATTGAGTGATTTGAGTGGATGGAGGATAGGGTTTTGGGAGGATTCCTAAGTGATAGGAATCCTTGAGGATTTGGTGGGACTAGTTTGGTAAGTCAAAGTGGACTTGAGAGCATGGTTTTTAAAATCGTACCTTACCGGCCAGTACGGTCGATATATTCCGTACCGACCACTGGACCGGTACAGAAATTCTACATATTTCATACCGGTTCAAATACCGGCCGATATTTCGGCCTGTACCAGCCTATGCACCGCCGGTATTTCGGTCTCAATTTTTTTTTCCATTTTTTCAAACTATAAACTCATTTTTTGACCTCCAATTTAGACCAAACTATTTATAATATATATATATATATATGTATTTATGTATACTTTATTTATATATAAAATATTATTTTGGAATATAATTAATATATATATTTATATATAATTTATTTATATATCGACTATCCCGAAACGATACCGGTACCGAAATATTTCGTTCCAGTGTCTCGATCGGTACGGCATCCGGTATGGTATTCAAAACATTGCTTGAGAGATTTAAGGGATGAGAGATTTAAAAAATTAAAGATGATTGACAATACCTTAAATTAAGGGATGATGGAGTATCAATTCCTTAAATTAAGGAATTGGAATTGGAGAAAGTCAAGGCTCCTATAAGGAATGAGTTTCCTTATGGAGCATTGGGGGTGGACTAGGGCAAACACTATAGTGGGCGGCACTAAGTGCTTGGATAGATCAAATGAGGCAAATGAAGAATGAACACCAAGAACAAAATAATGAACACTCAAAAATAAAGTAAAATGCTTAAGAACTTGAATGAACAAAAGGTAACAAATCAATTAATGATTCACGGATTGCACAATAGTTGAAATAAATCTCATGAATTGGTAACTTGATAAAAATAAGGATAACAACAACTTGGATTCACGAATTGCACCAAGTTGCAAGAATAAGATAAATGAATCACACCTATTCACGAATTGCAAGATGTGATCCTCTCTTTGGGATTCACAAATTGCACCCAAAAAGCCCAAGTGCCTAGCATCGATTGTTGATCTCCTAAACAAAATAATCCTCCTCTACTCTTCTAAGGAATTTGTCAAAAGATATAAATGTAAAGACTAAGAGTTCTATTTATAAGGATTATAACTTGAAAACTTCCAATAAGTCCCTTGAAAAATAAATGATTAAATTAAAATAAATAATAAATAATAACATAATTGACATGCGCCAAATTGAATCATGGCATACATGAGCCCATGTGTGGACTAAGTTTACCCTTCTCTTCACCGGGCCCTACCAAGTTTGCTCAAGCAGCAGGGGATATAATCTGTACCAAGTTTGCTCAAGCAGCAGGGGACATAATTTTTGTTTTGACAGGTTCTTTCAAAAGTACTAATCTGAACCAAGGTGACGTCACAACACTGTATGAAGGCATCAAAGAGGCAATTGCCAGGTCTATCAAGCATATTGCCATTGCTGGTGATTCCCAAATTGCGATCCTAAAAAGCTATGGACTGGTCCATCTAAACGATAGCAAGAGACGCCAAATTTCTCCTTAATTCCTTCTAAAGTTGGTGCCTAAGGAAAAACCATCGAGACTATAATCGATATACGTATTCAATTGTGCAGTGGGCAGCATCAACCAAATTGTATAGCTGCATCCCCTTATCTCTATTCCACCTAGTCTGTTAGACTTTCATAGTTATAAATTGAAGCGAAAATCTAAAATTTACGTAAAAGAATCGCAAAATATGGATTAATATTAGTAATCCCAAAATTCAAATTAAAGTAAGACAAATATTATACATGTGAAGCAAGAGATTATGATGATATGACCTGCCGCAAAGGTCCCTTTACGTCTGCTTATTTTACTACCATAAACAAAGCCAATTAACAGTAATATCAGCAATTTTCCAGCCTAGAAAATCTACGCATTCACACGACTGGAAAGATAATAATAAAATATATCATTCATTGATGAACGAAGCCAAGCGTTTAATCAAGTTCTTCGCCTTTTCGCTGTTGGGATCAAAGATATGGAAGACATGATCTTCTCCTTGGGTTTCCATGATATCTTTCGATCCTCTCCATCCGCTTTTCACCAAGTTTTCATAGTAAAGCTTTCCCCTATCCCTCAGGATGTCTTTCTCGGCGACGATGACGAGTATCTTGTCGCAGGCCAAGCCGGCGAGACTCGGAGATCGGTCGGTAAAAGGGTTGATGAGGGGATCATCGCAGCTTTTGTCCTCAGATGGACAGACGTAGCGCCACCAGCTGTCCACCATTGCTTTTCTCTCCGATTCTGTGACCTCCGAACCGATGGGGGTTTCTCCCCAGAAGTAGGGATGGATTAAGCCGATGCCGAGGATCTTTAGGTCTCCGGGGAGTTTGGAGTTCATGGCTCGTAGGGCTAAGTGGTGCGAAATATTAGCACCGGCACTGTCTCCCGCCAAGAATACTCTCCCAAAGTCAACGTAATCCTTGAGCCATGGCTCCCGCTCGTGATGATCTCCCACAGCTTGGGCGGCCACCCACCGAAGCGCAGCCCAGCAGTCCTCGTATGCTTCAGTAAGGGAATGCTCCGGGACCCTACTGTACTCCACGGAGATGGCGATGGCGTTAGCATCAGCAACCAGCATGTTGAGACTATGGTGGTAGAGAGGATCAGCGACCGAAGATATGCAGAATGCTCCGCCATGAAAGTAGACAACTAGAGGAACCCTTTTGTGGTTCTCTTGCGGGAGATTTGGACGGTAGAGTCTGGCCGAGATGCCGGTTTCTGGTGCGATGACTATGTCTTTGGATTCAACCCCCGTTTGAGGATCGACGCCAGCGGGAACGACTTGGGTCCCGGCGATCCTTTCCACCGTTCCATCTTTGAATACTCTAAGGTAGGGAAAAACCTCAAGAGCTATCTCTGTGTCTGGCTTTAGCTGGTTTGGATCCATTTGTACGTACTGTCCGTGTGTTTCGTGTGCAGGAGTTTTCTAGAGATCAGAGTCAGAAAGAGAGATATATAAAGACAAAGAGAGACTGGGAGAGGGCAAGGAAATTACGGTCGCCCGGAAGCATCAACAACTGAGAAATCTGTTCGTCACCGACAATAGATGACTTTCCTCCACAGATCTCGTATCGGTATGTGCGGCGTGCCAACCGACCATAGAAAATAGATTACCAACGTCGTGCACATCTGAACTCAACACGGCATTTTACATCTACTAAAAATAAAAATAAAAAGTATTGGTGCTTTGACCGGATCCGTAGCATGTTGACATATTAATCCCGTCGAGAAAAATGAGAAAAATGATACTTGCACTTTTGAATTTATAATCGTTATATAATTATTTTAAAAAATAAATATATATAAAATTTATAAAAAAAATTAATTACTTTTTTAATAATAAATTTTACTTTTTTTTAAAATGACTATATTATTTTTATATATTTTATTGCAGTATGTAACATTATTTTAAAAATTAAATAAAATTTATAATATTTATTGAATATTTAATATTTAAAAAAAATTCATATAAAAATTAGTAATTACAGTAAAATTTATTTGATGTATCTATCTTTCTGGTCGAAAGCATCAAATCTAGATAAAAGGTTTGAAGTACTATTTTAACGAGAATATTGGTCAAAATTTAAATTATTTGTATAAAAAAGATGTATATTGAATTGGGCAAATTTCAAACCGTTTACATTTTTGTTATAGTAGTTAGTTAAATACAGAAGACTACATTCATTTACTAAAAATTAAAATATTATTTTCTAATTATTATAATATAATGTATTAATTAATTATAATATAAGATATGATTTTTATATGATTTTGAGAATTAAATGACATTTAAAAATATGATTTTTTTAATATTAATTTGATTATAATATAAATATTATTATTAAATTGGTAGAATTATAAATTTTTCTAAAAAATATTAATTTAATAAGATTTTATTATTATATAGAAAATAAATAGTTAATTTAATGTGGGAATTGAATTTAGATAAAATAGATAAATAAATTTAAAAAGTGTGATATTAATGAAATTTTAAAAACGAATTTGACCGAGTCAAAGCTCTAAGTGGAAGTTGACGAAGGAACGCTCGGTCTTGTCTATTACTAGGGAGGGATCTTGGGTAGAACCATGCTTCAACTTTACTAAGTACTTACCCACCGGCTTTATTAAATTGAGTTTCTTTATTTAATAGTCAAAATAAGTGGCTTAATTTGGAATTGAAATTGCTTTCATGCATGGCACTTTCATGTTAGGTAACAGGGAATTCTAGCAATCAATAGAATAAAAGGGGAATTCCAACTACCAAACAGGACAAAAAAAGAAGATGATATATAGTTAGGATCGCACATTCCAAATTGTAATATTTTTAGCCCTTGTAAGCACCCAACAACCCAACCACCAAAGAGTACAAAATCATAGTAGTTATAAACGAATGAATTAGGTTAGGAGTGTACAAGAAAATTGCTTGACAGACCCAATTCGAAATAAATTACTTGAGATGAAACAAGTCGGGAATAGAATTTTCTGATTTTATTTCAAGATATATCAGATGAGGTCGAGTAAATAACCTAGTATGTGAAGCTCAGTCCCTTTTGTTGATATTGTATTGGGTGAGAGAGAGAGAGAGTTGAAGCCTTGGCCCGCATATAAGTTCATACCAAACATGAAAATGAGTGATCCGTTAAACGATGCCATTTTGTACTAAGGGAGAGAAACTGTAGGCTTTCTTTTCTCTCTTCTTCCTTTCATCTCCTTCCTCTCTCTTTCCTCCTGCACTGCACCACCCCAGCCACCCTCTCTTCTATTTTTCTCCTTTGCACACGTGAGCTTTGCTCCACCACCTCGCCTCCATATGTCGACTGTTGTCCGCATCTCCTTTGCTACTACTTGACCACCATCTGTGACCCCAAGTCAAGGCCAAGCGTGAAACTCACGGAGGATGGCCTCTCTAATCAGCCATGTAACCACTGTTCGTTTCACCTCCCACGCCCGCCACCCATCGTGGCCTGCACACCGTTTGACCTCACCAATCACAGCTGAGGGTTGTGTTTGTTGTGACCAGCGTGTAAAATCGTTTGACAACATGCTCAAGCAAGACGGTAACTCATGGGCCAACTATGTTGCCTCTCTGTTAGCGAAAGTTAAAGGATATCTAGTCATGTATGAGCCAGGTGCAAAGCTGGGTATTACTTATTACAAAGTTATATGCTCGATTGTTACTTGTGGTGTGACAAATGGAGTCAAAATGTGGAGATGGTCCACAAGGAAGACCATGGTGCATACTTTAGTCAAATGGTTATTCTCTATAATAGAAATGTGATCTTAGGTGAGTAGTGTTTTCTATGAAAGGCTACTCCTTCTCATGACATGCTTCCCCTCCCCATGACCTAATTTCATTAAATTCCACTGTTGCTCACTGGTCGCCTCCGACACCCAATGTTTCAACACTTCTTGTGGACTCCTAGTTGGCACCAAGTGTTTTCCCCTTCCCAGAATATACTTGAATCTCTCTCTCTCTCTCTCTCTCTCTCTCTCTCTCTCTCTCTCTCTCTCTCTCTCTCTCTCTCTCTCTCTCTCTCTCTCTCTCTCTCTCATTGAGTTTTGTACATGTAATTTGAGTTGTGTATAAGTTGGTTTCTGGGTCAATACACCAAAGGTTGCTTGCTTTGCATAGCACTAAAAGTACCCAATAATAGGATGTTCATCCTTAAAGAATCATTTCAGTCTTCGGGGCGTCGACCACCTTAACTTCATATTTTTCCTCATTGTTTTCATCATCAATACCCCTCTTTAACCCTCACATCAAGATCATCTGCTAGTTCATGCCACAATAATGAAATCAAGTATCTAATCGACAAATATGAAACAATCAACATCTACTAAATAAATGAGAGCAAAACATGTAACCATTTACATCATTATGTTTGTTGCTCAATACAATATTCGCTTGAGACTATAGGGGTATCTTTTTTAGTTCTAGAGAGCTCCTTAGTTCTACTCTCATTTATTGTTTTTGAAGTCTTCGCCTTCCCACTTTTTGCAAAGTGCTCAACCTTGCTTAAAGTTCACGTGCTAGATAAACTCGGGTAATTTATTTGAGTCCCAAATGGTTGGTTATAAGGGGCTACACAATGTTAAAAGATGCAATGTAAATAATAATTATATTTTATAATCATTTATAACTCATGTAATTGATTTACCTAACTTCACCATATGTAGAGGTAAGTAGTTGCAGAAGCATTATGCTTTGGTGCAGGCACATAGGGGTTTGAGTAGAAGCATAGGAATTTGGGGTAGTATTTTGAAATGAGTTGCAACAAGTGACTTGCAACAAGTGATTTGTTTAGATACTGAGATGTTCATTATGCTTAACAAATTAAATTAAAGTAAGCACACATGCAATGCAAAAAACTCAAAACTAGGGAACCTAAAGTTTTTGATGTCCTCACGGGAGAATAAAACTATATTAAAAGTCTCATTTCGTAGAAAAGAAGAAAACAAATATGACCACATACAACATAGATATATGCCTTCAATAAACACAAAAAATAAAAAAAATAAAAAAATAAATAAAAAATAAAAAAATAAAAACACAAATAGATAATTGCACAAAAATTTTGATCTAACAAGTTAAATACACAAACAGATAGATGCACAAAAATTTATCTAACAAATAGGTAAATGTACAAACAGATAAATGCATAAAAATTCCATTACATACTCAAGCAAATTAAAAACACAATTAGATACAAAAATTTGCAAAAATTTCAAAATACAGAGTAAATATGGTAGACGAAATGCTTAGCTTTGGTTAAACCTTGAGGTTTAACTTTGCTTCACATTGGTGGGGAATGAAATGCATAGCTTCGGTTTCCATATACAAGGAAGGAATGAAACTTTCGTTGGTGAGTTCTGCCTGCAACCTGCTTCTTAGGATAACTTTTCACTCTTTTGAAACAAAATAGAAGGAAAAATCAAAGTTTTCGTGTGTTTTTTGCTCCTAATTTGTGGGTAATTTTTTTTTTTTATTACACTTAAAGCCAGGTCACCGTACACACTGGCCAGTGTGTTAAAATACAGTGTGCTCCGTAGCATAACTCCTATCAATTAAGTAAATGCCATCAAGATGAACAAAGGGAATTACAAAAGAGGGCTGTGACATCTACAAAGGGGTTCCTTCTTGAGAAATATTTTGGTCACAAAAGGATTTTATAAAATTAAATAAAAAAATTGACGTGACTTGATGTAGTACGTTATACAATAAAATTACTTTTATTATAAAATAAATTTAATATATTATATGAACTCACGTCAGTTAATGAGTTTATCTTTATGAAAAAAATTTTGTGACTACAACACTTCTCTTCTTTTAATTTACACAATCTTAAACAAAAACCAAAAACCTGAACTTTGAGCATCTTTGTAATGAGATTTCTCCAATAAATCCTATGGAAATAGACACCAATGCAAATTCAAGTAGAAACTCATGTCTCCTTTTTACCAAGCATTTTCTTTATTTAATCATGTTTGCAATTGCTTGTCTCCTCTATCATCAGTACTCTCCCCAAAATCTAGCATTAGTAAGAATAATGAAGAAATAAAAGAGGAAAAGAAGGCTTAAATCTTGTTCTCTTGCCCTTATATCCATTATTTTATACCAAAAGTTCCTATTTTGCTTTCCATAAGAAAATTGCATTAAATTAAAAACAGGAGAGGGCGGGATGCCCCAAATAAATGCCCAATTACAATACTGGCAACAGTAAAGTGGTTTGGCGTTGTCCAACAAGTGGAGCACCGCAAGCAACCATTATGACGAGTTTGTTGGATATTCTCCCATCCACTACCTACATGTTCTCATTCAGGAACGTGGGAACATGGTCAGATATCTAAACTCGAAATCACAAGGTTGTTGGTGGCTCACCGATGACGCACCGCACTGTTTCAGTGCGTGGGACTCATGATAAAATGTTTGTTTTTTATGGATCATGATAAATCTTTTCTACTGTTTATACGCACGGATGCGAGGCAGTGGTTAAGGACTATCTGCAACTTTGGGACCATCTGCAACTCCATTTGGAATGCCACTTGGGAAGGTTGTAGATCAGTGACCTTTGAATCTACTGGCGGGGCGCGCACATATCATGGGTGCTTGAAAAGTGGTAGATATGATATTTTCAATCTAGAAAGAAAAACAGTAAAGAAAATAAAATAGAAGATCGACGAGCAATATTTATAATACAACAATAGAAGTGGAGCTAAAATGAGTGGTGGAGAGGAGGAGCGTCAACGAGTTTTACTACGTATAAATAAAGTCACGTATTAATCTGTATATCAATTCTAATTTTTTTATATTAAAAATTTAAATTAATATTATTTTTAATAAAATTTATTTTTTAATTAATCACATTAAATTGTTATTTATATTAGTACATAATTATACTTGTAATTAGATTTTTTCTTTTTCATGATCATGTCGCCTACATAAAGTAAGAATTTTTTCAAGATTTTATATATTAATCTAGTTTCCCTACTTGCAAGTAGATTTTCTGAGTTTTTATTGAACTTAGAGCACGTCATTTATATTACTTAAAAAATAATATTTGATTTGTAAGATTCTTTATATTCTAAATTAAATTATATCATAGAAATATTTTATTAAGTATATTATATGCATCAAGTCGAAAATACAATTTCTCTAACTTTGAATATCCAAATGTCCCATTTTGATTTGGAAAACATTTCATCTTATCATTACAATTTTTTTAAATTTTTACATAAAATCTAATAAATAATTCAAATTTTCAAACCCAATTCAACTTTTTAAAATATTGAAACCATAATAATATTAAAAAATAATATTTTAATAAGATTTTATTTAAATTTCATCTTTTATATAAAATCATTTCATCTTATCTCTGAATCCAAACAAGTAAGACTCATCTCATTTTACTTAATCATTACAACTGTTTAAAATTTTCTTATAAAATAAAATAAATAATTCGATATTTTCAAATCTCAATATTAAAATAATATATTTTAATAATATTTTATCTAATTTTTAATTTTAATCTAAATTCATTTTATCTCATCTCATCTCATCTCTGATTTGAGATGAGATGAGATGATTTTAGATAAAAGATAAAAGTTAAATAAAATATTATTATTATTGTTTTGAGATTTGAAAAATTTGAATTGAGATTTGAAAAAATTAAATTGTTATTTATATTTTGTGTAAAAATTTAAAAAATTTATAATTATGAGATGAGATGAGGTGAGATTATCTCTCAATCCAAACCAGGACAGAACAAACAAAACAACACAAGCGAGGTTGGGGATTCCCTCAAACCTGGATGATATCGAGACTTAGCCCTGCAACCAAACATGGCTCCTCGTCCTCGGTTCTTTTCCTACAGAAGACGCTTTCTATCTTTCACCCGGCTACAACTACGTTGTTTGAGTGATGATGATCTAATCTTTATTGATACAGAACGGGGAGGTACTCAGAAATTTTTCTCAAAGGTAAGCTTTAGTATAGAAGGAAAAAGTTGGGGAGATCAAGCTATTTTTTCTTTATATCTTTCTTCTTTTTTCTTTTGTTTGGGTTTGAAACTGAAAAGAACAAGATTGGTAGGAAAAACCCCTTGCTCCGATAGGACTTCCAGAAAAACCCGAGTTTGTTGAATGGTTGCTATCAATGTTTACTGATAAAAAATTTTGAGCGAAATCTGTTCTCCAAGAGGCCTGGGTTTAGCAGCAGATGCTAGATACCAGAGAGCGAGCCTCCGTCTCCCTACATATGGGACCACAACATCTAATTATTTACCAAATGCTCTCTGCGATCTGCTTATGCTCGTAACTTCAAACATTCAATGCCTCCATCCATACGGTGTCGTTCCATTGCATGTTATTTTCACCATTTAAGCTCTCTCTAAACTGGATTCCTTTTCGTGCACTCGGTTCCATCGTCCGGTTCTTCATTATTTGCTTCTATTCGAAAATGTTATTTATTCGTTTGTTTGTACATTTGGAGCTTTGTTTTGTTGTTTATTGCTTAGAAAATGTCATTTATTCGTTTGTTTGTTTTTTATTGCTAGGTGAAGCCATTAGATTTGATTAATTTATTCACACCTACTGAAAAACTTTATTAACTGAAAGTAGAGGTCTTGCTGGATGAATAAATACTGTTTTAATGTTAAGAATATAAGAGTATCATCGTTAGAAAGCTTTGTAGTGCATGGATGAATACGTACTATTTTTAGTAGCATTTTTGTTTGCCTGGAAGATGATGCGTGGCACGTGAATTTTGAAATATTGTCTTCCTTTCAAATAACCAGTTGCAGTTTTACTATTTAATTTTGGAAATGATTGTGCTGTGATTGATTCCTTTGGTAGCTTATTTCTGGAATCTATTATTTTAAACCTAATAAAATGAATGGATTTTTGTTGGAAATAACAGGTAGGGGATTTTGATAGCTTATTCTCATTCCTTTCATTATGGTGGCTAATCAACTGGTCGATGGAAATTAGCGTGGGATTTTCCTTTTGTTATCTCTGCATAAATCTGTTATTGTCAGTAGCAAATTGATGCCAATGTTTTTTTGGCACTTCTGCAATTTGGTAGTTCTATCAAATTGTTATTCTGCAGCAGGTTTAGAGATTTTTTTTATTTATTAGAAAAGTAAGATAAGTTTTATTAATGATCAACAAAAAGAATTTTATTAATGATCAACAAAAAAAAAATTATTAATGATCAACAAAAAGAGGTACATTTTGTTGATTCTGTGTATGCTTCCTATGTACTTGGGTTGCCTATTACTTTCTATTAATAAAACCTTATTCTTATAAAAAATAATAAGAGGTACATATTTTTGGACGTTCAGGGGTTGGTGGGAGAGAGAGAGAGAGAGAGAGAGAGAGAGAGAGAGAGAGAGAGAGAGAGAGAGCAAAAAAACTCTAAAAACCAAAACTAGAAAGATGCAAATTGGCTATCATCCAATGGTAAAGTGCATTAAAAATGACTGCATCACCATTCTGGAAGATAAACCTTGACATGGATGGAAGTCCTTCAGAGTTTAACTACACAAGATGATAGCTTTTTTCCAAACATTTGTGGGAATCTCTAATTTATGTTATTTTTTTAATGCCCGATTTAGTGTGAGATTTTGACGAATGAGGCCCCATTGCATAGGAAGGAGAATTTCTTGAATTCTGTAATGATTCCTGGGGCCTCCAATCGTAATATTAATTCGTCATTCCAGAGTATAAGCACAAACATGGCTTGAGTTCTCCTTGGGTCATTACAAATAGTATCCAAGCCAATATCAACTAGAAATATAGGACTTGAGGCATGCCACCTACAACATATTGACCTGATGAGGGCGTTAGGGACTTAAAGGGAAGAAGTTGTAATACCCAGGAATTAGTAAGAGATGGTGGCGAATGTGATCCCTTAGTGCCTGGGAATGAGAAATTATTTTAGTTTATAATGATTTCAAGGCACTTCATTTGTATCATTGACTATTCCTGTTAGATAATAGATGCAGCAAATCCTTTTCTTGAGGAGTTTGTTGTGGGATTGTCTACTTTCAGCTTCATATGTGGCTTGATCTTTCCTTTAGTTGTTATAATTTCTTTTTACATTATCAAATGTTATTGCTGGTGTTGGTGAGAAGTTAGGATTGATGGGCTTTCTGTATTTGCCTTGATGTAGTTGGCTTCTTCTTTCTTTCTGATGTTCTTTTCTCGGTGTTCAAATTCCATATGTTGCAAAATTTTCTCGGTGTCAATTGCATTTTCCAGCTGGATATCAACCATTGAAGTTGGTTTGGATGTTAAAATCATTTTAAATGAGGGACTGTCTTTTAGCAGTGATGGGGGTATTCTAGCCTGGGTTCTGGAATGTGACAATGTTATATTATGAAGCCTCTTTTGGTTGATTAGTATATCTGGGATAAATATATAAAATCTCATTCCTTGAATTTGCATCAAATTATATTTTTTTTTGGTAAGTAAACGGTAGTATTAATAATAATAGGCATAGCCCCAGTACACAAGATGGTATACAAGAGATAAGACCTATCTAGGTCGTGCATCAAATTAATTATTAACCAAAGATGAAGTCATTATGTCTTGCTAGGTCTAACCATTGGACCATTAACCTACTTGTAGTTTTGCCCCAAATTGTAAGAATTGGAAAGATAGGAAAGCTTCCTATGCAACTGTTTGCCTTTATTTTTCTCACCTGTGTAATATTAGAGGCAATTTCATGGAGCCTTAAATGAGCAGTTTGCTGTAAGGTTGTGACATTCTTATTCTCATGATGACTCTTTTTCATTTCACTTGCATCCCTCTCCTAACTATCTAATTCTGTTGGATTTATGTACTGTACTGATGACTTCAATTTACAGGCACAGTTTGGTGTATTGAGAAGGATTCTCTTCAACTAACTGAAGGTGTTTCTAAAGAAGGCTATCAAGGAAAATTATAATGAAAAGCACCGATTCTAAACAGAACTTACTATTGAACAAGTAAGATTCACCTGTTTCTTTGGTAGTTTGGGTAATTGTTTCCTTTAAATTTTTGGATGAGATGTTCAGGTGCTCTTCTCCTTGATTGTAATTATTAGTCATTTGGTGGTCCTTCAGTGAGTTCCTTGTGCACCCCTTTCTCCTTCAGTTTTGGAGGATCCTGCAACATTGGCAATATTTTTTTATTACTTGGGTATTATGAAAGCCCCTTTCTGAGGGCGTTAGTTAGTGAATGTCACATTCCTTGGCACTGCCACTAAGGTATTGGTGGCGATTTGTATTTACGGTGGGGGTTTCATAGCTTTTGGCAAAAGCAGACAAAGCCATGATAATCTTTCCAGCTGTAAGATGATCACCACTGAGTTGTTTTAATTGACAGTTTTTTACTGTTGTAATTACTTTCTTAAAGTGGTGGTTAGTAGCCTCTGCAATAAGTTAAAAAATAGTTGTGGTTTTTTACTAAGATTATAGGTCTTGTTTTTATAATTAAAATATTAGCCACTTTTTCACCAGCTCTTTTTACATTTCCCCTTCAACAGAGACCATAAGTGGTTGTCTTCAACCAGAGGTTTTTATCAACTACAACTTATCTTTTAGTTGTGGTTTTTGGGACTTTATTGGCTGTTTTGAAATATTAAACTGTATATATATCTTGAATGCAGCCGCAACCCAGAGGTTCTTTGGGCCCAACGCTCTGATAAGGTTTATCTGACTGTTGCTCTACCTGATGCAAAAGATGTATTTGTGAAATGTGAGCCTCAGGGGCTGTTTAGTTTTGTCGCTCAAGGGCTGCAAGATGAATCCTTTGACTTCAGTTTGGAACTTTATGGCCCAATTGTGCCCGAGGTGATACTAATAAAAGTCTCTTGATTATTTTCATCTTATATCATTGTTTTTTCCAGTTATTTAGTTTATATGGCTTACCTACTTGTAAATTATTTTATATCTTTTTTATTGTCCAAAAAAGTTTTTGTTATTTTCTTGGATGACTGAGTTTGGCTTCAAGTGAAGGGAGGGGGCAAATAAACAAGTGACTTTTGCTTCGTAATGCATGGTACCCTGCTGATTATGTTACCCCTTGGATGAAATTGATTCAAACTTTATTATCTCATTTTGGTCTTCCCCTGGTGTTTGTTATACATGGGTGAGAATAATGTTTGGTAATTATGTCATCAGGCTTCTCAAGCAGCTCAAGTGTGCAGAGTATTGAAGTACCTAACTTGATCATATTGTCATAGAACATAACTACCTTGTCCAAACAGATTTCTATCCTATAGTGAAGGGAGTTCCAACTTATACTTTGATTTATCTTTGCGGTCAATATCATTAAATATTTTTTTCACATATCCCATTGCTAAGCACAAGCTTAACATTATTTTGTATCCATGGGTAACATGATACATCCCTTCAACCCTATTCTCTTTTGTTTCTGCTGTACCCACCTGTTACTTCATGGCTGTTGTGCCAAGCACACAGCTGCCCCTCAACCACTGATCCTGTTGCAACTTCATCACTACCACTTGCCACCTATGAGGCTATGTGTTTACCATGAAGCAGCCACATTGTAGTGACTTTTAACTTTCAACGGCATATTTAGACACTAATTGAGTCTTTTTAGTCATCTATTCACCTTTAAGCAATAAACTGTTCTTCAAAGTCCCTGCACAATATTCCCACACAGTGTTGAATTTCTTTCACAATATTCCCACACAATGTTGAATTTCTTTCACTTCTTGTAATACCCAAATTGGGAACCTTGGTTAAGGGGAGTGGATGTCTAAATTCTATTGGCATACAATAAGCCTCTTCATTACCTGCGCATAGAATCAAGTTTCTAGGTAATACAAACCTGAAATTTCTGCCTTGTTCTGACTGCCCTATTCTGCCTTCTGGTATGAACTCAAGGATGCTGTATTGTGTCTCCTTCCCACTATACCAGGCTTCCTCCACTTCCATTTCCCTAATTGGGACACCACCATTCTCCGAGCATTATACTTCAAAATTATTCTGCCCAGTAGTACCTGACTTTTCACTGACCCAGTGAACCCAGCCCCACCAAAGCCCTATATGTTGTCATGTATGTGTCATGTGTACTTGGGTTGCACATCTTGTGCTTTTTAACGAAATTTATTACCTGTAGGGCAAAAAACAACACAGTTGGACCGGCTTTTGATTTTTCACGGTTGTCTAAGTGCAGCATTTAAGTATGTAAAGCAACGCAGCAGCGCTAATGGTATTGTTCAAACATTAGGATGTGCAATGCTTGGAGTTTTAGCCAAAATAAAGACATTTAGTTGGTGTTAAGTTGGTGATTTATATTGCATTACATAAGCTATGTATATTCTCACCTTTGAGTGTGAGAAGTTAAGAGTTTAAGAATTTCTTGCTAAGTTTTTGCTCTGGTATTCTAATTTCATTTCAATTTAACCTTCTGAAATGATTGGAAACTTATAGGTGCATTGAATTTTGTACCTTAATGTGCAGGGTTGCAAAACTAAAGTTGGGTTGAGGAACATTCTATGCTCAATCCAGAAAGAGCAGAAAGGTTGGTGGAAAAGGCTATTAAAGTCAGAAGAAAAACCTGCTCCTTACATTAAGGTTGATTGGAATAAATGGTGCGATGAGGATGAGGAAGAGTCAGCTTGTAAGTTCATATAACAGTTTCTAGGTGTTCGGTTTCATGATGTGAGCAGTTTCATGTCCCTGACAATGTTTATGCCCCAGGCTTGGATTTGAGATATTATATTATGTATGTGATTTGTGCCTACTTGTGTTATGGTTTTCTTCCATCTTATTATATTTGGGGATTCTGGCTAGCATTTTATTTGCGGTTTATCTTGGGTGGTGTATCAAGTGCCTGAAAACTTCTAGTGGATGGCATTCTATAATTTTCTTCAAACTAATGGTATAGCATCAGGGTCAAATGAGATTTCAGTTCTTGTAGACAGTAGCTTACTTGATCTGAGGCTGAGTTCTTATTTTTTTTCTTTTTGTTTTTTGGTTTTTTGTAGCGGATTTGGCCTCTGATGATGACACTGCTGAGGTAGTTTGATTCCCTCTATTTACTGAAGAGTGAGTAATGTAGTTAATTTTTCACTTTGACTTAATCACGTGCCAAGAATTTTGTTCTTATGCAGCAGGATGTTGGCCAAGATGATGGAAGCAGTGATGATGAAGGAATGCTCTGTGAGTCTAAAACTTCTCTCTTTTATGGAAATTTTGTGTTGTCTTAATGCAAATTCAATACAGCATTAAGTGTGTTCTCAAATTAATTTTTGTTATATGCATGATGAAAATTCCGTGTATGTAAACTATGAAATGGATGCTTTTTTAGAGATGTCAATTTGTTGTCTATATCGTTGCAAGAGAAATGTGTGTTTCTTTTTGTTAAACATACAGGCGCTTTGTCTCAGTTGTTTGCATTTGAAATTTCACCCATTCCATTTTCTATTCACGCATTGCTAATTGAATGCATAGTTTGAACCAATTATTGTATATTGATGTTATATGTATTGGTCATTACTAATTTTGCTTCATGTGTGTGTATAGCGCTTTATCTTTTCTCTTTTTTCTTTGATTTTTTGAATATTTTTTTCTTTTTCTTTTCATCCTCCGCTCTGACATGGAAGGGTAATGCATGCATTGACAGATCTTCCTGACTTGGAAAAGGCGAAGAGGAAACTAGCAATAAGTGACTTCTGACAAGTAACATGGAGCTGGTTTTTATGTTCCGACTACTGATAAATATAGGTAGGAACGGTTGAAGAATTATGGCTATGACTTGGGGTTTGTATACAGATCTGATTATCCTGATGCCCCAAAAACAGCAGCACCTTTTGATTTTCATATTTACTTTTAATTGGCTTGCATGCTTGGATGCCTGATTGGGTTTATAATCTGATAATATGTACAACTGCGGAAGGGGGTGTGGGCCTTTCCGAACCTCCACCCTTTTTGGGTGCAGAGGGCCACCCAAGACAGCACCGAATCTCAACATTAAATACAATAGAGTACTCTACATGCAGTATCTTATCTCTAGCAAAGTGTAGAAACTATTTAAATTGGAGAATTCTAGAAATGTTGATCTCTTCAAGTGAAGAAGGTAAACCACCCAGCGAACCCTTAGACCACCATATCATTAGGAGTGTAAATCCGGATGCGGGTTCAAGTACCCGGCTATACCTGGACCCACATCTCGAATTATAATGCGATCTAGGTTCCGCCCAGGTTATTCCGGTTATAATCAGGTAGATAGTCGGTTATAAAAATCCAAGTATTTGAGGTCTAACAGGATATTCGGATTCGTCAAAAAATTATTTTAAAGAAGAAGACTACTATATACACAAAATGACGGGATCAAATGATTTCATTTCATATATAAGGAATATTTTTAAATGTGTAACCCGTGCCCACATCCAGAGAGGAGCAAGTACAAAATTCGGATATTCGTCCGGATGAACCTAATTTTACGGATTCTAGACCGGACCGGATATAAAACAAATGGTCCAACCCTACTCTCATGTGGTTGTCAGATAAAATTTATCAATTGTTGGGCCATTATGCATACTTTGACAAAGCATTGCCCCATCACAGACCCTATCACCGGCAAAGCTAGGTGCACTCTAAACTTGACCTTCCCAGCCAATGTCACTATAGAAAAAGACACTACTTGTTAAAATGGCAACAAAGATCCACAAGGACATCAAGATCAGAGAACACCCTCCCTTATTGTAGAAGTAGGCTCCATACTTGCAAACAAGAATTGGAACTTTTGAAAATGTTTCTGCCCCGTGTCTCACGATCTTTTGAGACCGACTCTTTTCCTCTCACTGGACCGAATCACTCTTATTGCCTCAACAAGCTTATTCACTCCATGATTTTTACAACAGAAAGGATCCGTCCACCTTTCATTCCCATGCCTTAACCCTAAGGCACAATCTCCTAAACTCTTATTTGCTCTTAACACAGAAAAATTCGTGAGTGCACACATGCTCACCATGGTTAATCTATTTCACATTTGAAATAGTCTGATAAAAATTGTAAAAGAAGAACATATGTTAATAATTGTACATGAAGAGTGTGGTATCCTTATTTCAAGCAAAAAACCCAAACACTTTATCCTCTGTGCTTACTAACCATAGACAAAATCTGGAAAATAGATTCCCACTTTTTTACTTTGTTAGTGTATGTTGGCCTCAAAAGTATACATTATGTGACCTTTAACTATTTTTTCCTTTTCATTTTTTTTTTTTTGAAAGAGAAAAGGGTAAGAATGGGTAATCAAATGACTTCTTTATCTAGGCGTGACTCTAGTAGCACCCTATCCGCTGAAATCCAGAGAGGAGGGACCGAAAATTTTTATATTTTGCGTATGAAACTATCAACTTGGAGATACTACACACCCAGTTCAAAGTATTAAGAAGTTGTGCACCCTGGTCCAATTTCTAATCATTAGAGACAAACAAAAATTATCGTGTTGATATTCAATGTGTTGGTCAATACTAATCTTGCTTCATGTGTGTATAACAATTAACACGTTATCTTTTCACCCTCCGCTCTGATATGGAAGGGTAATGCACTCATGACAGATCCTCCTGACTTGGGAAAGGAAAGACGAAACTAGCAAACAAGCAACATGGAGCTGGTTTTTATGTTCCTACTACTCTTAAAAATAAGTAGGAAAGATTCAGGAATTATGGCTATGACTTGGGGTTTTATACAGGTCTAAATGGCCTGATGCCAAAAGTTTTTAAACATTGTGATTTTTATTCATTTCATAAGTGTCAAAAATTTTTATTTTTTGTTTCTCTTCTGCATACAAACATGAAAAGCATTGATCACTGCATTGAGCTTGACTAGTATGAGCTTTAGTATATATTATTGCCTGATATGGTACCAAACGTCTTGGCCTTTGAGATTGTTTCTGTTTCGTGCATATTTGTACCATAACAAGATTTCTCAAGTGAAGAAAAGCATAATATATACAGTAGCAACAGCAAGAACTATAATCATGAACAATCAAATTAATGTAGGCATGTCCTTATTATTGTAGAAAGCAGCCAAGTGTTTGATCAAATCCTTGGCTTTCTCACTCTCCAAATCATTCAAATAAAACGCATGGTCTTCTCCTTCTGTCTCTTTGATCTCCAACGAACCTTTCCACCCGCTCCTACCCAGTGCCTCATAATAAAGCCACCCTCTATCCCTCAACATATCCTTCTCAGCCACACACACCAAAACCCTCTTGCACCCTAGCCCCACTAAGCTAGGGGCCCCCTTGGCCACCGGGTTAACCTGTGGATCATCGTTGTCTGGTGAGTACGGGCAGACCAACGGCCAGAGCCGATCTACAAGTGCCTTCATATTTAGATCTAGATGAGCCTCTGATCCAATAGGATTTGATCCCCAGAAGTATGGGTGTTCCAAGACAACTCCAAGAATGCCTACTTTCAACCCAAAGTTTACCTCTCCAGCAGCTATGGCCAGATTATGAACAATATTGGCCCCTGCACTCAAACCGGCCAAGAACACCCTCTCAAAATCCACATGCTCATTCAACCATGCCTCAGGCCCAGAAACATTACCACAATGTGAGCCAATCCATTGTAGCGCAGCCCTAGCGTCCTCATAAGCAGCAGGAAGAGGGTTCTCAGGAGCTAACCTGTAGCTCACAGAGACTGCAACAATATTAGCTTCGGCCACGATAGCGTTGAGGTAACTGTTGTATCTGGAAGTGAACGGCGACCCAACGCAAAAACCACCGCCATGGAAGTAGATAACAAGAGGGAGCTTTTGGTTTGGTTTGGTAAGCTTTGGGAGGAAAAGGCGTGCAGAGAGGTCGAATTCCGACAGGATTTTTATGTCTTTGGACATGACGCCTGTTTTGAGATCCGTCGATGCCGGAACAAAGTCCGTGCCCATAAGTCTCTCTACACGGCCGTCTTTATAGATTCGTAGCATTCCAGGAAACTCATAGGCTATTTCTGGCTTGCTCGGCTCCATGTAGCTTGGAGGCTTTGAACGGAGATGTGAAACAGAAGATGCTCTGAGATGTTTCTCCTCCACTCCTTCGCACTTGTAGATAAGTGCATGAGTGCTTGAACTTGGCCCTTGCTCCCAATATATGATACCAAGTGGAAGTGGACCCTAAAATCTTGATCATGCCTAACTTTGATTCATTCGTTATTGATGATGTATGCTAATGTGATCATGCCTAAATTTCTTCTCCACAAGTAAGAGTTGTTGTTCTAAAATAAAAATAATGAGATAAAAAAATCGAATAATGGAATGAATTAAGCATGTGAATTTGTAGATGAGAGCATTTTAAAAAATATATGAATTGTGAAAATGGTTTTTTGGAAATAATTAAATATAAGAAGAAAAGAGAATATTGAGAGAAATTGGGAAAGAGAGACAATATATGATTCAAGATGGTCGGATCTTAGGGATCTACTATCAGAGTATCATTAAAATTCCAAAAAAGTTGATTTATCAAATAAAATACATAAATTGTTATCTATATATAAAGGAATTAAATATGTTGCAAATTATATTCGTACTTTAGCTTGGACCTTTCCAATGTAAATATTATCATATGTAAAATGATAAATGCAATCGGTTTGTGCAGTCGTCGTGCAACTATGGGACATGGTCTGACAGATAGTATTAATGAAACGGCGAGTATATAATTGTTTCTGCAAATGAATTCTTCTACGGCATATTTCACACCATTTTACGCTATCTTTTTTTTCTATACAGCCTCCCTTCTCCCATCTTTCTCCCTCTAGCCTCTCTCTCCTTCCCTTCTTCTCCCTTCAAGTAAAAAACCTAAATCACCAAATGGGAAAACCATCCCTTTAAAAGGAAAATCCTAAAGATCCAAAATGCCAAATAAAACCTCTAATAAACTGAGCTTAAAGTTCTAGTAGAATTATTCAACTACACTTGAGCAAAACATTTCACTAATTCCTTAAAATGAAACTAAATGCAGACAAATGAAACAAAATTCTCTTCTTTTCTTTTCTTAACGACCAAACAAAGGTAAGACCCAAAATGCAACCTTGTCAATCTTTCCCCAACAACTAGAGTCTTCTCCTAAACTTGCCAACATGTAGATAGGCAAATGAAATTCATGTTTGTGCGTGCGTACAAATATACAGATGAAATAAAACATACACAACTCATAAATGGCTGAAGTTATGAAAAAAGAAAGAGTATTATAACATCTGGGGAATTTAGGTGTGGGGAGTTGGGACCAACAAGCTGAGTTGAAGCTGGATTCATCAAATAAGGCAGAGCGATTGGCCGAGATGATGCCAAATTCACCAAGCAAGGCAGGGAGAGAGAGAGAGAGAGAGGAGTTGGGAACACTTTAATTTTTTATTTATTAAAGGTGATATTTTTTTCAATTTTTTTTTTTTATAATTAAAAATGATGTGACCAGGGCTACGCTAGACTGCATGGGGACTGCAATTTGCCAACTGCCTATAAAAGAATTGTTATCATACACACTAAAATTAATTCCAATGTTGCATTAGGGTAGGCAGTTTCTTCATAATGGCTTGAGCTCATACAACCGAAACCAATTACTATGTGAAGTGTCCATATCGTCGATGTTGTAACAATTTATTTCTATCTATAAGTAAGGTGGAATGACATTTATTTCTTATTGTCATAGATCCAAATTACTAGGATATGGAAGGGTTTTGGGGAAGATCGAGAATGAACAATTAGCATATACAATACAAAGTGGTGAAAATTCCTTTGCATTGTCATGGGATGCACAATACGGTAAAACCCAACTTGAGGAACTAAATGCAAATGTTTGCCAAATTCTACAAAAGCAAGTTGAGTTTGATAAATTTATGACTTACTCGATGTTCTAGCAACAATTCCCTAGAGAGTCTTTAAGGGAGACTCAGTGTGGCATCTCTAACTCCCACATACAAAAAGGCGGGAATCATAACACCGGGATGATGACAACATAGGTCATGCACCCTAAATGACAAGTGCTAAGTGTATGTACATGTAAAAAGTGTACAACAAAAAATCGTAGTGGATAAATAAAAGATAGTCAACTAAGTACCAGAATTTTAAATACAAAACCACTAAAATAAAAGTCTTTCAAAAAGGTTACACAATTATCCATCAAAATAAAGTAAAAGCCAATATACATAGTCAAAAAGGGAAACAAATCCCATGATCAAAAAGCAACCACAAGTCACTCCTCCAATAGAGTCAATACCCCAAGCTCAACGTCATCCTCTACATCAAAATCTACGATTAAATAAAATGGAACTGTAGGGTAGGAATATCACGTGAGATTATGAGTTTAAATAAGTAACCAACCAAACAATCCACAAAATAAAAACATAGTATTAAAACAACCAACATGTATGCATGCACATGATGAAACATGAATGAGACGAAAACTATCTTTTTTTGTGTAAATGAACATTTTTCCAACACATGCCAAAAATTCCATTTGGCCTAAAACACGCTATTAAATATCATCTGCCATTTTTTCAAAAAATGGCCCACACAGAAATTCACAATTTTTGTCATAAAATGGTCCTTACATCCATATAATCATAAACCACTATTTTCCCGAAAAATGACCCATCATATCCATTTATTAGTTACTATAGGCGGGAATCATAGGCAGGACTTACCATCATCCCTACAGCTTGCATGGGAATCACATGCAGGAGTCTACTATCGTCACTGCTTACCACCATCTCTATAATTTCTTTTCTTTTCTTTCATTCTTTTCAATCCAAAAATAATTTCTTAACAAAAAAACCCAATTTTCAAACATAACACATGAAAATGCATATAAACAATATATTTGATGTCATGGCATATATCAGATAAATACACTACTCACAATCCAACTCCACAATTAAATCCATCCCCTAATCTAGCCCAAGGCGCATATCCGACAACAACCACAATCTATAAATCCACACTTTCTCCGACTCAAGGCCCACCACAACTAACCAGACTACAGAAAATAAGTTAGTGTAAAAATACATATAAATCTCAATAAATTCTTTAAAAAATTAATTACAACAATAGAAAAAACAATTCTAAAATATCAATGATGACGCAAAAGGTGGCGGAGCAGTGTTTCTAAGGGGTGGTTGTGGGTTTCAAAACTAGAAATTGAGAGGGGAAGCCAATGGGAGGTCGTGGCTGGGCATGAAGGGGCTTATGATGGTCAGTAGAGTGGATGTTGGTGGCTGATGACGGTGTGGGTGGTGGATCGGGCCAAAGAAGTATAGAGAGACCATGAGAGAGTGAGGAAGGTGAGGGAGGGTGGAGACATGATTGGTAGTGGGAAGGCTAGGCGGGTGTCGTTGATGAGAGAGGAACGTGATGGTGGTAGTGTAGTGGCCAACAGCTAGGCTGGCGATAGAAGAAAAAAGAGAACTAAAATGGGTCTCACACATGCTGCAGAGAGAGAGAGAGAGAGAGAGAGAGAGAGGGTTGGGGGCTAGGTTGGGGGAGGTTACTGGCATGTGGAGGAGGTGGTGAGGTGGGCGATGGCTAGGCTGGAGGAGAGAGAGAAATGAGAGAGGTCTTATTTTGATTGCAGGAGAGGGGAAAAAGAAAGAGAAGAAAAATGGAAGAAAAAGAAAAGAAAAAAGGAAAGAGAAAAATGAAGGAAAATTAAATCAGGCTTTTCATCTTGGGGTCTTCAAACTGATCTAACAGATGGAATTTAAAACACTAGTTTAACTTTAAAATCACATCAACTTAGAAAAATAAAATAGTGAAACCCAATGATAAAAAATAATTTGAAATAAAGAGTCAATTAATAATAAACAATAATAAATAATAAGAAAAAAGTACATTAAAATAAATTTCATAACTTAGCAATTATAAAATAATACAACAAAAATCACATTAAAAATAAATAAATGTAAAACAAGAGAACCAATATTAATAACAATTAAAATAATTATTTAATTAAAACACAAGAAAATACAGGGTATCACACTCAGGGAGCTGAGTAACTGTGGTATATTTCTCTTTTTTGAGATTTTTTTTTCTTTAATTTTGAAATGCAACAAGATACTCCATTTTGGTAGTTGCAAAGATTTTGTGTTTGAGTGGATTTATGGAGGTATGGTTGGGTGCACTTAAAAGAGTGAAAGATGATGACTGCTTAAAAGAATTTTTTGTTGTGTGGCGAGGGTGCAATGATAAGATGTGGGAATTCATAACATGGAGCAATGTTGTTTTTCTAGTTGGTGATTTATCAAACTAATTTTTTATTTAACTCTGGATGGGATGGGGCTGAAGTAGGCTCTTGTTATCAGCACTGGATGGCATGGACCACTAAAGAGGGAAAGTGTAGATGATGTGCTTCGGCAGCTCCATTCATATATCTTATTATGGAGCCAAACACTATAAACAAGTACTTTTCATCTTCTGTTTTCATTTGTATGCATAATAGCTTGCAATGATGACTAGTATTTAGGACAGGCTAATTATAAGTACTCCATAAATTAATGTTCTGCTCATCCCTTATTGTTGGATATATAATCATTATCTACTATTTGTTGGTTAATAATTATTTAAGACTTTTTAATTATATGTTGGTTAATAATTATTTAGGGCTGTTTATTGTTGCTAATATGGTCGGTTGAGATATGTTTCCTTGGGGGTTAACAAAACGCAATCAACTTTTAATACAACATTGTTAAAGATATTATAAAAGATTATTGTAGATTACAATGATATATAGATTCACTAAGAGAAAGTTGGTGTGTTATTAGTACTATAGTCATTAGTCGTTACTGAATGCTGGTGAATAGTGTTAATGATATTCCAACTCAAGTAGTTTAGTAATTTGCTCTTGTGATGATATTCTAACCAAAGGGTTTCCACAATTCCACTGATATGCAATCAATAGAATGAGAAGGTTGAAAGAGAGCAATGTGGTAGTTGGGGTAGAGGGTTTTTTGGTTCACTTCATAAAAGTTTACACTTTTATCCTTGTAGTTTTTTTAGATTTTCCTATATATGGATATTATTTGCAATTAAGTGTTTATTTAACAATCTGAGGAAAGATAATACATGTATATAGGACATTAGTTAAAAACCTTAATACATGTTGGATTACAAGTCTTTCAATCCAAGTTTAATTATACTCGGTTTATTTAATTGTAAGAAGAAATGAATGCAAAAAAAAAATGTACGAAAGCAATCAACAACCTCATGGGTGATCCTTCTAAGATGAGATGCAAGGCATAAAATTTATTTGGACAAATTCTAACTATGTATCAATGAAGAAACGACTCAAATATTTTAGTTTGCCACATATGTAGTGTGAATAGCAGATACTGAAGTTGTCTGTATGATATGTAGTAGGAAGTATGTGCATAAGAACACTAAGAATTTGCTTGATTTGGAATGTGTCAAGTACATTCTATGTATATATGTTGGTACTTTAATTGACTCAAATACATGTGAAAAAAAAAAAAAAACACTTATGAACATCTTTCTATGCATGTGTAGCTTTCTCTATCTAAATGAAACTTCAATATTTTATTTAGTTGATATGGATTTGTGTATAATCTTAAATTTTTTCTACTAAGCCTATATGCATAATGATTGATACATAGCAATTGTGTTTACATTAAGTATTCCATTGCCACTGATTACTTATTGTAAAATAAATCAACTAGATTTTTAGTTATGAGCTTCTCTGTGGAATTTTGCTCATTTGATTATCAAAAATTCATGTTGAGCACAAATGTTTGATTCGAGTTTTTGATGATCAAGCGATAGATTTGATGTTCATGAATTTTTTTATGATGATCAATTTGATGATGTGTAAAAATTAAATTGAAACACTAATGTTTATTTAAACTATTTTTTGGAATGTGATATCTTCCTAAAATGCAACTAATTTATAATATATCTCCCAAGCATAAATGCAATATTGCTCATTAAAATTATTTGTGGCTAACAAATTGCGGTGATGAGATCCTAAAATTGTTCCACTGCGGCGAATCTTTTATATTTGTGACATTTCAATCATTGCCGAAAATGAAACAAATGCATCAATAGTCTGAAGTATTTGTGACCTTAAAACTATCAGTAAAATAAACTTATTTTGTTGTTGCTTATTAACATCTATTTGCAACAATATAGAACGATGTAGAGAACAGTCAATGCTTTTGCGATGGGATCTATGTGACAGAAATGAGAAGGCATTTGCGACGATATTTAGTTTTTGAAACATATAGAGCAATGCGAAAAATAGTCTATTTACGACAAGCCAATTCTTTTGCAACAGGATATATGGACGGAAATGAAAAATCATTTGTGGTATTTAGTTTTTGGGACAATAAGATCAACCAAAAAAATGGTCCATTTACGACAAGCAAATACTTTTGCAACAGAATATATGTGATGAAAATAAGGTTATTTATGGTGCTAATATATATATATATTTTTTTTGGGTGATACTAGACCCTAATTGCTAATAGGGTGTTTTCCTACCATTAAGAGTGTCTTTTGCAATGAAGTTATCATTCTTTAGCATTGACAAATATAGTTACAATAGAATTGATTTTTTGCATTGATATTTTATTTTGACGTGACAAACTTTTTGAGACTTAGTATTACAAAACATCTTGTGTGGATTTGCAAATGACTCTAAAACACAATTGCGATGCTTAGAATGCTTTTCATGACGATTTTAGGCGCCACAAAAAGCTATTCTTCATGTAGTCCACATTGTCCATAGACAACACTTAATGCATTATCGTCTATATGTTATATCTATTATTATAATTTTTTACTCAAAAATTTTCTACAGTTTTGAGAGATAAGATAGATACAACACGCAGTCTCATTATATTTAATTGGGATCCACGTACATTGCCTACAAATAATATTTATTGCAATGCATGTTAGATGTTGTGTCTATCACCTTTTCAAATTATGAAAATATTTAAATTAAAAAATTAAAAAAATAAATCTTAATCAATAACAATAGCCATGTTAATTAAATTTCAACAAAGATAAAATAAGTTTTTTTTTTCTTCTTGTTAGGCAATTTTGTTGCATGATCATTAATTTTAGTAGTCAAACCATAGACCCAATAATCTTTAAGGATCATCATGACAGAGATATGCTCTGGATTAGTGCATGTACTTGTCATTTTTTGTTCTTTGATTTAATGTTGTCTGTCATCTCATCATGTAATTTAGGTAGAGATATGAACTTTCACCTAAATTTTTTCATCCCGAAAAGACTAATAACGAAAAAATACAAAAGAAACCCAAAAGACATTGCATTTTAATTATGAACTGTCATGACAATATGATGGACATCTATCAACATTCAAACCATCATAAATTATTTTCATTTCATTTATTTTTAGGTGGTTATGATCATTTCCCTTTAATTTTGTATGACCATTTTGTTCATAGGAAAATACTATTTTCACATTTTCACTTATAAAATTCACCGATAAAACCTATCAATTAGGTTTTTTTAATTATTTATGGCTAAGAAAGTGTTTTTTAATGAATTTGTATTTTTTTATATTCATTTTAATGTTTAGTATTTAAAAAATGTTTGAAAAAAAAAATTAAAAAATAATTGCCGTTACCTAAGAATTAGACTCCTATGTGGGTGTAGCATCACACATTCATTTGTCCACTATAAATAAGAGACTTTTAAAAAAATAAAAGAGGTGAAAAAATTGAACATTAGAATAAAAGCATGTGTACCATTAGATGAGTATATTATATACATATATATACATACATATATATTTATATATGTATGTATGTATGTATAAGTAGTGGACCCTTGGCTTAAATCTTGATGTCTACCTATTGGTTTATTAGCCGTTGATTACCAACTACCAATTAATTAACTGTCTTCTCATGTAATTAAGCAATGATGAGAAGTTCCAACTGAATAGCTTTGAGAAAGAAATTAAATACGAAAAAACAAAGAGAATACAAAAAGAAATTTGGAAGCGATAGAGAGAGAGAATAATGCAAGTTATGTGTCCCAAAATCCTAGAGCCACAACTTTACTAAATTGATTTTTATCAAGTAATATACATTAATTGGAACCCATATACAAAGGAAATGTTTGGAAATTATACCATATTATCATATTAATTTGGAGTCGCACATGATGTTTTAATAATTTGGCTCAAACTAGTGTAATTAACTACTAAAATTAAGGGGATGTTTGGAAGTAGTTTGCATCCCATCTCATCTATTTTTCAAATATCACTCAAACAAAAATATTTTCTTAAACTTTCAAACAAAAAATAATTCAACTTTTTGAAATCCTAAAAGAAAAATTATATTAGAAAATTATATTTTAATAATATTTTAATTTTATAATATTTTTTATTCAATATTTTCTCTCCTTTCTCAAAATCTCATAAAACATTAATTCAAATTATCTTAATACTATTCACAAATTATCTTACCACTATTTATAATATTCTCATCTCATCTCACTCCTCAAGCGTCTCCTAAGTGTCATGAGTAGGGTGCTATATATTATAGTTACGCTCAAATATGGATGTTACATACGATGCTCAATCCTGTTATAATTTTAAGAAAAATGATTTATACAACATTTTACACAATTATGTTTTAAATGAACGTCATTTTTGTAAAATATCTTATAAAAGTAACATTATTTTATAAATTAAAAAATAATAATAATAACTTTTTTTACAATATAATTGTGAAATGTATTGTAAAAATGTGTTGTATGGCTATCATTACACTACTTTTTATTTATCAAGAAATATAAAAAGACTATAATAATTACATTAGAGGTATAAAAAGTGGCTTATTAGTACCATTAAGTACATAAGACATGAGAAATAATGCTTATTATTTCTATACCATACACCAATATGTCATTTGTCAATTTTTTCCTTCTATTTAAATACACATATTTACACATCAATATGTGTATGTTCAAATAGAATGAAAGAAACAAAAAAATTTGTAACAGAAAAAAAAAAAAAAAGTAACAAAATTTGTAACATATTTAGTATTTTTGAATAAAAAAGTAACGACTAAATTTGTTTTAATATTGTAATTTCAAAATGTCTTTGTAATTAGGATATCCATCTTCTATAGGCCGTGAAGACTTTAATAAAATTAGAATATGATTTTCTTAATAAATAATAACGAATAACAAATATTGAATGCATACAAAATTGTCTCTTTATTTCCTATCAAAATTACTCTCTTCAAAAGAGTGAGACTGCGACCAATGATAAACTCTCCTATAGAATGCAAGGCTTATGTTCTATTTATGAGCTTAAAGAATACGATATATGTACTTTGCACAGGGAAATTGGCAAGCCAATTATTTTTATAACCATTTTACAACTTTTTTTTAAGAAAAATACTATCCATTATCCTCACATCACAAACGATACATAATTTTTTATTTTTTTATTTTTTTATTTTGTCAAATATGTGGTGTATAAATGATTAGTAAAAGAAATTAATTAGTTTAAGAAGAATAAAATAAAAAAAATAATAAAAATAAGTGTGATGTGTAGAGATGATAAGTAGCAAAACTCTTTTGTTAAAATGGAGGGCATTTGCAACTTTAAAATGAGGGCATTTTTTTTTATTTTTTATAAAACTATAAAGCAAAAACAAATCCTCCCTAAAAGGCTTTAAAATATCACTTTTGTCTTTAAATTCCAAAAAATATCTCTACCATCCTTAAAATTTCACAAGAATTATTTCCAAGAGTTTAAAATAAGTCCTAACCCTCCAAAACCTAACAAAAAGCCAAAAAGTTCTCCACGATCCTCACAAAAAAGTGTTAAGATGTTCTCTAGTCTACAAAATCTCAAAATAACCCTCTAACTTAAACATATTTGAAAAACTCATAGTTCCCTTTGAGAAAATGTAATCTAAATATGCATAAAGATATATATTTTAACAAAAATAAAAACATTAGCATGAGTGCTTATTAAAATCTAAATATTTTTAACTTAAAAAGTTTGATCAAACGGTTTCTAAAAGTCAAAAGATGTATTTTTCTAATACCAAAAATATGTAATTTTTCTTAGTTATCTCTTATTCATTTCAATATGATCTCTCTTGCTCGTCTTCATGACTATATCTAGAATGAAAATATTGCATTTCTCATTAAAAAAACAAAACTATAATTTGTAATTCATGACATGTTACAATAATGATGCACATTAGACCTGCGAGGCAGGCCCCCGCATCTGGCTCACCCAACAAATCCACCAACACTCGCACTGTATGGGGACCATCCCCCTAAATTAAATGAAATGGTTGGCAGATATAATAAAAAGTTTGTAACAAGCAAGCAAGTGCTGAGTGGGTATCCCATTGGCCCGAATTTTACCCTGCCCACCTACATGCCTAGTATATAAGGGGAAAAAACTATAATCCTCATTCAACATATTCTCTCCCTCTCTTCTCTTCTCCCAGAGGGCCTCCCCTCATTTTCTACTCTCCCATTTTTTTTTTCTTCTCCCAACCAATCTTCTTCTTCTTCTCATCTTGATGTCTTCTTCCCATGCTCCTCTTCTTTTCTTTCTTGTCTTTTTCTACTGCTCTTCTCCTCCCCTTAGTGACTATGGTAATAGGTCACTCGATTCTTGATCTTGGCTATCTTTACCTTACCAAACTTCAAGCTAGTATTTGCCTTTAGGTGGATTTGGTGGTTTCTAATATGGAGAGCCACAGTCGTAGCTCTCCATGCTCGGATCTAGTGGTTTCACACATGAAGAGCCACGGCCTTGGCTCTCCAAGCACAGATCTAGTGGTTTTCGTGCATGGAAAGCAACAACGGTGACTCTCTAAACATGGTTCTGGTGGTTTCCCTCCGTATAATTTTTACTTTGTTTATTGTGATAAGGTGGCTGTAATATGATTTTTGGTTGTGATACTGTGTAAAAATGGCACTAGGGGCAGGGATACGAATGGTAAACTAAGCCACCAATTTGCCCATTGAATAGAAGAGGCTAGGGAGTATACAAGGGCAAGGACAAGGTGCAGGGGAAAAGACTAAGTCCCTACCCAAGCTGAGTAGAGTGCGGGACGGGTGGTTGCCCACTCGTATAGGACATATAGCACCCCTAATGCACGTTAAAAATCTTTAAGATGATGAATATATTTATATTTTAATATATCTTGAATGGTGCTTTATAGTGATCCTCGATGTATTATTACATATAATATATATAAATAAAATAATTATTATTACAATATAAGTTTGCCCTCTTAAAGTTCCTTGTACCATAGTTCGTAGGATGGCCATGTGCTGAAGGGGATTTCTTCCCCCAGTGCGCACGGGAAATCTCTCGATCCGCCAACGGCGGCTCCGCTCTTAAGACTTTTGTCGGAAGAGTATGTATACGCCTCTTTCGAACCGTAAAGAGTTGAGGAAATGGGCCTAATATCTAAAGTCGCTCAATTTGAATGGGCCTCTTCCTAGCCCAAGTCTTTCGGATCCCAACTGAAGCCCAATAAGACTGCTCGGTACTCGCCTCCCGCATTCATTTTCTTCCTCCTCCTTTTTCTTCTTCACAGACACAGGAAGAGAGAGAGAGAGCTCAATGGGTAAGACGTTGGTTCTGAGATCGCTATACCGCTCGCTTTGCTCCAGATCTTACTATGTGGCCGCTGTCAGCCACAAATTTCTCCCCCACCAGCACCAGACTTCTCGAAGCCTCTTCAATCTCTCATCTCCATCTCTCTCAGGCGCTCCGAACCGCCCCCTCTCTGGTACTTCTCGACTTCTTCATTGATCCGATTATTCCGATGAGCCATGTCCGTCTTTTTCGAAAATTTTGTTTGCTGAAATCGGATCTTTGAATTCCAAGTTTTTCCCTATGATCGCACGTCAGTACAAATACTGAAAAAGTTAAAAAAAATTTGGCATAGTTTTCTTGGAGTCTTTGTATTTGGTAGATGAATACGTGTTCACACTCAACGCACGTATGATTTCTGGGCTGTTTAGATAAACAAAAAACCTGAATGTATAGGAGCTCCTTTGCATGACATCGTATAGCGGGTCTCTGCTTTCGACACCTAAACCCATTTTGATTCCTAGATATTTTTTCCATCCTGCAATGGTGCTACTTTATTCATTTAAGGTTAAGGTATATGTTTAATTCCAGACCCCGAGTTCATTTTCAAGTTAAGGTATATTTTCAAGTTTATCCCTTGAAAATATGTACTTCAACTTTTAACTTAACGCTTGATTGTTGAGTTCTTGATGATCCCTCTTTGTATGCGCAATGCTAGATCAGAAACTGCCAGGGATGCAGACGCCTTTCAATAAGAGTGACGTGTTAGGGTAGGTGTTGTGGAGGCAGCCTTTGCTGTTTTTGTCCCGTTATGGTATTTATATATATAGTTGTGTTTGTGTGTTTGAAGCTGTCGGACAAGCAAGCTTGTGTTTTTCTACAGTATAGGAAAGATTTATGTGTCGGAGTATAGCATAAAAGTGATCTCCAGCGCATGTGAATGTATGAGCTTTATAAACAAGGGCTGGGACATGCCCTCCTAAGTTATAGATTTTAATATATTTGGTTCGGTTACTTAACAAAATAAAATTATATTTGCATTGTTTGGACAAAGTTTTTGTGGTGTGTTACGAGCCATGAATAAATTATTCATGGCGGTACTTGTGTGCCCTACTCAGCATATGGACATTTGCAGCTGTATTTGCATACATTTGCAGCTGTATTTGCATACAGTTGGTGTAGTGTGTTAGCTCACTATTTGATTGCTATAACATTGAGATGGCTTTTGTGTTCTGAACTTGTTTCTCATGGTGCAAATCTGCAGGTTGCCTGTCTTCTCTTTCAATGGGCTTAGGAAGCAAGCGGTTTTATAGTGACGATGTAAGTCACATGCCAGCTGTAAAAGATCCCGAGCTTTACAATGCTTTCAAGGATTTAATGGCTAATAGTTGGGATGAGCTTCCCAACCATGTCATCCATGATGTGAAGGCAGCTTTGTCTAAAAGCACCGATGACACAACTGGCAAAGAGGTCGTGGAAAATGTTTTCCGTGCAGCTGAAGCAGTTGAGGAATTTGGCGATATTCTTGTGAGTTTGAAGATGGAAATTGATGACTCCATTGGATACAGTGGTGAGGTATTGTAATCTGTTTGAGCTGTTGAGGAGTTGCTATTCATCTGGCTGTCCATTTCTTGTAGTATGATTATCTCGGATTTTCTGTAGGATGTAAAGCCCTTGTCAGATGAGCTTAAGAATGCACTTCATACAGTTCACAAGCGCTACACTACTTATTTGGATGCATTTGGGCCTGATGAGACCTATTTGCGGAAGAAAGTAGAGACAGAGTTGGGAACAAAGATGATACACTTAAAGATGAGATGCAGTGGCCTGGATTCTGAGTGGGGAAAGGTAATGATGACTTTCACCCTTGCCCTTTTAAGAGTTTACCGAACTGTTTTAGTCAGAATGCTTTTTTTTTTTTTTAAGTTATCTCATTGATATAAAGATAGGCAGAGCCCAGGTACACTGGAAGTATACATGTGACTACACCTATTTAAGAACTATAAACAGTTACACGGAAATCATGGAAGCTAAGACCATTCAAATCTAAAGAAAGGGCTCACAAAAACAAAGTCTTCCAGAAGAAACTCCTAAACTCATTCAAGGAACGCTCATTATCCTCAAAAAGTCTCTCATTTCTTTCACACCATATACACCAAAAAATACATAAAGGAGCCATTTTCCACACGTCTGCAATCTGAGGTGTCCCAGTGATCCCTCTCCAGCTGGCTAACAGTTCAACCACTTATTCAGAATGTTCACCATATGTCCATAGGTTCTATTGACTTGTGTACTCCATGGAATTTATTCAATGGTTTGGTATCCATAAGAAGCTTCATTTCTCCAGGACCTGAGCTAGTTTGTAAAGTTTTGACATAGACGAATCTTGCATCCTCGTGTCTTTTGAGAAACAGATGTAAAAGCAAACATGTAGCCAAGTCTTGTGTACTTTTAAAAGCATCAGCCTTGAGTTTTCTATCTCTACATCTTTCGGATGTGGCATTGGCATTATAATATATAGCGCAATGAGTGTAGATGTTTGTTGACAAATTTTAGATCATTCATTTTATAAAAAATCTAGTGATACTCTTGGTCATGTATATTAATCCCTAGTATAACTTTTTCCCCCTTGATTGCAGGTTTCAGTTCTTGGAACTTCTGGACTCTCTGGGTCATATGTTGAGCAAAGAGCTTAGAACCATAGTTTTTTGACAAGTTCGATGTAATTGGGAGCATTGTGTTTATAATAATGTTTTGCAATATCTGGAGACTGGCTGGTGTAGCCCCTCTTAAAAGCCTTATGGTCGAGGTTCTAGGGCAGTTAAATAAGAGTAATCGATGTCAATTAAAACTGAGGAACAATGCTGCATCGTGTTTCTAATATTTTCTTCTGAGCTGATTTCATGATGGTGTCAGTTCTGTTTCTTTCTAAAAAAATGTCAGTTTGATCTGTCCCATTATGCTTATTCTGATGAACTCGTTAAACTTGGCACTTGCCCTGCATTTTGCTCATGACTTTGGGGAGAAAGTAAAAGGTTTGTGTTCTAATTGCTTGCTGCAACACAACAGGTTTATGGTTCATTGTGAACCTAGGCTTTTGTACGATACCAAAAGTTTCTGTTTGTCGCACAAGCATCTCTTCTTCTTCTTCTTCTTTTGATAGAAAAGCCAACTTCATTAAAGATAACAAAGATTACAAACATTTAGTAAGCCAAAGAGCTTGAAAAAGAAAGTCTAGAATACAATCTTCTCACATCTCAATATTCTCAACATTCCAAGCATATTGTGCAAGACTGTCTGCTACCGAGTTACCCTCCCTAAATACATGTGGCACAAGCATCTCTTCTAAATGTTATAAGAATGTATTTTATTTCTTCTGGTTGCTGCCTGCTGGCAACCAGAAATGTCACGATCCCTAAACAAGGTAGGAAAACAATGTGCTCCTTAACATGTGGATGGAAACAAATCCTTTCCTTCCTCAGTTCTTTCAAAAGGATCTAGTCTTCAATTACTATTGGCTGTTTGGTTCAAGAAATGCTATTTTCATGGGAATCCAATCGCAGACAATATTACGCTTAGAACATATTCTGAGGAATTCATGAATTTCACTTGCACGCAATGATATTTTCACTACATGTATCTCGTTACAAAATGAACGCTTGAGATCATTCCAAAAAGATTGAGAAATGTTAAAAAAGAATTAAGAAAATTGAACTGTAAACCCTCTCCCTTTATTCTGTCACTCTTTTGAACCCTTTGCCCAAAGAAAAGAAATGAAAAGAAAGAAGTGGTACTGGTAGGAGAGAGTAATAGAGATTAACTTAGAAAATCAAGGCATCTTAAGAATTCTAGTGCCTTTACGCCATGACCAGGATTCAGAGGGAGATTTAGGTAGGGGTGGAAGCAGCACAGCCTTCCTGCAGAGACCAAATGGCCAGCCATCACAATGGCACAGCTCCTGTATTATCGAGCGCCTCCAAAACTCTGGAAGATCAATCCCATTCAAGCTTGAACTACGTGAAAAGTTGGTCTTCACTGAATAGAAAGCTTCCCTACTCACAGCACTGGAACAGCAGGAGAAATAACTTGCAGCAGACACAAATTCTTCTCTTTCATCATCATCATCCTCATCTTCATCACCATAATTCTCTTTTCCTTTGGCTGCCTTGGGAGTCATGTACAATTCCCCGGTCGTCGGATAGTACACCCAGGAAAAGCTATCGGTCAAGAAGCTAGGCTTGTGTCGCAGCTTCTCCATTGCTCCGCTTCTAATGGCTGAAACAACTACCTGAGGAAAAATATCAGTCAGAATATAAACGAAATGGTTTAATTTGTTTCTCACAACCAGTTTAATCTTTTGGGACGATCAATAACCCGCTAAAAGATGTTGATGTAACAATATATGCATAGGAGAATAATAAGTACCTCTTCTTCATCATCGAAGTCACTTGTCGGATACTCCTCTTCCCGGACTGGAGTCGAAAGCCGTCCACCAAAACTATGGCAGTTGCAGAAAGCATCCTTCAAAGCTGCAGAGAGAAATTTGCCTATCTTGGAAGAATTTGGTGGTGGATCCTCGTGATAAAAGACGCTCATGGTGGTAGACAAGTAGGGTAGAGTTTGTGGGTTTATCTGTCAGATGAAAGCATATATACAGAGCAAAAACCTTATACAATTCACAAACATGTTGATGTCCAAATTGACCTGCCCATTTTGATAGTGGCCTTGCAGCTTACTGATAATAGTGCTTTGCATCCGTTGGTGTAAAGGCAAAGGTAAAAAGGGCACAAGACATTCCAACAAATCACACTACAATCCCCCATTGAGATTCCAGTGCTGATTTAGATTGCTATTAAATTTAATTAGCACCACTTTTACTGCAGATGATGCCTATACTTTTGTTTTTGAGGGGTCACTTTAGCCTTAAGACATGGTGATCTAGGACATGTTACCTAAACCCAACGATTGTTTGACAAATTTGCGAAAAATGACAGTCCTCCCGTTTTAAGTTATTTCAAGGGGAAAACAACAAAGAAGCAAATAACGACTATGTGGCATTGGGCCCCAGTTCTGCATCAAATTTCCTACGATGAATAAATGAAAAAAGTTCAAGAGGAATTTTTAGAAATTGAAAAAGAAAAAACGGAACCCATTTATTGAGATCATTTCACCCGGTACCGTATATGGAAACTAATTCGTTTTCCTCTCATAGTGGCACACTTTCCTCCATTAATGAAGTTTGGTGGGTCTTCAACTGTCGTGACAATATGACATTAAGAAAAGACAGAACTACTGCACGGTTTCAATAATGTAAGGCTCAAACAAGAAGCCACAGAAACAGAAGATTTTATTTCAATACTGTTACAACATAAATCTGATTTCTAGTGGCCCATTCGTGAGTTTGCTTCTTTCTCCATTGCAAACCTTAAAACTAGAAGAAACAGACAAAAAGGTACTAAAGTTTTCTAGCAGGATGGCAAGCCAAGAACTAAAAGATTGGTTATATAAATCTCCAGTTAGATAGAGGCATGGTTGTCATTAGATCCACATGATTCTAAAAACTGAAACAACACATTTCTTATTGGAAAAGTCTATGTGCAACTGGGGGTATCCCCGTTGTGGCCTCGACTCCTACGTGGCATTAAAATAAAAACGACACCGTTTCCTTAGCATTCAATTTTATTCCCATCCCTCTTTCTCTCGCATTCAATTTTCCCTCTGTCTTCTGTCTTCTCTCTCTTCCTCATCCCTCTCTTCTCCAACTCGCAACCCTAATCGCCCAGATCCCCGCATCCCTCTATCTTCTGGTCTTGTCTCTCTTCTCTCATCCCTCTCTTCGCCAAGTTGTAACCCTAATCGCACAGATCCCAGCTTTCCCCTCTGTCTCCGATTTTCTCTGTCGCGGTCTCATATCACCCCTCTCTTCTATTTTCTCTGTCGCGGTCTCATCTCATCCATATCTTCTCTAGGTTGTAACTCTAACCGCACAGATCCCAGCTTTCCTCTTCCCTCTGTCTTCTATTTTCTCCGTCGCGGTCTCATATAATCGGTATCTTCGTCATCGCGGTCTCATCTCATCCCTCTCTTCTCCACGTCGTAACCCTAACCGCCCAAATCCCATATTTCCTCTTCCCTATGTCTGTCTTCTCTCTTCTCTGTCGCGTTCTCATCCCTCTCTTCTCCTCGTCGTAACCCTAATCGGCAAAATCCACATCCCTCTCTGTCTTCTCTCTTTTCTGTCGCGGTTTCCATTTTCGTGGCCCGGGGCTAACAAGGTAGTGCTACATCTCTCTCTTCTCTCCCTCTGTTAATCCGTTAATCCTGTGAGGTTCTTGTAAGTAGGTTTTCTTCGAGTTAGTGTTGTCATGATTATTTGTGGGTGCGTGGGTTGCTGTTCGGTTATTATTTGTGGGTGCGTGGGTTGCTATTCGGTTATTGTTTGTGGGTGCGTGGGTTTCTGTTGGAATATTGCTTGTGGGTGCGTGGGTTTCGATTTAGTGTTGTAAAGATTCTGGTTGGGTTATTGTTTGTGGGTGCGTGGGTTTCAATTTAGCCTTGTCAAGATTCTGGTTGAGGATGTGTTTGTGGGTGTGTGGGTTTCTGTTAGGGGGTTGTTTTTAATAGAACTGGATTGGTTGGCTTACTGATGAATGCTTGTGCGTGTATGATTGGTTGGGGGGTTGTTATTATCCTTTCTGGGTTTTGTTTGAGGGTGGTGAGGCATTGGCTTAATGAACTGTGTTTACTTTGATATTGTTTTTAGTTGCTTGGATCATATTGCTATGTTGAATTGATCTGGGTTTTTTTAGATTAGATTTTGAATGTTTATGTTTTGGTTTATTTCAATAATTTGCAATTTCAAATGGGCCTGCCATGTTGTAACTCGCAAGTTGTAACAAGCATATATCTCTTATGTCAGGGCAGGGCAGGGCAAGCCACGACATTTGAAATACCTTAGTACTCATGTATACGCCAAATTTTTTTATATATAGTATTTGCATACATTGTATGAATTATTATTATCTACATTATTTGCATAAATTGTTCTGCTAGCATGCCAGTTTACTGACTTTTGGTTTCTTTTCTAAATAAATGGAGATATTTGAAGTGTTGATTACTTGATTTGGAGATTTTGTGGAATTTTGATTCGGTTTATTCATTTATTTTGTTTGATGAATCTTTTGGTTGTGGATTCATCAAAGTACCTTACAATCTGGTTTTGGGCTTGACCAACTGCGTTAGATTTCTATTAGATGCAGATATTATAGGGAAAATGAGAAAAAATACAATGTCAGAACTTAGGGATTGTAACTTAGGGGGGTTAACTGAATGACATTGCATGTTGCATTCTATTTTATCTCCTAGGGCAGGGCAATTAAAGTAATTAATTCAAACCTTCTGCTATTTAATTTTATCCCATCATTATTCAACTGTTATTCAATTATTTTATGGGGGTTCATCTTAGAATGTCATCATCATCTTCATCAATGTTGCCCAGATGACTAACACAAGAGGGGGGGTGAATTGAGTTGTATTAAAAAAAATAACAATTATAAATCAAATATATAATATAAAATATAAACAAAATATGAAATAACAATAAATATAAAGAGTAAGGGTAAGAGAGAAGCAAACTCAGTATGTTAACGAGGTTCGGCCCCACTGCCTACGTCCTCGCCTCAAGCTACCCCTTGAGGATTCCCAAATTCACTATTCAACCTCCTTCAGGTGGAGATAGAAACCTATTACACCTTTGAACAACACCACTACAAAGGATCCGTGTAGAACACCCTCTACACTTGCAATCACCTTACACGTGGTGATTCAACTATTCCCCATGTAGAATACTTTCTACACACACAAGGGTTATACACACCCTTTTTCTGATACAAAAGCTGATAGTGGGTAGGTTATCAGAAAACACTCCTCAACGAGTGAAATAAGAACAATACAGCGCAAACTATATCTCTCAAAATGAACAAGGATTAAGGCTCAATGTTTAGAGAAGAGAGAATGAAAGCTTTGAATGAATGTTGTATGCTCTTGGTGTTGTGAATGTGAAGCTCTCAAATGATCTATTTATAGGCATATGAGACTTCATATTCAAATTTAAAAAGATTCACATGTCAAAGACAACATCATTCACTTTTTCAAAGAATTCAAATAAAAGGTTCTTCTTTTTCAATTGTCAAAGACAACATCATTCACTTTTTAAAAAAAAATCAAACCTAATCTTTTACTTTTGGCATATGACAAAATGAGCATACTTTCATTTTCAAAAAATTCAAACCTAATCTTTTACTTTTTGTATAAGTCTAAAAAAGCATCAATCACTTTTGAAAATATTCAAATAAAACATGCACATGTGAAAGATGACAATCAATCATCTTTAATATTTTCAAAGTTCAACCCTTTAATCAAGGCATGCACATGCAAAAGATGACAATCAATCATCTTTAATATTTTCAAAGTTAATTTTCAAAAATATTCATGCACATGTGGAAAATGTATTTTAATGCTTTATGATAAAATATTAATTTTGAGCATTAATCCTAATTTCGAATTTTGAAGAGATTTACAACATTACTCTATAATTTTAATGTGAACTTGTTCCCTTCTTGCTCATACTTGTTTCCTTGATGTGCTTGACTTCATTGTGTAGACAACTTGAGCTTGAGACTTCTTTATTCTTTGAATTCATTTGTTATCATCAAAATCCATGTGTAAATATATAATTACACAAAACTTGAAATCTTGGGTTCAACAATCTCCCCCTTTTTGATGATGACAAATACTTGATAGAACCTGAAACCTGAATTAATACTTAAGCTCCCCCTGAGAATGTGCGTTAGTTTTTCAAGCAAAAGTATAAATATAATTCCAAATATATATAATAAGTTTAGCAATTCAAACGATGTTAATGTTCTAGTCTAACACTTCTCCCCCTTTTGGCATCATTAAAAAGGATCCGCAACAAGTAAATGGACCTGAAGAAAACGATGCGTTTAATAGTCACTGTAGATAGTTGACCCGACAAGTGCTGCAAAGCCTCGAGGCCTAACTCTATGAATTTAATACGGCTGAAGATTTAAACAATCGCCTGATGTTGTTGACAAACGGGATCGAAGGCTCCGAGTTTCTATAAAAAAATGATCATTTTCATCTATCGGATGCCAAAAAAAAATCACTTCTTGACCTGAGTTCTGTTTTTCCACAACAATAGAATGGCTGAGCAATTCTCTTCCACTAATGTTCCAGACTTGAATCAGGAACCCTTGACGCATCAATCATCAATCTTCTCTCCTGAGGCCGTCAATACCATGATAGGAGCAGTGAACCGTTTTTCTAGTAAGGCTGATTCTGAGATTATTGCAGAATCAAGAATGCTCAGTAATCAATATGCTGCCTCTGTTACGATCATGTCTCGAAGGTTAATGGCGAGGGTGAGTGAGATTGATCATCTTAACATGCAAATATCTGAGTTACGACAGAAGCTTGCTAATAAGGATAGTGAGAATAAAAGGCTAAAGCAAGAAAACCAAGAGTTGAAAAAATTTGCAGATTGGTATGCTCATGATCTGCAACCACGAATAGAGGAGCTGGAACGAGAAATGGTTCAGATACAAGGTCAACATCGGCAGATAACAGCAGAGGTTCATCGTTTACTAGAAAAATAGGGACAATCTACTGTTAATCTCGCTGGCTTAGTAAGAAAACTTTTGACAATGTGTGTCCAGCATATCTTGTATTTCTTTTGACTAAATAAGATTTGAAGAGAAAATAGTTTGTCTTATTCTTTATGCTATCTCTATAAAATCAGTCCTGAAGTTCATCCAATCCGCATCAAGTTTTCATCTCATCTCTATAACTCATCTGCATTCCTTCAGCATTCTCGTTTTAAGCCTTCTATTCTTTTCTCAATGGTTCATTCTTCTAACATTTCTCTAGATCCATCCATGAGGCATTCTGCATCTCAACCTCCTGTTCTTTCTGCAGCTACCATTGGTGCCATGTTGCAGCAAGAAAATAATAATCTGACTAATAAGTCAGATTCTGATGCTATTTATGACTTGGTGAGTCTTGGGACTCGCTACTCTTCCTCTATTGTGGCTTTTTCTCAGCGGCTACAAGCCAAAAATCACGAAGTTGAAAAGCTCAAAGAACAAATTGTTGTACTTCAATAAATTGTTCAAGAGTCTCACACAAGGGAAGGAATCATTCGGCAGAAGAATAAACAGTTGAAATCTTTATTAGATTCTTCATTCCGCTTGCCGGTTCCCATGAATAAGAATGACATGATATTGTATGAAGAGAATGAGCGTCTCAAACATGAGGCTAAGAATCTCAAATTTATGTAAAAGTATTAAAAAAAAATCTATCTCTATTTTTATTAACTCTGGTCTATCTTTTAAGAGATATTCATATCATACCTATTTCTCTTCTGATCATACATAATCTATCTTCTGGTAAAGGTTTTGTGAAAATATCTGCTAACTGATCGTGTGTGTTTGTGAACTCTAACATTATATCACCTTTTTGCACATGATCTCGAAGAAAATGATACCTTATTTCAATATGCTTAGTTCTAGAATGTTGTATTGGGTTCTTTGAAAGATTTATAGCACTTGTATTATCACATTTGATTGGAATGTGATTATACATGAGTTTAAAATCTTCAAGTTGTTGCTTCATGTAAAGAACTTGAGCACAACAACTACCCACAGCAACATATTCTGCCTCAGCAGTAGATAGTGCAACAGAATTTTATTTTTTACTAAACCAGGAAACTAATGCATGACCTAAGAAATGGCATGCTCCACTAGTGCTTTTTCGATCTATTTTACAGCCGGCATAATCTGCATCTGTGTAGCTGATTAGATCGAAAGATGTGTGCTTAGGGTACCATAACCCTAAGTTAATTGTACCACTAAGATATCTAAGAATGCGCTTAACTGCAATTAAATGTGATTCTTTTGGAGATGATTGAAAACGTGCACATAAGCACACACTAAACATAATATCTGGTCTACTGGCTGTTAAATATAATAAGCTACCAATCATACCTCGATATATCTTCGAGTCAACTGGCTTACCGGATTCATCTTTATCAAGTTTAGTTGATGGGCTCATTGGTGTTCCAATTTCCTTAGCATTTTCCATCCCAAACTTCTTCAGTAATTCCTTAATATATTTTGATTGATTGATGAATGTCCCACTTTTTGCTTGCTTAATTTGCAATCCGAGGAAGAATGTAAGTTCACCCATCATGCTCATCTCAAATTCTTCCTGCATAGTCTTAGCAAAAACTTGACACATATTTTCATTAGTAGTACCGAATATTATATCATCAACATAAATCTGAATCAAAAGAATATCATCATTTTCATATTTAATGAAAAGAGTTGTGTCGATTTTTCCTCTTGAAAAACCTTTTTCAATCAAGAAACCACCGAGTCTCTCGTACCAAGCTCTAGGAGCTTGTTTAAGTCCATATAGTGCTTTTGTGAGTTTGAAAACATGATTTGGGGAAATATGATTTTCAAAACCTGGAGGTTGCTCAACATATACCTCTTCATTTATAAAACCATTTAAGAAAGCACTTTTAACATCCATTTGAAAAAGTTTGAAATCTTTATAACAAGCATATGCAAGTAGCATTCGAATAGCTTCTAATCTTGCGACAGGTGTATATGTCTCATCATAATCGATTCCTTCTTCTTGATTAAAACCTTGGGCTACAAGTCGAGCCTTATTTCTAGTAATGACTCCAGACTCATCTTTCTTGTTTCTAAAAACCCATTTTGTTCCAATAATAGTATAATTTTTGGGTCTAGGAACAAGTGTCCAAACATCATTTCTTTCAAATTGATTCAACTCTTCTTACATAGCTAGAATCCAAGATTCATCAAGAAGTGCGTCATCAATATTTTTGGGTTCAATTTGAGATAGAAAAGCAGTATGATTACAAATATTTCTAAGAGATGATCGAGTACTTACACCTTGTGAAGGTTCTCCCAAAATTTGTTCCACTGGATGATCTTTCACAAATTTTCACTGTTTGGTTGCATCTTGTATTAAATTTTGATGATCTTTCCTGATGGCTCCATGTTGAACTTCCTCTATTGCTTTCTCTTTGTTGAGATTGAGACTTTCTGTGTTATTTATACCTTCTGTTTCTTCATCAATAGATTTCTTGGAGAGTGGAGAATTAGATTCATCAAATACTACATGCATAGATTCTTGTACAGTTAAAGTCTTTTTGTTGAATACTCTATAAGCTTTACTATTAGTAGAATACCCGAGAAAAATACCTTCATCAGATTTTGCATCAAACTTGCCTAAATTATCTCTGTCATTCAAAATAAAACATTTGCATCCAAATACATGAAAGTAACCAATGTTGGGCTTTTTCTCATTCCAAAGCTCATAGGGGGTTGTATCTAATTTAGACCTTAACATAACTCTATTTATAACATAACATGCAGTACTTACCGCTTCGGCCCAAAAATAACTAGGCAAGTTGTTCTCATTGAGCATTGTTCTTGCCATCTCTTGAAGAGATCTATTTTTCCTCTCTACTACCCCATTTTGTTGAGGAGTTCGAGGAGTAGAAAAATTATGAATAAAACCGTTTTCATCACAAAATGTTTCAATATTTTTATTAACAAACTCTTTTCCCCTATCACTTCGGATACTTGAAATAGTATAGCCCTTTTCATTTTGAATTCTCTTGCATAACTTGGTAAAGGCATTATGTGCCTCATCTTTATGAGCAAGAAAGATGACCCAAGTATATCTAGAGAAATCATCAACAATAACAAATGCATAATATTTTCCTCCTAGACTTGCAACTCTATTTGGTCCAAAAAGATCCATGTGTATCAGTTGCAATGGTCTAGTAGTGGAAATATGTTTCTTAGTTTTAAAAGAAGTTTTTGTTTGTTTACCAAATTGACATGCATCGCAAATTTTGTCTTTAAGAAAATATGTTTTTGGTAAACCTCTCACAAGATCATTTTTTGAAAGTTTGGAAATAAGTTCCATGTTGGCATGACCTAATCTTCTATGCCATAACCAACTAGTTTCATTTTGAGCTAACAAGCAAATAGCATCTTGTGAGGTAATTTCTTCAAAATCAATTGTATAAACATTATTGTTTCTAAAAGCAATAAAACAAATATTACAATCATGATCATTCAAAATAATGCATTTATCCATTTTAAAAGTAACTGTAAATCCTTTACCACATAATTGACTTATGCTCAAAAGATTATGTTTTAAACCTTCAACAAGTAGAACATCTTCAATTATGAGAGAAGATTCATTACCAATTTTACCTATTCCCACGATCTTCCCTTTCGAGTTGTCTCCAAATGTCACGTGTCCTTCTTCTTTAGATCTAAGATCAAAGAACTTAGTCTTGTCTCCCGTCATGTGTCTTGAACATCCACTATCTAAAAACCACTTATTTTTGCTTGTGGATGACTTCATGCATACCTATAAAAACAATTAAAATGATTTTTCTTGGTACCCAAGTTCTTTGGGTCCTTTATTTATTAGTATTAGAAGAAACAAGATTTTTAGGTACCCATATGACCCTAATAGTCATTGTATGATTTCTTCTAATAGGACAAGTATGATAATTATGACCATTTCTATTACAAAAATTACAAATAGCATGTGACATATATGAAAAACTTGAATGATTATAATAATATCCTTTTTTGACAAAATTATTTTTATGAAAAGAATTTTGAAGATTAGTCTTTGAGGTAGAATGATTATCAAAGAAATTTTTATAAGGTTTGTATTTTTGTTTTGGCATATATCCCAAACCTGCCTTGTCAAAAACACATCTTTGACTACCAAGAAGTTTTTCAAAATTTCTTTTTCCATTCGTAAAGTTTTCAACAATATTTTCTAAATCGGTTTTCTTCTTATTCAATTCAAGATTTTCATCTTTCAAAATGATACTTTCTTTTCTTAAAATTTCAATTTCGTTTGTTAAAGAAGAATTTTTCTTTTTCAAAGCAGTATACTTGATACCCAATTTTTCAAATTCCTCATAAATCTCTTCTAAAACATTTTGCAATTCTTCATATGAAGGATTTTCAATATTATCAAGATTTGTTACCTCAATGTCATCTTTAGCCATAAGACAAAGATTCGCTGATTCTTCATTGCTTGCTTCACTATTTGAGCTACTTGAATCATCATCCCATGTAGCTTTCATTGCTTTCTTGCCCTTATTTCGATCTTTCTTTAGCAGAGGACAATCTGGCTTGATATGACCAGGTTTATTGCATTTATAACAAATTAAAGTGTCGTTTTTACCTGAATCTTTCTTGGAAAACTTTTTGAAAGATTTCCTCGGAGAAGTTCTATTTTTCTTCAAGAACCTCTGAATTCTTCTTGTTATCATCGCAACTTCTTCATCTTTATCGTCATTTTTCTCATCTTCATCACTTTCACTTTCATGAGGAACAGCTTTAAGTGCTAAGCTCTTCTTTGGCTTTCCTTTTTATTCTCCTCTTTTCAATGTGTACTTATGGGTGATAAGTGACCCGATGAGTTCATTGACTTCGAGCTTCTTGAGGTCTCTAGCTTCAAGAATCGCTGTAACTTTTGATTCCCAACGTTTTGGTAAAGAGTTGAGAATTTTTCTTACTATCTCCACCTTGGAATAAACTTTGCCAAGAGCTGTCAAGCTATTTATGATGTTAGTAAAACAAGTGTGCATACTAGAAATAGATTCATCATCATTCATCTTAAACATTTCATATTCATGAGTAAGAATATAAATTTTTGATTCCTTGACTTGCGAAGTTCCTTCATAAGTTACTTCCAAGTTATCCCAAATTTCCTTTGCCGTAGCGCAATTCATTATTCTATTAAACTCATTTCCATTAAGAGCATTATATAATAAATTCATAGCAGTTAAATTTAAAGTATAAAGTCTATCGTCTTCACGATCAAACTCTTCTTCTTCCTTTTTGACCTTTACTCCACCAACCACTTTTGTTGGAATATAAGGTCCATTTACAATACATTTCCATATTTCTCTACCTTGAGCTTGAAGAAATATTCTCATTTTAACTTTCCAGAATGAGTAATTATCTCCACAAAAGAGTGGAGGCCGACTACTAGATTGACCTTCACCAAATGAAGCTGCAATGTTAGCCATAAGATCTTAACTCAAAAGATAGTTAATCTTATAATAGAGCTCTTAGCTCTGATACCAATTGTTGCCCAGATGATTAACACAAGAAGGGAGGTGAATTGAGTTGTATTAAAAAAAAATAACAATTATAAATCAAATATATAATATAAAATATAAACAAAATATGAAATAACAATAAATATAAAGAGTAAGGGTAAGAGAGAAGCAAACTCAGTATGTTAACGAGGTTCGGCCCCACTGCCTACGTCCTCGCCTCAAGCTACCCCTTGAGGATTCCCAAATTTACTATTCAACCTCCTTCAGGTGGAGATAGAAACCTATTACACCTTTGAACAACACCGCTACAAAGGATCCGTGTAGAACACCCTCTACACTTGCAATCACCTTACACGTGGTGATTCAACTATTCCCCGTGTAGAATACTTTCTACACACACAAGGGTTATACACACCCTTTTTCTGATACAAAAGCTGATAGTGGGTAGGTTATCAGAAAACACTCCTCAACGAGTGAAATAAGAACAATACAGCGCAAACTATATCTCTCAAAATGAACAAGGATTAAGGCTCAATGTTTAGAGAAGAGAGAATGAAAGCTTTGAATGAATGTTGTATGCTCTTGGTGTTGTGAATGTGAAGCTCTCAAATGATCTATTTATAGGCATATGAGACTTCATATTCAAATTTAAAAAGATTCACATGTCAAAGACAACATCATTCACTTTTTCAAAGAATTCAAATAAAAGGTTCTTCTTTTTCAATTGTCAAAGACAACATCATTCACTTTTTAAAAAAAAATCAAACCTAATCTTTTACTTTTGGCATATGACAAAATGAGCATACTTTCATTTTCAAAAAATTCAAACCTAATCTTTTACTTTTTGTATAAGTCTAAAAAAGCATCAATCACTTTTGAAAATATTCAAATAAAACATGCACATGTGAAAGATGACAATCAATCATCTTTAATATTTTCAAAGTTCAACCCTTTAATCAAGGCATGCACATGCAAAAGATGACAATCAATCATCTTTAATATTTTCAAAGTTAATTTTCAAAAATATTCATGCACATGTGGAAAATGTATTTTAATGCTTTATGATAAAATATTAATTTTGAGCATTAATCCTAATTTCGAATTTTGAAGAGATTTACAACATTACTCTATAATTTTAATGTGAACTTGTTCCCTTCTTGCTCATGCTTGTTTCCTTGATGTGCTTGACTCCATTGTGTAGACAACTTGAGCTTGAGACTTCTTTATTCTTTGAATTCATTTGTTATCATCAAAATCCATGTGTAAATATATAATTACACAAAACTTGAAATCTTGGGTTCAACAATCAATATCTTCTTCATCTTTTCCCAAACGTACTTTGGGTCAAACATTGTGCTTTTACGAGCTTGAAGCCACTTTGAAATGGTCAACCACTGCAAAAAATCCCAGACGACCTTTCTTAGGGTGTTCAAAATATAATATCCAGGTAACTACACTAATCAGATGCCTAACATAATTTATTAATATATAATTTCCTTTATGATGAACTGTTCATAAATTGCTCATATTTTTTTTGACTTATTAGGGCTTACCATATTATAAGTTTTTCAAGTGGTTGGATGGTAATGAAGTGACTGAGCTACAAGTTTGAGAAAGGGCCAACGAGTTGTTAAAGAAAGAGAAAGAGGTTGAGAAAATACTTGAGCTTCTCGAAAAGAGAGAGATGGAGCTGCGTAAGATAGTGGATCGCCTCGAGAGGGTGGAGATGGTACTATCCAATAAAAGCGAGGAGGTTATGCAAAAGGAGTTGGTGCATGCAGCAGAAGAAGCTAAAATAAGGCGTTTAGCTTCCCTACTTCGGATTTATTGTTGTTTTGCCATTGTACATGCATGTTACCTAGTGTTATATAAGTAATTTAGCTTTCATCTTACTAGTTCTATGTTTAGGTATTGGAGTTGTACATGTGTATTATTTTGTGGTATTATTTTGTTGTTTAGGTGTATTTATTTTGTGGGATTGAACTGGTATTCGAGCAGCTTGTCTCTTATTTGGTATTGGAGAATTAGCAAATGTTGTATTTAGTGTTTTTTAAAAGTTGGTGAGAAATGGATTGAATCGGCTGTTTAGGTGTGTTTATTTTGTGGGATTGAACTGGTATTCGAGCAGCTTGTCTCTTATTTGGTATTGGTCATCAAATGTTGTATTTAGTGTTTTTTAAAAGTTGGTGAGAAATGGATTGAATCGGCTGTTTAGGTGTATTTATTTTGTGGGAATGAAATGTTGTATTCGAGCAGCTTGTCTCTTATTCAAGTAATCAGAATTAGCAAATGTTGTGTTTACCGTTTTTATTCAAGTGAGAAATGGATTAGCAAATGTTGTATTCAACTTCATGTTTGTCTAGCAGACTTAGCAGGATCCAGTTGGCATTTGCTTCCATTTCCGTAACAAAGAAGCACCTAGCCAAAGAATGCAACTCTACCACAAATAAACCACTAACCCAGAATTTTTGGAAGTAATGCACCAATCCAACTTCAGTAAAAAAATATTAAAAGAACCCATGCAAATATAAAAACGCAACTTCCACAGAAACAAAAGAATACTACATAGGAAATAATAACCCATCCCAGAACCATTGAAATCCCTGCCTGATGAAATCACATCTTTTCAGTTCCAGTTGGCAACACAAAAAGGGAACCTCTAATATTGGCCAAGCCAATTGTGATTAATGACTGTCCAAAAGACCGAACACTTCCATTTTTCTACCACACAGACTATATACAAATTGAATCCAATATTTCTAAGGAAATAAGTCTGTCTTCAAGCGTATTTTCCAGCACCTCACAAAGGCACAACACCTGATCCGTTTTTTTCATAATAAAGTAACATGCATTCCAGCACCTCAATATCCAGTTTTTTATCAAATTTCACAACCTAAAACCTATCAAATACCGTAAAATTCAACAATCCTACAAATTGTGCTGATGCAACCCAACAACTCTGAAAATGAAATACACACAATATTCAGCAAATGTTGAAAAAATTTTCCAATACAACCCAACAAAGAAGAATAGCACAAATACATCAAAATATTACACCAATAAACCTATCATTGCAAAGGTTGTGATCCATCAATGCCAATTTGCATCTGTAAATATTAAACAACAAATATATTAATGTGGTAATAGAGATTAGTATTAAACATCCAAATGAGTTAAGATCACTTACACTTTCCTGAGTCTGCATCATTATTTCTTGAGGCTGAGTTCCAATAATGGCATTTGCACCGCTTTCGCTTTCTCCAATTGGCTGTTGATATTCAAACTCTTTACGCTTTTGCCTAATATTTAATATCGAACCCATATACTTAAAAATGTTAACATACCTGCTTGTTAGACACATCCTTCTCATAAGGGCCAAACAAATTTCGGCATACTTTCACAGCTGGCGTATCTTCTCTTTTCGTGACTTGGGTGTCTCCTCCTCCTCGCTAAAAATGTCGAGACATCGAAAAAAATTTTAACACTTTTAATTCATTTATAAAAGAAATTCTAATTGGAGTTAATATATATATGCACCTCTTTACGCTTCCCCTTTACTAGTGCTTTCTTTGTCTTTGCTTTGGCTTTCTACATTTCTATCTCCATCCTGGATGCTCTTCTGAGAGATGGAGGTCTGCATTTTCCTTTAACCACACGTGGACTATGTAATTCCCTAGCACCACCGACCGTAGTGGCATTTGTCGTACTATCAATATTGGACCCAACTTGAGTCATCGATGGAGGTTCTTCATTCGCTCGATAAAGCTCAATCATTGCGAGTAACTTAGCTCTCGCATCCTCAGCATGCTTACTCGAACCCGCTGCATGGGTAATCATCTGATAACAGATACTTAACAGACTTGAATATCTATTAGAATCTGGCCGTTGTTCCCATTCCTCATAGCAACTTTTAATTAAAGTGTATCGCCTTTTAATATCCTTTCTCCATCGATCTAAAATGTACATTTTCGGCAAATATTTAATATCGTTACACCTGAACACGGCTAAAATGTGCCGACACAATATCCCCCTCATCTCAAATAATCCACAAGAGCACGTTGCAACTGCATCAATCTCACTAAAGTCCACAAAGTATTTAACCAACTTAGTGAACTCTTCCAAACAAACTTCATCGTCAACCATATATGTCTTTATGGCACCAACAGAATTATGTAACTTCGAATTCAAGTCAATGATACCGTTGACTTGCTGCTGAACTTCCTTGAACTTAGCAATCGTGTACAACGCTTGGAACCTCTTTTCAATCGGAGATCTAGATATGCAGGGGATGGTGACATTAAATGACTGGAAGTCCGCGAGATTTTCATTCTCAATCTTTTTTTTCAACGCGTTATCAAATTGGTCAACAAACTCCTTTAAGTTTGTCCTAGAATGTACATAACCGTCAAAAAATGCATTCATGCTCTCACTTCGCTGCGTGGTACTCATTCCAGCCTAAAAACAGTCCTTCAAAAAAGCCAACACCCAATGTTGACGCTCAACGTATAGGCTATGCAACCACGCATTCTCATGCAAGTTATAAGTGGTAAGCAACTCATCCCAACATTTCTCAAACTCATCTGGCTGTTGGCTGTCATATACACATTTCATCAATGCATTTTTCATCCCCGTTTTGTAGGAACCATATGAACCAAGCTTTTCTGGAACTTTCTTCAGTATATGCCAAAGACAAAATCGATGCCGGGTATTTGGAAAGACAATTGCGATTGCATTTTTTATCGCTCTATCCTGATCAATGATAATAGCCTTCGCAGCGTTACCATCCATGCATTGCAACCATGTCTCAAATAACCACGCAAATGTCTCGGTATCCTCGCTAGAGACCAACCTTGATCCCAACAAAATTGACTGTCCATGGTGGTTTACACCAACAAATGGTGCAAAAGGTATCCCATATCGATTCGTTAGGTATGTGGTGTCAAATGTGACCACATCACCAAAATATTGGTACGCTGCTCTACTACGGGGATCTGCCCAAAAGACGTTCGATCTTTAACCTCTCGTCATCATCTATATCCATCATATAAAAGAACTCAAGATTTTTGTATTACATTCGTAAAAAATATTGTCGGAGCGCTCCATCACCACCTGCGTCAAGTCGTAGATGTCTTGCCTTGTCTATATAATTACGACAATCCTTTTCTAAAAATGGGAGATTCTCGAATCCACCCACGCCAACAACGAGAGATCCGTAACTCTTATTCGCTCGGATGCCAGCCTGATCATTTGTATCTAGGACCCTTTTTACGGCATCACTTACTTCTCTATTACACCGAAAGAAGCGGGATTTCTTTGGACTGAGACCATGGTTATGGATATTATGTACTGTCGTCAACTGAAGCACTCCATCTTGCCTTAAAGTATTAATCTTTGCCTTTCATTCCGTCTTTCCTGTCAGACGTGGGTTAGCAATATTCAACGTCCTATTGCAGACCTTCCCACCACGGGCACACGAAAGAGTGACGTATCTAACAGAGTTATCTTCTTCCCTCTCAATCCGTTTTCTCATCACCCTAAAGCCGCATTTTTTACTATATTCCTTATGATAACTTAATAGCTCTTCAAAGGAATTAAACTCCATTCCCCTTTTTGGCTCCTCAATCGAATCATCATCAACCACTTGGACATTCTGAGATTTCTCACCAATACCAGATCCACATGGCGCTTCAGATTCCCCCCCATCAGTTTTATTATCCGAATTTGAACCAACTATTTTGCTCGTGGCAGAGTTTGTGCTGATAGGAGTTGGATGTTCCATGATATGTTGAAATGAGTAACCAGCATTCTGCAAAAAATTATAAAAGGCATTAATTAAAATGCTGCAATTAAGCGACAAATTATTTTTTCATAGTTGAAAAGAAGCCAACTTATTAAGAATAAATCCAGATTAATCAGTTATCAGTACCTGTATGTTGATTGGATATTGGTTACCACCCAGATATGGTAGAAAAGTTGGTGACCACGTAGGCACTGGTTCAAAGTAACAAGGCATGTAATTTGGAATGTTTTGACTAGTTGATGGTATGGCCTAACATGGTTATTAGATAAAGTTATTGATGTATTTTGGAAAAAAATTATCAACAGTACCAATGTAATTGATTTTTTCAATTATATAACATACATACTTCAGATGGGGGATTTGAGCTAGATAATGTCTACGGAGTTGGCTATTCATTCTCGTTTCCCATGCCCGTAAAATATAATAGAACTGGCACCAATTAATTAATTCAACATAAATTTGAAATCTGAAATACTTTTTAATTGCAACTTCAAGTAACAACCTCAATTACTATTTTCAGTCAATAATCCGATATTTTCATATTTTTGTCTATGGAAGTAGCAAAAAGTAAATACTGATGAGATGCAAAAATATTTATAGTATTTGCAATCAGGAGGCCAGGGCTTCCAGAACAGCATGCGACTCAAACGACACCAAAATAACACCAAGTCATTAGTCAATACATAAACTGAAACATAAAGAGATGCGACAATGTTAAAATGACCATGAACATGTGGAACTCCAAAAATTAATTGCCTGAAATCTAAACGGCCGTGTACTCAAGTTTTAACACACAATATTGAGATTAGAAAAAAGAAGCATGAGCTATAATGTAGCCCAAGTAACCCTTCAGCCACGCACTCCTAGCACCAAAACAAGATTCTAAACATCATTATTAGGCCACCGTCACCCTATAAGAAGCACTTGCTTTTCTCTGAAATGGGCAAGCAAAACAAGTCAATGATACCCTATTCATCTTAGTGCTTCAAATTCCTGCAGGCTTGAAAAAGATGGCATTCAAGTCCTTTCTAAGTAGTAGTGTTTCTCTGCTTAGAATTGCTAGCAGAGACAGTGAGTTCGAATGCAGGAGGAATAGCCATCTATTGGGGCCAAGATGTACACGGCTTATGCTCTTTCAAAACATGGTTAACCAAAAATCAAAAATCAGGGGAGTGCCTCCAAAACAAATTGCCAATATTCATACATCTTTTCCATAGCACAGAAATGAAAGACAACATTTGCATGTACAAAGAAAGTATATTGGCATGAGAAATTGGTCATCAAATGACAGCAAAAGCAATAGAAAATACCAAAAAAAAAAAAAAAAGGAAAACAAACAAACAAACGAGAAACCTAGATCAAACCCGGAACAAAGAAAAAAACAGCTAAAATCATTCTCTTATCTTCATTGGCAGATGAAAGAATAACATAAAAACTCAGTTAAAAACACGCTGCTCTACCCACAAATGCAGATGAAGAACAAGTTAAAAACCGAGCTAAAAACCCAGCTAAAAACTCAGTTACAAACCAACGTAGTGAACCCACAAATGCAGATGAAAGAACAACATAAAAACCCAGTTAAAAACATTTTCTTACCCACAAATGCAGATGAAGAACAAGCTAAAAACTCAGTTCAAGCTAGTTGGGGAGATCGCAGTTCCAGTTTTGAGCTCCTGCGCGAGTTTCCCTCCTTCTGTACTGAAATCAATTTTCCCCCCCTCCCGTTTACCTTTCTGCGTTACTTTTCCCCTTTTTTTTAATTATTTTTTTTATTAATATTTTAATTACCACGTCATCCCCAGGGCCGCGGCGGGGTTATTCCCCAGGGGTATGTAACAGAACTGTTTCTTATTATTCAATACACGGAATTTGTAGCCACCCGGTTTTTGGAGGGGAAGTCACCCAGAAGAACTCCCAATTCATTGCAGCAATAAGAGCCAGTAGTCAAACTCATAAGTGACTAGTTTTGGAAACAGATCATCAACAATGTCCATCTCTTCCATTATTCTAGCCCCAAGAAGACATGGTATTCACGTCTTCAGGGTATCGTTTGGTTGATGGTTCTACTACAAAATAGAAAGGCTTGAACTGCTATCATAGGAATAACCAAAACCAAGCTTACTATCCATTAACAAATGAAACAGCTATCATATCATCAATTCATAATTGGAATATCTTTGCAAAACACTAAATTTATTCTGCATCTTTCTGTAGACTGCGATAGTCCTTGTAAAAGAAGCATTTAAGAAAAGAGAGGAATGCAAGGAACCATTATGATCTGAGCTATCACGACTGTTTCATTACTAGAATGGCCAAGTATCAAGATCATAAATTTACAAACTGTACCCACAATAAATGCCCAAATATAGAATAGTTAGTCAAGCTGGCGTGCTGTCTGACTATGATATCCACAAAAGCAGCAAAACAGAATTCCCACTAGTGAATTGAAGGGCGAGTAAACGAACCATATCTTCAAGCAGTGTTGTCCTGTACCCACAATTAGATCCTGCACCATTGTGTTAAGGGTCCTCTCATTTTTCTCCCACTAGTGAGTCAACAAGTGTTGTCCAATCAATTGCACGGGTTCTTCATAAAAAGATATGACAGCCAACATCTACAATTTATCAAGTTCGTAAATACCGAAAACGTAAGTTATTCCAGGAAGAGATAAATGAATAACGGGCAAAGTGCCATTCAAGTATCAATTAAACAGGAAGCAAATTAACATATAGTTTGTTAATAGCTAGTTTCAAAGAAACATCTCATATAACACAAAGTAATCTCCCAATCAAAGTAGCATCAGAAAGCCAAAACATCACACCTCAATGTTAAAGTATCACGGTAAAAATTATTTCGGTAGGGCCTTCTTAAAATAAATAAATAAATAAAATCGGTAGGGAGATTTATGAAGTTCCTAAGGTGCTAGAGAGATAAGTACATCAGCTTAGCAAAGGCCACAGTCCAGGTTAATCATTTTAAGTCAAGGTTTACCCTTATTACTATGAGATCATAAAGCTCTTAACTTATCTCATCTAATCATTACTACTTTTCCAAACTTTCAAACAATATATAACAAACAATTCAATTTTTTTAAATCCCAAAACAAAACTAATATTAAAAATTTATATTTTAACAATATTTTATTCAACTTTCAACTCTTATATCATCTCATTTTATCTCAACTCAACTTACTATCCAAAATTCCCCTTAATGTTCACTATATTTTCAAGTACACTGAATTGCTCAAATGTTCATTGTTTAATAGGAACACAACTTCTTATTGTGGGATTGTGGAAGCATATAGAAGACCTTGATTGTGACCTATTGCTAGTTTAAATTGAAAGATTATAAACTAATACTTAAAATTATTGAATCAAGTAAAGAACTTAAAGTTCTACAAGCTTTGTTAAGAGGAAGGAGGTACGAAAAAAACCAAGAAATTAGTTATTTGGAAAGGAAATTGCTGAATTGCTAAAGAAATCAGATTCCAATCCATGGTTAAGAACTTCTGTATTTTCAGCATGCTGAGAAACAAGGACAACCAAGCAAAACAACAAAACTACAGGGTTTCGAGTCCCCTCAGGGCCACTGGAGGCTTACCTGGCCGTTAACTTCAGGGCCCCGTGGGATTAGTCGAGGTGTGCGTAAGCTGGCCCGGACACCCAAGGATATCAAAAAAAAAACAACAAAACTACAGGGTTCATTGTTAAGAGGAAGGAGGTACGAGAAAAAGGAAAAGGAAATGGCTGAATTGTTTAAGAAATCAGATTCCATTCCATGGTTAAGAACTTCTATACATGCTGTTGCCGGAAGGAGGTATGAAAGAATCAACGAATTAGTTCTTTGGAAAGGAAAGAGAAAGTAAATTGAGCATATCAAAATTACAGGGTTCATTGTTCATAAGCAGTTCATAAAGACGTGTCATTGACATCAAGAAAGCCTTCCAATTAAGTCAACAGATAAACATACCAAATGCACCAAATTTAAGAGTATAGAAAAGTACCGAGAAGTTCATTTGGGAGACTTCAGGAGTTGCTGAGATGTGAGCGAAATGAGAGACTGAAGCTTAGCTACGGCAGCAGTCTTATCAGGTGGACACTTAGACAGAGAAATGTTCAACGAGTGAAGAGCCTCGTCGAGCTTGCCGGCAGCCAAGGCTGCACATCCCGCCCTATAAGCTTCATCCGCCATTCGGGCATCATACTTAGGCCTCGGACTTAAATCCGAGCTTTTATTCTTTAAAATGGACGAAGACGAAGAATCGAGGCAGGCAGTAGCCCGAGCATACTCAAGATTAGAAATGGCTGTATCAATCTCCGCCAGGAGAGATTCCGGCGCTGAGGGAATGACCTTAACCCCATCGAAAACGCTCCACCGGTAGTTTTGTTCTGAACCCATCTCTAGTTTTGTCGCCTATGAACTACAATACCCCCAGCCATGTTTACACACGAGAATTCGACAACCTAACCCCCCATCTTTGTCAATGTTTCCGTGCATGATCAGAAAACTAGCGTTTGAGCAGGATAACCCCGGAACATGTTAGCTAAATGTACGTGGCACAAGCCCCCAATACAACCTTAAAGATAATGATGTTTGACTTGTTTCAGCCCTAAAAACGTCGATCTCGAATAGCGAAGGACATTCTATTGACAGATAATGATATTTGAATTGTTTTCCAAATTAACTCATTACAGTTACAAATGATCAAATTGTATCAGAAACGAAAGATGGCGAAAGGGTCCTAATCTCCTCGTCACCCAGAAATCATAGAACATATTCTCATCCAAAGATTGAAACTTTCCCTTTGGTTCCTAATTGAAAAACAAAAATGAACGGATTGAGCTCTAATTTTGGGAACGCTTGAAGCTGAGGTAGGAGAGAAAGAGAAAGCGATACCTCAGGCAGTCAAAAGTAGCCGTCCTCCAAGGTTTCTTGAATTCGTGAGAGATGCTGCTCAAACATCATAGCTATGTTCCTTGTCTCGCGTGATTATCAGTCAAAGATAAGATTGGACAAGTTCCTTGTCCATTCTTGAAGAAGAGAGACTGTCTGAGTCAGCGACCGAAACCGTAATCCGTAACGTCCGGTTTGGGCTTAAGCAAATAATCACCAGGCGGATGTAGTATACCTTTCCTTTTAAGTTTTAACCACTTATTATTCCATAATTTCGGGAATGCGGATATATGATATTTAATAAAAAAAAATTAATTACAATTATAACTACGTGATAATATATACATCAATATAATATAATTAATTAAAAATTAAATTTTATTAAAAATAATATTAATTTAAATTTTAAATATAAATGAATCAATATTAATATACGGATTAGTACGTGATTTTATTTATACGTAACAAATCTCATTTAATAATTTCTTATAAAAATATAAGATAAATATGTTATAAAAATAATATTTATACAAGTTATCTTATATTATTTAATAACAATTATTTACTATAATCTTTTTACCAATGCACTAAGACAAAATGCTTCATCAAGGAATCACAATTATTTATTTTCATTGTTTCAACCAATGTGTCAAGACAAACGGCCTCATCAATTATCTCGACTCATTTATTATTATATCACTGTATATTTTTATTGTTTCAATATCTATAAAAGGAAACTGAATGATTGAAGAAATGACGATGCTATAGCCACCACTACGCTTAATAAAAGTTTTTTTTTTTTTGTTCTTTTTTTCAAATCATTTTTTAATATTTTTAAATATTTAAAAAATTTATAATAATATTAAACAATTTTTTCTTAATCATTAAGAAAAAAAAATGCCAGCGATGGCCGAAGTATTTTCCTTGAAGGAATGCATTCAGAAAATTCCTTCTTCTTATACCCTTATCTTCCCTCATCCCTTCTCAAAATAAATTTCCTCCTCTGTAATCATATTTTGATGTCTTTCGCTATCAGTACTCTCGAGAATTAATCTCTTGTATGTTTTCAATAAAATCAAATTTGTTATTTAAACTTAATATCTATATTTGTATTTAATCTATTAGCTTTATATTTCTTATGTATTATGGTATCAGAGCCAAGTTGGTATTAATTCATATTATGTTATATTGATATTGATTTTATTTTATTTATATTCTCGAAATACCTACTAATTTTTTCTATTTAAATTATTATTTTTAATTCCAATTAATATTTAATAATTTAATAGGTCATTTATTTGATTACTTAATTACCCTTGGATGAGAATGCTTATAAATTATAATTGACCATCTAAATTCTAATTTCTTTACCTTGCATTGGATTTTATGTAATGGGTTATTTTTTGAGCCCATGCACTCTTTTAACCATAAAAATGAAAAAACTAAAGTACTAACAACTAACGAGCCCATGCACCTAAGGTTTAGCTTGATTTTGCCTAGGTTCGAGTTGGATTCTTTGTCTTTTGGTAACTCAAACTCTAGCTTATTTCAATCCTTTTAGGTTTTTAAACTAATAGTGTAACACACCTCATGAACTTGATCAAGATAATACTGATTGGCTCGCTTCGATCGGAGCTCCCCCAGAATAATGAGTGAAAAAATGAGAGTAAAAATGAGAAGAAAAATAAGAGAGAGAGAGAGACAAAATATTCTATAATATTCCAGATTGATTGGTTACACTCTCCAAGTGTTTGCATATACTCCAAGAAGACCCTGTTGAAAGCTAAGTAGAGGGCCTTTCAAGTCCAAACTAATAGCAAACAAACCGAAGTGAGGATAGAAGCAACTAGACTTAACTAACACAACTCTATGTCACCACCTAAATTTTTCTAGAGAATTCCATAACCTTCTAGAGTCTCCTAGTCCCTTGTAGATTACTCTTGAATCTTGTAGAATGTTGTAGAATTGTGTGGAGTATTCTAGAATGGTGTAGAACCTCTTAGGGAAGGGCCTTTTAGGCAATTCTAGAGTAGTGATCTAGAAAGTTCTTTACCCTTAAATTAGTGACAAGTGTCACAATCCTAACCATTCTTTATACCAAGAGTCCCTATAAATAGAGGGAGTCTCATTTGTGTAAATCACCAAGCAATAAGAGCAAACAAGTTCTCTAGAGCTTCTCTCTCTATCTTCTCTCTCTAGATTTGTTCTTTATTGTCTTGAGTCATTTAGAAGGCTTACTTAGGAGCTTTATGGAGACAAAACCTCCTAAGGCCGCACGGGACGTATGAAGAAATTCTAAGTCCGTGACAGTTGGTGTCAGAGCCGCCAGGTTAGGATGGCGGATCCAAGCGAGATCACCATGGAGCCCCAGGAGACACAAAAGAGCAAGAGGTCGAAGGATTCAACCTCATCTATGGAGTCTCGTCTCGATGGCATCGAGAAGGCCATGGCCAAGATATTGGCCAAGATTGAGGAATAAGATCTGTGACGCCCCCAAATTCCATTTGGGATTGGATGGACATTTGAAGCGTCAAGACATGCAACACAAGGTTACATGCCCCCGTTCATGACATATAAGATGCAATGTTCCTAACATGCATCTAACAATATGCAATATTCGCAACGGATAAATTTTTTTCTTTAACAATACTATGCACCAAATTGAAATTATCCCAAATGCTTAAAACATACTTCATACATGAAAACCCATTGAACAACTAGGATAACAACACTAGTCCAAAATGGTTATGATCCAAAAAGTACTAGAGATGCAACTCAATCGTACAAGTAGTAATTTACGTTAATTACTATATTAACATTGATGTCGCACCGTCGCTTAGTCAACTATGTCTAGTTGATCAGCTCCTGATTCTCTTTCAAGTCCTGTAACAAGATCTACCATTCAGGGGGAATGGTAGTTGAGACTACCAAAGTGAGATTTGATTACAAATCTCAGTAAGTTATCAAAAAACTTCCACACAAGCTAATGATGCATGGATGACAGTAAAAGCATAAATGCATAATCAAATTCATAAGTAATTAAAGTATAACTTAGCGTACAACATAGCATAATTGACATAACTTAAATTGAAACATGAACTAAACTTGACTTGACATGAACTTGATTTGAAACTTGACTTAGCATGAACTTGCTCTGAAACTTGAATTAACATGAACATGATATGAAACTTAATTTATCATGAACTTGTTCTGAAACTTGACTTAACATGAACGTGATATGAAACTTGACTTATCATGAAAAATACATACTCCACAGTTGTTGTGGCTCCATGTATTCTACGTGTAAATACATACTCCACAGTTGTTGTGGCCCCATGTATTCTATACAAACTTGACTTAACATGAAAAATATATACTCCACAGTTGTTGTGGCCCCATATATTCTACGTGTAAATACATACTCCACAGTTGTTGTGGCTCCATGTATTCTACACAAACTTGACTTAACATAAAAAATACATACTCCACAATTGTTGTGGCCCCATGTATTCTATATGTCACAATTGTTGTGTCTCACGTAGTGTATGCATCACAATTGCTGTGACCCCATACATAAGTAATCAAGATGAAATGTGACTGGAATACGAAAGGACTGAAGCCCTGACGTAACATAACGTGACTTGAACATAACTTGAAATACATGACCAACTTGAGATAGAAATATTTCGTAACATGGCATAACATATAATAGATAACATATTTAACATGACATACTTGCAACAGTGAATATTACATGACTTGACATACATATAATAGATGGCATACTTAGCATGATGTACTTGTAATGTACAGCAATACATGACAGAATATATTATGTAACAGATAAAAACTGATGACAGAATAAATTCTGTATAACAAACAATTACGTGATGACTTGACATGGCATGACATATATTATAACACACATACATACACTATAGCTCCTTTACTTAGCACACATATACAGTAGACTGCTAGTAAGTTAAAAGCTAACTTACCTCGATCTCCGCGTTTCTTATAAAACCTTAAGCGCGATCACGAGGAACTGTAATTAGTGATTCTAAAAGTTAGAACTAAATCACTAATAAATTGAAATATGGAAAATACTAACTTAAAGAGTAAAATTTCTATTTTACTCTCTGCATGTAGGAAAATAACCGTTTTACCCATAACTTAAGGATTTTGCATACTAACTCCAAAAGTCACCAAAATTTACATGCCTCATGTAAATTTTATCCTCAATTCATATATCAATTTAGAAAAATTTAAAACTAATCACAACTATGGAAGATACACTATGGCCGAAACATCCATAGGCCATTTCTCTTGATTTTTGTTGCAATTCCTTCCAATTTCAAAACTCATTCTTAAACCAAAGTTTTGCAACAAACATCTTCCAATCCTAAGTTCAAAACCATACTTAAAACATCCATTTAGAAAAAGCTAATAATCAACACCAAACTTTTTTTGTAAAAAAATCCAAGCACTTGAATCACAAGTTTTGACCTTAAATCAAAACATCTCCAAGAATTTCAAAAATCAAATCTTACTTCTAACATATTCACAATATCATCCTAATATCAACCATGCTTTAAATCATCAAACTAAAGTCACCAAAATCACAAAATAACATTTGAAGTTTTTGGTTTTACACTTAGTCTAAAAACATAAACATTTTCCTCAACTAGTTTTGATAAATCTCTTGATCAATGGCTTAAGAAGGTGAGATCTTCGAAATAAAGTATCACATGGTTTAATGATGTGTCTTAAATAGGATCCAACCATCAAACTTAAAATCAAATAACTAGAAAAAAAATAAAACATGGATCTAATCCAAAAACATCAAATCTTAGGCCTAACCGAAATCATCTTGCATAGAAAAATCATATATTTGAAACTAATATTAAATATCTCCAAAATAACATTCTAACATGAAAATAAGAGACTTAGGATCATCATATAAAAATATCAAAGCCTTTAGAGTAAGATCAAACATCGAAATATTCAAACTTTCTCCAAATAAAAACTGTTTTGCCACTTCCAGTTTTTAAGTTTCTAGATCTAAGAAAATTTATCATCAAAAGCTTTAATCATGTAACAAAACCTCAATGAAAACTCTTAAACACATGCTAAGAACACTCCATAAAATTTTCGGACCAAGATATGTCCATTAGATTGGTCAAAAACTCCAAAACATAACATACTCTCCAGATTCACGCCTAGAATGACCTTTCCATGGTTAAAAATACTTTTTACTGAACCAATGACTATGGAATGATACGAAAAATACATCTACGGAAACTATACTCAAAGAGGAACAACTTTTATAAAGGAGTCATTGTGTGAAAATACATACAAATGGTTAAAAATCTCCACGCAAAAAAGACCCATAAATCTATCCGAGAGCTCTTTTGCGTTTCTCTCTAAGAACGGGGTGAAGAAATTATTAAAGTGAATTAAAAGTGTCTTGCACGACTCAAGACTTCTGTTGGGGGATTATTTGGACCTTAATGATCATTGAGTGGAGGTATACGTACAACATGAAGTGAAGGATAGTGGGGGGCAAAGGACAAAAGCTATGGGGCATGGTGCTTGATGGGGTGGGTTCCTCCATACTATTGAGTGCAGCTTGTGGCAATGAATGATCTGCCAAGTGGGGGAGGAAACTTCTTCAAGAAGCCTTGCCAAGGTGGCCAAATTCGTGGGCCTTAGTGGGCCTCAATTTGGTTGATCAGATGAAAAAGATTTTGCTTAGGTGTCATGATCTCACACCTTGATTTCCTTCACAATTCCATCTAATGGTTTCTTTTGTACCAAGTATCTAATACTATTAATTATGTGTGGTTAAGATCTTGCCAAGTGTCCAAATAAAATTTCGCTAACCTAATTTGGACATTACACACTGTGATTTTGAAAACACTGCACTTAGTACATTTACCGAGGTTACTATTCACTCCAAAAATAAACGTAATAAACTTAGTACTGAAAAATCCTAAATATTCAATTAAGCCTAGTGGTGTAGACTATAATGTATTCTGACACTTCTAACTATCTCAAATAATTAAAATCGCATTTTTGGCTCCAAAGTGAGTGATAACACTAACTATATTGACAGGCTAAAACCTATACAATTAGTCGATTCGTGAAAACTTATGGGGTTTTCACGAGGTTCCTAAAGCTAATAGAAATTTCACAATTAAATTTCTAGCGGGCTGTTACAGGATCAGTCTCACAGGGAGGTGAACACCCTTGACAACACTGTGACGAGGATGGAGGTGGTGGTAGCGGATGTCAAGAACCGACTTGACATCATGGAGTAAGGTTTGGAGGAGCTAGGATTGGAAGGACAATCTGAATCTCTCAAGGAGTCCATTCTAAGCATCATCAACCCCACCTTCGAGGCACAGCATATTGAGAACGTTGCTTTCCAAGACCAGGTCTTGGGAAGCTAACAAAACTCCAAGAGCAAATGGAGGAATACCGCGTCAGTTTGGAGGAAACCAATGCGGATTGGACCATGTGCAAGCAGGCAGTGGCCAATGGGAGCGCCATCGAAGCTGGAATGATAGCGACACCAAGGGTGGATACCCCCAAACCAAAAGAGTTTGATGGCAAGCGGGATGCCAAAGAACTAGACAACTACATGTGGCACATGGAGCGCTACTTTGAAGCTTTGAACATGCAAGATGAGCATGTCAAGGTACGTACTGCCTCTCTCTACCTTACTAATCTTGCTGGTACTTGGTAGCGTCATAAGCATAGTGAGATAGAGAAGGGTACTTGCACCATTGACTCATGGGAAGAGTTCAAGCATGAACTCAAAAGGCAATTCTATCCTGAGAATGTGGCTATTAATGCGCAGAAGAGAATGAAGGAGTTGAAACACACATCTTCTATCTGCAACTATGTTGAGGAATTTTCTGCCCTCATGTTTCAAATCACAAACATGAGTGAAGAAGATCTCATCTTCAACTTCATCGATGGTCTCAAGTCTTGGGTGGCTCAAGAACTCAAGCGTCGTGGAGTCAACGACATCTCCACCGCCCTAACAGTGGCAGAAACCTTAGAAGAATTTGAGTATCATAAGAATAACAACTCTTCAAAGCCCAAGTCGTCAAAGGATAATCACAGTAAGGGAGGGGGAGAGAAGGGGTTCAAGCCCTCGCAGTACAAAGACCGAGGAGACAAGCCTTCAACATCAAAAAAGGGCAAGAAAGACCATTCCAAAGATAAAAAGCCGAAGGATGCTTGCTTCCTTTGTGACGGACCACATTGGGCTAGAGATTGTCCTAAGAGGAAGGCCCTCAATGCCATGTTGGAAGAAAAGGAAGTTCAAGAAAAGTCGCACTTGGGGTGTCTACAACTTCTCAACTCCCTCAAGGCAAGCACGAAGCCAAGCACTAAGAATGGATCTTTGATGTTTGTAGAGGTACTCGTCAATGGGAAGAAGAGTCATGCCATGGTCAACTCAGGAGCTTCTCACAATTTCATCAAGAAGGAAGAGGCCACACAGCTAGGGATTCCTCTTAAGAAGGGTCAAGGATGGCTGAAGACTGTAAATTTCGAGGCCAAACCCCTTGACGGTATAGCTCACGGGGTGGAGCTACAACTTGGCACTTGAAAAGGTATGGTGGACTTCTCTGTCGCTCCAATGGATGATTTTAACATTGTGTTGGGGATGGAGTTCTTAAGACAGTTCAATGTAGTGTCACTTCCCCACTACAACTCGGTGTGTATCTTGGAGGGTGGCCCATGCATGATACCCACCATGTCCAAGCATGTGCCTCTTAGCAGTATCAATAATTTTATCAAATATTTGTCTACTCTTCTCAAGTTCTAATGCCTTGGTTCATAATTTTTCCGCTTCCTTGTATTTTTCTAACTTCAACTTGCAAGCCACATTGTTCAGATTCTAGGCACCCCTAACTACCTTGGCCTGTTTTTTCTCCTCGTCATCAAAGGAAAAATCATACTCGATATACTTCACAGCCTTTTCATATCTCTTGGGAACCTTGACAAATTTACCAGCCTTGGGTAGCACATTTCCTTTTTCCTTCTTTGCACCAGCAGCTTCAATTTCTTCTTGCATGTTCATACCCCATAATTTCTTCTCCTTCACAAAAGATACCAGCTCAACCTCATAGAAAACAATAAAGTTAAGAGGAACCACAGCCAATACCTATTAAGACTGAGAAAAGCCCAATTCATATTCTGGTGCGATAGTCAACAAGGCTATTTCACCCCTCTTCATTGTCATTTTAGCTCTATCAAGCCCCTCATTAACTTGCTCATAATATGTCTTGAATTCAAACAGCTTTTCTCCATCATCATGAACAACCCCGTTAAAATCGAAGCAAAATCAAGGAGGTGAAATACATTATCTCAAATTTTGCTAACGAAATGATTTCCCTCAAGTGTTTTTCCCCTTCTTCTATCAAAGGGGAAATGAGTTGTAAGTCCTGTTGATAGTAGAAAACAACATCTCATCGCCATTTGTGAAATATCCTCTTAGCGTCTTCCATGCTCCCACCTCTAGACCACATGACTATCAAATAATTGTTACCTGAGATGCTGAGTTTAATATGTTTTCAACAACGATGTTCACAACCATACCTAGTTTTAATGCCCCCAAGATGTCAACAAGAAGAGAAAACACCCATCGTAGTCACCTCATCTAGTTTTGAGTCTTTAGAAGCAATCATAACTTTGAATAGCTCAATTTCTATAGCTGGCCATCCCTTTTGATCATAACCCAAAATCATAACTTTTAAGGGGGAGGGCAATCTAGTAACGAGCACACGAAATTCAGAGAGCCTGGATACTCCACCACATCCACTCCACCCACTACCATGACTACTATAACGATCTCTTAATGATGGATGCCCATGGCCATCATGTGCAAGTTCCACCCGTAGCCGATACCCATCAAGATCATAGCCATCATGGCCATGAATGGCATCTTCAGCATCTTAAGCGTCTCCAAACTCAACAAAAGCATTACCCGAGGGCCTAGGCAATACCTTCATATCAATGTGGGTTTAGATTCCATAATTGTAAAACAAGTCCTCCACTGTTAACTCAACCATATATGCCTAGTCCTCATCAAAATCAACTCCACACTCAATGGAAAGTTCTCTTATTAGATCAAAACAAGATCATGCAGTTCTATAGATATTGGCCGTAACGCTGCAACCCGATCTTAAGGTCATCTACAAGCTTGAAATCGAGCTCGAACCCACTAAAGGGACTTGAAGTAAACGCAGTGAGATGAATTGAGGGCGAGATCGTCGAGCAAGACAAGGACTCAACGACTAGAGGGGCTCTTGGGAGAGAATGAGGTGCATAAAGATTGGAGGAAGGGATCAGGATGTCTAGGTGGTACTGGTTTACAACCACCAACCATTCCACCGTGTACTGTTGCACCACAGCTAGGGTACGAGCACCCTCAAGTTGCTTTCTAGTAAAGATGAGGCCCTATTGGTTAGGTGGGTTGATGTCAACCATACGCGAGAGAACAGCACCGAGAGAAAAGTGGAAAAAGCCAGCGCGGTGGTTAAGGGCAGCGTCACAGAGCCCTACACAGGCTACAAGAATGAAGATTAGGTGAGAGGATTCCAGTTGCAATGACTTTAGGCAGATGTAAAGGTGGTCCTTGTTAGAGGTCCAGCCCATTGAGATGCTATGAAGGTCTGATCTGGTGGAAAGGAATGAAGGTGATGGCTCAAACGAAGGCTTTATAGGTCCATTACCATAGCAAGGGCTACCATTACCAAACGCAATTTGGGATTTCTTTTGTTGTAGTCTTGGTGTATGAAATATGAATATATATATATATATAGAGAGAGAGAGAGAGAGAGAGAGAGAGAGAGAGAGAGAGAGAGAGAGAGAGAGAGAGAGAGAGATTGGACCTTGAGGGAATTGTAGGCTTGGAGTTGATCTTGCGGGTGGAGGGTTGGTTGCGGGATAGATCTATGAGAGGCCAGAGTAGGCGATGAATATGATAAGCCTTTTGCCTAACTCGAGTATGTGCAATGGTGTGCCTGAATATGAAACCCCCAAGGTCAACTCTCTCAACACAAATCATGAAACCTGAGTATTTTTGGCGAAAATTCGCACATGAATAGCTAGAGTCTATTGCCACACGCTCACACAAGAGTATGTGATGCCAAGATCCATCACGAACGCTAGGTCTCCTCCTTTTACAACCATGGCGTGATTTTTGTTAAGTACAGCCATTGAAGGAGAAGTGAGGTTTGAAAATGGAGATAACAATTTCGGATTTCTGAAAACAGGGAAAGAGGAATTTTGTCGAGATCACCCTCCATGGATCATTCTTCCTATTCCTGCAATGCATGAAGATGTTGCTCAAGATAGTTAAACTTTTCTTCAAAATCCTTCCTGCCATCAATTACACGCTACTAGAGAATTTTGAGATTTTCTTATATTTGTTCTACTGATTCTCTGATTTTGTAGAGGGATGCAAGAATTTCTTCCGTGATAGTACAAAGACCGGCGGTGTCTTTTTAATACCAACTTGTAACACACCTTAGGAACTTAATAAAGGCAACATTGATTTGCTTTTTTCGAGAGCAGTTCCTCCATGAAAATGAGAGAGAGAAACAAAACAAGTTCTGTCATAATCTAGATTAATTCGTTAACACTCTCCAATTGACTACATATACTCCCATGAAGACCCTACGGAAAGCTAAGTAGAGGCCATAGGCCTTTTAAGTCCAAACCAACAGCTAACAAACCTAAGTGAGAATAAGCAACTGGGCTTAACAAACACAAACCTAGCCTATATAAAGAAATATAATAAAACTAAGGAAAAGACATTATCCATCCAAGCCCATAGAAGCCACTGAACCCATCCCACTAAATCTTTATTGCCCCAAACCAAAGCCCACAAAGACTTCAGTCCAGCCCTATAGATGTACTGAAGTGTGACATATGGCAATGTTATCTTCGATCTGGATTTTATCATTCTCAGTCATATCGACGACTGATATACATATAAATGGCTTCATAAGCCAACCATTTAAATAAAACAAAGTCGCTTAAAATATGAGAGAAGGTGATATAATTCAGGACAAAAATAACATTTCTCTTTAAACAAATAAGTTTTGAGCATTAACTACTGTATAATAATTGCAATCCTTAGCTGCATTAGCTTCAAGGGTTTTTAAGTAGAAAGTCCAACCTTTCCAATTAAGTCCCTTGGAGCCACTGAAAGATTATTCAGTCATAAGCCAACCAATCCTCATTTTTGTAGGCAAGACTAGGCAGCCTTAGAATACTAAGCAAATTCTGAGTAAGCCTTGTCTGAAGCCTGGCTTGACAGCACAGTTCTGCACAGCGGGAGAGAGGGAGTGGGGGGAGAGCAATTATCAGTGCCTCAATACTCACATCCTCATAATTACGAATCATTTCCATAGAATGAATTCACATCCCAACTACAATGAATCATTTTTGCAGAAATTGAATTGCCAAATAAAGCATTTTTCATGTCTAACTATGTCACCTAGCCTTAGCACCAGACTTCGGCACCAAGACAACCCCACCCAATGTTACAAAAATTTGTCGACACAAAGAACTATACCATCACCACCCGTCCTCTTTTTTTCTACCTATTTCCTCTCTTTCCCTGAACTCGGGGAGCTTCGTGATTGTTCTTGGTGGTAATACATGCTGCAGCTCACAATCCTAAGCTGATTGTCTGCCACATAAATGTTAGAAAAAATCTCATCTAGTCAAGAACTGACAACACCAGAAACCCACGGTACAACCAAGGGAGCAGTTGGATGTGAATTTCTATATGATTCAGTATACTTGTCCTTGAAATTAAGTTTGGGCTTCTCTGCCTGCATTTCGATAGTTAAAACCAATAATATTAGCCTGGAGTGAATCAGGAAGATAACACAATTTAAGTGAGCAAACACTGCAATTTAAGGAAGAGGTTTACTAACATATTTCAACCAGCATTCCTGATGTTTGTGTTCATAGATATCTGGAGAATGGCACCCAGTCTCGGACGGGCAATAAACCCATATATTACATCTCTTTTCACCTGGCTTGGCAAGTTTAGCATGATCCAAGCAAGCTTGACAGCAATCAGCTGCACTTTCTTTATGGTGGGTAAGGCCCCATCTAACAGCTGCACCACTATAATCTGCATGAAGTTCAGCATGGCATTCAGGTGGAATGGGCCTGCCGGGTAAAATTTGGTCCTCTGGAGAAAAGAAAATATACCTTGGTGAATGATACCATACATCTCCGCAAAACCAAAATCACGTACAGTGCATTTTAGAAATATGGCAGACAAGCCATGTGATTTTCAGCTACCTAAGAAGAAAAATAAATTTGGGTTTTCTTGGGGTTTAAGAAAAAGAGATGAGAGATGAGCACACAGGCGAGTGAGGCTGGACAGAGCAATTACCTAGTTCTTCTTCACCCTCAGGTTTATCATCATGCTCTTTGTTAATGACTTCAGCAGCCATCCAAAGGCCAATTTCTTCTGATAGCAATGCCCAATCAGACTCCAAGGCTCTGACTAGCATCCCTGCCAAAAAAAAAAAAAAAACAGTTCAGATTAGCCATCAGTCAAACAATAATTTATGAATACAGCCTCAAACACTGAAGAAACAGCCTCTGGCAGCAAAGACCATACCACCTTCCTCATGCGGAATAGTTGAATTTAAAGTCCCTCTCTCAAAGGTTAACTGCTTAGCTACTTCTAGTTTTTCCCTGCGCCATCTTTCAACTGCTTCTGTTTGTTTAAGAAAACAACACTGACAGGATAAGCAAGAATGAGCAAAAAACAGAGTCAAATTACTAACTATCAAGTAATGTAAGAATCAAAACGAAATCTTATCCAGCATACTGCAAAATGAAAATATGCTATCCATTATACCAGCAGCTAATAAGTTCTTTCAATAAACATAAAAATCTGTACCTTCCCTGGGATATTGTTTCAGAAGCGGTCACAACTATGCACTTTGGAAAAAGCTACTGAGTCAGAGAATGATGCATTTGGAGTATTGATTTGTAAAAGTTAAAAGGTAAGCAGGTAGGCACTTCATTGTTCAACTGCAAACGCTATAACATGAAGGTTGCATCTTTTCACACCTCAACACAGGAATATGACTATATTTAGCATTCATTTTAAGTTTTTTGATCAGTAAAAAAAATTTATTGATCATAAGAATGGACAAAAGCCCAGTATACAGGACATATACAAGAGCATCACCTGAGCATGCTAGTTCAATGATACAAGAAATTCATGGAAACTCATTCCATTGAAATCAATTACAACCAATTCAATTTAATTTCTCAAGCCATGATTTGTTATTATTCGTTAGAACAATCATGTGATAGTGGTGAGATGTATTTGATTGATATATAGTATACACCTTAATCAAATAATACATTCAACTTTCTGGATGCTGGTCAATTGTTTTGATTAGTAAGAACTGTATTAATCCGAAAAGGTTTAAGGCATACAATAAAGTTAAAAACAAGCAAAAGTGTTCCCAAGGCCCTTAAGCACAGCATGATTTCTTCAAACTAGAGGAAACTAACAAAGTATACTGACCCTAACATAATGAAAGCTTCAAATTTTAACAGATTACAAAAGTGGCCATTTGTATTTTAACACAATGCTTATTATTCTTATCAAAACGATGCATATTATGGTCTGGATGGATTGTGGCAGTCCTCGTAGTAGTAAAATCACAGTGTCTATATTTCAATGCCATATGTCAACCAATCACGGTGATGGAGGTGACCAAGGTGTTGCTGGTGTCAAGACAAAGGTGATAAAGATGATAGCAATAACACAGGTGCTTGGTAGAAACGCAGAGGTAAGTATCTAATATTGGTAAGAATGAACTTAGCATGACCAGGCTCAGGGGTTCGAAAGCCAAGATTTCTAGAACTAGTAAAACATTGGCTAATCGCTTTACTGAAAGAGTCTGAAACTACAAGATATTGAATGCTTTAAAGAACATACCGCCACATCTTAAACATAGCCGACTGAATGTTTGAGAAAATTATCACCCAGTGCCACAATGAAAACAATTTCTTCACTACCATGAAATTAGAGTGCACCCACCTCGTTGCTCAGTAACGTTGGCACCAGCATCCAAGCTTCTCAATCTCTCCAAAATCTCATCGGTTATCTTTTGTTTCAAAGGCCGTGACAATTCAACCACAACCTCTCCTCTAGAAAGCTCCTCCTCAAGTTCCTTCACCTTTTGGCCATAACAACGAATTTCAGGGAAAACCAGGAAAGCAGCAATAGCTCAAACCACATCAATACCTCGCATTCCAATCAAATAGATGCATCCAGCTAAAGGGATCTTACCAATTTGACAAGCTTCAACGGTTCGAACGCTCTCCGAATCCGAATCGATTCTTCCATCTTCCTAATCTGATCCGGCGTATAATTAACAACTGAAAAACAGAATTAAAAATAATAATAATAATAATAAATAAAAATAAAAAGGTATAACTTTGGAACTGAGTTTTCTCAAAATTTCCAAAACATCAAGTGGGTAAAGCCAAAATGAGAAGAATTGCTTGTAGCTCAAGCGGATGGAAGGGAAAATAGAGACTTACTGTTTCTGGAGACGTTACCGGTGTAGATGTAAAGAGAAGAATAAAGAAAGCGAAGAACGTAGAGAGCTATTACAATGTTGATAGAGCAAACAAGCAAAGTGGTTTTCCTGTGCGAACATCCGCACCTCAGTCTCCCCTGCGCCATCTCCTTCTCTCTCTCCCTCCTCCTCCTTCTTCAGCCTCATTCCACCATCTCTTTCCTTCCCTCTCTCTTTCTCTCTACAATCTCTCCGCACTGAGATCCACCTTTATCCTCTACTGGGTCTATGATAGATCGATAGACTTTGGATCGCACGAATCTCTCAAAACCTTGCTTTCTTTGATCGATAACTCGCGTTTAGCTTGCTACAAAGATCAGTGAAAATGTAGGGGTTTTGCTTTGCTTTCTAGATCTGTTGCGGTGATGCTGAAATCTTGTGTGCTAATCTGATGCTCAAACCATTGCACTTGCATGCACATTTTAGCAGAGCCGGTTGATGCATTGGTTTGACGGAGTTTGCTACACATACATGATTCACTCTTTTTTTCTTGGCTTATACATGACACTTTCAGTTGAAAGTAGGATGGGAATACGTGAGACGACTTATTAATTTAAGAGAATAACTTCTCACCGGTTACTCCTGCAACGCCTATTTAACGGTGTCAATAGGTGAAAGACACGTGTTGAATACACTTTCAAAATTTCTTGTCGCGACGCATAGGAACTCACTCACAGACCCCCACTTCCCCCACCCCACTCTCGAAACCTCTCTCTTCACGCAACACGGAAACAAGCAACTCTCACTTCTCTCTGTATCTCTTTTGAACCTAGAGAAGCAAAATATCGGAGAACCGAAACCCCTACCCATCCATTAAAAGCTTTCCTCTGAAACTCCTTCAAAATTCAGACCCCTACCCATGTAGATATTCGGTTGTTAAAAAAATACATTAGAGCACTCTCGATTATCCATATGTAAATAATATTTTTTATGAAAGTAAGATAAATTTAAATATTAGCTATTCTATTTACATAAATTTCTACATTAGAATAGTTATTTTTTTATTATATAACAATAAAATAATATAAGATAAATTTAACTTTGACTATTCACATTAAATCTCTATATTGGATATCTATTTATTTATTATATAGTAATGAGTAATTAATAATTTAAAAAATATTTAGTTTTTTTAATTATTAATTTATTTTATTTTATCATATTTTAATTATTAATTATTAGTTTATTTTATTTTATCATATTTTATTATTTAATTTAAAGAATCTTGTGAAAGTTTATGGATGTAGATAGAGAGAAGAGAGAGAGTTATAAAAAAATAAAAAAATAAGATTTGCTATATGTACGGTATAGACTAAATTTGAGTTTTTCTTTAACAATACTGTAGCTAAAAGCTATAAATTTTGTTTATAGATAATCCATTGCAGCTATGTTTTACACCTAATAGTCAAAAGGTACAATAAATTTTAGAAATGGCTAATCCAGTGAGAATGTTCTTACTGGTTATTTATCCTTTCATTCAATAGCCTAGTTAAGCTTTTTGAATAAAAACAAATCGTCAGTCAACTTTTATTAAAATAGTTCTTTACTTCACCACACGTTACCAGATGCAAGTATAAGAGAAATTCTTAGAACCGATCGAACTTATTTTATACAAATAATAGCCCACCAATAATATAATGATACCTAGACTTCCTATTACAATAATTTTGTAGGAACACTACATCATATTGGAATGCCCTCCCTTTGCACTACACCCACACTTAGCCCCTAAATCTTCTAACCTATTCTTCTTCCACCAAACCCAAAACACCCACCCTGTCGGCGCCACAACACTCCACGCTGCAGAGCCACAACAAAGCTCGACCCCAAGATCTGTGACGGACGAACGTCGACCCCCCGAGCTACGGCAGATGGAACCCACAAAACTCCCCAAATCTTCTCCCCTGCCCTCCAAAACCCAGAGCTTGACCCCCTCACACTTCACAGGGTCTAAAGAATGTTAAAGTAGGTGCACCTGTTTCTTGCTCTACATATGGAGAAGATTGATGCTTTTGAAACTTGAAGATCAGATTGAGAGGAAGAAAACAGATTTGATCTTTGGAATAAGCAATGATTTTCCCCTCCCCAAAGCAGGAAAATCTAAATGCTATATAAGTAATTTATTTTGTTCTGGCCTAAACACTATATCATATAGAAGTAGCAAATCTTTATAGTTTCAATTTTTTTTTTTTTTTTTGTATTGTTGTAATCATGTTTTGATTTTTTGGACGCTTTCGAGACTCTTAGAGCATATGAATTGCACTTGGGGATTGAATCCATGAAAGTTTTTTCTGTTCTAAATATGTTGCAGTTGGCGTCATTTGCTGCAGGTGTGAAGAGTTTGTTGCTCTGTTTTTGGGTGTGAAAAACAGAGGCTTGCCATATGATTGAGCATAATTTTCTGTTGGTGCATTGTTATTTGTTTTGTGGTTTCATTTATCAATATATATTGTTTTGTGGTTTCATGCTCATTCTTGGATTTAAGGCCTTATGGAGAATTAAGTTCGTTGATTTTTTTGGCATTACTAGCAATGGCATCAACACCTTTTGTGATTAGTTTCTTGTTTTTCTCTACAGCTGTTTGTGCATTAGTCACTATGAGATTATCAATATCTTGAAGAACCCACCTAATCCTTCTTCTGCTGTTGCATGCTTTTTCACTTCACCTCTGGGCTTTTGAAAAGGGACAACAGCTCTCAATGCCATGTCTTGTTCTTGAGAGTTATAGCCAAACACTCTTCCAAAGCTCAAAAAAAGCGACGAAAGAAACACTTGAAGGTGATTATTGTGCGTCTCTCCTTCTTTGTTAGCGTCTGTGGTTGCCACCTCGTCGAACCCAAATACTAAAATCTCTGTCTGTCTCTCTCTGATTTTATTGATTTCTTCTCTTCCTGAGAATTCTTCTTCTTGGTTTCGTCTTCGTTACGTATCTTCCTCTTCAAAGCACCCTCTATCTCCTTAATTTGTTTGTCTTTTCTTTCCCATGTGAACGAGTGTAACTTACTTTTGGTGTAATTTCTGAGGTGGCAGCATGTAAGTGGAAGGCTGTTATTTGAGGAAAATTGGACCGACCGCTTAGAAACTGTTATGTAAGTAAAAAGTTATTGTTTAAATTTTGATGAAGGTGGGCATCCGTCAAGGCTATCTATTAGTCCTAGTGTGGTGTTGTCTTTCTTTCATGTAGGGTAGTACGCAGACATTATATTTTTTAGAGTATTTTTCAGATAAAAGAAAGGTGTTCTTTGAGTTGAGTTTTGAACTCAACAACTTGTGTAGAGTTAGTTCGAGCAATACGACGATTAGTTGGGCTGTTATATCCTGGAGGAGTCAAGTCAAGAAGAGTTATGATGTACTGGTGAATTTGAGACTTTGTATACTGCAGAGGACTTGAATCTTCTTAAACAAAGAGAGATTTCCAAGCCTCAGTCCAAATTGGCTTCATTTCAATTTTAAATTTATTATAATTTTCATTACATTATTGTGTAATTTCACCAACATAATGTAATGTAATATGAGAGTGAGCACAAGAGAAATTAGAGAGAATATTTCTGAAGATTGAATTCTTCAAGAATCAGAGAAGGAAAGGAAGAGTGTTCTTGTAATCTTCAAAAAGTTGTACTTTTGATCATCAATATGAAAGACTCTAGCCTGTTTCTGCCATGGATGTAGATCATTAGGATTGAACCACATAATTCTCTTGAATCTTTGATCTTCTACATTTACTGTTTTTCTATTTCCTATAAGTTTCTTGGCAATCTTGATAAGGAATTCTGCAGAGTCATAAAGAAAAGATTACAGAATTCACAACAAGTGTCATCAAGAGTCAGGTTTGGTGGGGACTGCCAAGTTCGATATTGAGAAGTTTAATAGAAAAAATGACTTTGAGTTATGGAGGATTAAGATGTAAGCACTTATGGTCCAACGGGGTCTTTAGGATGCACTTCTTAGTGAAAAGAACATTAGTTATTTATCAAATAAAGAAAAATCCGATATCTTGCAAAAGGTTCACAGTACACTAATTTTTTCTCTCGGTGACAAAGTCTTGAGAGAAGTTGCCAAGGAAGATACAGCAGTAGGAGTTTGGCTAAAATTGGAAAGTCTGTACATGACCAAATCTTTGGCAAATCGACTCCATAAGAAGACTAAGTTGTACACTTTCAAAATAACTCCAAGTATGTCTATGGAGGAACATCTTGATAAATTTAACAAGATCATCTTGGACCTTGCAAACATACACATAAAAATTGATGATGATGACTAAGCTATTCTGCTTTTAAGTTCTTTAGATACTTCATATGCAAATCTTAAAGAAACCATAATGTATGGTAGAGAAAGTCTAACCTTAGATGAAGTACAATCAACTCTACACTTAAGGGAACTACACAATAAGGCAAATATCAAAACTAAAACTGGAAAAGGCTTGATAGTTAGGGGTAGACTAGAAAAATAGAACCATAAAGGAAAGAATAACAAAGCAAGATCATATTCAAAGGGGAAGAAATCAAAATGCTTCACATGCCATAAAGAAGGACACTTCAAGAGGGATTGTCCTGAAAGAAAACAGAATGTGGAAAACAAGTATAAGGAAGATGGAAATGCAATAGTGGTACTGAATGGGTATGAAAGTGCTGAGGTATTGAATGTATCAAAAGTGGACTTAGGAAAGGAATGGATCCTAGATTCAGGATGTTCATTCCATATGTGCCCCTCTAGATCATGGTTTGAAACATTCACAGAGTTGGATGGAGGACATGTAATTCTTGATTACAATAAAACATGCAAGATTCTGGGAGTTGAGTCAGTTAGGCTAAAAATGTTTGATGGTATGGAAAAATTACTACAAGAAGTAAGATCCACACCTGAGCTGAAGAGAAACCTAATTTCTCTGGGAATGCTTGACAAATCTAGCTACATTTTTAAATAGAGTTTGGAACACTAAGAGTTGCCAAAGGTTCTCTGATAGTAATGAAGGGGATCATCAAAAATGGGTTGTACACACTTGTAGGCAAGATTGTCATTGGTGAGGCATCACCTGTGCAAAACAGAAAGGAAAACAGGGTTAGACTATGACACTTGAGGCTGGGACACATTAGTTAGAAGGGTCTTCAAGAACTACAAAAGCAAGATCTGCTAGAAAAAGAAAGGTTGGGAGAACTACCATTCTGTGTGAAGTGCATTTTTCAAAAGGCTACAAGAGTCAGTTTCAAACCAACAGTACACCAAACCAAGCAGACCTTGGATTACATCCACTCAAATCTCTGGGGTCAGCAAGGGTCAACTCACATGGTGGGGTAAGATATTTTTTATCCATTATTGATGACTACTCAAGGAAGGTATGGTTATATGTTCTAAAAAATAAAAGTGATACTTTTGCCAAGTTCAAAGAATGGAAAACTCTAGTTGAAAATCAAGTTGGTAGAAAAACTAAAAGGTTAAGGACAAATAATGGCCTAGAATATCTGTCAAATGATTTTAATATTTTATGTCAAAAGGAGGACATAGCGAGGCACAAAATAGTAGGGAAACCCCTCAACAAAATGATTGGCTGAAAGGATGAACCGAACCATTTTGGAGAGAGAGTGAGGTGTATGCTGTCAACCTCAAGATTACTAAAATCCTTTTGGGCTGAGGTTGCTAGTACAACAGTTTACTTGATAAATAGATGTCCCTCCTCAGCTTTGAACTTTAAAACACGACAAGAGATGTAGTATGGAAAACCATCTGGGTATGACCATCTAAGAACTTTTGGATGTGTAGCTTATATACATACCAAAACTAACAAGTTAAAACCTCGAGCACTTTAGTGCATTTTTATGGCCTACCTAGATGGTGTTAAAGGGTATAAGCTATGGATAGATGAACCTGGGATACATAAATGTATCATCAATAGAGATGTGACTTTCAACAAAAGACAAATGGCTAGACAAAAATTAAAACCATAAATCCTAGAACTTCAACCTAACGTGCAACTTGAAGTGGAGAAATAAAAGCTAAGAGTATAAGCACAGAGTATAAGGTGGAGAAAACTCTTATAATCTGGCAAGAGACAGAGAAAGAAGAGTTATTAGACCACCTCAGAGGTATTTGCAAGCTAAATTAACAGCCTTTGCTCTAAATATTTCTGAGGAAATAATTGAGTTGGAGCCAAGGTCCTTTAAAGAGGTCATGGCTAGTTAAGAGGCTGAGAAATAGATGCTTGCAATGCAAGAAGAAATTGAATCTCTAAACAAAAATCAAACGTGAGAAATTGTTCCAAAACCAAAATAAAGAGAAACTTATTGGATCCATATGGATTTATAAAAGGAAATGAGACATACTAGGGGTTGAGTTACCTAGGTACAAGGTTAGGTTAGTAGCAAAGGGATTTATACATAGAGAATGGGTGGATTCTAATGAAATCTTTTCTCCTATGGTTAAACACAATTTAATAAGATTGTTACTTTCATTTGTTGCCCATCAAGATATGAATTTGGAACAACTAGATGTGAAGACAAATTTCTTTCATGAAGAACTTAAAGAAGTTATATACATGCAACCACCCGAAGGCTTCACAACTGAAACCACAAAGAGTCAAGTATGCTTATTTAAGAAATCACTATATGGACTTAGACAGTCTCCAAGACAATGGTATAAAAGGTTTGACTCCCACGTGATTAAGATTGGTTTCAAAAGAAGCAATTATGATAATTGTGTATACTACAAGCAAGTTGAAGACCCAATTTATCTACTACTTTATGTAGATAAAATGCTCATTGCTTGTAAGGATAAAATTCAAATTGAACTAGTCAAATGCATGTTGAAATTAAAATTTGAAATGAAAGAACTAGGCCCTACTAAAAGAATTTTGGGAATGGAGATATTAAGGGAAAGGAATAAAAGGCTTCTATACCTATCTCAAAAGTTATATATTTCCAAAATTTTAAATAGGTTTGGTATGTAAAGACTGTCAGTACCCCTATTGGGCAACATTCTAAACTTTCAGTTTCTCAAGCACCAGAAATTGATGAAGAGAGGGAATTTATGGATAAAGTTCCATATGCTAGTATGGTGGGAAGCATCACATATGCTATGGTATGCTCTAGGCCAGACCTGACTTATGTTGTTAGCATAGTTAGCAGGTTTATAGGCAATCCAGATAGCCACATTGGCATGCTATCAAATGTATTTTTCAAAACCTCTCTAGGACAAGAAGTTTAGGACTGAAGTTTTGTGAAAATTCACTACTAGGATCTAATCTCCAAGACTCTGTTGACTTTGATTATACTAGAAATCTAGACACAAGATAGTCCCTGACTAGTTCTATGTTTACTATTTTCAGAGCTACTGCCAATTGAAAGGCAAACTTGCAACCAGTAGTAGCCTTATCAACAACTGAAACAGAGTACATTGCAATGACTAAGGCAATGAAGGAGGCTATATGATTAAAAGTTATCTCTCACAAATTAGGCATGTATAAAGGAAATGTCATAGTTCACTATGATAATCAAAGTACCATTCAAGTTGCATTAGGTATACCATGAGAGATCAAAGCATATAGATATCATATTACACTTTGTAAGGGATATCATATCAGCCGTAGAGATTGGGTTGAAAAAGATTCCAAGAGAAGACAACCCTTCAAACATGATGACAAAGTCTTTACCAACAATCAAGTCCAGACACTGCCTGAACTTGATTAATATGGGAAGCTGTTAATTCCCTCTTAGAGGGAAATTGCAAGAACAGTCAAGAGGAGGGAGGCACTTTGCAAGATGTAAATGCTTGCCAAGGTGGAGAATTGTTATAAAGGATGTCAATCATTTAGAGTTATACACATGACTAATAAAGCACATGGCTGTCACATGAGAAAAGGCTCGGATTCTTCCAACAGATTGCTGAGGTGGAAACAGAAGGTTGAAATATTCATTTTTTGCTGATCATATGTGAAGGCTATAAAAGGAAGGGTCATCAATTGTATAAGGTAATGTAATATGAGAGTGAGTACAAGAGAGATTAGAGAGAATATTTCTAAAGATTGAATTCTTCAAGAATCAGGGAAGGAAAGGAAGAGTGTTTTTGTAATCTTCAAAGTTGTACTTTTGATTATCAATATGAAAGACTTTAGATTGTTCCTGCCGTGGATGTAGATCATTAGGATCAAACCATGTAATTCTCGTGTCTTTGATCTTCTGCATTTACTATTTTTCTATTTCTTATAAGTTTCTTGGCAATCTTGGCAAGGAATTCTGCACTATCATAAAGAAAAGATTACAGAATTCATAACACTAACACGACACAATAATGGTAAATTTGAATTTAATCTTAATGGGTTCAAGTCCAAATGAATTAACATATTAAGACACGATTACTTAATAGATTGATAAGTAATAAGCACAGCTTGCCCTTTTTTATAGGAGTAACAATATGTAACACGATCCATTCACTCAATATGAACACGACATGAGAATTACAGGTTTGGATTTAGTCTTAATGGATTTGGGTCAAAATGGGTTGACTTGTTAAGCCACGATTGCTTAATGGGTCAACCTATTTTGACCCATTAAAAAAGTTAACATTACAATTATACCCTTATACCTAAAAGTAAAATTGTTGAAATTTTAATTTCCATATTTTATTGTTTGGATTATAATTTTAAACTTGTTGTTAGTTTTATATTTTTATAAATATTATGATTTTAACATTTATATAAAATTATACTAAACTTAATCAGGTCAAACGGGTTAATTTTAGGTCTGTTCAACCCATTTATATAAACAGATTGAAACAGATCAGATTGTGTCGTATTAACCTATTTCGTAGTATTCATTAATAGGTTACAACGGATTGTGTCATGTCAACTCGTTATATTAATAGGTCATGTTAGAATTTAAAATTTTGACACGATAAGCTTAATGGATCGTATTTGAGTTGACCTATATAATATAATATACATGTCTTGACATGACACAAACACGACCCGTTAACACGATTTGACACCCTTTTTTTATCTCTTTTTTCTCACAATCAAAAAAGCAAGAGTTTTTTTTCAAGTCAATGTTGTTCTATTTTCTAGTTTTCGAATAATTCTTGAGTGGTATTAAACTGTATAAAATTTACATATTTATTTTGGGGAAAAAAAAGTCCATCATAAAAAAAATTAATTTTTTAATATAAATTATAGATTTTTCTTCCATTTTTCAAGCTGGATAAAATCATTTTTGTGTTAGTTTTATTACTCAATTCTTGAGATTTATAGAGAAAATCCTAAATTATACGACATGGCTAAAAATAATTGTATTAGATTTTCTTTAAAATTCTAGACAATGCAACAGGGCCAAAAATCACACAAAAAATATATACATAAAATTTATTTTTGTAATTATGAAAAATTGAAAAAATGAAGCAAATAAGATAAATTCTTCAAATTAAAAAATAATCTTTCCCTTTTCTTATTATTTTATTTTTTCATTCTTTGAATTTTGTATTTGATTGAGTTTTATGAATAATTCATTTAAGTACTGTTTGAATAGTGATATAATTTTATATGAAAGTTGAAATTTAGAAATAAAAAATATTGTGATAATATTATTTTTTAATATTATTATTATTTTAAAATTAAAAAATTAAATTATTTATTATATTTTTATAAAAATTTAAAAAAATTATAATAATAAAATAGAATAAAGTGAAACATTTTCATTATCCAAAATAAAAATACATCCTTTAAAATGGTGGAAGCTCGCTCTCCTATTTGGTTGTTTGAAGTTTAACGGGCCAACCTATATGGATCACTGAAATGTGGACCTAACCCAACCCGAGTCTTCTACCCGTTGTTCGACCCGAGTGGAAAAACCGCGGGAAAATTCCACTAGGGCACAAATAAAGCCATGAGCTCATTGCTCTGCAATTCCAGCTTTACGTTTTTCTTCTTCTGAATTTCCCGTTGCGGCTCTTAGCGTTTCAATAATCCGGTTCAGTTTGAAAAAAAATTTCAATGGAGATAAACAATGGCGTGGAAGATGAGGAGTTGGAGGAGGAGGAGGAGTTCGGATTCTCGAGAAACTATTTCCTCGCAAAAGAATTGGGCGGCTCGGGGAAGAAATCAACGCGCAAGCTCTCAGACATTGGTCTCGTTGACGAACAGGTGCTTTCCTAAATTCCTGTTTGACATCTAGGTTCATAATCTTAAAAAAAATAAATTGCATTTGTAAAGAAAAAACATCATGTGTAGGAGCTGAGAGCAGCAGCATCTAATATTGAACCCAAGCATGAGAAAGAGATTGTGGCTTTGATGAACAGCTACAAGAGTATGTACCCCAAATGGGTTTTCGAGTTAAGGTATTGTAATTAAGCAATTGAATACTTGCTCTTATTTAATAAGTTACGGTATAGACAAGTGATTTTGATATGCGGTGCAAACTCGAGTGTGTATATGCGAACTGAAAGCACTTTACTTATGAAAGGGAATGTCAATTTTAAGACAAGCTTTGTTACATGTTTTTGTGTTTCATTAATTTATGTGTACTATCCGATTTGGTATTTGGTTGTATTTAAGATTTTAATTGTTGTGGATACATTTTTACTGTCATTTTTTGGTTAATAAAGAGTGATTAATATATATTTCAATTTACCTATCAAAAAAATATATATATATGAATCTCCAAGGATTCTAATATTGTTGTCTAGGTTGTTGGCATCTTGCTTCTGTTGTTTCTTCCCTAGTTAGTAGTGTTTTGTTGGGAAAGTTTTAGCTGACTCATACTTATTTGTTATTGGAAATATCTGTGTATTTTTAGCTGTTCTTTTGAATGTATCAGGTGTGGTTTTGGGCTTCTAATGTATGGATTTGGATCTAAAAAATCCTTGATTGAAGATTTTGCATCAACAGCATTGACTGAGTATTCTGTAGTAGTAATCAATGGCTACCTTCAGACAATTAATGTAAAACAGGTATCATCTGCTCAGATAAATTCCAAAGTGATACATGCTTATTTTACTGGTTGCTCTTTGTACCACTGTATCTATTGACCAACGAAAATTTATTGAAAGTTGTTTCGGCTACTGTTACACGGGGAACACAATTTACACTATAAAAAATTAGGAAGCTAGAAACTTTATATTGACCTATTTGGTCCCTCCCCACAAGTGCTCCATTACCAACCCATGCTTATTTTACTGGTTGCTCTTTGTACCACTGTATCTATTGACCAACGAAAATTTATTGAAAGTTGTTTCGGCTACTGTTGCACGGGGAACACAATTTACACTGTAAAAAATTAGGAAGCTAGAAACTTTATATTGACCTATTTGGTCCCTCCCCACAAGTGCTCCATTACCAACCCCTGCTGTTTTAATATAGGTTGTGATATCCTTGGCTGAATTGCTAGCGGATCAATTGAGAACCAAAAGAGCAAATACTTCTGGAAACTTGTCCAAACAGCCATTTAATTCTCGATCCATGGATGATCTTCTAGCATTTCTGAATGGCTCACAAACAGAGGACAAGGATTGTTTCATATGTATTGTTGTCCACAATATTGATGGGCCCGGGTTAAGAGACCCTGAAACTCAACAGTATCTTTCACAAATAGCTGCATGTTCCTGTATTCGTATCATTGCTTCAATCGACCATGTGAATTCAGCTCTTTGTAAGTAATCTTGTCACTGGGGAAATAAGTAGATAGCACTGAATTTGTTAAGTTTGTCGGTTTATTTGATAAAGGATAAATTAGTTGACACTGGGCATTTTCTTACTCATCCATTGTGCTTTCGTGTTGTTAACTACTTCCATCAATTTTGCTATTAATTCTATCAGTGTGGGATAGGCTGAAGTTTTATATTATTTTAAGATTAAATGTGTTTTTGCGATTGAAACTTTTCTTGCTTTGAAGTATTTAATATGTATTTTATGATCTTATTCTTCAAATTTTTGAATTTCTTTCATTGCAAGAGGGAAGGTTGCTGGTTTTTTAGTTGCTTTATGATTCTGATTAAGGCAGGCACTGAATTCATTCCCTCATATCTGGTGGTAGCCACCAATAGGTGTACTTGTGTATTTGTGATCCTTCCCTTAAAATGGAGAACCAAATCTTTATGCAACTCTTCAGCACTGTATATTGTTGTGCTTACATCTTCTTCGTAACAAACTGTGCTTGAAAGGAATACTGATTTGTAGCCTCACAGAGATAAAATCATGCCAAACGCTATTTTTTCTTTGAGCCTAATTGCACCTATTACTGATGTGGGTGACAGTGTGGGACAAGAAGATGGTTCACACTCAATTCAACTGGTGCTGGTATCATGTTCCTACCTTTGCTCCATACAGGATTGAAGGAATGTTCTTTCCTATGATTCTCGCACATGGCAGTACCGCTCAAACTGCCAAAACAGCTGCCATAGTTTTACAGAGTTTGACGCCCAATGCCCAGAGTGTTTTCAGAGGACTTGCAGAACACCAACTGTCTCATCCTGATGAAGAAGGCAAGTTGCTCTCAGAATTACAAGGAATTATGCTCTGGATTTTAGTTTCTTTGTCATCAGTCTAGTTTTCCCTTTTCAGGCATGCCAATCAACGATTTATACGCAATTTGTCGGGAGCGCTTCCTCGTCAGTAGCCAGGTTACACTAAACTCCCATCTGACAGAATTCAAAGATCATGAGCTGGTGAAGACCAGAAGGCATTCGGATGGCCAGGATTGTTTGTACATTCCTCTCACAGCTGAGGCACTTAAAAAACTATTAGCTGAGATTAGTCAGTAAGATTGATCTCGATGATAAGCTTTTGGCTGGGAAGGAATAGTCTGAATTCTTTTTGTTGCGGCGCACTGTTACAGTTTTTGCATGCTTGCTTGAGTGCCCACCATTGCGTCATCCATCTTGACAGTGGCGGAGCCACGTTGGGGCAGGAGGGGGCCATGGCCCCCCCCTCCAAATTTGAAAATATATATATATATATGTTAATTTTTTTAATTTAATAAAATAATATTAATTTATCATATATTGACCCCTATTCTAAAAATTATTTTGGCCCATCTATAAAATTTAATTTAATATAAAAATAAAATAAATAAAACACATCTCATATAAAATAAAATACATAATTTTTATTATAAATAAAAAAAATTCTAACTATAACTACTAGTATTTCTAACCTATTTCTATTTGTCTATATTGAAAGAGAAATAGTTAAGAATTTTGATTTAGATTTAATACTTGATGATTTTGTTTGTTTAAAAGAACGCAAGTTATAATTTTAGATAATCTATTTTTTTTGTTTAATATATTTGTATGAATGTCTTCCTATTATTTTAATTATATATTGTTCTTGATATATTAAATATTTTTTTAATATATAAGTTGTATTAAATGTATTTTATTTTTATTATAATTTTTCTATTAGATTATTATATATCATAAAAAAATTATATAAAAATAAAATAAAAAATATTTTATATATATTGTTTTAATTTTATTTAGCCCCTTTCGAATAAATTCCTAGCTGTGCTTCTGCATCTTGATGTTACGTTACGTCAATTATCAGACCAAACTCGCCATGCCGTGTCGCCATTTGGATTAACGTCTTATGCTCCATGAAGACGACAACAATGATAGAGCCAATTCATTTGGCAAACCCAATTAAAGTTATCCTGTCGATTTTAAAATAAATAATTGTTTATAAATTCAAGAGTTTTTCTTTCTAAGAATGCAATAATGGACAGGAGTTAGTCCGACAATATGGAAAAAGAAAAATGTCTTCTTTTTTTTAATCTTATGTTTCTTTTTTTGATAGGTCCCAACAATTGAGATAGACAATTTCTGGACTGTTTTAAATAAGCAAAGCCATTTACATTCATGCCGAAAATGAAGGAAAAATTAGCAGCTAACTAACCGAAACTCAAACACGTAAACACACGTAAAACAGAGGATAAAATAGAGCTCAAAACAGAACAACACTAACGGAAATAAAGATGACGTAAAATGCATAACTGCCGTAAACCCATTCGCATGTAAAACTCTCGCCTATCAAGACCCAATCCATTTCTGCTTTTCACATACTGCATACATGCACTGGTTCTTCATGTCCCCACTTATCCCAAGTATTTGGGATTTAGCTTATGGCCCCTCTCCGAACGACGTGGCCTAACAATACCTCCCCCATCAAGTGGATCCTTCCTCAAGGTCCAAATTTGGAAACATCTCCCGTAAACTTTTTATTGGCTCTCATGTTGCTTCTTCGGGTGGAAGGTGCTTCCATTGCACTAAGTGTTCTTCAACCAGGTGAGGTCCTTGCTTGACCCAGCGGTAGTCTAAAATCGTGTGTGGCTCTAATAAGACCACCCCTTCATCGGTGAATGGTGGTAACTCAGTCTGTGGCTTTTCAATGTTCTTCCCGTCATCTAGGTACCGTTTGAGTAGTGACATGTGAAATACCGGGTGAATGCATGCCCCGTTTGGTAATTGTAATTTGTATGCAACTAGCTCGATCTTCTCTAGGATCTGATAGGGACCATAAAAACGGCTAGCTAGTTTCTGATGGACCCGTTTGAAGACTGTTTGCTAGCGGTATGGGTGTAACTTCAACAATACTTTTTCGCCGATATCGAACGAAATATCTCTACGCTTCTTATCCGCCATTTGCTTCATTCTGTTTACTGATCGTTCTAAATTGGCCTTCAGTTGCCAAAGCAGTTCATCCCGGGTTATGAGTTGCTGGTCAACTTCATGTACTGGTGAGAGCCCATACAACGCCTGGAAAGGAGTCATCCCCATTGAAATATGGTATGTCGTATTATACCAGTATTCCGCCTAAGGTAAATAGCCACTCCATTTCCGTGGCCACTGATGAACAAAACACTGGAGGTATTGTTCGACGCAGCGATTGACGACTTCCGACTGGCCATCCATCTGGGGGTGGTAAGCGGAGCTAAGCTGTAATTTGGTGCCCGATAGCTTAAAAAATTCCTTCCAGAAGTTATTGATGAAGATCGGGTCCCGATCACTAACAATTGATTTGGGCATACCGTGAAGCTTGATGATGCCTTCAACAAATTTTTCGGCTACCATTTTTGCTGTAAAAGGGTAACTTAAAGTAAGGAAATGAGCGAACTTACTAAGTCTGTCAACAACCACCATGATGATGTCCTTTCCTTGCGACGCTGGGAGGCCCTCGATAAAGTCTAAGGTGATATCATCCCACACTTGGCACGGGATTGGCAGCGGTTGAAGAAGCCCAACTGGAGCCAATGTTTCGGCTTTTATTTTTTGGCATACCTCGCACCCTTTGATGTAGTCTTGCACTGAGTTATGCATCCCAAGCCAATAAAACTGTTGTCTCAGCTTGTTGAATGTTTGTAGGATTCCCAAATGACCCCCTACCTTGGTGTCATGCATTTCGTGTAACAGTTTTGCCCTTAAGGTCGCATCGTTTGGCACAATGACCCTTCCTTTGTATAGTAACAGTCCTTGACGCCACATATATGATCCTCCCGGTTGATCAGTGGCCGCACGGCCCTTTGACTGAATGTATTGGTCTTCTTCTGCAGCTTTTTTAATTTCCTTCCATAAGCTAACTTGCAGAAAGGAAATTCCATGAAGAATAGGGCTGCCCTGTTTTCGGGAGAGAGCATCTGCTGCGGAATTCTCACGGCCCGGTCTGTATTTAATTTCGTAGTCGTAGCCCAGGAGTTTAGCAACCCATTTTTGTTGCTCCGGTGTTGTGATTCGTTGCTCTAGAAAATATTTGAGGCTGCGCTGATTGGTCTGAATACAAAATTTGTGGTCGAGAAGATAAGACCGCTAGGTACGTATGGCTTCGACGATAGCCAACATCTCCTTAGCGTATGTCGACCATGATTTTTTTGTCATTCCGAGGGCTCGACTCATGTATGCCACTGGTTTGCCTTGTTGTGATAGGACCGCTCCAATTCCTTCTCCGGACGCATCTATTTCGATAGTGAAAACATTGTTGAAGTTTGGCATAACTAATATCGGTGTGGTCGTCATGGCCTGTTTGAGAGCAAGGAAAGCGTTCTCAGCTTCTTCATTCCATCCGAACTGGCCTTTTTTGAGAAGGTTGGTGAGAGGCCGTGCTATAATGCCGTAGTCTTTGACGAACTTTCAGTAATAACCTGTCAAGCCTAAAACCCCACGTAGTTCCGAAATGTTAGTAGGTTAAGGCCAAGCTATCATAGCAGAAATTTTTTGTTCATCCACCTTCACATCTTGGTTGGTGATAATGTGCCTCAAGTACTCCAATTCTTGCTGCCCGAATGCACATTTGCTAGCTTTAACAAAAAATATGTGTTGCCTCAGTATTTCAAAAGCCTGCCTTACATGCACTAAATGTTGATCCCAGTTTGGACTATAGATCAAAATATCATTAAAGAAAACTAATATGAATTTTTAAAGATGATGTCAAAATATGGAGTTCATGATGGCTTGAAATGTGGAGGGTGCATTACATAAGCCGAAGGGCATAACCAAGTATTCGTAATATCCATTATGCGTTCAAAAAGCAATTTTATGAATATCACTTGGTTTAACTCGTACCTGATGGTATCCCGCCCTCTAATCCAGCTTGGTAAAATAAGAAGCACCGTAGAGTTCATCCAACATGTCGTCCACTATGGGAATCGGAAATCGGTCCTTAATGGTTGCGGCATTGAGCGCGCAATAATCTGTACAAAATCGCCAGTTTCTGTCTTTCTTTTTTACTAGCAATACAGGCGACGAGAAGGGACTAGTGCTGGGTCACACAAGTCCGGATTGCAGCATATCTTGGACCTGCTTCTCGATCTCGTTCTTTTGATAGTGCGCATATCTGTAAGGCCGAACGTTAACCGGTTCGGTTCCTTCCTTGAGGGCAATACCGTGGTCAACCTCTCGTGTTGGTGGTAAGCTTGAAGGCTCAATGAACAAATCTGAAAATTCGTGCAATAACTCACGCAAGCTTGGATGAATATTCTGTGGAAGTTCTGTTTGGGCAACCTGTAGGCACACATCAATAGAGCATGGCTGGGACGAATCCCCTTAGTTATCTCTTCAATTGATGCCGCTTGGATATTTTGTCCGTCAATGCCCACCAATTTCTTGGTTTGGTTTTTCCACGTGAATTCCATGGTTAATTTCCTCCAATCACACACCACAGAACCAAGAGTTTCAAGCTATTGAATTCCCAATACCACGTCTATCCCTGAGAGAGGTAAGGAATACAGGGTTAATGAAAAAATGGTGCCATGTAAATTGATTTGTACCTCCTCAAACCTCTCTTGACATTTGAGATTTTCTCCATTAGCAACTCGGGCCGTGAAAGTTTTCGTAGGGACTACAGGTAGACGCAGCAGATTGGCCATACGCTCGCTAATGAAATTATGAGTCGATCCGCTGTCGATTAATACGACGACGTCGTGGGCGCATATTTTGGCTGTGATTCGCATGGTTTTGGGAGCTATCCATCTCCTAAGTGTATGCAACGTAATTTCTGGTTTAGGAGGCCCTTCGAAATTCTCTTCAACTGGTTGTTCTTCGGTGACATCATCACATAATAGGTTGCCGTTATCCACGCAGCTCTCCAACATGAGTATTCGTGGGCCCTAACACTTGTGTCCTGCAGTAAAACGGTCATTACATTTAAAGCATAAATTTTGGGCCCTTCTCCGCTGCATTTCTTCCCAACTAAGACGTCTCACAGGAACGGCAGGGGTTGGTGTTGTTGCTCCAGTAGTAAGGGGAAGAGCTGGGGGAGCTCGCGTTGGTGGTGTAGGTCTTACAAACCTCCTTTGTCTAGCCAATTGATCATCTTTCATTCGTGTTAAATTGATTGCTTCTCTTAATGTCTGGGGTTTAAATATCCATTTACCATCCGAGATCTCCGTCTTTAAGCCACCCATAAAAGTTCCTACAAGAGCTCTTTGCGTCCAGCCTCTAACTCAATTGCCCAAGCGTTCAAATTCCTTCTGGTATTCACGCAAGGAACCAACGTGTCTAACCCGTGAAAGTGCTTCGTCGAAATCCTCGCAATCCGAAGGCCCGAAGCGAGCCCAAAGTTCATTCTCAAAATTCATCCATGACAGCACACGCCCATCTTCCTGGAACGTCCTACGTATCCACTGCCACCATTGGTTAGCCTCTCCTTCCAAATGGTAGGAGGCCAAAGAAACTCTCTGGGCTTCGGGAGTATTTTGGAACTCAAAAAATTGGTTCACACGGTTGAACCATTCTGTCGAACCATCTCCTGAAAATCGAGGAAATTCAAGTTTTGCTGTTTTAGATGATACAACCAGCCGTCCTCCATCGTTGCCTTCTCGGTGATGGTGCCCATGGATGTGATTCTCCTGGTTTGCTAGCAAAACATCGGAGAGACAGTTGAGAGTTTCTTCCACATGACGAAGCCGGTCGACCATGCTGAGCTCCATCCTGTGTAACCCCTCTTGCACTCCATCAAGTCCCGCTTCCAGCTGCTCGATACACTCCTTATTGGTTCCCATAATAAAACCTGGCTCTAATACCAATGATAGGTCCCAACAATTGAGACAATGTTAACGTAAAATAGCTTTCTCTTCGGGTGAGAAATAAACCGCAATAATTGAATGAAATTTTCTGATTAAACCATGACAATTTCTGGGCTGCTTTAAATAAGCAAAGCCATTTACATTCATGCCGAAAATGAAGGAAAAACTAGCAGCTAACTAACTGAAACTCAAACACGCAAACACACGTAAAACAGAGGATAAAACAGAGCTCAAAATAGAACAACACTAACGGAAATAAAGATGACGTAAAATGCGTAACTACCGTAAACCCATTTGCACGTAAAACTCTCGCCTATCAAGACCCAGTCCATTTCTACTTTTCACGTACTGCATGCATGCACTGGTTCATCATGTCCATGCACTGGTTCTTCACGTCCCCACTTATCCCAAGTATTTGGGATTTGGCTTATAGTCCCTCTCCAAACGACGTGGCCTAACATTTTTCAGTTATGTGCACGTAATATAACAGACAGTCATGGAGTGTGCAAGCGTTGTATAGTCATTTTAAAAAAAGTGGATTTTATTATTAAAAAATTAATTTTTTTATGTGGGTTCTGTATTTATTTATTTTTTTCAAAGTGATTGTGTGGCATTTGTGCACTCACGATTGCAACAGTAAAAATATTATTTAATAAAAGAATGTTACAAGAAAATAATTAAATATACCCTTTTTTCAAATTTTATAGGTGGGTTTGATTTTAAAAAAGTCACCTAAATAATTAGGAGTTAAGTATATAGTGAATGTGGAATCGGGAGCAAACCAAAAAAGAACTCTCCTAGAGCTCTATGCACCTACCCACCGAAACCCCACTTTCCTAACCACCGATAACCACTACCCAAAGGGAGGGAAGAGCCTTCCCTCCTCACCCACCACTCTCTCGGTATATACCCCCACCGGTATATATTTTGCAATGTGTTTATGTTTTTTCCTCCATTACTCCAAAATAGTTCAATTTAATATCTTTCGATGTTTAAATCTCTACACATGTTCCTCTAAACTTACCAACTGCGGATCCTTCAAAAGTTTGAAGAAGCGTAGCCAAATGACTAACGCATATGGCTCACCCATTGCCAGACTGTGGAGTGCCTTTTTTCTGACACGTGCAACTCTAAAAGGCTCAGCATGATGAGATTTTCCATATCCTATCAAAATAAGACAATCTTCCTAGCACGTGGTCCACACACGCTGACACATTCTAGATTGTATTGGGGAAAATTGTGGAATTTACAACAAACTCATTTCTTGTTTAAGGAAAATCATGTAAATATACAATCAATAATATAATTTAACAGAGGGGCTGGGTACCTATACTTAACCCACTGAAACCCCGCCTAGGGCAGGTGGATGCTTCCCTTAAGGAGATGTTGGGGGCTGGGTGCTAAGATGGGCAGCAGCCCACCCAAGTTTTCACCAATCCAATTGGCCTAATATATATGTTTGTGTCTATTTAAAAAATAAGTTTTGTAATGAAATGATGTCGCATCCCAAAACGACTTCATTTCAATACAAGGGTTTAATAAAACCCAATTCTCTGTGTGTGTGTGTTCCAATTCTCTCTGTGTGTGTGCGTGTTCAACCAGTCATCGTCACAATTCGTGCCTTCATCAAAACCCTTTTTCTATCCATCTCACCTTGTAGTTGTAAATATCTTGAACTCGAAACCTTAAGTTCTTTAAAATTTGAAATCCGTTTGTTTTATTTTTTATGATAGAGCATTGAATTGTTTCGATGGAAAATGGGATTATGTTTTGGATGCTATGGAATTTGAGTTTTGGGTGTTTGAACATATTGTTTTGTGGAAATCTTAAGGGCTCAATTCGAATTCTTAAACTAATTTAGTTCAAACTCTCAATTCGAACTCAGTTCGGATTGACCCCTAGATGATTTTAGGATGTCGAATCTGAGACCCAAAATAATCTAGGGGGGTTCCCCTAACCTAATTTATTTTGGGCTCTCAAAATTGAAACCCCATATTTTTTTAAAGTAGTTTCAATTTTGAAACCCCAATGTAGATTATGTGATTTTTGTATTATTTTAATTTTTGTGTATTTTTGCATCATATCAAATGTTTGATTGTTTGTCTAATCAATGGATAGTGGTGATTGTGCATCAATTCTAAACAATAGCACTAGTCCTACCTACCCTACACCTACCCCTACACATGCCCCTACACCCACCCATGTACCTACTCTTACACCTATGGGTCAACGAAAGAAGAAATTTCATTGTGTAGGAACATTTTACCAAGTTAAAAAGTAGTGATCCCAAGAACCCATAAGAAAAATGTAATCATTATGGTGTTGTTTATGGATGTTATTATAAACGATATGGTACATTCCAGTTAAAAAATCATTAAGAAGAACAATGCAAGAAGAGTATGTTAAGACGTCCATTACTTGAAAAGAGTCTATCTAGATTGAAGATTGGACTTAAAAAGATGGCGGATGAGAGTAATAAGGGTAGTATGTTGAAGGGATTTGTCAAGTTTGACCGGGAGAGCTCTAAGACAAGTGTAGTTCATATGATTGTAATAGATAAGCTACCATTTCGGTTTGTGCAGAGTCAAGGACTCCAAGCCTACTAGGATATTCTTAAACTATATAGTCTAGAGAAATATTTGTTAAAAAAATTTATTAAATGGTCAAAGAGTTTGCCTCACTACTGATATATGGACATCGGTTCAAAACTTGAATTACATGTGTTTGACAACTCATTTTGTAGATAGTGATCGGAGGTTACACAAAAAGATTCTTAAGTTTGGTTTAATCGACATTCACAAAGGTGACACCATTGGCAAGACAATGGAGTCTGGGATATTAGATTGCCAGTCATAGAATCCGCATTTAGTATTGACAGGCACATATTTGATTTATTTTGAAGTTCATTATCTCTAAGTAATGGAAAGGCTTTGATTTGCACTCATAATTGGATTAAATGGACACTAATTCGGGTTTAAGAGATGATAAATTCTGTAGAGAGCTACGAATAGGAGGATGTTGATCACTCTAGAAATAGTAATCACTCTTAATTTATTACTTTACTTTTGTTTATAATAGATTGTGTTTAGTCTATTGATAAACTCAATTTCAAATTTAGTTATTGTAGGGATAACTTCGGAAAAAGAGACTTCATCTCAATCTACATTGGCTGCAATTTGACTTGGATACACCATTGGTTTGTTAACTTTGTTAATTAATTCTTTGTAGTTTGTATATATGTTATTTTATTTTTTCTATTTGAGGTTATTTTCTTTTTGGGACATCATATGATTCATATCATCATTTTTTTTTTCTCAAGTTTTATATTGTCACTTGCAGTTGGCAAATGATTGATAGTTGCTACGTGATGTTGTTACCTTTATTTCTTTTATTATTATTGTATTTCAATTGTTGTCACTTATTCACTCAAGGAATTTGACAATTTATAATATTTTTAGAAAAAAAATTTATAATAGTTTTAAATTAATGTATAATAGTTTATAGTGCTTGTATTAGGTTAGAATAATTAGTTAGAAACTTTATTAAGTTTATTTATATTTAGAAATAACATTAATTTTTATATTTTATACACAATTGAAGTGAAAATGTGTTTTTTGGACCAAAATTGAAGTGAAAATAGGTTTTGAACTGAAATTGACTCATAAAACGGATTATGGACCAAAAAATAGCCCATAAGGCCCATTGAGGGACCCATGGGTGGGTGCTAGGATGTCGATCCGTCCTTTGTATTAGGGCAAGGGCACCTGCCCAAGCATGGCGTGGCTAGGTCCTAAGGGCCGAGCTTGCCCCCATCTAGGGTGGCACATCGTGTTTTTGGGTCGTGTTGATATTGTGTCGTGTTAAGTTATAAATATTTGATTATATAGGTCAATTCGAACTTGATTTGTTAAACTGAGCATGTCAAACTTTCAAGCTCTAACCTAATCTATTTAAACAACACGTCGTATCACCCGTTTAATAATTATTTGAAATAAGTTAATACGACACGGCTTATTTAAACTCGTTCCATATAAATTAGTTAAATTAACACACATAATCCATTTGATTTTACTAACATAATTTTATATAAAAGTTAAAATCTATATTTATTAGTAGCCACAATATCCTTAAAAAAATAAAACTATCTACCAAAAATAATATCAATATTTTTCAAATTTAAATATATAATAAAACCAATATTACAAATCCTACAATAATAAATATGAGCATATATCTAAAATTACAATCTTAATAATAAAAACATAATTATACTAAAAAATATTAATATTATAATTTAATAATAAAAAAATTATATTTTTAAAATAAAATTTAAACGAAACAAAACAAGTTAATTTTTAATTAAATATATATCGTTTATAAATTATGTCTTATCAAACCAATTTATATAAAATTTAACTCATTAATGTTAAATTTAAATCCATTAATTTTGTGTTGTTTTATATTAAATTTATGTACGGTGTGACATATACCAACCCCTATTATTGGAAGTGCTAGGGGAGGGAGCATCCCTACCGAACGGTATCGACTCGCGGCGGTGGATAAGGTCTAACACGCGTGAACATAATGGTAGCTCAGTAATTGCAAGTTTTATTGGGACATCTCCTGAATATTGTGGCAAATTTTAATTGGTGGAATTTGGCGACTGCAGGAAATTACAACCTACGTGACTGCAGCGAACGTGGGCCCAGCTTGATCGCTTCTCACTGCCTTAGGAAAAAGCTGCGTAGTTTTTTTGTTATTACAGAAAAAATAAAAATAAAATCAACGCTCTTCTATATATATGTACACTCTGCCCAACGTCTCTGTCTCTGTCTCTCTGCATCTCTCTCCTCTCCATGGATTAAGATTCATTTGGTTTAGGAAGGGGCGATCTTTCCCAGGAATTCTTGTGAAGTCCCATATTTTATAAAGTCCAGTTTCAGAGAATCGGGAAACATATTCCAGAAATTCGAATTCCTGGAAAAATAGAGAAGGGTTGAAATGTGGGGATTTGGGGGTAGGTATTATTGGGGAAGAAGGGAAAGGGTTGGGAAAGTAGAGGGGATAGTGGTGGTATTCGCATGGATGTCGAGCGAGGAGAGGCACGTTAGGAACTACGTAGAGCTCTACTCGTCTTTGGGCTGGAATTCTCTCGTCTGCCATTCCGAGTTTCTCAATTCGTAAGTTCTTTCTTGATTTGATTGGGTAAAATTTGATTGGGTTTTTTCATGGGGTCTGAAAGATTGAACTTTTGGTTTTGGTTGTCGGATTATTAAGGGTTCTGGTGGGAATTTTTCTTCTTGATGCTGAATTAGTGTTTGATTTTGGGTCAATGAAACTTAGCTTATCTGCTTATTATTAATTGGATGTGATGGCCTCCATTTTTTTCCCCACCGTAAATTGAAGCTTTATGGGTGAAACTCTAAATTGGGTCTTTGGTTCGGATCTGTCTTACTTTCTGGTCCTTGAGTCTTCTTAATGTCAGTTTATTCAATATCAATTACGTAAATAAAGGTGGCTTCGATTTGTACACAGATATTGCTTATGCACCGGCCTGATCTTTCCTTAAGACATGGAGTAGAAATCCCTAATGGGAATAGATGACTAGCATTCTTCTTCCTCCTTTTGATTGGCGTTTTCTGACTACATGATTGTATTGTACAATTACTCGCGGGAATAGCGGCATCTGCATTTCTTTGGACAATCAATCTCCAATTTGTCAAACTTAGCCTTGTGAATATTTTTGCTTCAGAAAACAAATAGAGCTAGAATCGTAGTCATCCGGAACGTATATATATCCTTATATGGGATCTTCAATTGCGACTTTCTGATTACATGATTGTTGTGTATAATTTACTCTCTGGAATACTGGTATCTCAATGAATCTCCAATCATGTCAAACTAACTGTATTGATTAGCCGTATTTATGAATTTGTTCTTAAAATTGCATTTGTTTAATTATAGGATTAGTGCTTGTTGACTTGACTATCTTAGATATGTTAGACCGACTACAGGTTCTCCCTCATATCCAGTTTCCGTTATCAGAATAAAAGATGCAATTTTGTAATTTCTCTGTCATCTCTGCAGGTTCTTCCCTGAGAAGGCCGCAGCTCTAGCAGCTAATGTTCTCAATGAACTTGCCCAGGTCAGTGGTTATTGTAGTCATCTTGCTATAAGAGTTTTTTGTTTAACCTACTCTTAATGAATGCTTGTGAAGTGTGGTCTTTTGGAATTCATGCTTGAGTTTCAATGCCTTCATTTTGGGTGTGGCCTCCCAAAATTCGAAAAAAAAAAAAAAAACACGGAGATGGCAAATACACTAGCATCTGTTTACCTTTTGCATACTGTATTCTTTGGTTCTAGTTCCAAATTTTTCTTTTAAACCAAGATAGAACTCTCCATGTTTCTTTTCCACAAGTACAGCTGTAGTGCTAATGCTCAAGTCTTTGGAAGTTTTATTCACTGAATAAAGTTAGCTAATAATTGCCATTTTTGGTGTTTCAATTTGTAGGAACTAAAGATTAGGCCATGCCCTGTAGTTCTTGCATCTTTTTCTGGCGGTCCTAAAGCTTGCATGTACAAGGTCCTTCAGGTAATTTCTTCTAAAGTTAAGGTGGCATGTATATGTCGCTTTTACAGAGTTTCTCTGTAAGATATCATTGCAGGTATTAAAAGAATACTTGTTCCTTTGGTGATATATATGTAAATAGATTCATCTTTTGTGGCAGATAATTGATGGAAAGTGTGAAGGACAGCAAATTTTGGTATGCTTCTTTTCTACTACCCACGTCCCCCTTCCCTTTTACAATTAAGCAGATAATAATCTCCATTCTTCACATAGATAGCATTAAATTGCATACTGAGGTGAAACTCATAATTTTTTATTTTCCAGCAGGCTGATATGGTGGGGGAAAAAGAATTTTGTCTCATGTTTGCTAAAGCTCACATGATTTAAGAACTTCAGCATCCAGACATAATTTTTGTTATTATTTCTTTTTTCTCGTGAAGGATGGCTTCCAACTGGTTAGAGACTGTATATCTGGTCATATCTATGATTCCAGTCCTGTGGATTTTACCAGCGATATTGGCACTAAATTTGTTCTTCACCCAACTATACTCAAAATGTCCCATCCACCAAGATTAGCATCATGGATTGCCCACAGCATTTCTTCCGGTCTTGATACCCTCTTCCTGAGCCGATTTGAATCACAGCGTGCTGAGTATTGGCAAACTCTGTACTCTTCTATTGTAAGTAGATGAGGACTTACTAGTGTTCAAAGCTTTTACTTCAAATTTTTCAACATTTATTGAGATTTTTTTTTTCTCCAGAGCATGCAGGCCCCATATCTTGTTTTGTGCTCTGAAAATGACGATCTTGCTCCCTTTGAAGTTATCTTCAATTTTACTCAACGAATACAAGATCTTGGGGGTGACGTTAAGCTGGTGAAATGGAAAGACTCTCCACACGTAGGTCTGCTCCAAAACTTAATGACGTTGTGTTAATATATACCCTCTTATGTGTATTGAATGCCATGGAAGCTATATCCTAGTTGCATCCTGTCTACACACAAATTCATAATTGACATCACTACATTCTTTACCAGTTGTGGTGGAGAAATGCTAACCGCACAGATTTTTTTTTTTATAAGCATGTTAAATGCACAGATTACTGGCACTTTGTACACATCTTTGATGAGTAACCCACTAATTGAGTATATGCGTAAAAATTGGGAAGAGAACAAGCCTATGATTACAAATTCACAAGGAAGACATGATTTTATGCAACATTGCGTAGCAAGTGTGCGCCAAATTGTGTTATGAATTTAAATTTTATTTCTTTTCTTTTCTTTTGATTAATTGACAATAAATAGTTTCAAATGAAATTATGTGATTCAATCTTGTCCCAGGTCATTATCGGCATTATCCGATTGAATACAAAGCTGCTGTGACTGAGCTTCTTGGTAAGGCAGCGAAAGTTTATTCTCAAAGAATTCGTCGACTTGAAGGGGAAAGGATGGGCATAGAGGGAACACAAGATGCGATCCCCGAGCCAATTTGTGACCTGAGGAGAGCAACAAAGAATGCACATAGCATTCATGGTGTTGCCACCGGACCTACTGAGCATTACTTCTTGCCCACTTCGATGGAGTATTACGATGGTAAAAGTATCGGTTCATTGCAAGATGAGCACAAGGAAGGTTTGATCCACCTGCCTAGTCTGCCAAGCATTAGTGCTCATGGTGTTCTTGGTCAAATCCTTTTCGACGTCTGTGTTCCAAAGACCGTTGAAGATTGGGACATAAAATCAAGTCCTTTAAATGGCCGCCAGTTTACTCCCACAAGGAGGCACACTCCATTCAATCCCATCAAATGCATACGTCGCTCTAGACTATAATCTGTGATTCTGCTGCACTGATATTTGGTGCAAAGCACTCTGCTCGTAGACTAAGCAAAGAGCCCCCCATGGACAACAACAAAAAAATAAGGAGAGAGAAAGAATGGAGGTGCTAAGAGAGCGATGTGTGCTGTTTTGTAGGCAATAACAATGTGGGATAGTATTAAAGCTTCTGGCCTTTATTGTATATAAAATGTTGCTACTTTTGACCAGAGAGTCATACAGAGGTTTGATGTTAGTTTTCTTATGTAAAGAATGTTATTGTCGAAATTGGAAAAGTGTAATTTACTGCTTTACTATTGGTTGTGATCAGTGGTGTATTCAGGAATTTATCATTGGGGTGAATTAGTTTTAAAATAATTACATTCTTTTAGACATTTTTCAAAATCTATATTGTGTCAAGTAATAGACAAGTATAATAATATTACCAAAATTCTTGTAAGAAAGACTGGAGATAATATATATATATATATATATATATATATATATATATATATATATATATATGTATTGATGTATTTAACGATATGGCAAAATTAGCAAATATGGTCTACATTTAGGCTTTGTTTGTTTTCACAGATGAGATGAATTGATATTAAAGTTGAAAGATGAATAAAATATTATTATAATATATTTTTTTAATATTAATTTTTTTTTGAGACTTTATTGTTTATTTTATTTTGTATGGTGAGTTTGAAAAGTTGTAATGATGAGATGAGTTGAGTTGAGATGGTTAAACCAGACCTTAAATTAACTACAGAAAGATTAGAGTTTTCCTTTGTTATCAAAAGATAAAGAAGAGGTGCTACAACTACGAAGAGATTTCATAAAAATAAATTTACATGCTAACATATTTTATGTGATTTGTTAGATTTATTTTTTAATAAAAATAATTTTATAATATGATATGTCACATTAAATTACGTTATGAATTTACTTTTATAAAATCCTATTGTGGTTAAAATGTTGTTCAAAAAAGAATTATATGCTCAACATTATTTATAAGGAAAATGTTGAAAGAAATTTGAGAAAAGAACCTAAAAGATAAAATGTAATTAAAAAAAAAAAAAGAAAATTCCCGATTGAGGCTGATGTTGAATATCACATCGACGCTATTTGAAAGATGAGCGTGAAGTTTTGAAAATTAAGGATGGAAAAGGAAAACAGCTCTGGATAAGATTGGCGAAGCATATCTTACAGTTACACCTGCCGGTCAAAACGGATCCGGAATAATTGTAAGTTACTGTTTGGTGACAAAATTTTTTTATTTTAAATATAAAATTTTCATATTATTATTATAATTTTTTTAAATTTTTATATAAAATATAATAAATAATTTAATTTTTTTTTTATTTTTTTAAATCTCAAAATAATAATAATATTAAAATATAATATTTTAATATTTAATCTAAAAACTCAAATTTTTCATCTAAAAAATCTGAGTGGCCAAACAGAACGTAAGTATTTATATCATATAATATTCGTGTAACATACTTTAATTTAAATAATAAATTTTAAAATTTAAATCTTACTAATCAAATCATACCATATAAATAATATACAGAACAAAAGCATTTCAAATAACCTTATTATAAACGAAGGTGGTGGGTTTAGGTAGCAGAAGACTGCCAGCATGGTGTGCGTCGATAATGGTGGATGGTTGTAACTTGTAGCTCCCAGAGTCTTGTAAAATCAAACAAAAGGTTAAAAAAGAAGAAGAGAAAAACATATAAATAGAACATATTTAAAATAGAGAGAACAAGAAAGTTGTCAAAAGTTGGAATCATGATCAAAAAATTGTAGCAAGGCATACGTATAGGCGCCTGCTTTAGATGTTATTGAAATAGTAAGTTGAGATGAGATGAATTGAGATGAAAGTTAAATATTAAATAAAATATTATTAAAATATTAATTTTTAATATTATTATTGTTTTGAAATTTAAAAAATTAAATTGTTTATTATATTTTGTATAGAAATTTTAAAAATGTGTAATGATGAGATGAAATAAGATTAAATGAAACACTTTTACTGTCCAAATAGGGCCTTATGTCGGCAAAAACTAGAAAATGGTAATGCCAACTAGTAAGGCTATCCAAAAATCCAATTATTTGATTCCAACATTGACTCCACACCACTGGAATTGAAGCTTCAAGAAAATAGAGTCGGAGTTGAAGTTTGAGCCAAAGCTGTTTCTGGATCGACTCTGACTTTGACCTACAACTCCAACTTCGACTCTGACCTCCGACTTCGATTTGAGGCTCCGACTTCACACTGAGATTTGCCCCAACTTGTAGCTCCAACTTCGGGATTGGTAAAAATAGGTTATAAAATATGTATTATTTATATAATGATTATTATATACTTATATTAAGTCTATAACTTATATAGTTATATTCAATACTCTACTAGCATTTGTTAATTATTATAGAATAATATTAATAGACCGATAGTCTAATATATATACACATCTTAGTATCACTACATACATATTACATATGTTATGGTAGATGAAATTTGACTAGTTAATAGTGAGTCATGTACTTGTATAATGTATATATTGTAAGGCTTATTATCTAGATTCTAGTATTGTAGTATGCAACTAGAAAAATGGTGAGTAATTGTATATAGAGCAATTGTTGATAGTTATAAAATATTAAACTACTCATAATCCAATAATAGTAAATTAGTAGTTGTTAATTTGAATGATTCAATACTAACAATTAAATTTAGTTATTATAAGAACTACAAAAATAAAGTTTTTAAATAAAAAATTTAGGGTTTAAACAAATATTTAATTTAAGATTTAAAATACACATGGCAGAAATTTAGGGTTTACTATAGTTTTTCTTTTTTCTCTTTTCGTGGTTTGCATAAAATATAAAATATTTTAGTTATATTTGGGTTTCTGCAAATGTAAAATCTGTTTTTTCTTTAATGTTTTTAGTACATTTAAAGCTTGAAAAGCCCACAAAAATGATATGGTAGTATGTAAAATCTTATTTAAAAATGGGCTAAATATGAACACAAGTTTAAAAATGTAAGCTAGAAATCATATCAGATCAGTAAGAGATGAAATCGGATTCCTAAATATCAACTCCGAAAAAGTTAGTGCTCGGCTCTACCAACAAGTAGATCAAGATGAGTGGACTTCTATGACAGGGTGCGTGGGGTCAGTGATTGTTTGGTGTAAATCTTGGGAATTATTGACCATAATATAAAAATGAAAAGGAAACGAGAGATGAGAGTCTCGCTGTGATTTCTCCGAGGGTGGGGGGTTCTTGGGATAGAGGATGGTGGGACAAAGAGAGGAAAGTACCAATTCATTCACCGGTCAAGGTGTGACTTGTCATTGTGTCTCGCAATAGTGCTACAAAGAAGCCTTTAAGTAGAGCACACTGCACAAATGATAACCTGGATTAAAAAATATATATATTTGCAAATTCTCCCTTTCTCGTACAAAAAATGACAGAGCCCCATTTGTTCTTCTCCAAGAACCCCCCTCCCCCCAAGGGCGGCACGAAATCCTTTAGAAGCCCCATTCGTTCGTATTCCTCCCTTGCTCAGCATAATGCATTCCTCCCTCGCAACCAAGATAATCACCTCTCTCTCTCTCTCTCTAAATATATATATATACATATATTTCTGAATTGTGTAATGCTAGGTCTAAGGGGAAGAGATTTTTCCACAAAAAATGTTACTCAGATTTTTTCACCAAAAGAGGAGGATTTTGATGCTTCCGTTGGTAAGTATAATAGAGACAATAACTGTTTTTGCTTGATCTTTCATGGCTTCTATTTTTTTATATTGGAGAGTGGGTGGTCGGGATAATTGGTATATCGTAGATACCATGTTACAACTCCATCATTAAAGAGCCAAAACATGGGCTTATGGGAAATTGTAGTTTCTTCCTCAAGGGTAGAATGAAAAATATGTCACACACTCAACCAATTATTATCTAAGAAGATAATTTTTGTTCACCCTGGTCTCCTAACATTTGCTGAGAATGATTTTTGTCTTGGGTAAGGAGTGTCTCCTAATGTTAACTGAGGAGGTTTTTTCACTTTTTCTTTCTACTTCTGCACCAACATCAGAACTAAACGTTATGGCAGACGAAATCCTTTGAGAAGTGGGGTAACCTCAAACTCACTGAAGCAGAACAAAGTGAAGTGATAGTGGAATTGTGCTTGGGACTTAGTGAAATTACCTGCCAATCTGAAAAATTGGGAGCAGCTTTGAGACCCTACAAACAAATATAAATGTTTTGTGAGGCTCTAGAGTTTGGTGAACTCAATGGCATTTATACTAAGTGGCCTAAGTTTACATGGACCAATAACATAAGGGATAATGGTTTTACTAAGGAGAAATTGAATAGAGTAGTAGCAAACATGGAATGGCAGCAAAGTTTCTCTGATTCTTTATGCACAATATTAACTGTGGTTAGATCTGATCATTATCCTTTCTTTATAGTTGCTGAAAGAAAAGAAACAAATATGAGGAACAATGCTTTCTTTTTTAGATATGAAACTTCATGGATCTTGAAGGAGGAGAGCTAGAAGATTATACATGATTTTTGGAAAAAAGCATATAGTGGTATTGGAGGAAGACCTGATATATGTGGCAGATTGTAGCACTGTAAAGAAGCATTGCAAAGGTGGAATCAGTCTAGGAATGAGAAGAACCCTAGTGCAATCAGAGATAGATTGGAGAGAATTTCAAGATTGCAAGGCTCAACTAATGATGATCAAGTGGCTTCTACACAACATCTGTAGAATGAAGTGGAGACCTTTTTAGAGGAAGAGGAGCTTAAGTGGAAGTAAAGGGCAAAGCAGCAATGGCTAGCTCATGGAGACAGAAATACTACTTTTTATCATATGCATGCTAGTCAAAGGAGGAAGGCAAACACAATCAAGCATATTCTTGATCAACATGGAGAGCTTTAGGGGTGTAAAAAAAAACCGATAAACCGGCAAACCGGATCGGATCGGACCAAACCGGTGGCATCGGTCCGGTCCCGAGGTTGGTTCGGTCCGGTATCGGTTTTAATTTTCTTAAAACCGGTCAAAATCAGTCTGGTTCCAATTTTTCTTTTTTTAAAACTGGATCGGACCGGACTAGACCGATTTATATATATATATTTTAATTTTTTATATTGTGTATAATATTTATATATAATATATAATTATATATAAAATAGTTTTGTATTATATGATAAATTACTAATTAAGATAATATTAAATTTTAAAATCTTATATCATTTTGCTTATTGTATTAATAGTTATACTAATATTATATAGTGCATATTAATAGTTATACTTATACTATATCACTATATATTATAATATAATATAATATATCATTATATTATATATTATAATATATCATTATAGTCTATAATACAATTATAATATATATTATAATATACTATAATATATTATCACTATAGTATTATATACTATAATATACTATATTATATATATATATATATTATATAACATAGTATATTAAAACCGGTAAAACAGGACCGAACTGGACCGAAAATCGGAAAAATTGGAGTACCGGTTTAGGAGGATAATCGGTGCGTAATCAGTTTTTAAAAATGCAAAATCGGTACATATCGGTTCGGTCCTAAATTTTGTTTAAAACCGGACCAAACCGGACCGATTACACCCCTAGAGAGCTTCACCATGATCAATTCAAAATAGGTGATATTTTTGCTGAGCAAAGCATATAATCATGTGGAGTGGATCTTTCTTGAAGCTATTATGGTTAAAATGTGATTTTTTCACATATGGATCTCTTTGATAATGGAATGCATTTCTCCAGTTTCTTACTCCTTATTGATCAATGGTGAACCTCAAGATTCTTTTTTACCTTCAAGAGGTTTAAGGCAGGGGGATTTCCTTTCCCCATACCTTTTTATTATATGTGTTAAGGCCCTTTCATCTTTACTGATCCAAGCTGAGCAGATTGGGAGCATCTCAGTTGTGCCTATTGGAAGATCTACAATCACCATTAACCACCTTTTTGTTGTTGTTGATGATAGTCTCTTATTTTGGAAAGCCAATTCTTTAGAATAAAGTCAGGTTTTATATATTTTGGAACAATATGAGAAGGCTTTTGTGTAGATGCTTAACAAAGAAAAGACTTCTATTTTTTCAGTAGAAACACTCCACCAGAGGTAAAGAATACAATTGTTCAAATAGCAGGAGTGAGATCCACTGGAACATATGAGAAGTATTTGGGACTTCCAACTGCCACTTTAGATTGTAGTAGGGAGATCTAAAGTTGCAGCTTTTAATTTTTTGCTAGACAAGACATGGGCTCATATTTATAATTGGAAAACCAAGTTTCTGTCTACTATAGGGAAGGAAATTCTGTTGAAGGTAATGCTTCAAGCTATTCTAACCTATACTATGGTTTATGCTTGGAGGGGCATAATTGCAGAGCAAAAAATTTTTAAGGAGGGATTGATATGGAGGATAGGAAATAGAAGGCAAGTAGAATTTGATAAGACAAGTGGATTCCCAAGCCTCATTCCTTGATGGTCTACTCACCGTGTCCAAATGACAATAAATATGCCAAGTTTGCTGAATTGATTGAAACTGATCTGAACAGATGGAATGTAAGGAATTTGAACAACCTTTTTTCTTCTCAAGATGTTGATCTAATTCAAAGTATACCTTTTTGTGTTGGGAGAAGGGAGGAGATTCTAGTGTGGCATTATACAAAGGATGACATTTTTATGTAAAAAGTGCCTATCATCTTCACAGAGACATTAAACTTAAAAGTCAAGGGTGCCGTTCTTAGAAGAAAATAGCAGGATCTGCTTGGAAATCAATATGGAAGTAGAAGGTGACAAATGCAGTCGAGATGTTCATATGGAAAACTTATCAAGATGCACTACCAACACGATCCAACTTGTGCAAAAGGAAAATTATTGATGATGATTCATGTCCTATATGCCAAGTCTACAGAGAAACAGTGGGGCATGCTATTTGAGGCTGTGAAGGAGCTCGAGATGTCTAGTGTCAAAGCAGTAAGAGAACTCAAAAGTTGTTCCTTCAAAGTGATTCTTTTCTAGAAGTTTGGAGCAAGCTTTGTAGTACTAACTAGGATGAACTTAAGGAATTTTCAATAGTAGCAAGACTGATTTGGTTTGGATGAAATGATGTAATTCATGGAAAAAAAAATTCAAATATCCTAATTCCATTATAAACAAAGCAAAGGAAGATTAGCTAGCTTTCAAAAATGCACAAACTCTAAAAAAGCTTCCTCAACAGCACATTGGACAGATTTTTCACAAATGGACTAAGCCTCTAGATTAGCTTTTCAAAGTCAACTACGATGCTAGAGTTGATATGGTGAATGACAATATTGGTATAGGAGTGATCATTTGAGATGGACAAGGCCAAGTGATAGGATCTTTGAATGCCAACAGAAGTCAATATGCAAGTCCTAGGGTAGTTGAGTCTTATGCTGTCATGATTGCTACAAATTTTTTAAGGACTTGGGCATTTGATCATTGATATTGGAGGGAGATGCCTTACAAGCTGTTAATAATATTTGTTGCCCAAATGACTAACATAAGAGGGGGGTAAATTGAGTTGTATTAAAAAAATAACAATTATAAATCAAATATACAATATAAAATATAAACAAAATACGAAATAACAATAAATATAAAGAGTAAGAGTAAGAGAGAAGCAAACTCAGTATGTTAACAAGGTTCGGCCCTACTGCCTATATCCTCGCCTCAAGCTGCCCCTTGAGGATTCCCAAATTCACTATTCAACCTTCTTGAGGTGGAGATAGAAACCTATTACACCTTTGAACAACACCGCTACAAAGGATCCGTATAGAACACCCTCTACAATTGCAATCACCTTACATGTGGTGATTCAACTATTCCCTGTGTAGAATATTTTCTACATGCACAAGGGTTATACATACATTTTTACTGATATAAGAGCTGATAGTGGGTAGGTTATCAAAAAATACTCCTCAATGAGTGAAATAAGAACAATACAGTACAAACTATATATCTAAAAATGAACAAAGATTAAGGCTCAATGCTTAGAGAAGAGAGAATGAAAGTTTTGAATGAATGTTGTATGCTCTAAATGTTGTAAATGTAAAGCTTTCAAATGATCTATTTATAGGCATATGAGACTTCATATTCAAATTTAAAAAGATTCACATATCAAAGACAACATCATTCACTTTTTCAAAAATTTCAAATAAAAAGTTCTTCTTTTTTTTAATTGTCAAAGACAATATCATTTATTTTTCAGAAACTTAAAACCTAATCTTTTACTTTTGGCATATGACAAAAGGAGCACACTTTACTTTTCAAATATTTCAAACCTAATCTTTTTACTTTTTGCATATGACAAAAGGAGCACACTTTACTTTTCAAATTTTTCAAACAAAATCATCTACATTTTGCATAAGTCAAAAAAAGCATAAATCACTTTTGAAAATATTCAAATAAAACATGCACATGTGAAAGATGACAATCAATCATCTTTAATATTTTCAAAATTCAACCCTTTAATCAAGATATGCACATGTGAAAGATGACAATAAATTATTTTTCAAAATTTTTAAATTTAATTTTCAAAATATTCATGCACATGTGGAAAATGTATTTTAATGCTTTATGATAAAATATTAATTTTGAACCTTAATCCTAATTTTGAATTTTTAAGATATTTACAACATTACTCTATGACTTTAATGTAAATTTGTTCTCTTCTTGCTCATGCTTGTTTCCTTGATGTGCTTGACTTTATTGTATAGACAACTTAAACTTGATAATCCTTTATTCTTTGAATTAATTGTTATGATCAAAATCCATGTGTAAATATATAATTACACAAAACTTGAAATATTGGATTCAACAATATTTTAATAAAAAATAAGGATTGTTCACAAGCAGGTTGGTTAGTTGAAGATGCCATATTTGTGCTTAATTCCTTTGCTAATTGGTCAGTCCTCCATACAAAAAGAGAAGCTAATCAAGCTGCTCATATTCTTGCTCGAGAAACATTATCTCTTCAAAAGGATTCTATAATTTTGGAAGAACTTTCAATATGTATTCAGTCAATTGTTTCTCTTGAGATGTTGTAAGACTCGTTGAGCAATAAAATTTCATCCTTTAAAAAAAAAATCAATTATTATCCTATTAGTTAAACTACTACTTAAAAAGGGGGGCTCCAACCAATTATTAGTTAGATTCTTTTGTCAACCTTGTCCTCGTTATTGTTGACAAATTGAAACTAATGCCTTTTCTTTTGTTTTTTAATGCTTGTATATTCCTTACTAATAATCTTTTTCCTTCATCTTTGTAAGAAGAATGTACAACATCCACTAGAGTCTAATACACATTAGAGTCCAATGCTTTTTTTGGTGGTTGCCATGAGACTTTGGTTTAGCAATTATGACATTTTATTTTTCTTTGATGGTAAAATACATTCATGCACTACACAACATTCATGCAAAGCCGTGCGCAGAGAGCCGTTCGGAGAGGCCATGAATCGTTGAGGAAGTAGAAGAAGCTCGATGATGACGGAAGGTAGGAAGTACCAAGACAAGGTGCGGCAGCGACATGGCTACGACGACACAATGGCGATAGAGATAAGCTGGATGGGAGAGAGAAATTATGAGATTTATTTATTGTGAGAGAGAGAATCAGAAAGAGAGGTGTGAGAGAGTGAGTTTGAGAGGGGTAGAGAGACACAAGAAAGAAAAAAAAAATTAGGGGAGGAAGAACCTATGGGAAGGGAAGGGTTGGGGGGAAGAAAAAGAAAAAGAAAATAAAAGAGGGAAGGAGGAGGGGGGGGGGGGAAGAGGCTACAGAAAGGGTAGGGGGGAAGAAAAAGAAATGAGAGAGACAGAGAGAGAGAGAGTAAGAGGTAGTAGGTATGGGTAATGAAGCCAATACGGGAAACTTAAGTATTGGAATTTTGTATTTTCAATAACTTCTTTCCGTGTCTTAGGCTTTTACATGTTTTTTTTTTGTGTTTGTGTTTGTGTTTATTTTGATTAAGAAGTGGGCATTAATGAGCTTGTAAAATTTTGTCAGGTCTCCACTGAACTAAAATCACAAGACATGTACAAATTTTGCTTCAATTATTTTAATGAGTTTTGATCTCCAAAACATAAGAGCCTGAATCAACACATGGGCCTGCGTCTTGTTCCCTCATGTTTTGTCATTTCTAAAATTTTCATTTAAGGGTTCAAATTCTTTTTGAATAACTGTTGTGCCCCAATACATTATCTTTCTTTTAGATTTTATGTTGGTGTTTTTGGGAGCTTCCTTGCCTTTAAATTTTGCTATTGATAATTTCTTTTTTAGAAAATTTATAGATAATTATTATAAATGAGATGAGATTAATTGAGATAAAGTTAAAAATTAAATAAAATATTATTAAAATATATTTTTTAAAAATTATTTTTATTTTAAAATTTTAAAAATTTAAATTATTTATTTTATTTTATGTGAAAATTTAAAAAATTATAATAATTAAATAAAATCAGATAAAAAATTTTATGAAAATAAATCTTTAGTTAAAGGCAAATGATCTGTGATACTGTTAAGTAGTTGAAGGACGATGAGGACGGAGGGCCTGGATGGGTTTTAAAATTTACTTTTTGATCAATCACATCATATTGGTACACAGATTAATGCATAATTGTGCTTGCAACTATATTTTTCCTTTTGAAAAGTTAAAAATAAATGACCTTGCGAGAAGGAGTGCTACAATTGTAAATAAATTTTATAAAATTAAATATAAAAATAAATATATAAATTAATGTGATTGGATTACAAAATCAATAAACTTATTCTTTTAATAACAAATATATTGTACACAACAATATATTATAGAAAAAGTTGGTCTAATTTTTCAAGAAATAAAATTTTGTGATAGAGGTAAAAGGTAAAAAAAAAAAAATAGAAATTTGATATTTGCAGAATTTAATATTAATTGTTAAATATTATTTTTTATATTAATAAAAAATTGTGATATTAATTTCTATTGTTTGATACGTTTTCTTATTCATGTTCATATGAAAAAATTTTATTCTTTTTATTTTTATATTTATATAAATGCATGTATATTTAACAGAAGCAGTCGTAGTTATGTAAGTGACGTGCAGTCGTTTTGAAAAAAATGAATTAATATGAGACTCACATGAAAAAAGCTAACTTTTTAATCGTGGATCTCACTCTTTTTCACAGAGATTGCGCGGCGTTTATAATTTTATAACTGTACGTAATATTGCTCTTAATAAAAATGGTTGATATGATAAATTTCTGGTATGAATAATATTTTTCCTCTATCAGATCGATATTTCTTTTAATACATTTATTCTATTCTTAAACATATTAACTAATTTAGTTGATTAGAAAAAAATATGTTAACTAATTTATTTCATATTTTATAATTATATATCTAAGAAGAATGTTGATTGCGGGAGAAATCTAGAAGATAAAAGAGAGTTAGGAGAAAGAACAGAATATAAAGTGTGGGGTCAGATTGAACAGAGAGTGAAAAAGGATAAGATAGTACATAAGTTTATTAATGCTGCACCTAAAAAGGTTTAGGTGTGATGGTCACGTCACTTTAATTAAGATTCTATTCAAAGTGGAATGTCTAATAAAGCCCCAGGTTATCATTATCCTCCTTGGTTTGTGTGTTTCATGTGAAAGACTCTAATGGTATTGGAAGTATACAACACTCTTGGTTTAATTTTTATTTTTATTTTTTCTTAATAATTAAAAAAAAATTATTAGTATATTGGGAGTTGCTTGTAACAAGTGGCTGAGGTTTGACTTAAAAGATGGAATGGGAAGAGGGCGGTTTGTTAAAAAAAAGTAAATGGCATCACTCAAATATATATATATATATATTATATGGGAGCTGCTGCTATGCTGCCCCTACCATACTGCTGGTGTATTGTTTAGTGATTTTTTTAATTTTTTTATATTTTTTTAATTTTTTTAAATTATTAAATAAAAAATATATTAATATATTTAAAATTACTTTTTCAATTATTTTAAAAAAATAAGGGTACACTTTGGCGGTACACATGACGCGGCAGAGCAGCATTTCTAATGTATTATCATCCATAACCGTTCTCAGACACACTGCACCGTTCCTTTCTTGTTTTGATTTTGAAATTGTAAAGAAGAGAGTATGAAGGTACTGGTGACCGGTGCATCCGGTTTCCTTGGCGGAAGACTCTGCCACGCCCTGCTCCGACAAGGCCACAACATTCGGGCCTTGGTACGCCGGACCAGCGACCTCTCGTCCCTCCCTCCGGCCACCGACGGCGACGCTTCTTTCGAAATCGTCTATGGTGATGTGACCGACTACCAGTCCCTCCTGGCTGCCTTCTCCGACTGTCAAGTCGTCTTCCACACAGCTGCCGTCGTCGAACCCTGGCTTCCTGATCCTTCTAAGTTCTTCTCTGTAAGCTCGCGTGGCCGCTAAATCTCATTTTCCATTTGGTTTCCGAGAAAACTTTGTAATGTTCCGCTAGTTTTTTCCTCCTTGCTACCAATCAGGACCTTCGAGATTTGAATTTAGACAAAATCTAGTTCTTTTGTGTTGATGATTGGGTGTTCTTTATAAGGTGAATGTTGGAGGGTTGAAGAATGTCTTACAGGCGGTGCGAGAGACGAAGACCGTTGAAAAGCTTATATACACGTCCTCCTTTTTCGCTCTTGGACCAACCGATGGACATGTGGCTGATGAGAATCAAGTATGATCTACTACTTTCTGTCCCAATCTTATGTGATTTGACGTTGTGGATAATGAAAGAGCAATGCCAGCACACACACCACACCCAACCCGCCCCCCCCCCCCCCCCGGGCGGCGGGCGGCCCGCGCAATGCTCTGAAAGAAACGAAATCTTAACTGGGTGCTTAATGCAGTTGTATGGCTCCGTTCCCTAGGTTTTGATAGTTTTGGTCCTATATGTTCGGTCTGCCATTAATGATCAAGGGGTGCCCTACATGCATATTCTCATCAATTTTTTTGGTGGGCCTGTATTTATTATCATCAAATTAGTTTCTGGTCTCCCGTAAAATTATATGGTAATTAACCCCTAGGGGTTGAAGCGGTAAGGCCTTGGTCTTGGTACCACGCTCCATCCAAGATCCGAGGTTCGAATTCCAGTTGCAAACAATCTCTTAGGACCATTGGACGGGAGGTCTTCCCTTTGAATTATATTATTGATATTAGTTATGTTGAATAAGTCAGTAAGTATAACTATAAACTATATTCTACATTATTAGTATTAATATAAATATTAGTATTAGTTATAACTATATAGCCTATATTAGAATCGACAGTCTTAGACTATATAATAGACTAATAGTATTAGTATAACTGTATAAGTATACTGTATAGCTATATATTAGTATTAGTTATACTGTTATAGTGATTTAGTATATTATAATTTATACTATAACTCTTATAATATATTAATATATACGAGTATTATATATTACAGTTATACATTAAAGAATATAATAATGCATTCATACTAAATATATATAGTTATATTTCGAATGATTTAGTTATTAACTTATTATGATTAGTATGACTATATAAATTATAGTAGTATTAGACCATTAATATAGCTATATATTAGTAATATTAGTTATAGTAAATCAGTGATTTAGTATAAGAATTAATTATAGTGATTAGTATAACTATATAAATTATATAATAGTATATTAGTATTAATAGTAGACTATTAGTATAGCTATTGTTGAAGCATATGGCTTATACAGTGAAAGTAGGCAAATGCCAGAGCATAGTGTAGCGGAGCGACATGGGATCTGCCTTTCTGGGATGCTGATTAGGTTGGGGGTACTGGGATATTTTTGTAATTTTCTTTAAATACATCCGTACATTTTACAACAACTATATATTAGTATTAGTTATAGTAGTATAACTATATTAATGTAAGTATAACTATAGTCTATATTAGACTATTGGTATTTTTTTTTATACCATATATAATTATATAATTAATTATTATATACAATTATTATATAAATAATATATGTAAATAATAAATTATTTGTTTTTTAATTTCCATTTGGTCCGTTCCGGTCCAAAAATGGCCGGTCTAGTCGGTTTATTTGGTTTGGACTGGCCAATTCTCAGCCCTAATTCATTGGGTAGCTATACATCATTCCAAAGAACTAGTGTCCATGGTTCAGCCCCATTCTTTTAATTGCAATATATGAAAAGCACACACACGTAAGATTATCAATATCCTTGGAAGCATGCAATGTCGAGATTTTTTTTTCTTTCTTATTTTTTACTCATATAGTTTTTTAATCTCTTGCTAATGGGGTTCCTAAAAAAATTCCAATTGAACTATCTATTCCAGCGTAAAAATATCTAGCCCCTCCAAACTTAAAATCCTGGCTTTGTCCCTGGTCACTTGATCTATCTCTGAAATTTTTCTGAATACAAAATTGTTATGTCAGGTTCATCATGAGAAGTTTTTCTGTACTGAATATGAGAAATCGAAGGCCTTAGCTGATAAGGTCGCAATACAAGCTGCAGCCGGGCTTCCAATAGTGGCAGTTTATCCCGGAGTTATTTATGGGCCGGGAAAGGTCACTGCTGGAAACGTTGTTGCCCGAATGGTATGATTGCCTTTTTTATTGCTTAAGATTTTGTAGTGGCGAAAGATGATGTTGAAATTAGTAGCATCATATATATGCTTAAACAAGGATGAAGGATTATGCAATTTGGTGGAAGTTAGTTGGACTTTTTCATTGTCCTCTTGCATGATTCATGAGAGATTGTATGCATTTGTTGCATGATTGAGGTCTCATGTAAAGAAATTTCACGATTTCTTGCGTTGACCTAGCCACGTACGTTATCAATAAAGTCAATGCTCACAATAGTACTTTGTACCATGTCTATTAAAAAAGAATAGCCGGACCCAATAGCTTATTCACTGACAGATATTGAGGCCGATCAAGTTGGTTTTGGTATTTTTATGTACCGTTAGAGGTTCGTAATTGCATTTTTTCCTTTCTTCCCCCTTCCTCTGTGGTGTCTGAATATGGATATTTGATTGATCATGTTAGCGAGGTGATTCTCTTGATGAGTTTTGAACACGATTCCCATGTAGTCATGTTCATCTTCCCTAGACCTTTGTGCAAGAGATTTGAATTTGAAGAGGACTTCAGTGGATTTGAATTTGAAAATTGTGCAAATGCAAAGCCTGTGATTTCATTGATCTGTGAAACTTACAATAGATATTAGATGCAATTATATTTCACTTCATTAAAAGTTTGGATAGTAAAAGTTTGCGAGTAATAATCTGAAAAGAATATCTTCTTTTTTGAATCTAAAAAAACTCTTGAGAATCGGGTGGCCCGCAAGGATCTGGACCATTCCGTAGCTGGCCACAACAAACCACCCTGTGGTGGTCCTGTGGCCACCTGATTCTTAGTTTTTTATTGTTATTTTAATTGAAGAAGTGAAAAAGTTCTTGAGTGAGATGTTTGTGTTTTGTATGTTTGGGAATGAAGTTGAGAGAAATTTTGGAAAAGGTCTCAAATTTTCTTGTATCCAAACAAGTCTTAGAGACATGATGCTAGGAGCCCTGCTTTGGAGCCTTTTCTAACTACCTGGTGAATTTACCATACAATAAACAAAAAAAAAATGTGTTAATGGTTAAGGCTTTGTGTTTGTACTTTGCTTGTTTCTGGGCTTCGGTTTAAGTTGTGGAGAGTATTATCTGCAGCTTCATGGGAATCTCTATTGAAATGCTAGAGTGTTTTACTGCTTGATGTTCACCGACAAGATTCATATTTCTTAATAATTTCCCATTTGACTTTGTTATATTCCTTTCAGTTAGTCGAACGCTTTAATGGGCGGTTACCTGGCTATATAGGGTCTGGAAATGATAAATTCTCTTTTAGCCATGTTGATGATGTAGTAGAGGGCCATATTGGGGCAATGAACAAAGGACGACCTGGTGAAAGATATCTACTGACAGGAGAAAATGCATCATTCAGGCATGTTTTTGATTTATCTGCTATCATCACTGAGACGAGAAAACCTCTGTTTAATATCCCCTATTGGGTGATTGAGGGATATGGCTGGGTCTCAGTTCTTTTCTCACGAATTACGGGACAGCTTCCACTGATCAGCCCCCCGGTATGCTGTGGTTTTTGAGCTAGCCTTTACTTTTACCTACTTTATCAGTGTAGATCATTTAAAGAATTCTTCAAACCAAGCATCTGATGTTGAACTATCTAAGGTATAGTTAAATATTCTGAAAATTATTTTCAATATATTTTTCACTGCACTGAGAAGAGAAAATGCCTGATTGTTTTTACATAGCATATCCAAAACAGATGATTTTAGGAATTACTTTTGAGTCAATTTTGGAATCCACTTAAACAAGGATAAATGTCTTCTCTTCCACTCTACCTTTGCTACCTCACACCACGGGTGGTTGATATTAGGTGCTGTAAATGGAATTTTTCAGCTTAGGCACATCTCTTTTCCTATCACTCTGCTCTCTCTTTGGGTTTGAAAGCAACTTGCACATCCCACTGGACTTGAACCATGATCTTACCCACCACCTGTTCATGTATAAAGGTGTCGCATGTGAGTAATGTTTTACTTGGCCGAAAGGCTGTTGGCCATGGGCCTATTAGTGTACAATGCAATCTTACGATTTCTCTTTTGTTCAATATGGTGCAGACTGTGCGTGTTTTAAGACATCAGTGGGAATATTCCTGTGAGAAGGCTAAACTAGATTTGGATTACAACCCTAGAGGCTTGAAGGAAGGGCTAGCAGAGATGCTACACTGGCTGAAGAACTTGGGCTTGATAAAATTCTGAAAACGATATGGTAACTCTTTCTCTCTCTCTCTCTCTTATTGAAATGTGCTTGATTTCTACCGCCATGTTTAGCGCTAATAGCTTGGCTAGTGTTAAATTGTTAATATCAATTGAAATGATCCTGCCATTTTCTATGTTATTTTCTAACGCATGCATCGACTCCTATGAAGTGTCTGGTTTCTTCTTCTTTTTCTAGTAACTGGGTTAGTGGGATTGGACGCCTGGACTTTCCATGCTTGGGATGGATGGAGGTGTCTGCCCCTGAAGTGTCTAGTTATTATGAATGTGTAGTGGCTTTTCTAGAAAGTAGATGTACCCATGGAATTCAGACTAATTTGCCGGGACGTTGTCTTATAGGGGTCCACATGTATTCTCCTAAGCCTTGTCATAAAAATACAGGCTTTCATAATATTAACCTGTTGCTCACATATATACTTTTTAATTCTTTGCAGGTCGAATAGTCTGCAGCTTTTTAATATACATATTCAAGCCATCTCATAGAAAGACAGGCTTTCATAATATCAGAAAGTTTGGGAATTGTCCACAGTGCTATGAACACGAATGCCAATAGGACCCTTTTTTTTTTTTTTCTTATTCTTTTTTTGCTTTTGTTTGTTTTTGTGTGAATTAATCTGGTTTGGTTTCTTATATGGATAGGGTCCAAACACTGCCTTGTCTAGTTAATATGGATTTGTTTTTACAAAATATTTTGCATGCTACTTCATACTTCTTCTTCTTCTTCTTTTCTAATCAACAGCTACTTCATACTTGCATGCTGTTTGGCATGCATTGGGATTGAATTTGTAGTTTACTGCTTTGATTCTGCATTGCATGGCCCAGAACCAAAGAAAAATATATTTTTTTGGAAGTACCAGGGCAGGTATAATATAAATGAGTTTTAGCTACAGTTCCCCCTGCCCTTCTAAACTAGCCTTTAGATATTCCAAGAGAATTATTACACAAGAATTCATCCTTTAGAGGCAATAAGATTCTTTCCCCTTCACTTGAAATGGATTGTATTCATTCAGTTTTAAAAGATTGGTATTTTAGGGGTTGTTTGAACACATATAATATCTCATAATTCTGTAAATGGTATAATGGTGCGTGAATAATAGTGAACTTTATTAGATTTTGGGAAATGATAGAAAAAAGGTTGAATAAAAATATTATATAAAGTTAAAAAATTATTTGAATATAATTTTTTAATGTTATATTTTTTTTAAGTTTAAAAAAATTGTATTGATTTTCGTGTTTTATTTTAAAGTTTGAAAAAATTATAATGATTAGATAGATAAAAAAATTGAATATTTGAAATTGAAAATTATTTTGTATTTGAGTAGTATTTGGGAAGACCTATAAGAAAAAAAAAAATATTTGGGAAGAAAATTGTGAGAAGTTTTGAAAATTTCTCTTCTCATATCATGTTAAACGGTACCTCATGTTTTACTCTAGATGTATACCATCCATCTCACTTGAAGTGGAGACGAATCATTATCTCCTTGGGAGGCAGTAAGGATAGCAAAAATTAATAAACTCCAATGGGTTGGCCTAAGTGGTGAAATATTTGGTTTTGGGGTATCACTCTTTCAAGTTTTAAGGTTCAATACTTCATGGGTGCAAACAATTTTTGAGGCCACATCCTTAATAAAAAGTGAGTGATTTAACCAGTTTCGTGTAGGAAAATTTTAGAGAGTGCGATGTACAAGATTGGAGTTTACTCTATAAGAATGGATTTGAAAGACCCTGTCTTAAAGAGGTTTTCGATATTAAAAAAAAAAAAAAACAGTTCTTCTATGTATAATTGCAGTGTAATCACCAATTTGTTTTTATGCCACATCAAATGATTTATAGAAGAGAGAGAGAGAGAGAAAAAAAAAAGGAACAAATTTTCTTTTCCCTGTACTACTTCAACGCACCTTGTTTTTCCTTCTCTCTTAAGCTTCTCTTATTTTTTTCTACAAAGAAAACTTCATTCTCAATTACCATAACCATTATCTTTGCAGCTTCAAAAACCTAGATGACTCCAACCAGACGACATGAAAACTTTATCATCCCTTGATCAATTTTTAGTATTAGTGGGAGCTATGAAGAAGATTGTTTCGGATTGGAAATAATGATCTGCCAAAGATTGCTCATCTTATTGTTACAAATACCTGTATACTTAAGTTATAATAGATGTCATTTCACCAATCTGTTATGTTTTCTCAAATTTGAAATAAGAAAGGTAGTTTTGATACCCAATTTTGGACAAAATTACAGAGAAAAAAATATGAACTTGCAAAGAAGGGCATGTTTCAGAGTGTTTTGCTCATAAAAGGAAAATCTGTTCGCAAATCTCGAGAGTAGTCGCTCGTGGGTCTTTTGATTTGTGAATATAAATATGAGCAATTGGAATGGAGAAAACATAAAGAGAGAAGAAGGGGATTTCGAGAGAGAAAAATGAACAAAATGCAGTGTTGGGGATGGGGGAAATTGGATTTCGGGAAAAACATGAAATGTCATCGTTTTGTTATTGTGGTTATCTTTAGCATTTTTTAAAAAATAAAAATAAATAAATAAATAAAAGTTGGCTAAAATTAATATTGACATTAGGGGTGGATCTAAAATTTAGAGTTCTTTCAAATCCTTAATTTGATTAAAACTTGAACCTATAATGTGTTTCATCAAATAAAAAATACAGATGATTTTCTAAACAATATTTTGGAAGTTTTTTTTAGCCAGTTCATCTATTCCACCCTTAAAAGCACCCTCCGATATGAACTCGCCATGTTGTCCATCCATGCGAGAAAGCATGAGGCACACAATACTAAAATCTATTTTAATCACAAACCCTCTCCTGCTTCTTATTCAAAACCCATCCCCCGAGACCTTCTCTCCCTTGCAAACTGTCGTGACCCACAGGCCACGGAGCCAGCCATCGCACCAAAACCCCTTGCAACCTTTCTTCCTTTCTTACCCACATGACTCTCCAAAGTGGCTAGACCTATGCTCGGCACCCACACTCATGACCCTCACTCCTGCTGTCACCGTCGTGACCCTCTCTTTGAATACCAATTCTAAAAGCTGACAACAACCCTCGACAAAGGTAATTTTCCTTGAATCTAGTTTTTGGAATATTAGATTCTCCTCACATCAGTATTTCCAAGAACCAATACATGATTAGGTGTAAGAAATTTTACCTATGGTTATCAAAATCATTGGACTTACTTGAGGTCTTTCAAGTTATGAGTTCTCCTCAAATCCGTGAGTCAGGGTTGGGTGCACATAAATTGTTCTTTAGAAGGGGGTGTGAAGCCATATAGTGTTTTAGTGTTTTCAGACGACGACGTTTTCAATTTACTAACGTGTGATGCAGCTCACAAAATTAGTATATGGAATGCTGAGGTGTCAATTAAGCTTTCATTGGAGGGTGTTAAACCCTTAGAACGGCCCATCAGTTCCTTTGGAGCTGTTTCTTTTTAGTATTTTACTATTTTAGAGTCCAGTATAATGTCTGTGTTGACCTGTAAAGAAATATGGTAGCCTGTAGAAAACAAAAAGGAGGCAGCTGTGATGATGGGCAACAAGAAGTTAAAAACTTGATTGCAACGCTTCCTTTGTCAAGCTGGAAACAAGCTCGGATAGGACAGCAGGGATGCTAGATGGATCACTAGTCAACAACCACCCCAAGTACGTCCTTTTGGCCATGTAGAAGAATTTCACATCCATCTCAGTTTCTTGTACCATAATTCAAATCTTAACGAACTATTAAAATTTTAAAAAAAAACCAAACAATATGATTTGATATAATACATAGTATATGTATGCATAGATAATTTAATCAAGTGCTTCGTCTAATAATAACGATTATTTAGGCTAACCAAGGCGGTGTATTAATGATTTTTGAGTTGCTCCCAAATGGTTTGATATGTACTAGATTTTGAGTTTTTGAATATCGGTACATATTAAACTATTAGTATTAACTGTCTAAAGAATCATTGAATTTCGTGTAAAGATTGCGATGAGTAATAATTTAAATGTAACTCGAGGGAGCGTCTGTAGCTTCTTAGAGCACTCCCAATAGATTCTCCATCCTATCTTTTAAAATATATTATCAAAATATACTTTTTTTATTTTACATACTGACTTTTACAATATACCATACATCAGCTTATCTATTTTTTCTTTATATCATTTAAATATTATATATTTTAATATATTTTATTCATTTCAAATAAAATAAAAAGTAGAAAATAAAAAAAGAAATGAATAAAGAGTAAAAAGTAGAAAGTAGAAAGAGAAATGAATTAAAAATTTATAAAGTGTGAATAGTATTCTATAAATGTGGAAGAATTACTGTAGCAAAATGTATATTAGAAATAAAGTACATAATCCAATGGAGGCCTCTTTTAAGCACATTTCTTGATATTTTAAAGAAATATCTATTTTACAATAACCATTGTGAGTGCTCTTACCGTCTAAACTCCTCTTGTGTAGTACTACAGCATGGGCTCACTCTCGAGAAAGAGCAAAAGCTTTTTTTTTTATTTTTTTTTATTTTTTATATTCTTAAATATATTTTTTTAAATTCACGACGTCATTAAAAAAATATTTAATTAATCACTAAGTTAAAAAAAATAAAATTGTGGAGACCAAACTCTCAGGAGAATAACATTTCTGAATGCTAGTATAGTCATGCCCAAGCAAAGAAATTAGTACCTCTAATTATTTCCTTTTTAGCTATTTTACTCAGTAAAAGAAGCACTATTTAGGAAAGAGGACATGAGGTTGAATTGGACTGGCCTTTCACCATTCGCATTATAGTAATATTATATATAATTATAGATTTGTGTAATTATTTAAAAAAAAAAGTAATATTTATTATTAAAAAATTATTATTATTATTATTATTTATATAAATACCGTATTTATTTATTTATTTATTAAATAATCATACGGAACTTTCAGTCTGAACTATCATTTCGTATTCCTGGCTGCATGCATGCATGCTGGCAATCTTCATCCAGAAGGCGAAAGCTAGTTCTTCGACTAGTTATGTGTAGAACTAGTCAATGCGCGTTAACTGCATGTGGGCCTGTGGGCTGTGTTTGTACGAAGACTTAAAAGTCTACAAACTTGTCCATCACACAAGAATTAGAGAAATATATATTTAATAAGAGAAATTATATTTATAGTTATAAAATACGTAAATACTATATAATTTTTTTAAAAAATAAATAAATATAATATTTATATAAAAAAATTAATTTTTTAATAATTGACTTTAAACTTTTCAAAACGAATATATAATATTTATACATTTTACTACTATATATAATATTACGTATTAAATATTTAATAAATATTATACAAGTTATTTTATGATATTTTTAATTTATTTAAAAAAACCACTTTCTAAATTATATGTTTGACTCTTGCATTGAGAAGTATAAAAGTATGTTGTGAATAATAATAAAAAAGTAGATAAAAAATAATAATAGAATATTAAATAATTTTAAAAAATATGTAAAAAATACATAAAAAATAATAAATAATAATAGAATATATTGATAAGTATTGAGGTATCTAAAACATCCGAACACAGTCTTAATTGCCGTCATCTAAGGGGTGGAAAATTATTAGAAAGAAATGGGAGTCGGGACTGAGTCAAGTAGACCTTTTCCAGCTAGCCAATGTGTCCATCACGTTATAAGAACATGAGAAAAATCAAACACGCGTTGCTGCTTTCGCTCAATCAGCGCCAACCCATTTCTCACGTTAATAAACACAATCCAACGACCAAAACTGTCCCAACCTTAACCCACTCTTTTTAGTTTTTAGTATCTCAATTTTTAGCATTATTTAAACTATATGTTGATATTGTTTATTATAATTATAAAATAAGTTTAAAAATTTAATATTTTTTTATGCTAATTATAGATGTGAAAACTTTCACATCATCCATGAATTTGATGCTATACATTTTTTTCTTGAATTTAAAACCCTTCATATATATATATATATATATATATATATTTGTATATGTATATGTATATGTATGAGTAATGCTACTTATTATCTTAATTCTCATCATCTTATTCATGAATAGAATCATTACAATAGAATAAAAGTTAAATAAAATATTGTTATAATATTATTTTTTAATATTATTATTATTTTAGAATTTGAAAAGGTTGAATTATTTATTATATTTTATGTTGAAATTTGAAAAAATTGTAATAATTAGATGAGATTATTTGAGATGAGTTGAAGTGGGTTGAGGATCCAAACTGACCCTTATCTCATTTGGTCTATCTTCAATCCAACATTACTATCAATCTATCAGGAAGGCCCTCTTTGACAAACTATGAACCATACTGTTTCCTTCTCTGTAAATGAACTGAGCATCAGAATCTGATCTTTGTGAGAAAGCATTGCCCCATCCATGACCATTTGTCCTCCCTATCTCGTAAAGCCTTGACCACCGTTTGAGCATCACCCGAAAAAATTACATCTTTTATATCAATCTCTCTGCATAGCTCTACTGTCCTCCACATTCAGCAAGAATAGGTTGGCCTATGAATTTCTTAGAAGCACACGAAGAAATCATGATCTCTCCCTTGTAATTTCTTGCAATGATACCTATTCCAATTTTCTGATTTGCCACATGATTCAGTGTTGCATCGAAATTGATTTTAGTGAAACCTTCTGCAGTGGAAACCACTTTGTTTCTCTTCTACTCAAGCGTTCCTCATTCTGTTATCCACCTCTCAGCCTTTGTGTTTCTCAAAAATCTTCAAGTTAGATTATCACTTTACCTGAGCTATCAAACTTGTTTTCAAATATTGTTTTATTTCTTCTAGTCAAGATTCCTTTAAAAAGCTCTTCTGCATCATTTCCCATAGACGAATAAACTCCACTTCACTATTGCTCCACTTATGAACAGGACTTTGCTTATCTGCCCACACATCACATGCTATAGGACAAGACCATAAGACTCACGGAGTCATTTCCTCTTCCCTACAACATATTGGACAAATAGCATCTTCCAAAATATTCTTTTGATACAATTTATGCCTCGTGGGAAGAATGGAGTTTAAAAATTTCCAAAGAAACTGTATTATACAGGTATGTTCAGTTTCAATATCTTCTCACAAATATGTTTATGTGCATCTTTATTTTAAGATTCTCCATATTTTTCATTTTCCTTATTTCTCCCCAAGTCATATGCACTTCTAATAGTAAATTTTTCATTATTGGTGTGACCTCAAATTGCCTTATCCTTTGCTCTTCTTCTGCTCAATGGAATACTACATATTTAAATAGCTTCCTCCATTTCAAAAATTTCATGTATGAGCTTTTCTTTCCGGTAGTTAAGTTCCTCAATCACCAATTCTTCTACTTTCAAGTTTCCATCCATTATCTTTAGATTCTTTACATGGGACTTAACTTTAAAAGAAGTTGATTGTAGAAGCCACTTTTGTCCCCAAATGGATATGTTGTTTCCATTACCAACTCTCTAAACCATTCATTCTTTTAATAATTATTGAGCTGACTGCACACTTCTCCAAATAAAAGATGGAGAATGTCCAAGTTTTGCCTCTAAAAAATAGAAATTTCTATAATATTTTTCTTTGAAAATTTATGCTACCAAGGAATCTGGTTCCTGCATCAATCTCCAACCGTGTTTAGCTAACATAATCCTATTGAAATTCTCAACATCTTGAAACCCCGTTCCATCTATATTTTTTGTTTCACCCATTTTTCCCAACTCTTTCTGTGTATCCCTTTGTTCTTGTTGGTCCACCAAAACTTTGACAATAAAATATTAATCTCCTTCCACAATTAATATGACTGGATGACTTGAATAGTAAAATTTATAGGAGTAATATTAGATATAGTTTTAAAGTGTACAAGTTTTGCAAACTCCCTAAAAATAAAAAATAGTGCATGAGACTTTCACACTGTAGGACTGGTTAAATCATTTCCCATTTAATAAATAACTTCGTTTTATAGTATTTAAAATATCTAATTTGATTTGATAGATTTATATCAACATCATATTTATTTTTATAGTGAAATGATATTTGTAATTTTGGGGTATGTAAGTTTGGTGTATTTCTTGAATGATATGGAATCTGCATAAAAAATTAATTTTTTAATAGAAAATTTCATTTCTTTCAAAAGAAATGTACGAAATTTACATACCCTCTATTTGTATCTAAATGCTACTCTATTTTTATTTATGCTTCTTTTTTATTTAAGTAGTACAGTTCCGATATAAGGAAAATTATATACATCATACTATCATCCTACTAAGTAAGATGTGACATATTTATCATTATTAAATAATAATTTATTGTATATTTTTTTATTATTTAATAGTGATGAATGTGTTACATTTTACTTAATCATATGAAGATAAAAAGAGAATATAGTATATAACATTACTCTCAATACAAATTTGAAAAGAAAAACTTTTTTTTTTAAATTTTTTTTAAAAAAAGCCTTTTATTTATATTGATAAAAAGAGATTAAAAAAGGTCGGGTACGATTTTTAATTTTTTATGTCTCCGATTGCCGTCCCACGGTTCCGAAAGCGCCGCAAGCGCAAAGACAGTGATGTTGAGTGGAGCCCACTACTCTTGGCTCGGCTCAGCTCGGAGGCGCCGAGCGAGCTTGAAACGTTGCGTTAAGTGCCATGTGAGCTCCTTAATTAAAAAAAGAAAAAAAGAAAAAAAGAAAAAATAAAAAGAGAACAGCTTTCGTTTGCGCGTTTCGTGGGTTTTTTTTGTTAGCTTCTTCTTCGACAATGGAATTTTTGCAGTACGCCGGGATCCGAGTTTCTCGATCACAGCAACTGTTTCGGTTCATCGCATCTTGCTCCCGTCGCTGATATTCCCTTTTTCCCGTAAATATCGTCCGGTTTTCATCTCATTTTCTTTCTCTGGTGTTTTTCTTCCTCGTTTTGTTCTCATCTTCTCGATTCTGTGATTGTATCCATTAGCATTTGTGAATTTTCCCCCGTTTCAAAATTTTTTGGATTTTACGTTGTCCACATTACATGGGTTTTCGTTGTCGTTTTCTCATTTGCGTTATGCGATCAGTGCACGATGGATTACTTTGTTCCGTTGTGGAAAATTACTTTCGGAGATGAATAAAATCTCTGATCGTAGTATTTTTTTTTTTCCTTTGGTCCATATTCTATGCTGTTCCATCTTTTTGGAAGATCTCGATAATTTCGTCTCTGTCATGGCTGTCAAGCTATGGAAATCGATGATTTGCCGATCGAAGTAGGAAATCTTGGGATAATGTTACTTATGTAAAGTGTTTGACTTTTGAAAATTTGGCTGGTTTTTCAGGGCTTTGTCTAATAGCGCATGGAGGATTAGAGGTTGGTGAGGGAGGGGGTACATTCTTTGGCGATAACTTATATTGGGATTTTATCGGAGAGAACAATGTCCTCGAGAAGTGAGAGTCACACGGTGCCGCTTTCAGTGCTGCTCAAGCGTGAATTAGCGAGCGAGAGGATTGAGAGGCCGGAAATTGTCCATGGTCAGGCCAGCCAGAGCAAGAAAGGGGAGGATTTTACCTTACTGAAAACGGAATGCCAAAGGATGGTTGGAGATGGGGTCTCTACTTACTCCGTTTTTGGGGTATGGTTTTTCCGTTTTAAAGTATCGGCGTTGACTATTTCCACTGTGATGGATTGCATCAAAATTTCTAGTTCTTGTTTGATATGTTGATTGATTAGTGCTTTCCTTCAAAAAATAACACGAGTTTAGAGTTTCGTATAATCTGTCAGTTGACTACATTCGATATGTGGGTTGATTACATTCAAGATGTCAATGAATGATCTTTTTAGCAGTTTGAATGGAATACAGGTTTATAACGGGCAGGAGTAAGGATTTTTAGAAACCAAATATTAGAGCCACGAAACTGACATTAAAAACGGTTGTTCAGAATCAGGGAAAATAATGGTATTGGTACTGTGTTGATCAAGTTCATTGGGTAGTTTGGTTGACCTTAATTGCTTAGTGTCAAATTCCATCACGTTCATTTCTAGATTCGTTTTATATGACTGCTACTTGATAGCTGAAAGGAACTGGAATAAAAAGTTTAATGATGGGAAGTTATTGGAAAAGCTAAGGTTAGGTCCATCTCGTTCTGGCTCTTAGCTGGGATGGATAAGTTTTGGTTACTAGGGTTTTTACTTTCTACCAAAGATTGACTTGGTCTTTGCAATATCATAAGCCATATAAGGCATTCAAAGGTTTGCCTTTTGGCTTTGCCAACATATTAATCAGTTAGTTTTACACGAGTTTTTTCATATTTCATCCATTTTTGTTCTTGTTAACTTGTGGTATCTGGCTTATTGGTGTCTTTTCACTGCCATTAAAATTATTTAAAGTTTGAAAACCATTGGAACACTGGTGGCTGCATTCCGTTTATGTTATTGTACTGGTTGTATTCTACTTCATCATATATGGGCTGTTTTTAATAAACATTTTTTACAGCTATTTGATGGACATAATGGATCTGCTGCTGCTATATACTCTAAGGAGAATCTCCTCAATAATGTGCTAGGTGCTATTCCTTTGGATCTTAACAGAGATGAATGGGTTTCAGCACTTCCAAGGGCTTTGGTTGCAGGCTTTGTTAAAACGGATAAAGACTTTCAAGACAGAGGTACGTGTATTTTTAATTCAAATGTAAATTTCTGCTGGTTCTTTTTATTCATAGGTGTGCATAGTATCCATTTTTTTTAATGATTCATCCAAGTTCAACATATAATCAAGTTGGCTTTTGCAATTTAACCCTATTTATTAACACTATGAATCAATGCCTTTGTCACTCTCGTCAAGTTTGCAAGTTCAGGTTTTTCCAGATTTGTTGCTTGTGGAGCATTTTATGTAGGCATACATCCTCACTTTAGAAGGCTCTGGAATTCTATATTTATACTTGTGTTGCATTTAATTGTTCTAGTTGCATAGGTTTGGTGTCTAATTTATGCATGTGCAACAACATCAGTAACAACTATTAACTTTATTTTTCTTCTTATAAAGGTCTACGTGTCACTGTGTCAGACAGTTATGTAGCTTTATATCTCAGACTATAATATCCCTATTTTATATATTTTGTGCTACAATTTGCATGCATGCTTTTGATATATTTGTTATGTTGACCTCAGCACAAACATCAGGAACAACTGCCACCTTTGTGATAATAGAAGGATGGGTCATAACTGTTGCATCTGTTGGTGATTCCCGTTGCATACTTGAACCTGCTGAAGGTGGTATTTATTACTTGTCGGCAGATCACAGACTTGAATGCAATGAAGAGGAGTAAGTTATTAATATAATGTCTAGTGACTCACTTAACAATGACCCTCTTAGGCCTAATCTTTTTCAATTTTATTAGGAGGGAGCGTATCACTGCAAGCGGGGGAGAGGTGGGTCGGCTTAATGCTGGTGGTGGTGCAGAGGTACATCTTGTCTGACTTTGTTTTGAATTAATTTCTGAACTTAACTAAGTAGTGAGAAATTTGTAAATACATCAAGATGCATAAGTGGTAATTTTTTTTTTTTCTTTTAATGAGTAAAAAAACTTTTTTAATATGAATGAAATAGGCGTTGCCATCTACATGGGGTATATAAAAGAAAACACCTAAATACATTTTAGGAACCTAAAAATGAAACAAGAAAATCATGAACACTAGTTCCATTGAGCATAATGGCAGAAAACCAAAGCAAGAAGGTGTACACAAAAAGATTTCGAAGTGAATCCAAAGTGCGCTCCCTATCTTCAAAGCACCGATCGTTTCTTTCCATCCAAATACACCACAAGGCAGAAAGGAATCATCTTCCAAACTATAGCCACCTGAGAACAACTGTGATGACCATTCGAGCTAATAGATTCACCACCCTTGAAGGCATCACCCAAAGCAATGCCAGATCTACTAGAAATCTCATACCTTAATGCCCTTGCCACCTCGCAATGCAAAAGTAAATGATCGAGAGATTCACCATTCTTCTTACATATGTAACACCAATCCATGACAAAGAGACCATGCTTCCTCAAATTGTCCATTTCCCAAGAGCAGCAGTCCAAATGAAGAAAGCTACTTTGGAAGGCACCATACTCCTCCAAACACACTTCCAAGGGAAAGAAATACGACTTTGTGATGCCAAAACCTTGTAATAAGATCGAACTGTAAACATCTTGCTCTCATTGGACCTCCAAAGCATCCTATCCCCTTCATTGCTACCAGATCTCATAGAATATAAGAGACTGAAAAATGCAGAAACATCTTCAATTTCCCAATCATGAACAACTGTCATAAAACGAACATCCCATTGATGAGAACCATTAGAATAGACCAAAAGATCTGACACATAGGCATCCCAATTAGAAGCAAGGCGATAGAGGGCCAGGACACCCTATTGAGAGCGCAAAACATTATTGACTGGAAAAACTCATCCAAACCTTCATAATGGATTTCCAGAAACCCACAACATGCGCTCCTTTCACCTCACTAGAACACAGCCACAATACGCCCCGCGGCAACACACACACACCCACCAACACACACACAAATGTACTTCCATATTTATTGCCAATTACCTCCCTCCAAAGCGACTCCCCTTCCAGTTGATTCCTCCATAACCATTTCCCCAACATAGCTTTATTAAATATCCTCAAATTATCACTTATAAAAAAAAAAAAAAAAAAATCCTCAAATTATGAACCCCCAAATTTCCATTAGAAATTGGACAACAAACTTTGTTCCAACTAACCAAGGGGAACTCTCCTCACCCCCCCCCCCCCCCCCCCCCCCCCCCCCCCCCCAATTCCACTCCACAAGAAAGCACAAAGTAACTTCTCATTCTGATTGGCCACCCTTGCAGGCAAAGGAAACAAGGATAGAAAATAAGTGGGGAGATGGGAGAGAGTTGTATTGATTAAAGTGATTCCACCCCCTTTTGATAGATACATCATTTTCCTCCCTGCCAACCTTTTCTCAGTTTTCTCAACAACCCCATCCCAAATAGCTTTAGCCTTGAAAGGAGCCCCCAACAGATGACCCATATATTTCATAGGCAAGGAAGCAACTTTACAACCTGAAAGACTCGCCAAGCTATTAATATTGTGCACACACCAATTGGGACCATCTCAGACTTTCCAAGATTCACCTTGAGATTGGAAACAACTTCAAAACATAACAAGGGGTCCTTAATGCTTGAATTGGCCATGGTCCTCATCACAAAAAAGAAGAGTGTCATGTCATCTTCAAAAAACGATGAGAAAGTATGATAAAACCAATATTAGGATGTCACCGAGAAACCAGAGAGAATCTCCATCAACGGGGGCCTCCATCATTCGACTAAGCGCCTCCACGACAATAGCAAAGATAAAGGGGGACAAAGGGTCCCCTTGCCTCAAACCACGAGAGCTGTTAAAAAAACCAGCAGGGGTGCCATTTACCAACACCAAAAACTGAGTGGTAGAGACACAGCGCTTAATCCACAAATGCCACCCCTCCTCAAAGCCACATCTCCCAAGCATATAAAAAAGGAATTCCCAATTCACATAATCATACACATTTGCCATATCAAGCATACAAATAATGCCTAGAACGTCCTCCCTTATTCTACTTTCTAAGTGTTCATTTGCAATGATTACTGAATCAAGAATTTGTCTCTCCCAAACAAAAGAATTTTTAAGGCTTGGAAATAATCTACTCTGTTACCGTACTCAGACAGTTGGCTATAACCTTTGAAACTATCTTATAAACCCCACTCGCAAGACCAATAGGACGAAAATCCTTAACCCCCAAAGCCAAGGTTTCTTTGGAATGGGAGCAATGAAAGTCGCATTGAGGCATTTTTCGAACTTGAAAGTATAAAACTCATGAAAGACCCTTATCACAGCATCTTTCACAACATCCCAGAAAGTTTGGAAAAAAATGCCGTAGAAAAGCCATCAAAACCGGAAGCTTCTTTTGTCATCCCACTAATCACGGGATGAATCTCATCTTCATTAAAAGGTCTTACCAACCATCTTGTGCTATGGGGATCAAGAGACTCAAAAGTCAAACCATCAAGATTTGGCCTCCATGTAGCTTGTTGCGTAAGAAGATTCTCATAATAGTGCACAATATGATCTCTAATCTCGGAAGGGTTTGCACATGATTGCCTGAATGAAGCATCTCAATAGCATTATTATGCCGATGGGAATTAACCACTCAGCTTAGTACATTTATAACCTGTCTCAACTGGACTTTTGCTGCCAAGAAATCTCCTCCATCAACAACAACCTCTCGAGTTCAGCAGCCTCTGAACTTTTCCTCAACAAAACCTTCTCAAGAAAAAAACCCCATTCTCCTCTCTACCTTCCAAGTCATGCAGCTCCCCTCCATAAGGGAATTCTTCTGACTGTCAACATTCCTAAAAACTTCCACATTCCACTTCTTTAGATCATTCTTCAATGATCTCTCACTCAAAAAGCAAGTAATGATAAAATCCCATTCATACATCAAGGCAAATTCCTTGATAATACAAGCCCACCAGCTCCTCCACAAAAGTCTCTTTTCACTGTCCACCAGAACCCACATAAACCCACCCGCACCCATCCTCAACATTTTTGAAAGTGCAATCAACCGAGAAGTTCCCAATACACTCCTTGATGGAATCCCCACTCTTCTATCCCACAATAAGAGAACACCTCCCGAAGCTCCCATAGATGCCAGATAAGACCATCCCACAAATGAACAGCTTAACAAACTACGAATAATTCTTCTGTCGATAATTCTTAACTTCATTTCTTGTAAACACACGATATCAACCTTCCAATGACGCAGTAAAGACTTAATCCGAAGGCGGATTGAGATCGTTAAGCCCCTGGACATTCCAAGAGAGAATCTTGGGCTTCATAAGAAAAATGAGACCCCTCCCCTAAAATCTCTCCCGCACACCACTCCCCTCCTTTGCATCATAATTCTTTGTTTCCGTTGTCCTTTATTTTATTCCAGACGTGAAAATCTGAATGAAAACCAGGTCAACTTTAATAATTTTTTAAAACATGGGAATTCTGCCCAAAGAACCAGATTGTTTTGGTTAAGATTGATGTGAATATTAGGATGATGCATCTATAGATTTTAGCAGATTTGATTATTGAATCTTTTACAAATTTTCCCAATAATATTTTTTCTTTAGATAAACTGATGATGCTGATCTGCCTGTATAAGATGATAGATCGATTCTCCTCCTGTTGAATTTTTTCAAATCTTCGAACATTCCTGTTTAATCCATGAAATAAAGCTGGTAAATAACTGTTCTAATGATTCTTTTTTAGATTGGTCCTTTGAGATGTTGGCCTGGTGGTTTGTGTCTTTCTCGATCAATTGGTGATATGGATGTTGGCGAGTTTATTGTTCCTGTTCCTTATGTAAAGCAAATGAAGGTTTGTGTTGTATTCTTTCTCTTCTCCTTTCTCTTCCTCTCTTTTTTCTCTCCTGTTTTTTTTCTAAATATTTACTACGAGGTTTGTTAGACCTTACATTCACATTTACATTCCCATTTGTAATTACAATCTTCTTGCATCCCATTGTACATGTTAAGCATATCTTTTCTTTACTTCTGGAAATTTCCAATCGTATAATTTATGTTTGAGGATTTACCCTCTGTGCGACTTCGTATTTGAACTTCCTTGTTTGCAGCATACTATTGCAATATAAAGTTATGGGTGTTGATTCACTCAGGATGTCCCAAGGAGGAGGGGGGAGGGGGGTGGGTGAGAAGCGAATGAGAGATAGATAGATTTTGAAGTCGATTGAAGTGAAATAGTTTTGTTGGGCTTGGGGGTATGCTCCCCCCAAGTCTAAGGTTCAAGTCCCCTTGAGTGCAAACAATCTCTAGGGGCCTGCATGGTATCCAAGTCCTTAAAAGATTAGATGTAGTTTCTTAAGTGTTGATGCAAGGGTTCCAATTCAACAGAGAAATTTTTGCAGAATCTTGCTCAAGTTTGTGTACTGCAATCCTTCTCTGAGGAATGGTAGTGACCTACCCTGTGTTCATTTTTTTAGGAAAAATAGACATGACACTTAGATTTGTCTGCTTTTATTTCTATTTTCCCTTTAAGTATCTTGCAATTGCCCTTCAATTAACTTCTAAACTACAGGAAATTTTATTATACGGTTCTCATTACAATGAACAGTAGTTCAAAACTTGCATTTTCCTTTTGCTTTCACCTCAAAACCCAACTGTTATTTTTATCTACCTTCACCACAAAAAACCCCCTAAACATAGCTTTCCTCAAGTTGCTCTCTAGGAACACTCCTTTGTCAGATTGGTGCTTTGTCATGCATCAACTATTGGGTAGATAAGGCACATAATCATCTTGAATGGGCATAGTGCAGAGGATTTACGTTGCTCACCATGAACATTTTTAATGGTTAGACTATTTGAGTCCTCTTGTTTTAATTATTAGAAATTATTGGAATCTAATTCTCTCAGAACTTCGTGTAGCCATCTGAATATGCTCCTAGGTGTTCATGACTGGTACATTACCATGACTTGTGCCACTAGTTTTTGTTTTTTGGCTTTCAATGCAAGTTGTACTAAATTTATTATGTAACTGCATTAAAATTGAGCTTTAGAGCGTGGTATACATATTAGGTGGTTTATCTCACCTGCATTCCTTCGCACAGCTTGTTGAAAACAATGGGATTAGATATGCACCTTGTTAGGCGAGACAGTCAATTCTATCAACTTGAGCAAACACAAATATTTTGGGGGGAAATACTTTTTCTCTCCCCACAACATGAACTAGAAGAGACAGCTTTAGGAGAAAGTAGAGTTCATGCCAATTCTCTGGTACCCTAGTGAACTATAATTCACTTTCATTGCAATGCAGTAATTATTACCATTGGAAATTTCCTTTTTAAGGAAATACAATGAATTAAACAACTATACAAGGAAGTTTTAAGGTTCAATGAGAATATCAAAATCTCGGCTTAACGTCACCTTGCAACATTCAAGCTCGCAACGAAAGAACATGGATACTAACTCTCTTGTGGTCCGCCAGTAATTCTCGAGATGTTCAGTTTTTTATGACCTTTTCTTTTTCATAATTTTTAAATCCTTTTTTTGCAGCTATCTACGGCAGGTGGTAGGCTTATTGTCTCAAGCGATGGTGTTTGGGATGCTTTGTCTGCAGAGACAGCTTTTGAATGTTGTCGTGGGATGCCGCCAGATGCTGCAGCTGCGCAAATTGTTAAAGTATGCTACAACTAGAATATAATTTTTTTTTTTCCCTTTAGACCACAGTATATGCATCACTGACTCCTACATTTCAGATTCTATGCCTGCTTGCCTACTTTTACTGCTTATCTTACTCTTTTTTGTTCCATTTCAGGAATCATTACAAGCAAAAGGACTACGTGATGATACAACCTGCATTGTAATTGACATATTGCCACAGGAGAAGCCTGTTGCTCCTTTGCCACCACCAAAGAAACTGGGAAAAGGTGTGTTCAAGTCTATGTTTCGTAGGAAGTCCTCAGAATCATCTTCTTATGCTGAAAAAGAATACATTGAGCCAGATGTGGTGGAGGAAATATTTGAGGAAGGGTCTGCTATGCTTTCAGAGAGGTTGGTTCTACGAAAACCATGATTATTAAATCTGAATTGTGCTTATATTTCAGGCATCATGTGACCAGTGGTCATTTCATGCTTTCCTTTTTTGTCCTTTTTGTCATACCTGTGAAGTATGGTGGCACAATCACTTTTAAGTGTTCATGTAAATTTATAGCTTCTCATGCAAAATATGCTTATGTGGAATGCAGGTTAAATACAAAGTACCCGCTCTGCAACATGTTTAGGTTGTTTACATGTGCAGTCTGTCAAGTTGAGATGAAGCATGGAGAGGGTATTTCAATACATTCTGCCTCATCAAGCCCACAAAGGTTTCGTCCATGGGATGGCCCTTTTCTTTGCTTAAGTTGCCAAGAGAAGAAAGAAGCCATGGAAGGGAAAAGACCATCGGGAGGTATGAAAGCTCTCCATCTTTCTCATCCTTTACATTGCTTAAAAAATTTACAGCATTTATGCTTCTAAATTTTAATCTTGCTCTGTTCTTTTTCAGATGGACATAGTAGCGGAAGTGACTAGTCAAATCTCCTCAGCCATATTTATATTTTGAGATCACTAACAATTGTTTCAAATTTGATCCTCAACTGAAAGTTGAAGCTTCCTGAAAATATTATTTCCCTTCAATTTCTCATGGAGGGTGTTCAGCTCTTGGATCCATTCGGCATTCACTTCAGAATCGTTTTGGACCACTTTTTTAATGTTTCATTCCTTCAAGTCAGCAGATCACAGTTAGAGGTGTTTGCTTTTCTGAAGACCTGTTTTCTGACTTCCACAACAACTTTTCTAGCGCCTGCCTCCGTTAAAAGAGTTATGGAAGCTTTGATAAATTCACCAGTGCATAACGATGCATTGGAGGTAATTCGTTTCTATCTGAATCCATTCCCCTGTATGCCAGTTCTGCCATTTCATGGAGTAACAATTAATGAAAGAGCCTTTGCTGTAATATTGTTATATGGGAAGTTTTATGAGACCTCTTATAGACTCATTCCAAATTTGGGAAACTTGTTTCACCAGCTTGCTGAAGGAATGGGTTCATGTAGCATAAAATTTCATCCTTCCTTTGACAAGTAGGAAGGTGAACTTGTGGAATAGAAAATTATCATTGATTTTTTTTGGAAGAGAAATGTCTTACTCATTGCTAACTTTTCTTTGTTTTGATAGATCTATAACTGACTTGAATACTCTTAAAAAGCTCAAGTATGTATCTGGTTACTTCTTTGTAATTGACAGTACTTGTTTATTTTGTTTTCTTGTCACCATCAAATTCAAAGTGAGCCGCTAAATATTATCCTAATTGTTAATGAAATAACTGTTTGGATCAGTTGACAAGTTTTCTTGGACCACACTTTGTCAAGGCACTCAAACCAGCTATTTGATCCTCTCTCTCTCTCTCTCTCTCTCTCTCTCTCTCTCTCTCTCTCTCTCTCTCTCATATTATTGTAGCTACCCAAGTTGCCGACTTGTCTGACAAATTGGAATAGCTAATTATATGACAAATACCATATGTAACCAAATTAGCATATCGTGAGCAACTATACAATAAATAGAACATTTAAATGACCATCAATGCAAAATCTGATTAAGAACTTAGATATTCTCTTCCCATTTTTTTGAAAAGTATTAAAATCTCATTAACCAATGAAAATACACATCCATGTATATATGGTGTATACAAGAAGAGAGTCACCTATCTCGGAGTTTTGAGCTCCTCATGTTTATTTACTATCCTCAAAATTCTTGTTATTTCTTTTGCTTTTCTTTTTTCAATTGCTCTTTTGCTTCACAAACGTTGTTTGATTGAAGAAAGATTAAAAAAGAAAAACTCTTTATGAATATGTTCATTAGAAAACAAAAAAGGCATGGGTTGAGAAAACCAAAAATATACACTTAGGAAAACTAAGAGATTTCACCAATTTTAAATGAAAACTACCAACGTATATAACTTTTAATTTCATTACATATATATATATATATATATATATATATGTATGTATTATATCTAATTTCGTTTAATAACTAAATGGGGATGAACAAGAGCAAAGCTTTCTACTTCCATAAATATATAATGTTATAGTAATTTACTCAACGATACGATACCAGGCTTGCTTCCATTTTCTGTTCTAGGCAAATTGCATTATGTTGTATTAAAATAAGATAAAATCTTTTTACAACTGGTGAAGACTTAATCCCATATATAAAGAACAACCAAAATACATGATAAATTGCATGAGTTTGATGTTGAAAAATGATAGTTCTTTTTTCCGGTGACGTTTTGGTGATTACAACGGTGAGATTGTGATTGTTTTTAGAGTTATAGGTGTATTCATAATGGGTTCCTTAAACATGTAGTGATAGAATCCAAGGGTTTTTTTTATTTTATTTTATTTTTCCTTCTCAATATCAGAGGAAGGAAGAAAATCGCAAGGGAATGAAATTGTAGCTTATTAGTGCAGAGATGTTCAAATATTTGTGGTCGAAACATGGTGCTAGTGGAGTATGGTGGTTATAGCAGGTTCAATTTTATCTTCATATCTTAGGAGAAAGAGGGTCAGGGATGGAGGAGGTTGGCGAAGGCACTGTGGGAGGATATGATTGAAGACAGAGGTATTAGTTAGAACAAAGAGGGACAACTATGACGCAGGTGGTGGCGGTGGATCAACCAAAATAGCGCTTGTAAACAGAGGTGTTGGAGATGACAAAACCTCGTGAAGGGGTTCGGGGTAGAGATAGTGGCACCATGGCAGTTGGTGGGGATGTTGGGAGAGGAACTCATGCAAGACAAGGCAACTGGGCATAGGGCAAGCAGAGCTCCTTGTACAACGAATACAACCAGTACATTGTGGAAGAGTGGCGGTGGTAGGCACGTTGTTGGTAAAGGCATGGTAGTGGGGGACGTACATAGTACGCTTTTGGAGTTGAGGACACAACTGATCAAATTGCAGGAGAAAGTAGAGATGTTATTACAATATGAAGCGGAGAAAGGTGTGTTGGAAATGGGCCTAGGCTTGGAGATGAGGGGAACTAGAAGGTTTATACAACATGGGCAACTGAAAGGGGGAAACGTGAGCCTGGGGTCGATTTCTATTGAACCTTGTAGTGTTTTACCAATTAGGTAGACAAATACGATGCAAGTGAGCTGTGTGTGTGGGCCTCATCCTGTGGGTCAACACGAAGGGAAAGAATCTATCGGAACCCATCTTGTGTGGTGAATTAGGCCAAGGGGTGACCTTGGGCCCTTGACTAGTGAGAGTTTGGTACCCTCACCAAAAAAGCTCTATCAATTGCGTGACAGGTTGAGGAAACTTCGACAGAGGCACAGATGGTGAAGGCGACGACTGGGGAGTCGACTACATAGGTCTCCAAAACGGCACTCGAAGGCTTCTCGCCACTGCATGTCGGATCTCTAGTGCATCTTAGCTAGACAGTGTTGGCAAGTGATAGGGAAGAGGTTGCCACCGTTTCTCCGATGGTATCCCTTCCGACGAAGGCCATACAACATATAGATGAAACTTGAGACTTGCTCTTAGGGGAAAAAAGGGACGTGGGTGTAGATGAAGGGCATTCTAGGAGTCTTATCATGATGTAGAGCTTCTCGGAATGGGAGCATGAGAATTTTTCTAAGGAGGGTGAGCTGAGCACTCTATTGGTTTCATAGTGGACGCTGCTTGTGAACGAGGTGTATAAGATCATCTCTAAGGTGCTTGCAAACCACCTAGGTGAGGTGTTGGGAAAGATTATAACAAAACTCCAAAACGCATTTGTATGAGGTAGGCAAATCCTAGATCCAGTCCTCATCACCAATGAGTATCTAGATAGAAGAAAAAAAATCTAGTAACTTGGGGATCCTATGTAAATTAGATATGAAAAATGCCTATGATCATGTTAACTGGGATTTCCTACTCTACTTGCTTAGGAGGTGTGGTTTTGGGGAGAGATGGTATTTATAGATTAGATGGTGCATATCAACGATGAGATTTTCTGTGTTGGTAAATGGTAGTCCAATTGGCTTGTTCAACAGTTCTCAAGGTCTAAGATAAGGGGATCCACTATCCCCACTCCTTTTTGTCATTGTTATGGAGTCACTGAGTAGAATGACCTCAGCATTGGTTCGCAATGGTTTTATGGTTGGATTCTTGGTTGGTAACCCCACTTGGGGTACTATTAATATTTCTTATTTATTATTTACAGATGATACGCTTATATTTTGTGAGGTAGAACAAAAGCAATTGTGGGCACTGAAGGCACTCCTACTTTGTTTTGAAGCTACATTGGGTTTGAAAGTGAACCTTGACAAATTAGAATTGGTGCAAGTTGATAATGTTTGCAATATCCAACAACTGGCTAACATTCTTGGATGGAAGGTTTTCACCATTCCTATGAATTACTTGGGTTTACCATTAGGGACTACTTTAAGGGCTATACCAATATGGGATATAGTGATCGAGAAGATTGAATATAGATTGGCTTGTTGGAAGAGACTATACTTGTTGAAAGGTGACAGAATCACTTTAATCAAAAGTACTCTCTCTAATCTCCAAATGTTTATTTATTTATTTATTTTTATTTTTTATTTATTTAATCTTGGTTCCCAATTCTAGCAAGTATAGCAATCCAGATTGAGAAACTTTATAGAGACTTTCTTTGGGGTGGGATGGGGGATGAATTTAAATCCATTTGGTCAAATGGGATAAGGTATGTTCCCCACTTTCTTTGGGAGGGTTGGACATTACTTGAAAAATGGTTGTAACGATATAATACGAAACTGGAAGCCCTATGGAAGTTGGTGATTGATTGCAAATATGGAAGTGTGTGGGGGAGTTTTTTTTTTTTTTTGGGGCAGGGGGGGTTGGTGTACTAGAGAGGTAAATGGGGCTAATTGAGTGGGCATTTGGAAGCATATTAGTTAGGGATGGGGGTGTTCTATCATCATACTAGACTTATGTTGGGAGATGGCTCTAGAATAAAATTTTGGAGTTCTTCCCTAAAAGACTTATTCCCCTCCGTATTCAAGATTGCATGTAAGAAAGAAATTTCAGTGGTTGATTTTATGGTGATAGCCGAGATCAAATACAGTGGAATATCATTTTTAGTAGGTCCATCTAAGATTGGGAAGTTGGTAGTTTTAAGGAGTTCTTTCGACTTCTGAATTCTTTGAGATTGAGCAACCAAGGAAATGATAAGTTGTTATGGGTACAAGTAGGTAAATGCACTTTCTTGATCCGATTGTTCTATAAGTCTCTCACACAGGTGTAGAACACTCAATTTCCATGGAAAAGGATCTAGCGTAGGGGTGGTAATATGTTATACGACCCGTTAACTTAACACAAACATGACACGATAATAGCGGGTTATGGTTTAGTTTTAACAGGTTCGGGTCGAAATGGGTTGACCCGTTAAGACACGATTGCTTAACGGGTTGATAACGGGTCAACCTGTTTTGACCCGTTATAGCCCGTTATGACACGTTAAGAAAGTTAAAATTACAATTATACCCTTATACCTCAAAGTAAAATTGTTATAATTTCAATTTCAATATTTTTATTATTTGAATTGTAATTTTGGACTTATAGTTAGTTTTATAATTTTTATAAATATGTGATTTTAACATTTATATAAAATTATGTTAATTTAATCAGGTCAAACGGGTTAATTTTGGGTCTACTCAACCCATTTACATAAACAGTTTAAAACGAGTCGTATTGTGTCGTGTTAACCTAGTTTGTAATATTCACTAATGGGTCAAAACGGGTTGACACAACACGATCCATTATGTTAGGGTTTGAGATTTTGACATGATAAGCTTAACGGATCGGGTTAGTATTGACCTATATAGTATAATATATATGTTTTGATACAACACGAACACGACCCGTTAACACGATTTGATACCCTTAATCTAGCGTAATAAGGTGCCTCCAAAAGAGGCTTTCTTTGCTCGGACTTCTCTGGATAAGATCTTGACGATGGATAATTTGCAGAAACATGAGGTGATCATAATAGATTGGTGTTGTATGTGCAAGAAGAGTGGTGAGACTGTGGATCATCTTCTACTATATTGTGAGGTTGCTAAAGCGCTATGGGATGAGGTGTTCAGGAGATTAGAGTTAGCATGGGCTGCGCCCACCAGTGGAGGTGCTTTTGGCTAGTTGGACAAATCTTAGAGTTATTCTATAAATCAAAGCCACGTAGAAGATGGTTCTTATTTGTATTTTATGGTACTTATGGTAGGAGCGAAACGATAGGACATTCGAAGAAAAAGAACGATCTTTTGAGGATCTTAGATCTATTTTTGTTAGAGCGTTATTCCTATGGGCCATAATTGTAGATTTTAATGGTCTAGGCCTATATGATTTTCTTGTTTCTTTTTCTTCATCCTAGATAGATGTTTCTTTTTGTATATCTTGTGTACTTGCCTATGCCTATTCTATTAATATAATTGTTTACTTTTTAAAAAAAATTGCTTGTGTTTCCCAGTGAAGGGTTTATCTAGAATGGACTGAAGGTCCAAGGTCCAAGTTGATTAGCTATCGCGTTAACGAGAATAAATAGTAAATGAGGAAATCTTGATATGGAGCGCGAGGATCAACAAGGGTGATACTACTATAGCTGTAATTCAAAGCATCCATATATTCTGACGATTGGTTGTTGCTAAAGATTTTCGAAACGTCAACTTCATCTAAAGGTGAGTGGCAGGTAGGAAAGCGGTGGCAGCGGCAGCGGTAGAGCCTAACAGATGGATGGGAAGACAGAGTCCAGAATGCTTGGTGGTTGATGGTGGCTGGAATAGTCCAGATCTTAAAAAATAATAATAATGATAATAATAAAAGAGACCGAAGAGAATGTAAGGAAGAAGGAAGATACCGGAGAGGAAAGAAAAGTTTCTCTCCGGAACTCTGGAAAAAAAGGAGGTTAAGAGCCTCACATTGAAGGATAAGAGTCCTACCAAGTTTGCCTGTATCTGTGGTTTTTGTATCACAAAGATTGAGACCAAACTTTGGCTGGGACAAGAATTAAGACACTGCTCTTCTGTAGGTTTGTTTGAGACAAAGTTACATGTGAACTTCAATAATTTGCTTCTTTGAATTTCTACCTATTGTGTTAATCTTTCACATCTTCTGTTGAGATCTATGAGAGAAGAAAGCATTCAATCTGGATTCAAATAATAAAGTGACAGCCATTTCCTTCCAAATTTAACATCTTAATCTGCCCCTTAAAACAGAGGCATCTCAAGTTAGTTGTGCCACGAGCATCACACATATTAGGCACATAAGGTATCAAGAACATCGCACTGAAGTTGATATTTCATAAATTTTTGACCCTGCTGATTTCTGTGCTCCATTATTACTAGCTTTTTAGGTTCTGGGTCCATTTCATGGTCCTGATTCTTTGGGATCAATCTATAATTTGGGAAAATATCCTCTTCAGCTCTTGTCCAGACTTGAAAGCCTTAAGTGGAAGAGAGATAGACTGTGATCATACAGTTTGGGTAAAACGTCGAGGAGATCATGATGAACTTATAAATTTGATTTTACAAGATTTCAAAACACTCACATCCACCACACATATGCTTGCCCATACTGAGTAAAGATGAGTGAGAGAGAGTTTGTCTGATACCAACTTTGCTGCTTGGCTTTTGTTCCCAAGACAGTGTAAGTCATGGAGAAAGTATAAGCTACAAAGTGGCCAGTGGAAAAAGCAGAGAAGGGAAAAGTTCCCACCCAAAGATACATAAGATTTTGCATATGGGTTTGAGTGCGAAATCTTTGTTTTATGCAATGTTTGCTACCAGCCCTGTCTTTCACTCTATTTTATTTTTTTTATCTTCAACATTTTTATATAATATATATGATAATTTTGAGTGGTTTATGTGATGAAGGTGAGTCAGTCCACCAAAATAATGCATCCATGATTGAGATGTTGACCTTAACTATACGAACAAAATTCCTCTATGCTGGATGGACCACCTTGTACACGTGTGTGTGGGCCCCTCATCCCACCTAACAGTGAAATTTCCTTTCATGTCTTCTACTACCCATTATTAGGGTATAGAATGCTCTTAACCGTCTGATGTGAGATCATACGGCTTTAAACGGGTATTCACATGGTCATCTGTATACCACTCCAAGACTTGTTTCTCATTTCTTTCTTCTCATGCATAAATTGATTGATGGATGAAACTACTTGGATCCCAAAATTGGCTTGTATGTCACGTTTTAAGGCCATTTCTGCATCCTTTATGATAAAAAAAAAAATCATTGTGGGGTCACCTTATTCTTCCCTATATGAATAATCATTTGCATTAATTTAGACATTATTATGCCTCTGAATTATCGTATGTTGTCCGTGTGAACAAGATGTAGAACATTTTGGTTTGTTTATGTTTTCCCCAATGGATATCAGGGCAGAATACAACATGCATACAGGCAACCAATAGCATGCATGATGATGATGAACTTCAAAACCAAAAGTTAGCTAATCAGCAACTACTGACACACAGATTTGTCCATAGCAGTTGGAAATATTCCTCAAACCTTTACAATTTGGTTTTGCTTGTGCTAACTACTGTAATTAATATTTGGAGCCATCCATCCATATCCGGTAAAGACAAGGATTCTCTCCATTTCAAACAAAGAAGAGAATAGAGTTCAGTTTATATCAGTATAAGTCCTCTCCTCAGCTCCATATGACAAAACCATGGTCTTTTAACACAGGAATATTTCTGCATCACAATTTTGAAATCTTATACTTTCGAGCAGGATAACATATATTCTTCCACGGGGGATGTTTGGAGATCGAGATCGAGTCCTCGTACTTCGAGTTTGCGATTGTCCTTGTTAGAATAAAACACTTTGAAATCTTATCTTGTCAAAAGGCTCTTTAAACCCTGTAGTGACGTCACCTTTCTCTTAGGAATTAGCATCTCCATCCACCTTGATCTTGTTATTAATTTCTCCTAGTAAAAGTGTATCTCAGTTATGTAAAATACTTGAAAACAGCTTCCCAATGCAGTTGCGTGCAGATGGAGAAGATGGTGAAAGGGGCATAAAAGCTCTCAGTTCTATTCAAAGATTCCTCTTGAAATTGGGGTGCATTTTTTTACGCGTACAAGAACATGACCTTCTCTGGGGGCCTTTTCCTTAGCAAGATAACTCAAATACAAAGGGGAATACCCAAGATGAAGTCTACTTGGTGAGTCCCTACGACCTTTTTGCTGCAGATTTGGGTGTTTGTGATCTCATTTCCCATAATCACGACCCGCCAATGGCTGTTAGATTCTACAAGGACCCACCAACTTTTTCACACATAAGCTAATTTTTAATCATTTCATTGCCTGGTGTGATGGCCACCACATCCTTTCTCTACTTGAACAACAATAATGCACAATAATAAGTGAATGCATGGTACCATTTTCTGCACAAAAGACATTCCCAGCCAGACTGCAGATTGACAAGAGTCTCTCTCTCTCTCTCTCTCTCTCTCTCTCTCTCTCTCTCTCTCTCTCCCCACTGCTTTCTGATTCTGTTATCCCTCCCCAGAGGTTTGCTAACATCCATAGATTCGAAAATCAAAAGTGAGAATTTCAGGTACTGTTTTAGATCTCAGCATTTGTCCTCAAAATAATCTGAGTTATGGACGGTCGTCAGCAGCAAAAGAACAGAGAGAAACTAGTAAACAATCAGCATGAAGATAGGAAGTCAAAAAAAGAAGGAAAAGAAGGCTTAGCACCGAAGGAACAGTCACCTACATCCCCTGTCTCACCACCTTCAGCAACTTCCTCCCCATCTCATGAATTCTCCTTCACAATTTCCCTCCACTCTTCCTCAACGGCAATCCCTGACAAAACCAATGCGCCACCTTCATTTGCAGTTGATTTGACTCCTGCAGATGACATTTTCTTCCATGGCCACTTGCTTCCTCTCCACCTCCTTGCTAACCTTCCCGTGTCTGCCAGCTCCTCTACCAATTCCTTGGACAGCTTCACTCTCCCAATCGGAGGTTTATTAGACGATCAAGATCCCAATAAAGGCAGCAGCAACTGCAGCACCAGCAACAGAAGCAACATCACCAACACGAATACTGAAACCAGCCACCTTCAAAGCAGCGATGGTGAGACAAAGGGAAGAGTCAAGTCAAAGTCTTTCTCGTTATTCGGATTAATAAGATGGAGAAAAGGGTGTGAAGTTAGAGAGAAGGAAGATAAGGAGAAGCCAAAGAGGAAGCTGAGGTTTGATGTCAGTCATGTACTAAAAAGGTACGTAAGATTGGTCAAGCCACTGTTGTTCTTCAGGAGGAAAGGAGAGAATATCCGATTACGTCGACAACCTTATTCGTTTTCAGGTAATTTACGTATGAAAAATAAGCAAGAGTTGAGAGGAAGAAGAGGAGAATTTTCAGCACCAGCTTCAATGAGGACATCTCCAACAAACAGTGGACTTCTTGTAGCAACTGCAACGCTTCCTTCTTCTACTAGTGACAGCACCATGGAGGAGTTGCAGGCTGCAATTCAAGCTGCAATTGCTCATTGCAAGAATTCAATTGCAAAGGAAGAGAAACTAAATTGCTTAGACTAGATTGATAAGGTGAAAATGTTCCATTCAAGTTCTATTATTACTTGCACATTTGTATTATATAAAACAGAATTCTATATCTGAAGAGTTTGAATATGAAGAATTTTATAAAGGATTACTACGTTAAAAGAGTTCAAGATTCTTTCTTGTCTTGAATGTTCCCAACCTAGTATTTGGTTTGATGACCCTTTGATGTTATCTTAAAGTATCCGAGGAATCAGATCCCTGCTTAAATGCTTCATCCTTCTTAAAAAATTTCAATGGAAACTAAACTGATTTTTTGTTCATTAGCACAGCATTACAATGGATCTTGTTAATTTAGCATTTAAACAAAAGGATTCAAGTTCCCATGTAAGACATATAATACTGCAGACTGCCCTTACCGACTTCCATTTTTATGTCTCATCTGAGGCTCCAAACCTGCCCTTCCCAACTTTCATTTTTCTGTTTGGCTGTCACTAGCCATGGACCGGAATCGGTTGCGACTATTTTACAACTCTGAAAATCCAACATAATTTTATAAATATAAAAAGTAAAAATAAAAGAAAGCAAATACCAGATCATAAGGTTCTGGTCCATGGAGGCGACACAGATTAAAGACAAAACATTGAGATCAGGGTTCTTTGATTTTTGGAATTTCAATCTTAGTGGTTTAATATTTGAAGGATCTTTAATCTTGCAGCATAAAAATCGAAGGGCTTCTCAGAATTCGAATGATTTCACTTTCAACGCTTTCAAATAACTAAATTCACTATCATCAAAATAGTATAGGTATATTCATATCAATTAGAATTTGTGTCAAATCAATCGGATTAGATTAAGTTCGATTCTAATACTATAATTTCTTATGATTTGTCGTGAAATTCGTAGATCGTGTCAAAGATTGACAGCCATGTACGTACGTGTATATCTAACTAAACGCGTTTGGCTTTAGGCTTGTAATCAAATCATGCATATCTTGTCAAAGCCAACCAAAATCTGTTCATGGTCGATCAGGCTCTAGGCTCTTCTCTGCCACACTTTTTATTCTGTAATAGACTTTAAGGGAGACAAATCACGAGATGGGTTCTCTCAACTGTCAGTATTATTAAAAAGAAAATATTTTAGGTACAAAGAAATTATATAAAAATAAATTTATAAATTGATATGATTTAATGCAGTACGTTAGATTGTAAAGTTATTTTTATTATAAAATAGATTTAATAGATTTCATAAAACTGTATTAATTTATGTGTTTACTTTATATAATCTCTTTATATCTGTAATAATTTTCTTATTAAAAAGTATTGAGCAGTGCCATCAACTTCTTATGATTATTATTCACAGGGGTTGCTCCATACTGTTGCAAAATCTCAAAAGAATTACATAATTACTGATAACTAAAGTTAGAAAAGAGAGACTTTTTAATGATCACCTCAGAGTCCCCTTTCCCACCAGAAAAAAAGAAAGGAAATGCAAAATAAGTGGAACCATGTCTAATCATTATACGGAGTGATCTAGGCTTTGAAAAGACATAATGGTATCAATGAGATTAAGGGAAGCCGTAGGTCTCATGAGTAGATGGCTGCAGAATTCATGAAAAAGGTCCCTGAATACAAGAATTAGAGATGATTGCAATAATGCAGAACGTACAGAAGAAGGACAGAAAGTCATAGGGTGCTATGGTTTTAGTTTTGACAACGATATATACAGATAGGAAAAATGATAAGATGCAATGATGAGTGGAATCGACTGAGCCTAGCTTTCTCTTGAGGACCAATCTTTAATCTTTATAGTCATTAGATCTACCCACCGACCAGATCAAAACCCCACCCAAGATTAAAGTGCTTGCTTTCTTTTTAACCAACCACTTTCATTGCCATAAAAGAGCAAAAAGGGCACAACAGCAGCAGATCATCCTCCAAGGGAAGAAACACTTTACAAGTGCATGTGTGAGCATTAACAATCTGTTTTCGTGTGTTAAAAGTGCATGTGTGCGCGTGGATGCACTTAAAAAAAATGGAACTTTATTGCACAAGCTGTGCAGAGAGTTGATATTATCTGTAGCATTGGAATTGACAATTAGGAGTTCTCTTTTTCCCCATCCATCGAGGAAGCCCCCACAAAAACGTGATGGCTATCCATTGGGCCCATTTAAGAAACCTTTTTCTCAGGATTAAAGCTTTGAAGAATCATGTTAAAATATAGGTACTTCCATTCCCTGCAATATAACCTATCATCGTGTGTGTGTGTGTGAGAGAGAGAGAGAAGAATAAAATGTGTTAGTATGGTGTGCTAAGATCAGAGACCAGCTTTTTGGTTCGCCGAGGAGACGCAGAGATTGATAGAGAACAGAAGCCAATGTTTGGTATCTTTGCATTCATGTAGCAGCTATTGGAAAGTGAAGAGAGGCACTGGATTTCCATAACATGCATATTGCCTTAGATTGATGATCAGTCTCTTACAAAGTTTCAGTTTTATTGGGAGCAAATTCTCAATTAAACTTACTAACGCTAGTGTTGGAATGGTGGCTTGACTTTCTGGTGAAAATGTCATTTAAAAAACTTGGCTTGATTGTGGCTCTACCTTGGCTTGAGCAAACTTGGGTTTGGCCTTGGCTCGAGCGAACTTCAGAAAGATTGTTTGCTTGCCAGTTTGCTCAAGCAAATGTTTAAAAAACCTAATTCCTACACCATTTTATATATAAAAGTGTTTTTTGTAGAGGTGAGTGTGGCCAGAAAAGATAACTCATTTTGTGATATTTAAGAGTTCATTGGGTGTATTGGGCTTTGGAATTGATAAGTGATTTGTGATACCTCTCTTGTACTCCATCTTTGTTAATGAATTCCTTTGAAGATCGATTCTATCAATGGACGTGCTGTCATTTAAAGTTGAACCACTTAAATCTTGATATTTTTATGTGATTGTTGATTTTCGTTTCTGTTTTGACTTTGATTTGCTTCTATTATTACTTTCTTTGCATCTAGTTCGCCACTAGATCTGCACTCGATCCCAACAACTATTATATACATTTAAAGTATATGCATTTAGAAAAATTCCAAATTATAGGTTGTGGGCAGAAACAAGAGCAACTGTGCAAAGAATAGAAGGTACTCCATGGGCAAAATTTGAAGAAGAAAGTTTCAGAGACCTTTCCATATGGCCAACTAAGCAGAGTATATTATAGAGTATTACATTCATAGAGAATTTTTTTTTTTTTTTTTTTTTAAATAATGAGGTGAGATGGTTGGAACAAATGAAATATATAATAGAGAAAAAAAGGAAATATATAATAAAAGAATGCTTTAGTCATAAAAAGATTCTATAAAAATAAACTCACAAATTAACGTATTTTAACATGATATGTCAAATTGTAAAGTTATTTTTATTATAAAGTAAATCTAATATATTATATAAAATCATATCAATTTATAAATTTATTTGTATGAAATTTGTTTGTAACTGTAACACTTTTCAATATATAATAGAAGATTCATGTAATAGTTTATTAGAGTTCTTCTAATACCAAACAATTCACTCGAAAAGTGTCCCGAATATAGTCTATTTCATTTTTTATTTATTATTACTAGTGTAAAGAGAAATGATATTTATAATTATAGACTATGCAAACGTTACGTACTCTTTTTAAAAAGAGTAAGTAAATATGAGATCTACTTAAAAAAATTATTTTTATAATAATAGACTCTACTCATTTTTAAAAAAAAATACATGACCTTTATACATCTCATAAATATATCTAATATTATTCTTAGTACCCATATCATTTCGTAAGTTTTCATTTGGTAGGTTTGGAGTTTAGATGCAAGAGAAACTCTCGTAATTTTTTTCTATTTGGAGGGGTGGGCGGGAGGATGGTGGGGTTGATGTGGGGGCTTATTCAACAATGAGACCTTATAACCTAACTGGGCTTAAGCCCAAGTTTCACAATGACCAAACCATTGAATGCAAGCTAGTAGATAGACTTCAGGCTTGGAATAGCTGGCCCAACCAACATAATCCATTGTGAAGTTTTTTTATTTATTTTTTTAAAAGTTATAAATAAAAACAAAAATAGTGGTTACTTTTTCAATTTTTAAACTCTAGGTGTAGCCTCTTATCTTCGGTAAGTTAAAACTTAAATAAATTAGAAATGATATTTATAGTCGTGAGTGTATAAGTACTAAATAATTATTTTTAAAAAAATACATAAATACGAGACTTATATGAAAAAAATTAATTTTTTAATAATAAACCCAACTCTTTTTCAAATCAAATGCACGGTATTTGTATATTTTACGACTGTATGTAGTATTACTCAATCATAAAAATAGTAAAGTCTCTCTTTAGGATCCATGACCTAAATGAAGAAAAGAAATGGAAAATTAGGTTATTGGATTGATGAACATAGATGTTTGTGTGTGTGTATATATATAGTATTCCTAATTTCAATATTAGCATTATATGTACAGGTATTCCAGTTCATTGAAACATGTAGAAGGCTTGCAAATATATTTTTCTCTTGTTTCTTTTAGGGATTATATAATATTAGTCACCGGCCAAAAAAAAAAAAAAAAAAAAAAAAAATCTTGATCCATCTTCAACGCCTATTTTTCTGAAAAGAGAAATTCCGAGCAAATCAATTAAATTTTCGTCTTTTTTTTTTTAGTCGGAAAACTTTATTTATAAGCTTATATATATATATATATATATATATATAATATCTAATAAAGTGTTCACATGAAATAATCTGATTTGAAAGATAAAATCTAAAATTTAAATCTTACAAATCAAATCTTAATATTTAAGTGATGTGGATGGAATGCTCTACACACCGAAAGTTTGAGAATATAATAACTCTTTTTTCCCTAGAGCTTATTTATTTATTTATTTGGGCAGAACCTAAAGCATTTCCTGAAGTCTATAAAAGTTGAGCTTGTAAATTAGCAACCTGCATGGGATAACTTGCATGGGATTGATATTCAAAACTCGTATATATTATATATGCTCCAGACTAGCTTTGCTTATTCGTCTTAGAATTTCATCTTTTTGCAGTAGTACAGCTCAAAACGTTGAATCTTGCTTTGAATGATGCCAAAGCAATTGATCACATTCTATATATATCTTTCCAAAAGCTTCTTTGGTGGCATTTTTGGGAGTTCGAAAGAAATCTCTTATCCAATTAATGTTTGTACCGATAGATCAACTGGAATATTCATGTCTTATCTCAAAGGGTCAGCTATAAAAGAGAATTGGATTCATGCACTGTAAAAAATACTGTTTATTTGCTGTAAGTTATTTCTTGTTAAAATGAGTATATTCTTGTCGTAAATAATCATTTTTGTTACAAATAATTCATTATAAATACTTATTTTTCTTGTAATGATAACTCTGTATGTGTGCATGTATTTTGCATGATTGGTCAGATACGGGGAGGAGGGTGGAGGGAGTTACTACTTCCTCGGTATGATATCAGTGGGCAAGAACCTTTTAGAGGTCTGACGACAAGAGACATGATAATCTTATCGCAAGTAGTAAAAGGTATATATGAGCTAAGTAGAAAAATAAAGGATATACAAGAGAAATGATATTTACAGTCATGAGTGTGTAAGTGTCATACAATTATTTTAAAAATAGTTAATAAATATGTGATTCATATGAAAAGAAAATTAAATTTTTAATAATAGATTTTATTTTATTTTTTTTAAATAACTAAACGATTATACATTTCACGATGTTATATAACATTACTTTTAAGCAAATACGAAGGTGAGGGCCGGAGGAGAATAGGCTCCTCTCTCGCACTTTTTGGAATAAATTTTTAGAGAATATACGAGCGAGTGCTAGAGAGACTAGGAGGATTGAAGGTACTGCTATCCTTTCGGAAACAAGTCTTGTTAGGGACACATTTCTTTGTGAACAATAAAAATACTATTTATGTGAGGAATCTGTAAGTGTCTATAAAATCCCTAACATTTCAGACATCATTCAGTGTCTGAGACTAGCAATTTTTGGTTGAAAAGTGAAAACTATGCCAAAAATCACATTTCAGACATCATCATTTGGTGGGTTTAACACCGGCCATATATATGGTGAGCTAACATCCATTGAAGGGCATGCAACAACCCAAAAATTTGAAACTACCCTTCCCTCCTATATTGAAAAGAGAAATTCTATTTGCATTTCTTAAGTGAAGACTACATGTACATATTTTTTATTAGAAGAAAAAAGTATTATTTTAGGAAGAATATTTTTGTAATTTTTAAAAATTTTAAAGATAAAATTATCTAGGCCTGCATTGTAATATTCAAATAGGGACTATAAACCCCATTGACTTTTAAAAAAGGCTTTTCCTATAGCTAGCTACCTACAAATTTGTAATAATGAAATATAGATCTTTTTAAACACAATATTTTGGTCAATAACAGCACATATAGCAAAAAAAAAATATATATTTTGGCTACAAAGAAATTTCATGAGAGTTAAACTTATAAATTAGCTTGATTTGACGTGGTAAATAAGATTATAAAGATTTTTTTTATTATAAAATAAATCTAATGTATTATATAAAATAATATTAATTTATGAGTTTATTTTTATAAAATATTTTTGTGACTTTCACGCTTCACATAATCAATATATATAGGTTTTTTTTTTTTAGACAAAAAAACCGCATCACCCATGACTCTCAATTGGCCCGTCTCGAATCTCTTCAACCACTTAAAAGCACTAGTAGTGAGCTCAACAAACTTTAGCTAAAGTTTTCACTTTTACAAATTTTAGCTAGCCACTTTTTATAATACCAAATAATAGGTTCAACAAATCTTTTACTATTCTATTAAAATATTGATTTTGAACTTTTTATTGAATTTTAATTCTAAAATAATTTTTTGAAGTTCATCCGGTTTCAGTACAATAAATTTGTCAAATAATTTATCAAATTTGTCATCTGGTTTCTTGTCAAATAATTGCCGACCACAAGAAATTCGTTCGTTCGGTGCTGCAGCTGGGAGACAATGGAGCACGATGGCCTGGGATTTACCGGTGCTCAATGAAATTTTCACGGAGACAGAGAATCGTTCAGTGCTGCAGCTCCAAATTTGTCCGGTACCAGAAATCGCATAAAAAAAAAAAAAAACAGAGGAGAATTGGAGAATCAGTTCAATGGAGGTATGGATTCGGCGGCTTACCGGTGGTCCTTTTATTCTCACAAAGTGGCGTCCGTTCGGTGCTGCAGCTGGGAGACAATGGAGTTTGTCCGGTGTTGCGGTTGCTCTCGTTCGGTGTTGCGGTTGCTCTTCGTTCGGTGTTGCGGTTGCTCTTTGTTCGGTGCTGCAGACGCTGGAGCTGGGAGGCAAATCCAAGAGGGAGCTCCGGCCACCGAAAACCAAAAATCTGGGAGAGAGCTGGGAGGTTTTTCTATTGCTCTAGTGGGTTTTGGTGAAGGAGATGAAAGGGGAGAAGAACAGAAATTTTCGGCTACGCGGGATTGTTCGGTGCAGCTGGGGAAGAATATTTTACTCTAAAAATATTATTTAGCTAGTGTCTTTGGCTCAATAAATTTGGCCAGCCAAAGGATTAATGACTAAATTTACTGTATACTTGTTGAGTCAATTGTAGAAGTTTATTTCATATTTTAGCTATTCTTTAGCTATAATTTGACTTTGTTGAGCCCACTACTAATGCTCTGAATTATTACTCTCCTATTCTCTCTTCCATCACGACCATTTGAAGGAAACTTTGACCATTTGAAGAAAACGTTAAATTTCTAGATAAAGTCTGGTTTTGAGTGTGGAAGTATTTAATTTCATCTCATTTTATCATTATAATTTTTTTTAAAATTTCCATCCAAAATATAATAAACAATTAAACCTTTTCAAATTCTAAAATAATGATAATATTAAAAAATAATATTCTAATAATATTTTATTCAATTTTCAATTCATCTCATTTTAACTCATCATCCAAACGTCACAAAAAAGAAAAGCAATAATTTATAAATATTCATGATTATTCACATAATTAACTATTGATTATGCACGGCATTCTGCATGCATTATTCAATAAACATTTTGATAATATATATTTTTAATATATATAATTGAGTAATGTTAGATACAGTTATAGATTATGCAAGCGTTATATACTTCAATCTTTTGAAAAAGAGTGTGGTCAACTATTAAAAAATTAAAATTTTTATGTGAGTCTCACATTTTTAAAAAAAGTGTACGACATTTATACACTCATGACTATAAATATAACTTCTTTTTTAAAAACAAGCAAATAGTCTTAATTAATAATGTGCTAGAATCTTAATTAATAATGGTTAGGCTGTTTGTTTTAAAAAAATAATGACCAAGCTGTACGTGAATAAGTTATGGAGTAATGCTACTATGTTCTTAATTTATATTACTCACTTTGGCCCTTAACGTGCTACCATAATGTGGTGGCACGTGGCCTATTAAAAAAATTTAAAAAATATATATTCAAAATAAAATAGGATGTGAAAACATAAAAAGAGGAAGACTACTAAACCCTCGATTTCCTCTAATTTTGTATATTTGTATTTTAATTTTTTTAATTAGGGAACAAAGTAATATAAATTAGGGATACAGTAGCATTACTCTTTTAGTAATACTTTGCTTTGACTTATTATAACAAAAAATACTTCAAAATTTATAAATTATTTTGAAATATATTATTGTAAATAAAATATTTTAAAAATTAATGTTTGCGGATCATTAAACTTGTGGGAGGAGGAAAAAGGGTAGAGAATCGAGATCATTGAGTCTGCAACAAAAGTTGTGAGAATGAATAAAGCGGAACCAATGGAAATGTTTGATATTTGGTGGAGGAAGCGATGCATGCGTGAGAAAGACATAGGAATAGAGAATAGGAACCTTAAGAACAGAGAACTGTTAAAAGAGAGAATAAAGGAAGTGTATATATATATATATATTTATTTATATATATAAAGTGGCTATATAACAGAATTTTGTTAGTTTAACGATTTTTATTATTTTATCGTTAAAATTAACGCTGTTAGTTGTATAAATAAATTAAATTGGCTCTCTCTCTCTCTTATTAAAAGTTCTTATTTTTTTAATCTCTCTACCTAATCACTTATGAATAAATTCATAGTTATCAAAGTTCATACATCAATCATAGAACCTATGCATTGATAATCATTTATTTAGAAGGCATATTAGATATATATATATATATATTCTATTAAATACATATCTATATAAATTATATAAATATATATTCTATTATTTTTATATATGTGATTTAAAATTTCTATTCATTTCTTATATAAACAAAGAGAAATGTAAAATAATTAAGTTTAAATCTACTTATCAACTACATTTACGAATACAATTATTTCAATAAAATATTATTTATTTATCAATTTAAATTCATTATGAAACATTAAAATCAAATATTAATATCTTATAAAAACCTTAGTATTTTATTTGTTTATAAAAATTGTATCACTTTTTAAAAAATAATTGCTTTATTAAACTAAGAAAACGTGCTTTGCACATTGCTTTACTGTTAACGGTCTGTCTCTTGCGCTGCACAATTTTCATTCAAGGTTAATTTTTTGTTTTTGTTTTTGTTTTGTTTCACGTATTTATTCTTTTCAGCTATACCCAAGAGCACATGCAGTAGCAAATAATAAGATTTTAATTCTAAATGTTTAAAAATCGATTTAAGTCATCTTACTATTTGATATTAGAAATTAGATATATATTTTTTTCTAAAAGCATTACATTATTAATAAAAAATCTTTCCTTAATAAAAATAATATTTCTATACCCTGGTCAAACGTCCCTTGGACGTTGCCCAACTACTAGTATATATAGAAGCCCATAATTAGCATTAGATTATGAGTAGTGTTATGTATTTATAATTTTACTTATAACAAGACTCATGCATTTTGTCAGTTTTCTTTTCAAAATTCAAATTTTGAATTTTAAATTTTATGATTTTCAGTATATCAATAACTGAAATGTAGAGAAATAACTTTTTCTTAATTACTAGATTCCGCATTTTCTTTAGAGTATTAGCATTGGCTTAGTCATATGTTAGTGTTAACTAAAACTTAGTTAATTGGACCTAAAATCTCTAAGAATTGCTCCAACACACCTCGAGGGGGATGTTCCCAATGGTAGTGGTGTCTCACCAATTTTAGTGGCTTTCCATTAGTCTCTTTAAAAGCTTCTTGCATAGCCAGAGCATGCCCAATTGCTTGTTCATGTTGTAGGCACTTGTTCTCAAAAGTCAACAGATTTCTTCTGTACCAACAACTCTAAGATAGCAGAAGGAATAATTCAACTTCTCCCCTGCTCCTCATCCCACTTAGGTGGCATGCAATATCACCATACAATTTGTAAGAGCCAACTAATCTAACAATAGGCCGATACTTGTCCCAACATTCTTGGAGGATCAGGTAGTAACAAAGGGCATGGGCCACATCCTCTACCTCGGATCCATTGAATTGAAACATCTCTTCATTCAATACATGTCTCCTCAAATTATGCTTGGTAGGTAGGATCTCTTTTTAAGCTTTCCAAACAAAGATCTTAATCTTGTTAGGGAGTTGCATTGTCCATATACTTCTCAACAATTTCTATAGGGACATAGTCTTTGAGCACTCGCCTTCCATGTTGATCCTTTTGGATTCTCTGAACAACCTATATGCACTTTTCACACTAAGATTTCCACTGTTTTCAGGGGCCTAAATTAATTTATCATATGGTGTACTAGGGCTAAGAATTAGTTTCAACACCCCATTAGTTGCTGCTACAGGTAACACTGTTATCACTTTTTCAACATCCTACCACTTGTTATAAGGGTCAATTAGACTATCCATAGTTGCATTGTTGTTAGTCACTTCCTCTTCTCTCATACTATTAGCTAGTGTCATGTAACCAAGAATCCAATAGTCCCTCCATATTTTATTTGACTTACTAGTGTCCACTCTTCATCTACACTCCAATGCCATATGCTTTTTGGCTTCCCATATTCCATTCCATACAAAAGAGGGATTATATCCTAGTTTAGAATCCGAAAACTGAATCCTTGGTAAGTACTTGACTTTAAAAACTTGGTGTAGCAAACTAGTAGTTTCTTGCATAATCCTCTATCCTTGCTTGATTAAGAGAGCATCATTGAAGGTTCTAAGATCTTTAAAACCCATTCCCCCAGCCTGTTTAGTCTCACACATCTTAGCCTAACTCACCCAGTGAATTTTACGCTCCTTTTTTTTCTCTATTTTTTTCTCAAACCCCACTAAAATCTTACCATCATCTGTTCAAGCTCGTGACACTAGTTTCCAGGGTATTTAAAGTAGCTCATAGAGTAAGTGGGGATTGAGAGAGCCACAGTCTTAATAAGTACATCTCTACCTCCCTGAGACAACATCTTCTCATTCCAGCTTTGCAATTGTTTCCACCCTTTATGCTTGATATTTAAGAATGCTTTAGTTTTTGCCCTACCAACCAAGGGAGGCAAACCTAAGTACTTCTCATATTATCAGAATTCTTGTACACCCCAGAGGGACATAAGCTCATCTTGCTTTCCAGAATCAACATTCCTGCTGAAAACTATTGTAGTCTTCTCTCTATTAACTTTCTATCCTAAAGCCTCCTCATATTTGCCTAGCAGTTGTTGAATTTTGTTGTTTTCTTCTATAGTTACCTTACAAAAAAGGACACTATCATCAGCAAAGAGAAGGTAAGAGATTCTAGGAGCCCCTCGACATATTTGGGTTCCAGATAGTTGCCTTCAGTTTTAGCTTGGTGGAGTAAAGGGATAAGGCCTTCTGTGCACAACAGAAAGAGGTATGGAGATAATAGGCCCCTTGTCTTATGCCTCTTGAGGTATAATAGGACCTTTTGGCTCACCATTTATCAACACTAAGAATGTAACATATTTGATACACATAATCACAAGTGCAATCCATTTAGTTTAATACCCCATCTTGTGCGTAACAATCTCTAAGTAACCCCACTCAATGCGATCATATGCTGTGTTCATGTCTAGCTTAATGGACATGTAACCATCCTTGCCTTGCCTCTTGTTCCCCAAGAAATGAATAATATCATATACTACTAGGACATTTTTAGTAATGAGGCGTCCTGGTACAAAAGTACTTTGGGAGTTGGATCTAATATTAGCAAGAACAAGCTTGAGCCTATTAGCTAACACTTTAGATATTAGTTTATAAACAACATTACACAAGTTAATAGGCTTATACTCAGTAATTTTCTTAGGCTTTTTTTCTTTGGAATCAGAGTAATAAAAGTGTTGTTAAGAGAAGAGGGAAATGTACCATTTTGCATGGCCTGAAGAATAGCACTAGTGACAACATCACCAACAATATGTCAGTATTGTTGAAAAAAATGGGTGCCATTCCATCAGGGCCTGGGGCCTTGGTAGGATGCATATGGTCAAGTGGAGCATTCACTTCTTCAATCTTAAACTCCTTTAATAGCTCACTGTTCATATCATCAGTGACTCTTCAAGTCAAGCCATCAAGAAATTCCATATTGCTAGTCTGATTTGCAGTAGTAAATAAAGACTAGAAATAGTTTAAGATCACTTGGTCCCTTCCCTCCTCAAACTACCATACTCCACCCTCATCCTTTAAACATTTGATCCAAGTTTTGCTTCTCTTTTGGGAAGCCTTTGAAGAATTTGGTATTACAATCTCCTTCTTTTAACCAAAGTGCCTTGGATCTTTGTTTCCAAGGGATCTCCTCCCTTTCAAGCCAACACTGTAAGTTATTACAAGTAGCCTAATGATCATCCATTCTAACACAGTGTGGATCACTGGCTTGAATCTGCTCGAGATGGTCTCTACCCTACTTAATCTTTTTGTGGACATGACTAAACTTTTTTTTATTCCATGCTTCCAATCTTTGGCTACAACTTGCAATTCTAGTAACCAAATTATTTATGGACATACCCTTATTTCCCCTTGGCATGATCTTTCAATCACCCCTTCATAGTCTTTATCTTCCACCCACATAGTTTCAAATCTGAATAGCTTTTTCTTGCTTCTCAATATATTATTGTTCTCATATAAAATGATTGGTATATGGTTAGAATGTCTTGCTATTTCTGACACAAGCAGATGGAAAAGCGCTACACCAATTATCATTAGCTAAGAACTTGTCAAGTCTTTCATTGATACTATTATGCATTCCCCTCATGTTATACCATGTGAATTTAGGACCTTCATAGCCTAGGTCACAGAGAAGACAGTCATCAAGCAACTGTCTGCAATCCCTTATTTGTCCCTCAGGCCTGGCTCTTCCTCCCATTTTCTTTTGTCTACAAAGAATCTTGTTAAAATCTCCAAAGACCAACCAAGCTTGAGCCCCCCTCCCCCTTTAATGTTTTGATATGTTTTCAAGTGTCACAGCTTTTCTCAATTTTGGGGCTGCCTATACACTAGTTAAATGCCACTCCTTTCTACTATTAGCTTCATAAACCATAACATCAATATGATGTTTAGAAAAGCTTTCAATACTGAGTTGAATCCTTTGCTTCCACATTAGAGCTAGTCCACTACTTCTTCCTTCACTTGCTACCGCTAAACAACATTAAATCCCCACTTTAAGTCTTTAGTATTCCATATTATTCACAGATAGTTTTGTTTCTTAAAGAAACAACACCTCTAAAACTTCATTTCTAACTAAGTCATGAAGTTGTCGAACTCCCTGTGAAGCCCACGAGACTTCTAACTTATGATTTTCATGGCTCTTGGTAGGGCTGATCAACACCCTCTATCGTCTGCATTTGTAATGTACTTGGTTCTTGCATTCCCACTCTTTGGGCTTTCCTTCCTCCCTGTCCATCTGTTTTCTCAGAACAATGTAACTTCCTTTTTACTTTCAAATTTTGCTCTAATTGGAAATCAACAGTTGAGTTTTGGGTATTTTCTTCACATGTTTCTATTTCCTCCAACTTTTGGGCCATGTTGGCTTAATCAATTGGGCTAATGGGCCTTCCTCAATAGCCCTCTTAATCACCTGTGGATTGTCACATTTTGAACTAACGTATACTTCATTTTTTTCCATGTTGTTTAAATTAATTTCAGTTCATTCAGCACCATATTTTCACCTTCCATACTTGTCTCATTATCACCCATCTCCTTATTAATATGGTTAGCATCATTCATGGGATCATGGAACATCCCTTACCCGTCCTTCATTGCCTTTGTCTTCCTGCTCAGCAGTCAACTTTTCATCAATAATAGTCTCTCCAAAAAGTATGTCTCGGGAATCCTTCAAAACAGATTTACACTCTGAATCCTCCTTTGTTCTTGCCATGAATTTAGTAGTCCTCCCATCAGACTCCATTGATAGGATCTGTGAGGAGTTCCAATCAACAGGATCCTTTTGCGCTTTGTACTCTCTTCCTTGTCCCATAACACCCCTACACGTATCCAAGCTAAGTGTACTACAAGGTGCATTCTCGGTGGTTGTGGGCTAAACTCCCACTGGCATAGCAGAAATTAGGCAGTCGTTCATATGCAAATTGGACCCAGCATGAGCCAAACGTGCCCAGATTGATCATTTTGCCATGCATGAGTGATTGGGTTATATCCATTTTCACTCTTATCCATAGGTATTCCCCCAATGCAACATCTCCTCGTTCTACATCGACTTCCTCCACAATTCCAATGACAGTACCAATCAATCTCTCCACCTGCTCATTTATAGCATGTAATTGCATATCATATAATCTTACCCAGAAAGAGGCTTCTGTAATCTAGTTCATCCTAATCTGTAACTCTCCAATCATGTCTTTCGGTAGCACAAGGTTCTTATCAAAAGACCAAGGCCCTTCTCTTAGTATACGATTTTTATCACATTTATCTTCAAACTCAATTAGCATTAATCTGGATCCTAGATCCTTGAACAGGACTTTCCTAACAGGTTGTCAAACATTCTTCATAATGCTCTTGAATGCTTCTTGATTGTAGCATCGTTCTGTAAGAAGGGATACAATTAAGCATTTTTCCTCACGTGCAATTGTTGGCTCAATGATATTAGAATTCACCAATATTTTCTCATTTTCCTTCTTCGACAGAGACATTCTTGTACAAAGTTTCTAGTTCATCAGCCATCGTCACTGAATGGCAAAGCCTGTACTATGGTATGAGAGACCTCTATAGAGAGAGGAAGAGGTATAACATAGGTGGACCTACAAGATCTATTTTCAAGAAATAAAATAGATATTTTAAGAATAATCTAAGCTTGTGGCAGTAAACGACTTGTGGATCAGGTAGCATGCATGCAAGATTCGGGAAAAAGGGGCCAAGTTGTTTAATTTTTATTCAAAATGACTCGATGTGAAAAATAAGAGAAGTGATATTTGTAGTCGTGAAGTGCGCAAACGTTGCGCAATCTCTTTGAAAAAAATGAATAGATACGGAACCTATATAAAAAAACTAATTTTTTATTAGTGAACCCTACTCTATTTCAAAAGGATTGCGTAGTGCTTGCGCACTTCATGACCGTTTTTGAATAAAATAAAGGAATAACTCCTTAATAGTTTTCTATAATTATTGAATAAAATAATCTATTTTTTTTTTTTTCAAATTTTAGTTTACAAGAAAAAATTTTATTCTCAAGCGGCCTATATGTAGAGCACACTTAGTAAAATGCTTACTTGATATGGAAAATAAATTTTAAAATCTGAATTTTATAAATCAAATTTACCATTTTTGTGATGAATGATATGCTATATATATTGGCTTGAAAATAGAATAATCCATTAACAAGTTGTGATGTGATTGTTTAGGAGTGCAACTAGTCCAGTTTGGTCCCGTTTTGGACAAATTTTGAAACCGAACTGATATATTCCGGTTTTTAAAATGTAACAACCGATATGGATCGATTCATCACTAAAATTGAAACTTTCGTTTTTTCCAATTTCAATCCGGTCCAATTTTTCCAATTTAGAATTTACAGTGTGGCATTATGCATTGTTTAATGTTTGTTCTCTTCAAAGAAACTTCTAATTTATTTTTTTTTTAACAAGTATCGTCAAAGGAACCTCTCATGTCCCCAAAAAAAGGTCAAGGACAAAAAGTCAAATAGAGAAGAAAATATTTAAAGCCATCTGAAATGAAAATATCTTACATTACATTGAGTTATACAAGTAGTTTGACATTGTCGATCTATTCAAAAAAAGCATATCTGTACATAAAAGCATTTCGTCACACTTCAACCTATGATTGATACTAAGCATCATTTACAACTGATAGTCAAACAATTAAAGGTGCCTCTTGTCATAAAAACTAACAAACTTTCATTTCAACCTCACAATTGAAATTTATATTTCTCAAATAAATGTGACGAAAATATAAAATTCTAGAAAAAATTAGTACATGCTCATTGTACCTAACACTTGCTAATATTTGAGTAATTGTAAAAGATGAAGCAACATTCTCAGACTCCTTCCTCATTGGTTAGTGATCACATCAGCAAAATTGGTGAGTAATCCAATCTATAAATCTTGCCTACTACCGATCTTTTCCCAACAATAAAAAACAAGTTGCACTCAAGCCAAACCGCCTATGATAAATATCAAATAAAACTACTTTTTATTTTTTATTTTTTTTATTTTTATCGAGTAATATTATACATCATATTCCCATTTTATTTTTATTATATTAATTAAGGTGTGATACATTCATCATTATTAGATGCTTCTTTATAATTGAATAGTGATAAATACGCCACATCTTATTTAGCTAGATAAAAATAAGATGAGAATGTAGTATATAGAATTTTTTTTTATTTATCAATTCCTTGCATATTCTCTATTACTCCCCTTGATATATCTTACATTGAAATAAAAAAATATAAAAAATATTATATATATAAAAATAAAAATTAATATATATATATACTGGTGTGGTTCGATTCAAACTGATTTTCAAAATATAAAAATTGATATTGAATCAGTTTTAGATCGGTTTTAATTTTTAAGAATTGATATCAGACTCGATAAGTTATGCAGTGACTGGATATGATGAGTTCAATTGGTTTATTTTTATGAGTACTCTATTTTATTTTTCATTTTTTAAGAGCAATAATCAACCTACGACTGTAACCTCTAATTTATCATAATTATAATAAAAGAGGATGAGAAATAAAAATTAAAAAGCATAACTGTATTCAACTCACGATCCAGTTGGAAGTTAGAACAGAACGGAACAGGACAGTGGGGGGATTTTTCATTTACGCATCATGTGGGATGATTCATACGTGATAGACAACGTGAGGTAAGAACAGAAAGACGATGAAGCCACGTTGTATCATGAAATTTGCTGTCACAATTTCAGGGTCCCACCCTACTTTAAGACTGTTCCACCTAACTCCAACATCAAATGCCTACGTGTCACCTCTCACCATGCACGACTTTTCCAAGAACCACCAAAAACTCTCTCCTCCTCTGTGTAGAGATCGTGAGGGACGAAACTAGAGGCACTTGGCCGTTTGTTTTCGAACCTGGCCCTTTCTTTTTCTTCAGGTCGGTTTTCCATGGCTCACCTATTTGGTTTTCCCATTCAGTTTTTATTTTTTATTTTTTATTTTTTTAGTTTGAATGAAAACAAAATAATACTAATGGTTAATGGGGTATCGTTTGTTTATCTGCTGGGATTCAATGATGTGGGCTTCGCACATTCGAATAATTAAAATCGAATATGCTTTTAATGCACCAACTGCTCTTCTTTCTTCTTGGCGGTCCGTTTTAATTTGGGTTTCTTCGATTCTAAGCCTTTCTTGAGAGAGAGTGAGAGAGAGATAGAGAGAGAGGGAGACAGAGAAGTAGCGATTAATTATTTGTCTTAATTTGAGTTGTTGAAATACCAAACTTGATTTTTGAGGTCGACTTTTGCCTCTTATCATCTTATCTACGTCTTAATTACTTTTGACCGATCGAGCGTGGAAATTTTGAGGTGGAATCATCTCAACCTGCGATGTGATCTTGGGATTTCTTGATCTGGGTACTTGGAGTTTTCAATCCTATATACCTTTGGTAGAATTAAATAAGGGGTTTCTTCACAGTTTTAAGCTGATTAAGCCTCACATATTTGTGGGCAAACAGACGTGTTCTTAAAAATCATGATTGGATATAGAGAGGTTATCACCTGGGTGTTCTAAAGATGTACGCGGTGGAGAGACTGGGTAGCTACATCACCAGAGGTGTGTACACTGTCTCCGGCCCATTCCATCCATTTGGAGGAGCCGTGGACATAATTGTAGTTGAACAGCAAGATGGGAGCTTCAAGTCATCGCCATGGTATGTTCGGTTTGGGAAATTTCAGGGGGTTTTGAAAACCAAGGAGAAGGTGGTCAACATCAGTGTCAATGGCGTCGAGGCTAATTTCCACATGTATTTGGATCATAAAGGAGAAGCTTACTTTCTCAGACAGGTAGATGTAGGGGAAGGGGAAACTGTATCATATTCTTTGTCCTCTGGGGATGAGACGGATGGGCAATCCCAGAATGATAGGCGGCCTGTGAATTCCAAAAGTTGCAATTTTGATAGCACTGTGTCGGATTCAGTTGATAAGATTGATGGGAGTAGTGGGAAGGTTTTGGCGAGGTCTAAATCTCGGCGGTCAAGGATTTTTGGGCATGTTTTTGGCCGGAGATCGAGGAGGGAGGAACGTTATTTGGAAGGAGAGGGTGGTGATGCAAGGGCAGATTCATTGGAGCGTGCTGAGATGGCGGCCAACCTCCTGGAGGTTAAATGGTCTACTAATCTTGCCATGAATCAGCCTTGGAAAGGTACTGCGCACAAAGATGTGCCGATTACTGATGAGAAAGACGAGGTCAGCACACCTGAGCATGGCAATGAGGAAATGGGGGGCAGTTCTCTCCCTGGATTTGAGGATCTGCAGGGTTTTGTTGAGGAGACCAGTAAAGAATTATTTCGTTTTAGCACCCCTGAACAAGTTACTGAAACATCCGTGTCAAGCAAAATTGTATCTGAAGGGAAATGCGAGACGATGTATCCATTATCAAGAAAGGCTGATGTTGGGGAAACTGAACATGATGAAAATGTTCAGGTTCAATATTCGATCGAGCTTGAAGAAGATACTGGAACGCATATCGATGAAGAACAGGCTTTCCATGGACAGGATATTTTAGCCGGATGTGGCATTCCCCATGAAGGGGTGGGAACAGATAGAGTTCACTCCTTAATATATTGTAAAACATCAGAGAGATCAATAGTGGCAATGGATGGTTCTGGCAAGCATGTTCATGAAGCGATATACCTTGCTAGTGAAGGACATGGGGAAGTCCACGTTCATGCTGAAATGCTGCATTCAACAACTGAACTGCTATTGGAGGTAAATCTTTCCCTGAACATGGTGTATAATAAATGTACGAACATTTAAATAAGTTTAGGCCTTTTATCATATAACAATCATTGCAAAATTGTTCAATCATTACTAGTGAAAAACTGCTTTAAAATCAAATGAAAATGACATACCAGCTGTATCCTTTTATTCAACTGGTATCTTTGTTGACACCAAGGTTTAAGAATTTCTTTATCAGGATATAATTATTCTTCAAGTTGCTGAAGATGGTGCTTTGCAGACAGAGCCGGTGGAGGTCCATGAGGTTCATTCTCGACAAATAAGCCCTTCTTCCTCTTGCATAGATAAATGTGATGTCGTGGACCTTGAAGAGCCACCAGCTGTAGCAAAATTCTATACCCAAATGGTCAGTTTGGACCCAACACTTAGTTCAGTTGGTGAAGTAAGGTCACCGAGCACACGCACCATTTCCAGTTCAAGCAACTCAGCCCATCAAGCTCAAGATATGGAAAATAAGGATGAAGGAATCACAAGCAAGTTCCAACCTTCTATGGAGTCTATTGGCACCTGTGTACCAACAAAAGCAACAAGTATGCTGCCATCAGGGAGTTCAGAAGAACAACAGCTTCTCTTCAGTGACATTGACGGAATCAGTGAGATGCAGTGCGTTGAGTCAATATCAAGAGAGCATGTGGATAAAGAAAGTGTCTCAGTTAGTCCTGATCGCATTAAAGAAGCAAATGGATCAGTCAATGTAAGATATGGGTCATCTCAGCCTCTGGAAAAATTAGTTGAAGAGAATCCACTGACTGATCTAGAAAACTCGACTGAAAAATTGAGGATAACATCCACCCCTATCATCATATCTGGAAAGCAAATGGTTTGCAGTGAGGAAGGTCGGCGTCTGGTACAATCATTGCCCAATTTGTGTCCTCACACTGAAAATCCAAATGCACTTAACATTGATCATCCTCTCAGCCACTCACTGGACTCAAGTTACAAATCCTTGAGTTTAAAACTGCATAACAAATGTGATTCAAGCTATATCAAATCGGACAAAGATCTGCAATTGGCAGTGGAGCAGCTAAACACTGAGGATATGGGGGAGTCTACAAATGTCGTTGCGAGTCCTGCTGTGGGTAAGGAAACTTGTATGATCACATGCATGGCATTTATATTTTGAGAATCTGCTTTACTTTTCTCGGGGGATTGGACGCCAAAATGAAATCATCATTTTATATTCTTCTTTAAAAAATTAAATTTAAGTTAGTCTTTGTTAAAACTTTCTATTACGGACTGCTTTAGTCTAAATATGACACATCCCTATAATTGCAATGAAAAAAAATATGTAATAGTTTTATTTTCTTCCTTTTTTTGTAAATACTTCTTGAGGAGACAGCTGGAAAAGTCCAATATATTATGCTTTCTGCAGAGATATCTCTTTGCAAGCACTTGTTGTATGAAGGGATAGGGGCTGATGCTGCTTCGTAAACATTTGAAGTGGAAAAGTTGGATATAACTAAGTTTACTTATTTAGGTCCCTGAGATTTTGAAGGATGATAGGCTAGCTGTCATAATAAGTGGCCATTATTTCCCATGGGAGGTGGCTGGTCCTATTGTGTTATTGGAAGTGAATATTTGAACCGACAGGCATGATTGACAAAGTTGACAAAACTCTTACAGGAGATCCATCAAAATCCAGTGTTGCCTCCGAGGGAGGCTGGAGGATTTGGCCTTTCAGGAGATCAAGTTCCAAGAAGGGTATGCCACCAGCTCTGACAAATGGTATAACTTCTAATGCTGAGAGTGCTTTGGAGAGCACTGTGGGGGTGAATGCAGAAAACAATTTGCTTAGACTGAAGCGGGAGAAAAAGATGGTGAGGGCAATGACTCCAACGTCTGAGCAACTGGCATCCTTGAATCTGAAAGAAGGGAAGAACACAGTGACCTTTACATTCTCCACAGCGATGTTGGGCAATCAGCAGGTTATTCTGTCTTTTAGTTGGAAATTTTTAACTCAAAAACACATCTTATGTGTGCTTATGTATAATCGTTTTACTCAATAGGTTGATGCGAGTGTATATTTGTGGAAATGGAACACTCATATAGTTATCTCAGACGTGGATGGAACAATTACAAAGTAAGGGGATTCTCTTTCTCCATAGTGCGGTAGAATTTTGTTTGATGCATTGTTTCTGGGAAATGATTACAGTTAGAAGCTTCTTTTTATGATTTTCAGTTTTAATGCTTGCATTCTAGTGTTACATTAGGAAATAAGAAGAATGCTAGGTATTTAACTTTAACTCGGAACGAAATCCTATTGCTTGCATAACTAAATGGTAATGGAAATTAGCTGCCCTTTTGTTTGTAACTTTATTCAATGAATAAACTAAATATTGAATGATTAAATAGTTTTGAGATATTTATCATATCCATCATAACTGAACAATTGCCAATGAGCTCTTGTTCAAATTGCACTTGTTTCCTTGTTCTTTATATGGTAAGACCATTAGTATAAACCTACTTGATGTGTGCGTAACTTACTGATAAAATGTTGCATCCTAATTGATAAATCATATTACGGTCAACGATATGGTGCATCTTCCATGAATTAAATCTCACTTGTCTTCTCTGCAATGATAACTTCCCCCCTTCCTCTCTTATAGTCCTAAGAAGCACCAATATGGATACAAAGCATGGATGTGATAAAACAGGGACACGACAATTCTAGAAGAAGTAGGATATAGATGACAAAGGCACGTTAGTTAGTGAACAGATAAATATACCTTTATGTGAATCTGAAATGTATTAGTTTGTTATTTTGAAGATAATGAAAAGTACAAAATGCTAAACAAACATATCAAGGAATATGTGCGGGGAAAGAAACACATGTCTAAAGTATAAAACCACCATCATTCATGTTTTAGCTTTCATAAGCATCCAACTTATGAATAGACAAGATTGGACACATCTGTCTTTGATCTCTAACCCCGGGCTTGACCTATATTGGTCACTCAAACTTTGGCACTTTCAAAGTATCCTTGTGCTTCCTAGTTACAGCCTTCTTGAATGGTTGAAAAAAGTAAAGTTACTCAATGGGGTGATGAAGACTTCTGGAGTAAACAAGCAAACCCCCCCGCCTGCCCCGGCTTCTTTTTTCTTCCTATCTAGTTTTGAGCCTTCAGTAGATGTGTTTTTCTTCTCACAACATAACGCGTTGCATTCTTGCTTTATTTTATAGAACTTGGTTTATTATAACACTTTTTTTTTTTTTTTTCATTTTTCTCTTTTCTTGTTTCTTTACCCTAATCCGCTTCCCACAGGAATGCCATTGTGCATAGGTTTTCATCTTTTGCTTCTTATGCAACTAGTTCTGCATCCAGTGAAATTTATCGAGATCGGAGCATGCTACCGCTACGTTTTATTTTCTTTTAAAGGGGACATTGGGTGCGTAAAAGGGTAGGGAAGCTATGATATGTCAAATTTCTTTTCTGTTGTTTTTGAAAAAGGTTGATGTGACACATGATCCAGGCATGGCTGTTGCTTGGGGAAGTTGTGAGCTCAGCTATTCCTTATGGGGCTGTCCCTTAGCTTAAATGTCAAAGCTAGGAATACCATTGTTTATTCCAGCTTATAGAACTTTTACTTTTCTCCATGTACCATTCTTGTTAAGAAAAATTTGGAGAAGTAATAGTGTGACTGCATCTGGAATTTGTTTCATCTCTAAAGAAGCTATAGTTTGTTCTTACATTTAAGAGGTATGGGGGATATGAGACCAAGGAAAGCAAATAATAATCAGGTCTTGTAGTTTGATGGTTTCTGCAGAAGCTGGAGAAGTGTCTACCCTAGTTGGTTCCAACTTCTTTCGTTCATGCAAAAGTGGGATTATTGTATCCTTCATTTGATTTTGGTGTGGTTGTGTGGAGAAGTAAAAGTGTGACTGCATCTGGAATTTGTTTCATCTCTAAAGAAGCTATAGTTTGTTCATACATTTAAGAGGTATGGAGGATGTGAGGTCAAGGAAAGCAAATAATAATCAGGTCTTGTAGTTTGATGGCTTCTGCAGAAGCTGGAGAAGTGTCTACCCGAGGGTGGTTCCAGGTTCTTTCGTTCATGCAAAAGTGGGATTATTGTATCCTTCATTTGATTTTGGTGTGGTTGTGTTTCCTTGGACGGTTCTTGTTGTTGTTTTAAGCAAGATATAGCTCCTAGTATTGAGAAGTGAGACCTGAGAAATTGGTTCAGCATCTTCACAGAGGCATTTCTTTGGGGCACTGCTTGTGGGAGGCATTAAAATATCTACTCTGGGGTTAAGTGGCATTTTGTTTTTCACTCCCATTTTTGGCTGTAGTTGGAGTTCATTTTCTAGTAAGTTAAACATGGGTTATTACATATAGTGAGCTATGTATTTAGGGACATCGTGTTCTATAGTGATGTTCTAGGTTCCAATGTGAGAGTTGGGATAACCATATTTTTTGATTTGTTTAAATTAATCCTAGCCCAATCCTTATTTAAGGAGCCTCTGTTCATTTTAGTCGCTAATTTAAAATGTATATATCTTTAGCATTAGCTGGTTAATAAATTGAGCACTCTAAGTAGAATGGTGTCAGCTGCAGTAGAGGGTGGATTTTTTTCAGGATTTTCAGCGGGAGACACTCATCACGGCTCCACTATTATTTCCTATCTTTTGTTTGCTGATGACACATTACTGTTTTGTGAGGCAAATGCAGGACATATACAATCTTTTAAGGCTATCTTACTTTGTTTTGAAGCGGTATCCGGGTTGAAGATTAATCTTGCTAAGACGGAGATGGTTGCTGTTGGTGAGGTAAATAACATTAGGGGGTTGGCTAACATATTGGGATGTGTGGTTTCTTCGTTGCCATTGAAGTACCTTGGTCTTCCCTTGGGGGTTTCTTTTAAAGCTAAGATAATTTGGGAGGGTGTTGGAGAAATTAAAGCATAGGTTGGCTGGGTGGAAAAAGTTGTATTTATCTGAAGGGGGGCGGATCACATTTATTAAGAGCACTTTATCCAACCTTCCCACATACTATTTGTCTTTATTTCCTCTTCCCACCAGCATTGCATCTAGAATAGAGAAACTTCAACGTGATTTTCTGTGGAGTGGACAAGGCGATGAGTTTAAATTTCACCTAGTGGGGTGGGATAAGGTGTGTGCTCCTTTGAGAGATGAAGGCTTGGGGGTCCGTAATGTGAGGGCCTTTAATAAGGCTTTATTAGGAAAATAGTTGTGGCGTTATAATTATGAGAGGGGAAGCCTTATGGAAATGGGTGATTGACATGATGTATGGAAGTGCACGGGGGGGTTTGTGTTCTAGAGAGGGTAGGGGGGCATAAGGTGTGGGGTGATGGAAGTATATATGGAAAGGCTGGTGCTCTTTTGTTAGTAATACTCGCCTGTGTTTGTGGGATGGTAGTAGGATCAGCTTTTGGCATGATGTATGGGTCGGAGACACAGCTTTGAAGGATTCTTATCCCATTATTTTCAGAATTGCACGGGAAAAAGAAGCCATAGTGGCTGACCTGCAGGTAATCACTCATGGCTCACAGGAGTGGAACATTAGCCCTTACTCGGGATGCACATGATTGGGAAGTGACTGTTCTGGTGGAATTTTTTAACCTGCTGTATGACACTGCTATTGCTGCCACAAATGAAGATAAGATGAAATGGAGACCTTCTAGGAAAGGGAAATTTTCTGTATGCTCTTTCTATGACTCAATTACCATGCAGCATAGGCAAAATTTTCCTTGGAAGAACATATGGAGGAGTCAAGCACCTACCAAGGCTGCATTCTTTGTTTGGACAGCAACCTTACGGAAGATTATGACTATTGATAACCTTAGAAGACATGCCCTTATGATCAGGGACTGGTGCTTTATGTGCAGAAATAGTGGTGAAACGGTGGACCATCTATTCTTACATTGTGAGTTTGGTCAGGAAATCTGGAATTACTTCTTCAGTAGAATGGGTATAGCATGGGTAATGCCGGGAAGGGTGGTGGAACTACTAGCAAGCTGGAGAGGGATCATCGGGACACCACAGATTGCAGCTGTGTGGAAGATGGCTCCTATATGTATTCTTTGGTGTATTTGGAGTGAAAGAAACGATAGACATTTTGAGGATCATAAACGCTCCTTGGAAGAGTTTAGAAGTTTTTTTTGGAAGACTTTATTTATGTGGGCCATTGCTTTAGATTTGAATGGTCTCGGCTTTCATGATTTCCTTGTAACTGTTTCTAATTCCTAAATAGATGTACTATGTATACTTCTAGTGTACCTGGGCTATGCCTATCTTTATATCAATAGAATATCTTATTACTTATCAAAAAAAATAAATTGACCACTCTTTTGTTGAACTTCCTCAGATATGGGTTATATGAATATTATCTACTTTATACTTTCTTTCTCACAACCAACCTTGTTGTTCATAGTTCTACTCTTGGCTCACTCTGTACTGGAATCAGATTGGCATGCATGATTCTGTATTGTTGTTTGAAAAGTCTTCCAATAGGTTACTCCTACGACTTAGTTCTGTTGAAGGCTAGGTTTATTCTTGTATTCAATTCATATTGTTTTTTATGGCATTGTTATTACAGATCGGATGTTCTTGGTCAGTTCATGCCTTTCGTTGGGGTTGATTGGTCACAAACAGGCGTTGCACATTTGTTTTCAGCTATCAAGGTTTGTTGCATACAATATTCAAATTATTTACCGGTTGGAGACAATATTTCACAATGCATACATAACTCATTGTGCACGAGGAGAACTCTGGTGGGGTAGGTTCCACAAAAGCAAATTGTGAAGTTCATCCTTAGAATACCAAACTATCGACTCTTTCTTTTCATCGTCCTGCCAATGCAATTCAAGTTAATTGCTATAATACACTCATACCCACTAAGCTATCCAGTCTGCAATCTCACAATCCTACATATACAGTCATGCTACTAGCTGTAAACTGCTGCTTTTTGTTATATTGCCACTTGTTGGAGTTTATAAATGCATATAGAATCATTTTATTTTGCACATTTTGTGGTGTTGGTTTTGTTGTTGTGGGATAATTAAAATTCACAGAATTTCTGTCCGTTAATTAAATGGTTATCATCTTGGCAACAACATAGTCCTACAGAGAACCAAAATATCCCTTTCTTTTCTGTATTTTGCAGGAAAATGGGTATCAATTGCTTTTTCTTAGTGCACGTGCAATTTCTCAGGCTTATCACACTAGACAATTTCTGTTCAACCTTAAGCAGGTGATGCATACAGAAATTCCGATTTTCTACTTGAGGTTGAAACTGTCAAAATCATGAAAGTCTAAACTTTTTGTTTATTTCCTTGTTTTCATGTGTGCAGGATGGGAAGGCTCTACCAGAAGGGCCTGTTGTTATTTCCCCTGATGGACTTTTCCCTTCTCTATATAGAGAAGGTAATTTGTACTTGTATAATTTTGTTATATGTAATTTTTCGTAAGAACCTTTACAGGGAAACTTTTATTTGTAAATTTTTTTCTTTATTTTTAAGCTTTTTTTTTTTTTTTTGTCCCTTGGTGTGGCTGCACCAATCCTTATAATATAACTTTCTGTGCGAGCTGCCTTAAAGATAATGTGGGATCAGAATCTTCTCTCTTGAGTAACTCATAAATGTGCAAAATATATAGTTCAACTGCCCTAGTAGGATGTCTTTGTGGCCTTTGCATAGCAAATACTCAGTTCCCGACCATGTTTATTCATTCTAACTGTAAATATAAATTTCTAGTCAACAATTATTGTTTCTAATTTATAATGTTTTATCTGAGGTATTTTCTGTGTTCTCTCAGTTATCAGGAGGGCTCCTCATGAATTCAAGATCTCATGTTTAGAGGTTAGTTCCCAGCTATTGTGTGTGTGTGTGTGTTTTTTTTTTCACATGGACTAGCATGACTTCTTCATCCTGATCTTTCTGTTCTTATGTAATTTATCAAATTCTGAGGTAATCTTTTTAAATGACATTTGCTCCTTTTGCTGATGCATCACACAGCATCCTTTTAACTTAAATTTTCTAAATAAACATGGTTATGGAATCTGTGTTTCTTTTGCTCTTTCTCTGAATATATTAACCCCACCTTCCGAATAGTATACTTAAAATAATGATAGAATAACTTCTTCTTGGTTTTTTTTTTCCCTTTCTTTTCTAGATGATGCTTTGGAAGCCTTTCTTTTTCCTTTTTAAACGATGTTTATTCCTTTTGCCAATCCATCTCAGGTGGGCAGGTTTGGTAAGTAAGATGAGAATTTTGAGTTGAGATGAAAGTTAACATTATTTTTGAGTATTATTATTGTTTTGAGATTTGAAAAAGTTGAATTGGGATTTGAAAAATTTGAATTGTATATTATATTTTGTGTGAGAATTTGGGAAAGTTATAATGATGAGATGAAAATTTTGAGTTGAGACATGTTTACCAAACCTGCCAGAGTCGGTGTTGATAACTTATCTAGTTCCTTTTGAAACCCACATGCACCCTTTACATAGAAGGGTGGGAGGCATCCTGTGTTGTATTCTTGATGAATTACCTAGTTCCATTGCAGTTGAAAGAGGAGTCGTTTAACGCATAATTATTGTTCCTATTTTCCAGGTTATCAGGGATTTATTTCCTTCTGATCACAATCCATTCTATGCTGGTTTTGGAAACAGAAATACTGATGAAATCAGCTATCTTAAGATTGGAATCCCCTTAGGAAAAATCTTTATTATTAATCCTAAGGTAATTTAAGGCGGTCATATTTTCTGAGATAGCAAGATAATGGAACTATTATTGTTGTATCAAACTTTCTAATAAATGATGTTTCCAGGGTGAGGTTGCTGTAAACCGCCGTGTTGACACAAGATCATATAGTTCACTTCATGCTCTTGTGAATGGCATGTTTCCACCCAGGACCTCGTCTGAGCAGGTTTGGCTCACAACCCTATTCTATTAAGACTTGCAATTATGTAGGTCAGACTTCAACTCCCCCTCTTTTCCACACCTGGAAACTTTTAATTGAGCACTTTGGTTTTAGTTCTTACTTGGTTTTGGAGATTTCCTTTCCCCCTTTTGTTGCTATTTTGTCCCTAAATTTACTATCCTTCAAATAAGAAGCTTTTAAATTGTAAACGTTCAATGTACTTGGTTATTCCTTTTGATATATATAATATTTTTACTTATTTGGTTATTCCCTTTGATATATATAATATTTTTACTTAAAAAAAAAAAAAATTGAGTCTGATGTCACTATAGCTAACTTTACATGCACCACCATTATCTACTCAGCCATCTCGACTAAATTGAGCCTTATTCTAGCTCAAGTAACTTTCTTGCCCCATCCTCTCACCACAGAAAAAAATGTGTTTAAATTTCAGATGTGGTTAATTTTTGGCTCCCTGATTACAGGAGGATTTTAATTCATGGAATTTCTGGAAGTTGCCACCTCCTGCTATCTAGGTTTGAAGTTGTTAACATGCACATATTAATTAATCCCCTGGTTGTGGAGATGGAGTGGTGTTGCAAGTGCCTGTCTGGAATTATCTGGTAAACTCTGATTCAAGCTTTGCATAATCTATCAGAAACTCAGGATGAAATTTTGGGTTTTCTTCCGAGGATCTACTATTTCTACTGTCATTACAACTCATTGATCTACTAAAAAATCTTGTGATTTTAGTTTGTAATTGTAATTGACTATCATTTTACTGGCAAATCATACAGGTTATATCTTTACCCGGGCTGATGGCAGAAGTTCCACTTTGTTCATATTTTTACTTGGCAGGATGATATATTGGCAACCTGAAAGTATCTGTAGAAGATTTACAATAGAGGGGTTGGATCTGTCACACCTAGAATTTTTGGGGTTCTTTTGGGAAGAAATGGGGTCTGATAAAATCAAAATCAGAAAATTCTGTTTCATAGTCTGTTCATATTAATTAGTAACACTTTTATGTAGTTCTCTGTTGAAATCCCATTAGTTAGGCATGCTTGAATGCTAGTGTAAAAAGTGTCTTCAAATGCAAAGGCATTTCTCTTCATCAGTTCAAAGGTGATAACTTCTTGTTCATTTCCATCCATGCATATACAGGATCTTCTCTCTCTCTCTCTCTCTCTCTCTCTCTCTCTCTCTCTCTCTCATGTCATACTTTTTGTCCTGTATATCTTCTGCTGCTGACTTTAGTACGGCTAGTTCAAATCTTGTCATGTAAAATAGCTCAATTCAGAGAGCCCAAACTCGTGCTTGGACCAACTCTTTCTACCGTACCATTACACTGGTTCTACTAAGTTATGCTATTTCAACAACCTTTCTGTCTTTATCTCTCAACAAAAAATAGAAGGAAAGGAATTATGAGATCGATTTGAGAGATCAATGATCATTACATGTATAAGATTACCTATCTGATGCAAAGGCTCCCTCCTTTTTTTGGATTCGCAAACATGGAGATCTTACTCGTTATATAAATGGACATCTCTTAAGATCTTTTGCTTGAGTCGTCTGTAATTCAGGCTGGGTTTTCTGAGGGAAGGGGGGCGAGCGCAGGTGGGTTGCACCTATTAGGGTTGCAGGGTGGTCCAGAAATTGGAGCTTTTGAGTATTCATTTGTGTGGTGTGGACTGAGCCATGGCGAGGAGAAGATAACACTGACGGATTCTGAAATTTGGTTCCAAAGGCATATATAATTGGTTTCTAAAGTATGAAGCCTAGTGGCTAAAGTATATTTGGATTCGAATGTCACATTCTGAGCATAAATACTACATGGATGTAGTGTAAATCCAATAAAATATGGATAGAAAGGGTGATCCAACCACCCTCGATGGTGGTGACCACATTCAATTGGCCGGGTGCCCGGAAGTGACCACCATCAACTGGAGTGGATATTCCCACCTGGGTTGCACTGAGGTGGCTGAAGGAGGTTGATGGTGGCCACTCCTAGGCTATAAAATTAGAGCCACACCTAAGTAGGGAAGCTACCTCCCGTTGCTCCCTCCTACGTATCCTTTTTACCAAATTTAAAAAAATATCTTATATGTTAGCTAGGAATATATATAGATTTATGTAAATATTCTATCTTTCCGCCCATAAAAAGCTTATAGAATAAAGAACACTAGTACTTAAAAAAAATCCAAAACCCGAGCTCCAATTAAATTAGGGTTGGAACTGTATATATACAAGTTCTTGCCCTGTACTTTCAATTGTATCATTGTGCTAAAGAGCCTTAAAGCTTTTGTAGACATTTAGCCCCTTCGAAAGCATGACTCTTAAGGTCAGGTCCAAAGCTTTGCCTCACGACGAGCAGCTACTGTCATATTTCAGAAAGAAGGATGCCAACCATGATGGTTTTCTGAGCAAGGAAGAGCTGCAGGAAGGCTTCAAGGAACTCAGTTTAAGAATTCCCAAAACGAGAGCTCAGCATGCTCTCAACCATGCTGATGGCAATGGAGATGGACTGATTAGCTTAGATCAGGAACTGTGTGGAGTTATTGAATATGCTGAGGGAAAAGGATTTTGAGGCATATATAGCTAGAATAAGGCGCGCACGCACCTCAATAATAAATCATTGTGATCTAGCCATTGTTATCTCTCGTTCTCTTGTTAGTCTGATGTAATACTAGCCATTATTATCTCTCGTCCTCTTGTTAGTCTGATCTTTGCAATTAATGAAAATCCTTTGAATTCCAAAACATCTCATGTGTTAATTATTGATGTTGTTTAATTTCTTCAAATCAAACTGTCATGGGGTTATTTGATGAAGACATACGGGATCAAGTACCCCTGTTGTGGCACTGAAATATTAATTGCAGCTTGTAAACCGATCGAGGAAACTAGTCATGTAGAAGACCCAAGTCCTAATTAACCGCAAAATCTTTGGGAAATGTTATCTACAACTTCTCTTAGGATCATTATCATATCATTCATATGAGTTTTGAGTGTATTGCGTTGAGTGTATCCATAAAAACACTTGCAAATAGATTTTTTCCAACTATATGAATATAAGAATTAATGAACAAGGAAAATAGTGATTTTTTTTTTTTTTTCTTTTCTAAGTAAGCAATTTCATAGATAAACTAAGGGTTACATGATACAAGATTTAATGGGGGTAAGAGTCCCCAACAATCAACCCAAAGCAAACAAACTCAACACCAGTGAAAATAAAAAAGAGTGATTTGGAGCCAAAATTTGGCTCTCACCCATTTTCCAATAAGGGGAAGCCGCTTGAACCAGTTTTAAAATAGTCTGATAAATAAACTTTTAAATTGCAACTAAAAGTTGTAATGAGACGGTGTGTGCTGCAGCTTATTTGTATGGACTTGCTGTAAGAGCCTTCCATAATCACTTTATCTTGATTGTCGGTTAGAAAAAATAGGAATATAGGAATGTAGCAACCAGAGGACACGCTGATATACTGGCACAGGACCGTCACAGTCTGTGGCGGCGTGTGTGGATCACGCACCACTTTAGGAAAAAAAGCGGTAGTCGGATTTGAGAGATTTGAAGACACTGATCCCAGTGGTGCTGCGCGTGATGACAGCAGACACTCTCTAGTGCTATTTTAACCAGTTTTCTTTGATTGTTTGAAAAATTAGCGGCTGGAGAGTTTGCTGATGTGGTGTGTGATGGTTGTAGGAGGCCGATAAGTGGTAGATTGGCGCTTCTTGGTGTTATGGATGGAAAATACCGAAATAAATGGAAAAAAAATACTATAGACAACTTCAGCGTTGGCTAGATAGGAGGAGAGAGGGAGGAGCCGAAGCTCCAACCACCCTCTGGGCATATGACTATATTGGGTAGAGAGAAAAAGGCTTTGGAGAGAGAAATAGTGAGTTTTGATAGGATGAATAGAGTTATTTTCCCTAGAACGACTCAGCAATCTAAGCTTGATAAGACATGAGTTGAGACTTTGAAAACCAAGTAGCTTGGGACGCTTGTTTTAATTAAAGTCTTATAACTATTTTATTATTGGAGATCATTTCGTTTTTTTCTTTATTGAATAATTAGTCCTTTTTTTCATTGGTTCCAAAATAAAGACCGTTTGGTTTTCACATTAGTTACCACACAAACTCCCTATCTCTTGCTCTTCTCCTCTCTCTCACACGTCTCAACCTTATTAAGATAGTTTTCTTTTCTAGATCATAAATAATTTTTGAATTACACTTCTTTCTTATATTGATCTACATACGCTATCCACTTTTGTATTAAATGGTCACAAATTTGGTTATTTAAGTTGAAATAATTTGGAAGTTCATGAGTTTTCTCCCATTTTCTCCCCTCCTTGTTGTCTTCCCCATCCTCGTTGCCAACAACACCCTTGCAGCTATGAATCCAACCTGTTTGCTAAGCTCTGACCATCATTGTCATCCTTGGCCACCACCCATTTCTACCAACAAAGCTCTAAATCTATTCCACCTGTGAAGCCATTTTTGGTCTATAAATGAAGCTGCAGTGCATATGTCCCCCGTACCTCATCTTTGCTAGATCGAGCCCCTTCCCCCCCCCCCCCCCCCCCCCCCTTCCCTTCTCTTTTCTCCTTTCCCTTGGTTTCATCTCTCAATCTCGAAGCTCAAACCCACTTTGGGTTTAAAATCCCTAACCTCAGCTCACCTCCTCCCTCTGGCCACCCTATCGCCATTTCGTAGTGTCCCTCCTTGTCTATCATCACAACGGTGAGTTCCTTCTCTCGCCACCTCTTTATTTGGCTCTCTCTCTCTCTCTCTCTCTCTCTCTCTGTCTGTCTCTCTCTCTCTCTCTCTCTAACTCTCCCCCTCACTCAAGCCACTGGCCACCCCTTTCCCTATGCCCAAAACCCTCCCTTGCGACTTTGGGCTAGCACACACTGAGACCCACATCTCACTTGCCCAAACTCTCTTATTCTCTTTGCCTAAAGCACAAGCACCTCTCACAAACTCCAAGAGATCCTTGAACCTCTATCCAACGAGAACAACTATGAGAAGTAGATGACTTGAAGCTCGAGACACAGACGACCATTCAAAACTCCTACTCTATTGCATGGTGATAAGTGATACTAGGTATTGGGCTCCAAAAATGTTGCTATTGGGTTGCAAAATTTGTGTTGTTGATAATTTTTTATGCCTTTGAGTTGTTGATAATCTGATTGATGAACATGTTGCTTGCTAACCATTAATCCCTATGTGTAAATTGTGAAGTTGCCGTGTTGGTCATTGCTTTGGGTTCTTGGTTGAGTTGTTGGACTTTTAGCTTGCTGTCCAATTGATTACCCATGCATGTCCAATCGATGGAGCTCTTATAATCACTTGGGAGCACATAATACTGAGCCATGTCCTTTGGATTGTCGTTGGGTGACAACATGTTTTAGTCGAGATGGTAACGCTCTGGGGGCAAAGCTATGGCCTATTTATGGTGGAGGCTAGAGGACTTCGTGGTCAAGGATCAGGTGCAAAGCTAGGCGTTGGTCAGAAAGAAGTCATAAGCATAGTTGTTACCCGTGGTGTGGCAAAGGGAGCAAGGGTACGTGGATGGTTCATTTGGAGAGACCGTGATGCACACATTAATAAACTGGCTTTTTTAAAAAATGAGATTTTGGGTATGTTTCAACCTGTGTGAAAATTGTGTTGAGAATTGAGTTTTGTTACATGGTAAACTTCTGGATTAAGTTGACTGTTGCTCCATTATGTCTAATTTGGTTAAATGTGTAATGTCAATTACAATATTTTTTGCATCAATTACTCGAATATTCTCTTTTCCACTGGCATGCAATTTTAAGTGTTGGTCTTAGTCTCACTTACTGATATTTCAAAGAAATCTCATCCTAGTAGTCCCACTATGGTATCGCTCCTCAAAATTGTAGATTTTGATACAGATGGAGACTCTGGTGGTAGTTACTGATATGGAGATCCAGTGCACTCAAAATATTGAGGTTAGGGGCTTTTCCCCACTTAGCTAAGTTGTTATGTTTAGTTTTTCTTGAACAAATGGATGTTTGTAAAAATTTATCCCACATATGGTTTGGAGACATGTGGCTTATGGATATTGTACTTATGATGTATTTAATTTTCTCTCTATTGCCCAGATGACTAACACAAGAGAGTGGGTAAATTGAGTTGTTTTATAAAAATTAAAAATTATAAACCAAATATATAATATAAAATGTGAATAAAATATGAAGATCAATAAATATAAAGAGTAAAGATAACAGAGAAGCAAACGTAGTATTTTAATGAGGTTGAGCCCCATTACATACGTCCTTGCCTTAAGCTACCCATTGATAATTTTTAAATTCACTATTCAATTGGGTTAAACACTCTGGTAGTGTTAATTGGAATTAATTATGACCCTTTTTATTTTTTTGTTACGAATAAATTGTACACTCGTATTTGAGTACGTGAGTACAAAACCTTTTTATTACATTATGCAAGGGGTGTATGACTCGTGTGGCTAACATCCCGGTGCCACGGCTTTTGCCAAATCACAAGTGGGACTCGAGAGCATCACAAACTTGGTGGTATTAGAAGTTTTATGACTACGTAAGTTCATAAGTCACATAGGTATAGTACCTGAGCCTTAGCCTTTAATCTTGGCATGCTAGGCTTGAGTTATGGGGGCTTGGGAATTTTTGGAAGCGATGAGTTTGGACATTTTGGTAGGAAGGACAGAATGGTGTGACCTAGACTAGCTCGGGATGAGCCTTATGCCATAGCATAACTTCTGTCACCAAGTAGTGATGAAAGTTATGCTATAGTGCAAGCCATATACCACATGACTGAATTGCTTGGACGGCAACCTGAGTTTTTCTAGTAGCAACTCCAACAACATTAGACTCAACAATCATTGGTTGAGTAAAGGTTGTTTGTACAAGCTATTTCTGGCCTACAGATACCCCAAATTTTTTGGAATCGAAACTCATATGAGAACAAAAAAATGGATCATAAATCTCGAAAAAACCTTGACTATCTGCTTCAAGAGAAGGCTTGGATATGGTGGGATATAAAGAGACATATTCTGATAAGGGAATTAGGGTGAATGGCTCTCGTGACTTGGTAGCGGTTTAAGAAAGAGTTTGACAACTGATTCTTCCCAAGCATGGTGAAATAGCAAAAGGCAACAGAATTCACCACCCTAACCCCAGGCGGTATGACTGTTGAACAATATGATGCTGAATTTATGGAATTGAGAAAGTTAGGATTGCATCTTATATCCACTGAAGAGATGTGAGTTGAACGCTTTTAGGAATGGTTACAACTGTGTCAATGTACTCAAGTAAGCCTATTTGGAGATTCAAAATTTTTAGAGGCTAGTAGAAGTAGCCTTTATAGTTGAACATGAACACTACAACTGGGCGGCCATGGCAACTGGTCAAAAGAGGCAGGAGGAATTATACTAGGGAAAAAAGCAGCTCAGGGTCACCTCAGAAAGTTCGTGTCAATATCTAGGGCGTTACCACAAGCAGCCACAAGGGTTCGCATGGGGAGTAGAGCACATATTTGCAGCCAATGTAACAGATCCCATGAAGGAGATTGCCATTAGGGCAACAACAACAACTGTTTCACATGTAGCTAGATGGGGCACTTCACTAGGGAATACCCAATGTGGCCCAAGGTAGTTGAGTTGGCCTAGGTGGAGGAAGGTCTAGCTAGAGACAATCTATATAGGTGTGGGTGTATGCTCTAATGCCTGTAGAAGTTGATGAGGAGGCTATGGAGATTCAGGAAGCAGAAGTCATCATAGGTACAAACTTAATTTAATTTTATGGAGCTTATTGCATTTTATAAAGCATGTAAGATTAAGAGGACTTGACTTTATCAGGAAGAGTCAAACTGTATAAATTTTATGCTTGTAGCTTGTTTGACTTAGATGCATCCTAGTCATTCATATTTGCTCTATTCACTCAAATGTGTAGTTTATGAAAAAAGTTCCTGTATCAAATTATGGTAGCGGCTCTGTCAATTTGAGAAGTTGTAGTATGCTTAAGGGTTGCCCTTTAGACTAGGGAGAAAGAGTGCTGAATAATGATATTCAATCTTTTTGGGGTTGACATTATCTTGGAGATAGACTAGCAATTCCAACTCTACGCCAATATCAATTATTGGAGTTGGGTAGCTAGTCTCTAACTACTTGAGAATAAAGTATGGAGTTTGTGGTAAGTAGGCTTAAGACAATGCCCACGATGATATTGACGATTCAAGCTAAGAAAGATTTGGCTGGTGTAGCGGAAGTGTATCTGGTTCAGGTGGTGTTGAAACAAATGGAGAAGAAATAGGTAACGGGGATTCCAGTCATCAAGGAGCTTCCAAAAGTTTTGCCAACGATCTCCCTAGATTGCCTCCTGATAGTGAAATTGAGTTTGCAATCGACTTGGAACTAGGAACAACTCTTATGCATAGGGCACCCTATCTAAAAATGGGAGCATTTGTCAAGAACATGGATTAGACTCACTAGATGTGCATAGATTACTGAAAACTTAATCATGTGATAATAAAGAATAAGCACCCCTTGCCTAGGATTGACGACCTATTTAATCAATTACAAGGAGTAGTAGTGTTTTACAAGATTGGCCTTAAGTCGGGGTATTACCAATTGGGAATTAGGGAGAGAGATGTGCCTAATACTGCATTTAGACCTAGATACAGGCACTATGAGTTTAGGGTAATGCCTTTCGGATTAGCCAATGCACCCACAGTGTTCGTGGATATTATGAACTTGGTGTTGAGTCCCTTCTTGAATTCATTCGTGGTGGTTTTTATCAACAACATTCTAGTCTACTCATAAGATCTAGAGGACCACATGAACCACCTATGATTGGTACTGGGGAAATTGTAGGAGCACCAATTGTACACAAACCTTAGCAAGTGCGAATTTTGGTTTGGTGAAGTTAAATTCCTTGGTCATGCAATCTCTAAGGATGGAGTGGTGGAGGACCCTAGCAAGAATGAAACAGTGATAGCTTGGCCATGTTCCATGATTGTGCATGAGATCAGGAATTTTCTGGGACTTGAATTTTACTACAGGAGATTCGCAGAAGGTTTCTCTAAACTCTCAAGTCCATACACAACCCTGACTAAAAAGAATGCCATGTTCATTTGCACCGAGAAGTGTGAGAAGAACTTCCAAGAACTAAAGAGGAGGCTGACCACAACATTTGTGTTGGCCATACCTATGCCACACAAGGCATTAATGGTGGCTTTCAGCAACGCGCCCAAATTTGAAACTTAGCCACCATCAAGCTAGATTGGTGGCAAAAGGGTATACTCAGCAAGAAGGCCTAGATTTCTTTGATACTTTCTCTCCTGTGGCCAAGATTACATCTATTCGATTACTACTTGCTGTAGCTGCAGTCAAACAGTGGCATCTCCATCAACTAGATGTAAATAATGCATTTTTGCATGGTGATTTACATGAAGAGGTATACATGGAATTGCCTCCTAGATTGACTGTCCAAAGAGAACAGAAAGTTTGTCGACTTCTAAAGAGTCTCTATGGCTTAAAGCAGGCTTCTAGGCAATGGTTTGCCAAGCTATCCAATGCTCTTATTTCTTATGGATTTGTTCAGGGTAATTCTGACTGTTCTTTGTTCATTAAGAAATCTGAGAGTTCTTTTATGGCCCTATTAGTCTATGTGGATGATGTGCTATTGGCAAGTGATAGCATTCTGGAAATAGAAAGGTTGAAGACCTTTTTAGATGAAAAATTCACTATTAAAGACTTAGGACGACTGAAATACTTTCTTGGCTTGGAAGTTGCAAGGTCCAAAAATGGTATCTCATTATGCCAAAGAAAGTATATACTTGACATACTTGAAGACACTGGTTTAACTGGATCAAAACCTGCTGCCTTTCCTATGGAATCTACCCTTAAGTTATCAGCAAATGATACCAACTTATATGAAGATCCATCAGGTTATCGAAGACTTTTTGGCATATTACTTTACTTAACTCTCACTAGGCCTGACTTAGCCTATTCTGTCCAAGTGCTCAGCCAGTTTTTAGCAAAACCTACTGTAAGCCACCATCAAGCAGCCATTCAAGTATTGAGGTATCTAAAGGCTATACCAGGGCAAGGTCTTTTCTTTCCATCCTCATCAGATCTACAACTAAAGGGTTTTTCAGATAGTGATTGGGCAGGTTGTGTAGATACTAGAAGAAGTATCACTGGTTTTGCAATTTTTCTTGGCAACTCATTGGTTTCATGGAAATCAAAGAAACAAGTTACAATCAGTCGATCATCTGTAGAGGCAGAGTACCGAGCCCTTGCAACTACAACATGTGAAATTCAATGGCTTTTGTATGCCTTACAAGACTTGGATATCAATCATTCACAGTCAGCCTTGCTATATACTGACAGTAAATCAACAATTTCCATAGCCACAAATCCAGTTCAGCATGAGAGAACAAAGCATATCCAGATTGATTGTCATCTTATTAGAGAAAAATTGCAGCAGCATGTTCTTAAACTCTTCCATATTCCATCAAGATTACAGCTAGCAGACATATTTACAAAGCCCCTCGGATCTTTACTTTTTCATCATAATCTTTGCAAGATGAACATTATTAACATCCATGTTCATCTTGAGGGGGGGTATTGGAGTCTTCCATCTCATATTGAAAGCATGGAATTAAAAAGGAAAGAAGAAAGGCTTAAAATAGAAAGAAAGTTAGAAGATGAGAGTTAGTTATTCTATTATTGTACTATTGATGTATTATAAATAGGACTTAAGTCTGATGTAAAATTCATTCATTACAATTCAGTAGTTTTACCAAGATCCTTTTACCTCCTCTGTTTTCTATATTTTTCATTCAACAAGTTCATATTCATTCACCTAGTTCAGATTCATTTGATTCTCAACAATATATATATATATATATATATATATATATTCTTATATTAAAATCATGTTAAAATCAAGCCTCCTCATTTGACTCCAATTGCATGAATCTTCAACTTCAATCAATTTAGGCTTTTAAATATAATTCAAATAATTAAATTAATATTTTTCCATTGTACGTTAAACTGACACCTGAGGGTAGATTTATGTAATATATAATTTAAATAATTAAATTAATTTAGAGTAATGCTACATATAATGGTGGAGTGTGCAAGTGTCGTGTAGTCATTTTGAAAAAAAAATCCATTATTAAAAAATTAATTTTCTTTTGTGGGTCATGTATTTATTTATTTTTTTTAAAATGATTGCATGTCGTTTGTACACTCATAACTACAACTATCATTTCTCATGTTAATATACTATATATCGATAGCACTGATTAATTCTGATCTCATGGCCTTTGCTTCGTTTAGTCTCTTGTAAATTGGGTCATGGTATCAAAATTAGCAGGGTTGTACTTTCGGAGGATTTTGGAGACGTGCATGATGTATGTACTCCATGACTGCAACTAGAATTGCATGATCCAGATGCTAAAGGCCATGACTGCAACTAGGTCGGTTAAAGGGAATAAAAAATGTCTGGACCACGTACATTGCATATTGGAGATGCTCCAATTTAAATTTGGACCATAAAATGCATTTTAGAGTTAGATTTCATGCGGTCGTTTTGCACTTTGAATGTGGATTTTTATTTTCCATTCGCATTCAGCAAATATATTTGGGTCCCCCAATATATGTTGGATCTGTATATATGAGCCAAGACACGAGAAAAAGATGACACTTTCTCATGCATGCTTGGGTCCAAGTAATGTTTGGCCGATTCTAATGTATGAATAAGCCATCAAGCTAGTGGGTCAGTTGATACTAATTACAATGCAGCATTTATAAACACCATTACATGTGCGCATTGATTCCTTCGACTATTTACGTACTTTATTGTTGAATAAGGAGGTTAGAATTGGATCCCACCCGTAAAAAGAAGAGAAAAGAAAACCATAATGATCATGATGCTTGAAAGTTTCAAAAGCTAAATATCCAAGCATGCACGTACAAGCATTCCCATTCCGAAAGAATATATATCTCATGATCATGTGGTCGCGAGCATCACATACAGTACTTTTCTTTGAACGATTCCAGCTTAGTTTGCTCTTTTTGTTTCAGTCCCACTTATCTTTATATAATATAGGAATACAACCTTTCCTTTTAGAAAATAGAGTCATCCTGATCTTTTGGTGTGGATGACAATGCATGCTTACGTACCCCTTATGATGGGAAAAACGGCCTGCAGATTAGAAATTACTCTTAAAAAACAAGATCATGTTCTGTCTCAGATAATTTATTACTCTCACCATCTTTCATGCTTTACATATTGTTGGCAGTTTTAATAGGCTTGAATTTTAGGATCAAAGATGAGGAAAAGGCTGCGGAGAGTGGGGAGAAGAAGAGATCAAAGGGAAAGGATTTAAAACCTTTAAGGATCAAAGAGTAAGGTGGCAGATCATGAGTACCACCTTCAACTGGAGTGGATATAGCACCGAAGTGGCTGCCAAATGAGGTTGCTAGTCGCCACTCCCGTAGCGGGGTGGCCAGCCATGCACTATGTTCTTCAATTTAATCCATTATGGGTGTGTTCTTCGTATTACCGTTAGTGGGGTGGCACTCCTACCCTTCTTGCTAAGCTTAAACAAAATATCATCTTACATGCACGTTAGCTAGGAATATAATTAAAGTTATGGTTATGAAAATATTCTTTCCACCCATAAAAGCGTATAGAATAAAGAACATATATATGATTGAAGAAAAAAAACAAAAACACGAGCTCCAAAGTTAGGGTTGGAACCATATATATACAAGTCCTTGCTCTGTAGGACTTTCAATTGTATCATTGTGCCAAATTAGAGCCTAAAAGCTTTTGAAGCCGAGCCCCTTTGAAAACATGACTCTTCAAGTGCCCAAAGCTTTGTCTCACGAGGAAGATTTGCCTGATGATGAGGAGAAGCTAGCGCTAATGTTATATTTCAAAAAGAAAGATGCCAACAAAGATCGTTTCCTAAGCAAGGAAGAGCTGCAGGCAGGCTTCAAGGAACTCGGTTCAATAATACCAACAAAATTAAGAGCTAAACATGCTCTCAACCACGCTGATAGGATTGGAGATGGAGTCATTAGCGTAGATGATCATGATCAGGAACTGCGTGGAGTTGTTGAATATGCTTTGCGAAGAGGATTTAATTTGAGGCATATATATATAGCTGGGGTTTCTTAAAATCAACCCATCATGACAATAAGGCGCATATACACGACAATGATCATGAGTAATGTGTCATGTCATGTGTACACGCTGTAATTTGCATAGTCTTTCAATTCACAGCTCCTGTTTGTGTGGTTATAAACTTGTACGTACGCACCTCAATATAATAATCCTTGACTAAAACTTACTAGTCATTATATATCTCTCGTTCTCTTGTTAGTCTCTTTGCAATTATTGTTTTTTTTTTTTTTTTTAAGTTTTATGTCTTGTCATGGTTATGTGAAGGAAATTAATAATAAGCCTTCAAATTCCAAAAATTCTCAGGTGTTAATTATTAATATTGTTGTTTTTCTTCAAACCAAACTGAATGGGTTGCTTAGGGGAAGTGATGGGATTAGCTCCAAACATGTTGACTCGTCTCAGAATATTGAGAATATATAGACATCTGTTGTAACACAAAAGAAAAAAGAAAAAAAAAAAAAAATTACGGTTGGATATTGAAATACTATTGCTTGTACACCGAGGAAACTAGTGTATAATATAAGTAGATCATCGAAGACCCAATTAAGTCCCAATTAATGGCAAAATCTTTGTGAAAGCTTGAAAAAACAGTGGTTCTACCCAACACTACACCTAGAGGGGGGGTGAATAGGTGTAATCTAATTTTTATGGCCTTTTGAAAATTAAACAAACAAGCAGTTAATAAATGAATTAAATAACACAAATAATCAACACATGATTTTGATCACGGAGTGGAAACTCATTTGAAGAACATCTTCAAAATCTAAAATCACTCCGGGTGTAAGGCACCACCTCAAATCCACTATATAAATTTTAGTTTGTTACAACCAATTTAGAGACATTCACAAAACCTTTGTAGTAACTAAACTTGGCTTGCAACACCACGAGTGACCCACTCGATCTCTACACGCATGTAGTGTCGGAACTCCGACCTTCCTATAGCTTCCCATGAGAACCTCTCGATCTCTGCATCAACGGTAGCTCCGGACTCTTCCGGCCAACAAAAATGTCCACTTCAATGGACTCAAGTAAGAGTTGATTTTGAATGTGTTGTGGTGGAGAAATGTTTATCCAAGAGAGAATCAAACAAATGGGGGTAAGAAGTTCTTGAAGGCCCTTAGGGTTTTTGATCTGATTCTCCACACCAAGAACAGAAGTTAACCTGTTCTATTTATAGTTGCCATCAAATGAGGCGTTCAAAACCCTACATTGTAAGTGATCTGGAACATTGGCTTGAGCGAAGTGTCGAGTGAGGGTCGAGCGAGACAATCTGCCAAAGTTCGCTCGAGCGACCTGTCGAGCGAGTATCGAGCGGTCGACTCTGCCTGAGTTCGCTTGAGCTCAGTGTTGAGCGAGGGTCGAGCGACACACTCTGCCTGGGTTCGCTCGAGCTCAGTGTCGAGTGAAGGTCGAGCGGTTGAATCTGCCTGAGTTCGCTCGAGCTGTATGTCGAGCGAAGGTCGAGCGGTGCAATCTGCCTGAGTTCGCTCAAGCTGTATGTCGAGCGAAGGTCGAGCGGTGCAATCTGTCCATGTTCGCTCGAGCGCTACGTCGAGCGAGGGTCGAGCGAAGTTGCCTTCTTTGACCAATTTTCAAGCCTTTCCGCAACAACACTTGTTACAACACTATTTTACACAGGTTTTCACAAGAATATGCCAATACATTCATTTTTCCCTCAACAAAGCTTATCTGTAACTTCTATTAAGAATGTCATTGATATGAGTTTTGCTACTTATAAGTACGAACTTAGCGTGTTAACTCAACACACTTGATATATATATATATATATAAGGGCCCATTTTAGTTTTAAATATGCATGCCAAGAACCTTTATGTATATAAGAGTGAAGTTTACATGTGAAAGTCTTTTCATGTGGCGGTTAATGTGAAAAGTCTCTATTGCGCTGAGTGTGCCGATAAAGAGACCTTTAATAAATGCATGGTGGCCACCATTCACACCTTTAATGGGCACTCCATGGCACTATGTCATCCACCTAATTGTGTTATGACTCAAATTCCCACTTGCATTTGACAATGTGCATATGTAGATCAATTAAGAATATGTTGTGAAAATATTTTTCTCCTTAATTAATAATCTATTAGTTATCTGAATTGAAAACATATATAGTTTTCGAAGCAATCTTTCTTACTTCCGTTGCGCCACTTCAATCGTTATCTGAGTTGAATTTATTATTTATCCTTTTAAATAATATTGAAGCCTTATAACTATTTTATTATTGGTCATTTTGTTTTTTGCTTGATTGAAAATAGTTTTCTTTTCTACATCATATATAATTTTTGAATTATCACTTTTTCTCCTATATATATTGATCCACACTATCCCCTTTTATCTAAGGTGTGGTTTGGATAGTGAGATGAGATTAAATGATTTTATATGATAGTTGAAAGTAGAATAAAATATTATTAGAATATGATTTTTTAATATTATTATTTTTTTTGAAATTTGAAAAATTTGAATTGTTTATTATATTTTATGTAGGAATTTCGGAAAGTTATAATGATGAGATAAGATAAAATGAGATAAGATGAGATAAAATACTTTCACTATCCAAACAGGACTAAATCATCACAAGTTTGGTTATTTAAGTTAAAATAATTTTAATGGTCATGATATATATATATATATATATGTAAGCAAATACTCGATAAATTGGAATTTTAAAAGTTCAGAACATTTCACGTTCTTTCCTATATAGCTCTTTATCTTTCTTTTTCTATATCACATGATTTATTACAATTCATAATCAAGTATTTTCCCTTGTATATGGAGGAGGGTGTGAGTGTTGTGCCTCTAATCTGTCCGAAAATCACACAAAACAGTTTTAAAGTGGTTCAGCAAATTGCTTACGTCCACTGGAGCCTCTTTTATAGAATTTGTACAAGATTTACAGATAAATCTACAAATTCTCATCTCTCCCTCACGTCCCTCTTTCTTTCTCTTCTCCCACTGCCTTTGATCTCTCACCGCAGTGAGGATAAATTTTCTGCACACTTAAGCTCTCCTATTTATAGGAGAACAGGCCACTACGTTGCAGCAATTTGCTGCATGATGCTTGGGGAGGTGCCTTGGAGGTGCCTAACAATACAAAAGCACCGAACGGTGCCTAATAAGCCAAAAGAGAAACGGTGCATGTTTCTCACACATGTAGGGTGGCTTTTTAACAATCACCCCCTCCACCCAAGTGTGCCACACTAGGTTGCTTGCAAACTGATTCATTTTTCAAATGAATGCACCTCTTTCTTTGACATAAGAGATTTCTGCTATCGAATACGCTCTAATGCATCTGCAGGTACGTCTTCAAATGGATGTCCAAATGCTTCTCCAAATGCATCTTCAAATGCATTAGCATCGTCTACATCCACGGAGCTTGCAAGGGATTTTCTTCAGAGGAGATTTACTAGTGCTTCACTGCACAATCTCAACTCTCTAGGATTCTTCTTTTGCTCGAGTCCATGAGTCCGCACTCATGTACACTTTGAGCAAACTGAGTTTTGCTCGAGCCATAGTCGAGCAAACAATCTACCTGGTGCCTTTGCATCTTTCAAAACCAGGCTCCATAATCCTACAATCACACCAATCTCCAATTTGGAGACTGGTTCTCAACATGCCGAGCTCTATCTCCAGCATGATCCCTTATCACCTATACAATTTTACAGCTCATGTCTTCAAGTTAGAAGACTAACTAAAGTGATGCATAACTTTAGTTCATCACGTACAATGCCCTTAATCAACACATCTATATAGGACAACACATCTCCCACTGCACTGGAAATCAATGGTCTCGCACGGACCTTGACACATATTAGAGAACCTGTTGCTGAGGTCTCCTTCTCTGATTTGGGCGACTCATCATCCTGCTGCTATTTTCAGTCGCATGTGCCCATCTTGTGTGCAGTCTCCGACTTGCATAATCTTCATTCTTGCAAGATTTTTCTTCATACCGTAGTTCACTACCTTCATTCAGCAGGATATAGTTTAAGGTAGTAACCACCATGGAAGTCTGATCGTCTTGACAGCCATGTGATCATCAATTTTAGGTATAGATATCCATGGAACATCTAACGTTTTGTTCCCATCTCTCACACATTTGCTTCATGTCGTGGTCTAGGGAGATTTCTTCAGATTTAGATGAGGAAAAATAAAACTGACTTCTTTTTACTTGCTCATCTAATTCAATGACTATTACCACAAGCTAAGACCAATGAATCATTCGTAACCTTACATATCTTTTTGAGAAAACACTACCGAATGACTGCTGTCTTCAAGCTGTCTTTAACAGCATTGTGCACTGCAAGAAATGCAACGCCATGTATTTCTTCAGTCACCATATTCACAGCATCATTCACAATTTTCTCCTGATTTTAACAGTCTCTTGTGGCCTGTCTTGCCACAATTTCTAGCGAGTCATCTGTTGTCCAGATCTTGACTTGCCTCTGTCCTTACTATCAACATTCAGGACCAACAACTCGAGATCTTGCCAGAATCTCTTTTGCGCACCTCCTCATCCAGGATAAGATCTCTTACATTGAGAAACTTCAACTTGACTTCTTCGCAGAATTACTCATAGCCATTCTCATGACCTACCAACCTTTTGACTACAACGTCAAATGCTATTGGGCAACAATAGTACCTTCTGCCTTTTCTGAAGTTGAACAATTTCTTCATTAGCACTTTGTTATTTGCAACTGACTTTTCAAAGAAAGCTACAATGAGATCCGTTGCGGTTCCCTTCTTAATAACATTATGCTCCATGAGTTGTATGACTGCCAAAACCTGCTGATATAACAAGTTAATCAGTATCGTCCAATGATCTGAAATTTACTCCTCAAACTTCATGATCCCAACTGGCTTAAATCAAGATCAAACGAACTGAGTCCGGCAACATTGGACTCCAACTGGTTGACATCAAACCCCAAAACAAATGAGTTTGGCACGATTCCAACTGGCTGCGATCAAGCCCTAAACACATGAGTCCATCATGATTCCAACCGGCTGCGATCAAGCCCAAACAAATGAGTCCATCATGACTCTGACTGGCTACGATCAAGCCCACAACTGATCTGCAACTATGAATGGTTCAGATCAAAAATACCGATGGCGAATCTCAACATTCCCACCGTACCGATGAGTCCGGAATGATCTAAATAGTTTGTCAGCACTATTTGATCATTGCAATGGAACTCCAACTGGCGTGGATCTAGCCCAAAATGATCTACAACACGTGGACTGTTCAGATCGAATGTGCTGATGGCGAATCTCAACATTCCCACTGTACGGATGAGTCCGAAATGATCCAAATAGTTTGACATCACCATTTGATCATCGCAATTAGACTCCAACTGGCGTAGATCTAGCCCAGAATGATCTGCAACACATCGACAGTACCGATGGTGAATCTCAATATTCCCATCGTACGGATGAGTCTGGAATGATCCAAATAGTTTGACATCACCATTTGATCATCGCAATTAGACTCCAACTGGCGTAGATCTAGCCCACAATGATCTGCAACACATCGACAGTTCAGATCGACAGTACCAATGGTGAATCTCTACATTCCAACCGTACGGATGAGTTCGGAATGATCCAAATAGTTAGAAGCCACTATTTGATCGTTGAAATCGGATTCCGAATGGCTTAGATCTAGCCTAAAATCGATCTGAAAAACGGACGGTTCAGATCTGTCTGGCGCGTGGGATGCACGCGCTCGGGTAGGGCGTCTGGGGGCGCGTTGGCGCGTGGACGACACGCGCTGCAGCAGCTGTGTGCAAGTGGGGGCGCGTGTGTCTCAGTCGTCTTCTTCCTGCGATGTACGTGGGGGCGCGTGGATTACAGTAGATGCACTCGCTGACCTTCTAGGGGCGCGTGTAAGCTCTTCCGACCTCCATTTTCGATTCCGTTTGCGGCAACGGATTCATCTCGATGAGAGGAACACCTTGGAGTTGTCAAAAATTGATTTTGAGCAACTTGAATTTTTAGACAGTTCGAACCAGAGCTTTGATACCAATTGTTGTGCCTCTAACCTGTCCGAAAATCACACAAAACAATTTTAAAGTGGTTCAGAAAATTGCTTACGTCCACTGGAGCCTCTTTTATAGAATTTGTACAAGATTTACAGATAAATCTACAAATTCTCATGTCTCCCTCACGTCCCTCTTTCTTTCTCTTCTCCCACTGCCTTTGATCTCTCACCGCAGTGAAGATAAATTTTCTGCACACTTAAGCTCTCCTATTTATAGGAGAGCAGTCCACTACGTTACAGCAATTTGCTGCATGATGCTTGGGGAGGTGCCTTGGAGGTGCCTAACAATACAAAAGCACCGAACGGTGCCTAATAAGCCAAAAGAGAAACGGTGCATGTTTCTCACACACGTAGGGTGGCTTTTTAACAGTGAGTATTCTACAGCTTGGTTTAAACGAGGCCGAGGCCGCTGTCGACAGAAGTAGCCTAAATAATTAAGAAGTAACCAAGATATCCAAGATCTTTTATGGCTTGGTTCTAGAGAATCGTTTAACATTTAACATGACATATATGCACGCGGGCGCACACACATATACATATAGAATAACTAGAGAAGTATAAACAAAAAGGGGATTCGTTTCCAGTCTTCAACCTTTTGCTAGGTGGCTCCTCAATATCATCCATGCAGTCTAAAGTCGGTTAAAGTCGAAATAAAAAAGTTTGGACCACATTCATGCAGATATTGCTCCAATAATTTTATTCTGGATAATAAAATGCTATTTTAGAGTTTGGCTTATCCGGTCGTTTTGCACTTTGGATGTGGATTCGTATTTTCCTGTCGCATCCAGCAAATATATAGTTATATATATCTCTGTGTGTGTGTGTGAGAGAGAGAGAGAGCCTTGCTACGTGGAAAAGATAACAATTCCTCATGCATCTTTGGGTCCTAGCTGGAATAATTGGATTCTAAAGTATGAATAAGCGACCAAGTGCGTGCATGGGCCTGTTAATGTATTAACAATATAATTATCACAAGATTTACGTGCAGCTCGCATGTATAAAAACACCATTGAAGGTGGGCATTAATTCCTTCGACTGTTTACGTACTTTCATGTTGATCAATAAGGAAGTAAGAATTGATCCCAACCACATAAAAAGAAAAGAAAAAGATAATGATCATTAAAAAAAAATCCCAGATGCCAAAATTTAGAATCCTCATTCAAAAGCTAGCTAATATAAAATTAGTATTGCTGGCTAGCTTCTTGGAATCTGATAAAGATGTAGAGTGACAGGACTAGATCATGATGCACGTGCTGATGATCACAAGGTTATAATATGCATGAATCGAGGGTCCATTTTCTTCAAGTTTCAAAATCTTTAATATGCCTTCAAGTTGGTGCGACCTGGAACAAGCTGCATTCCCCATTCCAAAAAGAATATATTTCTCATGATCATGCTCGCGATCGAGAATTACGTACAGTTTAGGAATACTACTTTTCGGTTTAGAAAATAGAATGATATTCATCCTCTTTTGGTGTGGATGACATCAATTCATGCTTACGAACCCCTTATGATGGAAAATTAAAAAACATACAGATTATAAATTACTGAAAAAAAAAAAGATGTCCTGCCTCAGATATTATATTACTCTAACCATCTTTAATAATTCTTTACATGTTGGCAGTTTTATATGCTTGAATTTTATCAAAAGGATTCTGATCAGGTAAAGGCTGAAGAGATCATGCATGGGCAGAGGAAGAGATCAAAGGGTACTGGTGAACGCACCAAAATCAGTGGAGATGGAAATGCATTTGAGATTGTGACGCCTTCAACTCCCATATACGGATACATGAAAATCATGGCGTCAGGATGATGATAATACTCGTCACACATCTCATCGCTAAGTGCCAAGTGTGTTTACATGCAACACGTAATGGTAATAAAAGTTTTACAACTAAGTACCTGAATTTTTGTTTAAATACAAACTCGCTTAAAACAAGTGTAATAAAATATTACAAGTTTCAACATTATTTCAAATCCATATTAAATAACATAAAAGCAAGTGAAATGATTTTTAGAAGTAAAACAACTCCAAATCAATAGTTTGGCGGAGCTGCCTCCTCTGGCTCAGCTTCCATCTCCTCAACCTTTGCATTAAAATCTATGGTATCAAAAATGGTGTCGTAGGTAAGTAATAATCAAAACACCACAAGATAAAAATATATTACATTCAACAATATGTATGAAAAAATGCCATATGCATGTGTTCCAAAAATTCACATTTTTCCACGCACGCCGAAAATCCCATTTCTGGCCCACAATAAATTCCTTTAAAACAATTTCTCGCCATTATCCCAGATAATGGCCCAAACAAAAAAAATCACAATTTTCTCAGAAAATGGTTTACAAAGTCCACATATAAAATCTTGCAATTTTATCAGAAAATGGCTCACAAATATCCTTTAATCAAACTCGCCATTTTCGGCCCATATCCGAAATCTAAAACCAGTTTCTAATTTTTGCATGCACCATGATCTCCCCTAGGAATCATCCGCACATCCTGGATCCTATGCCACACCACAGGTAACGACTACGCATCTGACATCTACACTAGTGATACTCAGCTCCACGCCCAGTGCATACCATGATCAGGCATCCTTTAGTCACCGCCAGCTGAGGAACTATGGAGTCGACACGACAGCGTTATCGTATCATACGATCCGGTTGTCGCTTAGTGACAACCGAGGGGATGTCACTCAGTATTATCCACTCCTAAGCGACCAGAGGATCTCCACAGAGATAATGCCCCATCTTGGCTTGGGGTCGTGATACACACGCACCCAAAAATCCATTTAACTTGTGAAAACCTAGTTTTCAATATTTAATACATGAACATGCATGCACCATGCAATGCAAATGGCAAGACACAAATTATTCAATAAATCTCAACATCAACAACAAACAAACAACTCTATCCTCAAATCCATCCGACCTCCGACTCTTCGGACTCAATTCGGAATAACCAACCAGTCACAATTTATTGTAAAAGTAATAATATATTTAAATCTAAAATGAAGTTTTAAAAATACTTACAATGCTATAACATAATTTTTTGAAAGATCAACGAGCTGCAAAAGGCGAAGAAAAAGCAACGTAACAGTATCAAAACATTGTGGCTGTGGGTTGTAAAATACACACTTTTGAATGGGTACGAACCAAGGCTTGACATTGATAGGAAATGACTTAGACGTGTTTATGAAGTTAGTAGAAGTGAGGGTTGACTGTGGGTGGTGGAGAAAACGGCGGTGGAAATGAAAAATGGCCAAAATGGAGTTGAGCTCGTGTGGGCTGTTCTGGATAGGGATCAGATCTGGAAATGGGTGATTTAAGTTGGCAAGAGGTCGATAATGAAGTGGTGGCTAGAAGTGAAACGATGGCGGCCCTGGAGCAAGATGACGCCGCAGCTTGGAGGAGCTCGTGGTGGTTAAGGGCGTCTTGGATGAGACTGAAATTTGTTGGGGACGATCATCGGCCGGAGGGGAAGAAAATGGGATGGGTAGTGTAGCGCATGGCAGTAGCGAACGGCAATCCTGGCCGGAAGAAGAAAATGACGGGGAGAGAGGGGAGAGGCTTTGTGCGGGAGGAGAGAGAACCGGAGGAGAAAATGGGGAAAAAGAAAGATACAGAGAAAAGAAAGAGGGAGGAGAAAAAGAAAAGATGGGGAAAAGAAATGAGGCCCAGTCCTCACCTCTAGAGTCCAGAAAGTGATCCAACAAAAACAACTTTAAAAACTATAAATTGAATAAAATAATCTAAACACAAACTCTAGCTAAAATATAATAAATAACTAGTAAAAACTAACAATAAAATTTTAAATCTAAAAATAAACTAAATTAAATAAAACACCAATTTAAACACAAAATAATAATTAATGTTAAGAAAGTACCTCAAAATAAATTTTACAACTAAATAAATCCAATTAAAGTGAATTTTAAAATGACGAATTAAATGAAATAATTTAAACACAATGACTTATAAAATAAATATTAGAATTTAACAATAAACTATTTTAAAATAAAGAGCACAATAAAATAAATAAAATCTAAATAAAAACACTACAATTCAATATTAATAACATAAAATAGTTAAAGCCCAACAATAAAATAATTCAAGCTAGAGAGTAATTTAAATGTGAAGTAATTATTAATATCAAGAAAATACATTATTTAAATCTCACAACTTAAAAATCAGAAAATAATACAACGAAAAACATGTTTAATTTAAAATAAAAGAACCACTAATTATAATCATTTTAAATAATCCTTCAATAAAATACATGTAAAAATGAGATATCACATCCTCCCCCCTTAAAATAAATTTCGTTCTCGAAATTTGTAAGGTCAAACATCATTTCCAAAGTAGTATGCAAGATACAACTTATAACACATTTGGGAGAAACATACCATCATTAACACCCAAACAATTAAGGATATTTATCTCTCATGTCTACTCCTATTGGCAATTCTATCATACCTGCATTAGTCTCCTAGAGAACATCACGTCTAGTACTCCAAAGGCAACTATGTAATCCAAAATCTCCAATTCCACAAGAACCTTAATACAACACCTAGTAAATTTCAATGGTTATTATCTTCGCGCCATAAACTATGTTAATTTCAATTGACTCCTATGCTTAAAAAAATTTCCAAACCTCTATTGTATTCCACAAGTTGGTAACCTATTAGTCACTTTTGAAGTAAACCATCAATAAGCATAAATTGTACAACCAAATGATTAATCTTCCATTAAAATTTTGAATGACTACTAATTCCTTAAAATCAGCACAAAATTTGAATATCTAATTATCTCCAAAAATCATGCTTCCGTGTGCACTCTGATAACTCGCCAAAATGCAAAAATACTGTCCTCATAAATCAACACCATTAAGTACAAGCTAACTCAATACCTGAAAACAAGAAAATCATTTGCCACACTTCGATAGAAAATAATATACCTCCAATAATCACGAATTATCACTCACTCCTCATTTGGCTCTTGCTGTCTTAATCAAAATCAGCATTCTCAAAAATACATCCATTGATCGATGACAGAAGTCAATACCAATCAACCTCAATGCCCCAAATTGAAAACACGTAACATCATCCAAAATACACCTGTCTCATCTAAAGATAAGGAACATATCCAAAAAGGTTCAAGTCCTTCTCGGCCAACCAACAAGAGCGCCTATAACTTCTACCCGACAACCCACACTTTCAAGCTCATTACCTACATTTGGAATATCATCTAATCTGGCGGTGACTAAACTCACTATAAACTACCATTGACCTCACCTATACATAATCGAAACGCTCTTGGTAACTCACCCACCTGCTTGTAACCTTAAAAATTTTAGTATTAAAACTTCTAATTCCTTCAATCGCACATCACAAACAAACCTCAAGACAGGCCATACTGTTTAAATCTTCAATCCATCAAAAACTATTGAACAACACTCATGGATCCTAATGCTTTCTTACCTCATACAAGGTTATGCCACCCACCGTTGATGCCTAAGTTTCAACTTCCAAGATTTTATCATACACCACACATGGCAACCCAACAATATCTTTCCAAATTAATAACAATGTTCATTTTTCTTCCAATTGGATGCTTCATCTCCAAAGTAAAGTGTAGCCTCTAGAAATTTAAATTCCTATACGACCTCAATTCACAACTAATTCCTGAAGGTAATCATAACAATTATTGCCAACCAACACTCCATTGAGTAAGACGCTTTGATTGAACACTCCACTCGACTCACCACTATCATGTTTCGATCTCATGCATCCTTAGCCAAAACCAATAATCATTCTAATCCATTACTACTATTTTCATCATCTAGACTTATATATGCAAATTAACATGAATCATTCCTAAATCTACTCAACTTATATCCTTAAAGTTAGCAAACAGCTATTGCTTAAAGTTTTGTACCGACATTGACCTTAAACCTACTAATAATCCATTCCCAAAAGTCTACGGATCATAAAGCCTCAAATTCGATTGCATTCAATATCAACACAAACTACTTTTTTAACACCTCGATGGATTTATTTCTTCCGAATCAATAAAAATCATTTTGTAAAATCTGCTACTACAACCTTAAGTTAACAATAATCATTTTCTGAACTAGATTGATATCTTTAGTCATCAGAGAAATATACGAACTAGATCATTACCGTCAATCCCTAAAGAAATACTCCTGAAAAAAAAAAAACAATTTCACACATCAGTAACTCAACTCTGATCAATCCTATTTAATGGTTGATTTAATCATTCTCTAGAGTAGATCAAGCTAGCACACCAAGTCTGTAAAACTAAGAACTCAACTCTTATTATAAATCGATCCTTCAACTCTACAATTCTAAAACCTTAAATCAAATAAGAATTACCTTCTGGAATTTCTAAGATCAATGAACTTACACCCCATAATAGAACAATCAACTCCCAAAGCTTTCAAAATCTAAAACATTAATGGATAATAAATCATTTTCTGAAATCCTCAAAATTGATGGCCTTAATCCAAAAATTAAATTAAATCCATACCTGTAATTACCCCAGTGTCGTGCATCTCTGGTGCCTCATCATCAACTTCACCAAGAGTAATAGCATATACCCGAGCTTGCACCAGTTGTCTCTGATTAGTCCTACCGCCACGACAACCTCCACGGCTTCCTTGAACTGAGTTAGGACATTCACGAGTAAAGTGTCCCAACTGGCCACAATTAAAACACCGAGCCCCACCCGGAGGGCACTCACCCACATGGGCTTTATTACGCCTTTTGCAAACTGGCACCTGGCCTCCCATATGCACTCCTAGGGCTGCTCGTGGTTGAGTCCCAGTTCTTTAAACAAACTTTTGAGGTGAACCAGAGCTACTCTATTCACTAGTAAAACTCCGCCTCTTTTGACCTAGAGGGGAGCCTACACTCAAACTAATCTCATGCTCAGCAAGAGTGGCTAAATCAACTAATATCTAAAAACTTGTAATCTGGTGGCAAACTACCATTCTGCGTATATTCGGTCGCAGACCCTCTTAGAAATGCTCAGCCTGAATCTCCTCCATGACAATGAGATGAGTAGCAAATCGCCCAAGCTCCATAAATCTCTGGGCATACTGTTCCACGGTCATGCTTCCTTGAACAAAGCTACTAAACTCTCTTGCCTTTTGCCGTCTCATGGAAGGGGGAAAGAAATGATCATTAAATTCCTTTTTGAAGCCCTGCCAGGACATAGCGGCAAAGGACCCCAACTCCATCACTAACATTTCCCTCTTTATCTCTCACTATTCAGCAGCACTACCTTGCAACAAATAACTTGCATACAACACTTGTTGTGCCTTAGTGCAACCATAGACTTTGAATGTCCTTTCCAAATCTCTAATCCACATTCCAGCCTGAAGTAGATCATCTTCCCCCATGAAAGCCAGGATTCTATGCGCTAAAAAGAGCTCATAGGTGCATCTAGCTTGCACTGCTTTACTTTGCTCTCCTTGCTACGGCCGAAAGTTTTGCTGTAGAAATTCTGTCATTTGATTTAGAGCTCAAGCTATGGCATAGTTTCCATCACCACGTGGCAAATCATCTTGAAGCTCGTTGGTAGGCCTTCTTAGTCTTACCATAACATAACCTTTGACCCAATTTAAATTTAAGACAAAATAAACAATATAAAACCAAAACCAAATAATAATAAAATATAATAGCATACAATGAAATAGATAAATAAATTAAAATCAAGCTAACTCAAATAAATTCAAATTTAATGAAATAATTTCAAATCAATTAAAAATCGAGCCAATTAAATAAAACAATTCAAATAGTAAACTTCAAATAAAATAATTTTAAATCGTAGCTTTAAAAACTTTCTGGTACTGCACCTATGGGACATGTAGTTTTATCCTGAGCCAAACCGCTGTGATACTACCTGTGATACCCCCAACTTCAATGTACGAACACTTGAAAATCGAGATATCGGGATGATGACAACACAGGTCACGCATCCCATTTTTGGGCCATAATAAATTCATTTAAAACAATTAATCGCTATTATCCTAGATAATGGTCCAAACCAAGAAAACCACTATTTTTTCAAAAAATGGTTCACAAAATTCACATATAAAACCTCACCATTTTTCCAGAAAATGGCCCATATCCAAAATCCAAAACCAGTTTCCAATTTTTGCATGCACCATGATCTCCTATAGGGATCATCTGCACACCCTGACTCCTATGCCATACCGCAGGTAACGACTACGCATGTGACATCTATATGAGTGATACCCAGCTCCACGTCCAGTGCGTACCATGACCAGGTATCCTCTAATCCTCGCCAGTCGAGGAACCACTGAGTCGGCATGACAGCGTTACCTTATCGTGCAATCTGGTTGTCGGTTGTCACTGAGTATTATCTACTCCCAAGTGACCAGAGGATCTCAACTGAGATAATGCCCCATCTTGGCTTGGGGTCGTGATACACACGCACCTAAAAATCCAATTAACTCATGAAAACCCAGTTTTCAATATTCAATGCATGAACATGCATGCACCATGCAATGCAAATGGCAAGACACAAATTATCCAACAAATCTCAGCATCAACAACAAACAAACAACTCCATCCTCAAATCCATCTGACCCCCGACTCCTCAGACTCAGTCCGGATTAACCAAGCAGTCACAATTTATTGTAAAAGTAATAATATATTCAAATCTAAAATGAAGTTTAAAAAATACTTACAGTGCTATAAAATAATTTTTTGAAGGATCAACGAGCTGCAAAAGGCGAAGGAAAAAAATAACAATGTAAAAACGTTGTGGTTGTGGGTTGTAAAATACTCACTTTTGAATGGGAATGAACCAAGACTTGGGATTGATAGGAAATGACTTAGAGGTGTTTATGAAACTAGTGGAAGTGAGGGTTGACCATGGGTGGCGGAGAAAACGGTGGTAGAAGTGAAAAATGGCCAAAAAGGGGTTGAGCTTGTGGGGGCTGCTTTGACGACGGATCGGAGTTGGAAATTGGTGGTTTAGATTAGCAAGAAGTTGGTGATGAAATGGTGGTGGCTGGAGGTGGAACGACGACGACGCTGGAGTAAGATGATGCCGCTGCTTGGAGGAACTTGTGGTGGTTAACGACAGCTCGGATGGGGTTGAAATTTGGTGATGACTATCATCGACCAGAGGGGAAGAAATGGGATGGGTGGTGTAGCATATGGTGGTAGCGAATGGTGCTCCTGGATGGAAGAAGAAAACGACGGGGAGAGAGGGGAGAGGCTTCGCGCGGGAGGAGAGAGAATCAGAGGAGAAAATGGGGAAAAAGAAAGAAAAAGAGAAAAGAATGTGACGCCCCCAAAATCCCCACGCCCGAACAGGGGGAAATTGAGACGTCCGGATGGTGACAACCCGGGTCACCACCCCAACGACGGGTGCCGAGTGTGTGCAAGGCAGCAAAAGTGTACAGAGAAACACGCAGCGGATAAGAAAGTCATAACTAAGTACCAGAATTTTTCTTAACATAATACAAGCTGTTTAAAACGTACATAGATAAAATATTACATATACCACAAATACAGTTTTAAACAAATAAAAAGATAACATCAGCAACCCGGCGGAGCCGCATCCTCGGGCTCAGCCTCTTCCTCCTCAACCTCATCTCCTGCACCAAAAGCTACGGAACCACGAATGGTACCGCAGGTAAGTAAAACCCAAACACTACCAGATAAAAACACATATAACTCAAACAAGATGCATGAAACATGCCCAATGCACAAACCCGTAAAACACAAGTTTTCCACGCACGCCAAAAGACACATTTGACATCTCAAACCATTATCCAATTTTAACCGTATGCACCATGACCTCCCCTAGGGGTCATCCGCACACCCTGGCTCCAGTGTCACACCGCAGAGTACCGCCACGCATGTGACACCCAACGAGCGATGCCCAGTTCCGCGCCCCGCGCGTGCGTAGCCAAGCATCCTCTAGCCCTCGCCAGCGAAGGGCCACGGAGTCGGTGAGTAGGCCGATGCCCGGTTCCGCGCCCGGCGCGTTCGTAGCCAAGCACCCCCTAGTCCCGCTCCCATTATCGCTTTCGATAACTCAGGGGACATCACTCAGTTTATTCCGCTCCCGAGTGACCAGAGGAGCTCCACCGAGATAATAACCCATCCCGGCTTGGGCTCGTGATACCCACGCACCCGCAACACACTCACGCCAAAACACAGGCTTTTCTCATAAACCCACAACACACGTGCATGCACCATGTAATGCCATAACAATGCACAATAAAATAATCCAATCACATAAATCAAATAATCAAGCAACTCCATCCTCCATCCATCCGACCCCCGAAACTCCTCGGACTCAGTCCGGAATCAACAACCAACAACAGATAATAAATAAATTGAATGAGCAATATATATTTAAATCTGAAAATAGGGTTTGGAAAATACTTACAGCGCTATACGGCAATTTTAGAAAACACGAGGCGTTGCAAACGGCGGAAAAACAGCAACGTCACAATGAAATTTCACTGTGGCCGTGGGTCCGAAAAACCCACTTTTGAACGGGGACAAACTAGGACACGGGATTGATAGGGAATGGTCTAGAGGTGGTTGTGAAGCTATTGGAAGTGACGGACGGCCGTGGGTGGCGGCGGAATGGCCGGAAATGGCCGGATTACCCAAAACGGAAACTAAGCTCGTAGGAGCTGTTCCGGTGGTCGTTGGAGGCCGGAAATAGGTGGGTTAGGACGGCAAGGAGTCGGTGATGAAGTGGTGAAGAAATGGTGGCCGGAGGTGGAGCGACGGCGGCGGATCGGAGCAAAATCCGTGCGCCCTTTGGAAGCTTTTTCCGGCCAAATGGCCGGCCGGTTGGGGGTGGGTTTTGGAGGGAAGGTAGACCGGAAGGAGAGGAAGAGAATGGGACCGGTGGGAGGCCGAACGGTGGCCGGACGGCGGCGGTAGGGCTTAGGGAAGGTGACGCCGGCGTAGGGAGAGAGAGAGAAGAGAGAGAGAGCACGGGGGGGGGTCCGAGTCGAGCGGGAGAGAGGAGAGAGAAAAGAAAGAGAAAAAAGAAAAAGAAGAAAAAAGAAAAGAAGGGAAAAAGAAAAAGGAAAAAGAGAAAAAGAAAAAAAGATGTGAAAAGAAATGAGGTCCAGTCCTCACTCCGGGAAAAAGAAACAAACCGCCAAAAGATTAAAACCACAAAAACAACTAAAAGAAATAAAACACAACCTCAAATAAATTAAAATAAATTAAAAACCGACTTTAAAAACGCAATTAAAATAAAATAAAATATCTGATATATTAATTAAAATAAAAAGAATTATTTCAGCGAAAATACACTTAAAAGCGGGTCATCACATCCTCCCCTCCTTAAAAACAATTTCGTCCTCGAAATTGCAAGATCACCACCAACTTAAACCAAGCCACACAAACGCACATGAACCAACTGAGACCAAGATTAAAATTACATACCTTCATCATTCAAACAAATATGGATATAGCTCCCTCATGTCCGCTGCTCGCTCCCAAGAGAAGTCTTGAGCTAACGGATCTCCCCAAGCCACTTTAACCAACGGTATCGTCTTGGACCTCAATTGTTGCTCCTTCCAATCCAAAATCTGCGACGGAACAACCTCGTAAGTGAGATCCGGTTGCAACTGAATACCTGCTGGGTCAACGAAACGTGGCTCTTGCTGCCCAAAGCTCTTCTTCAGGGATGATACGTGGAAGACATCATGAACATCCCCAAAATAATCCGGCAAAGCAACTCTATAGGCGACGGACCCTACCCTCTCCAGAATCTGAAAAGGGCCGACGTACCTCGGATCTAGTTTCCTTTTCTTACCAAAACGCTTAACACCTCTCATGGGAGAGACTTTAAGATAAACCCAATCACCAATTTCAAATGACAATTCTCTCCTCCTGGTATCAGCGTAGCTTTTCTGGCGACTCTGAGCTGCCGCCATTTTTTCTCTGATGATCCGGACTTGGCTTTGCATTTCCTGAATTATTTCGGGTCCAATTACCCTACTCTCCCCAACTTCATCCCAACACAAGGGTGACCTACACTTTCTTCCATAAAGAGCTTCATAGGGAGCCATCTGAATAGTCGCATGGTAGCTGTTATTGTAGGCAAACTCAATGAGCGGCAAATGATTTTCCCAACTCCCTTGGAATTCCAGGGCACAAGCTCTCAACATGTCTTCCAAGGTCTGTATGGTGCGCTCTGACTGGCCGTCTGTCTGCGGGTGATAAGCAGTGCTGAACTTCAACTTAGTACCCAAAGCTGCCTGCAAACTCTTCCAGAACTGCGATGTGAACCTCGGGTCTCGATCCGACACTATAGTCTTTGGTATGCCATGTAGCCGAACTATCTCTTTGACATACAAACGGGTCAACTTACCCAAAGAGTCGGTGTTGTTAACAGGCAGAAAATGAGCACTCTTCGTTAACCGGTCCACAATCACCCAAACAGAATTCTTCCCACTAGGTGTTCTCGGCAAACCCACTACGAAATCCATCGTGATGTCATCCCACTTCCACTCAGGAATAGGGAGGGGTTGGAGCATACCTGCAGGTCTCTGATGCTCGGCCTTTACCTGACGACACGTGTGGCATTTCTCCACATATAAGGCAACGTCCTTCTTCATTCCATCCCACCAGTAATTTTTCTTCAAGTCTCGATACATCTTTGTACTGCCGGGATGAACTGAATACGGGGCCGCATGAGCTTCCGCCATGATTCGTTCTTTGAAATCTGCGTCCTTCGGGATCACTCTGCGATCTCGGAACCGAAGTACCCCATCACTATCCATGCTATAGTGCAACGGCACTCGAGATTTTCGGACTCTTTTCCTGATGTTCAGCAGCTTCGGATCCTTTCTTTGGAGAACTTTCAATTCTTCAAAATCGGTTACCCGAAAGTCCAGAACCGAAGACAAAATCTCTACTTGCTGCGAACTCTCTATAAGGAGCCTTCTCATCCCATAAAGTAACGAATCCATTTCTGACGGTTCGGCTTCATCCTCCAAATGAGACTTCCGGCTCAAAGCATCAGCAACTATGTTAGCCTTCCCCGGGTGGTACTTGATCTCACACTGATAGTCACTGATTAGCTCTAGCCAACGCCTCTGCCTCATATTCAAATTTTTCTGGGAAAACAAATGCTTCAAGCTCTTATGATCAGTAAATACCTCACAAGCTTCCCCATACAAGAAATGCCGCCAGATCTTGAGTGCAAAAACAATCGCAGCCAACTCTAGATCATGCGTCGGATAATTCTTCTCATGGTCCTTAAGCTGACGAGATGCATAGGCTACAACCCGTCCTTCCTGCATAAGGACACAACCCAAACCGAACTTAGACGCATCACTGAAGACTACAAACGGCTTATGCGGTTCTGGGAGTGCTAACACTGGTGCCGTCGTCAGCCTGTTCTTCAATTCCTGGAAGTTTCTCTCACATTTCTCTGACCAAACAAATTCTGTATTCTTCCGAGTCAAAGCTGTGAGAGGTCCGGATAAGCGAGCAAAACCCTCTACAAACCTTCGGTAGTAACCGGCGAGCCCCAAGAAACTCCTGATCTCGCGTACTGTAGTTGGGCGTGGCCATGACAAAATGGCTTCTACCTTACTGGGATCAACTGCCACCCCACCCTGGGAAATTACATGCCCAAGAAATTTAACTTCTTCCAACCAGAACTCACACTTGCTGAGCTTGGCGTACAACTGGTGCTCTCTCAATTTCTCAAGTACCAGACTAAGATGATACACATGCTCTTCGATATCTCGGGAATAAATCAGTATATCATCAATAAATACTACCACGAAGGAATCCAGATAAGGTTGGAACACCCGATTCATCAAATCCATGAAAGCGGCAGGAGCATTAGCTAGCCCAAACGGCATCACTTTAAATTCATAGTGTCCATACCTCGACCTGAAGGCAGTTTTCGGCACATCCTGCTCTCTGATTCTCAGCTGGTAGTATCCCGACCTCAGATCAATTTTAGAGAACACCGCTGCCCCCTGAAGTTGGTCAAACAAGTCATCAATCCGCGGGAGAGGGTATTTATTTTTGATGGTCACCTTGTTCAACTCCCTATAGTCAATGCACATACGAAGGGTTCCATCTTTCTTTTTAACAAATAAAACTGGAGCACCCCACGGCGACGTACTAGGCTGAATAAACCCCTTCTCTACTAATTATTGCAACTGAGTCTTCAACTCTTTCAATTCAGCCGGTGCCATGCGGTAAGGAGCCTTATGCACAGGAGCCGCTCCAGGTTCCAAGTCTATAACAAACTCCATCTCTCGCACGGGGGGTAGTCCGGGCAAGTCATCCACAAACACATCGGGGAACTCTTCCACAACTGGAATGTCTGCCAAGGACTTCTTCTCAGACGGCGTGGACACCATCTGAACCAAGAATGCATCCGCTCCCCATGCAATCTCTCTTCTTGCCTGTATCGCCGATATAATCATCGGCTTTTCTTTTAATCTACTCCCCGCAAATTCCAGACAATCACCATCCGGAAGCTGAAAGCTAATTGTCCGACTTCTGCAATTAATAGTCGCAGAATATCAGTATAGCCAATCCATCCCGAGGATGATATCAAAACCCAACAGCTTGAATACCACCAGATCGGCATCCAAAAATCTTCCCTCAAAATTTAACGGGCATCCCAAAGCAACCTTGGAACACCACACCATCTCGCCATCGGGTAGCGCCACTACCATAGCCTTCGGCAACGGTTCCGTGACCAAGTTACACACCCGAGCAAACGTGGAAGACACAAACGATCGTGAAGCACCAGAATCAAACAAAGTACAAGCATAAAACTCATACAACCGGACTCTTCCTGAACCAAACACACAACCCATGAAATCCAAAAAAAAACAACGAAGAAACCAAATACACCAAAAATAAATCCAACTTAAAAGATTAAATTAATCCATACCTGTGATTACTCCAGCATCATGGGTCGCTGGTGCCTCATCGTCCACCTCTCCGGGCGTGACAGCATAAACCCGGGCTTGCACTGCTTGTCTCGGGTTGGTTCTTCCACCGTGTCTACCTCCACGGCTTCCTTGAGCTCTAACGGGGCAATCCCGAACTATATGTCCCACTTGACCGCACCGATAACACTGGGGTCCGCTACTCGTGCGACAGTCGCCCTCATGAGCTCTATTACAAACCCCACAAACAGGCATACGTCCTCCCATGCGAACACTGGAGGATGCTTGAGATCGGGTTCCAGTCCGCTGAACAAACTTCTGAGGCGAACCCGAGCTGCTTCCTTCACCAGAAAAACTCCGCCTCTTTTGCCCTGAAGGGGATCCCATACACAGATTATTTTCCCGCTCTATAAGGGTGGCCACATCCACTAACTCCTGAAAAGTGGATATCCGATGGCTGACCACCAATCGGCGTATATCAGGGCGTAGTCCCTCCTGAAAACGCTCAGCTCGCAGCTCCTCTGTGGCAACAAGATGAGGAGCAAACCGCTCAAGTTCTATGAACCTCCGGGCGTATTGTTCCACTGTTGCGCCCCCTTGGACCAGATTGGAGAACTCTCTTGCCTTTTGCTTTCTTACCGATGCGGGAAAGAAGCGGTCATTGAATTCCTTCTTGAAACGCTGCCAGGTCACCGCAGCGAAAGATCCCAGTTCAGCTTCCAACATCACCCTCCTGGTATCCCACCAATCAGAAGCGATACCTTGTAAGAGGTAGCTGGCATAGAGTACTTGTTGTGCTTCAGTGCATCCACACACCTCAAAGGTTTTCTCCAGATCCTTGATCCATTTCCCAGCCTGAAGTGGATCCTCATTCCCATTGAAGTGTGGAGTCCTATGCGCCAAGAAGCGCTCATAGGTGCATCCGGCTTGCACCATGCTACTGGACCCTCCTTGATACATCCAAGGCCCTCCCTGATATGGCCAGGGACCTCCTGGTTGTGGCCAATACATTCCCTGTGGCGGACAAGGCTCTCCTGACGGTGGATAGGGCCCTCCTGATGGTGGATAAGGCCCTCCTGATGGTGGCCAAGGACCCCCTTGTGGTGGCCAAGGTCCTTGTGGTGGCCAAGGCCCTGCCTGTTGTGGCCTAATATTCTGTTGCATGAACTCCGTCATCTGCCGAATTGCTTCGGCTATGGAGTCATCCCTGGATGTATTGTCTTGCGGTTCCTGAGTATTTTTCCTTGGTCTACCTGGTCTCCCCATAATTCTGTCACAACACCACTCTTGACCCTCCTTTAAGAAATCAAACAAAAACCATCATAAAACCAACAAAACAAAAACAGCACCACGCAGCGAGAAATAAAAGGAACCAGCATGCCAAAACATAACTAAATAAAACAAGCAAACAAACATAAACAAATAAAACAAATAAAACAACTATACTTAACATAATTTTAAAACACAACTTTAAAAACATTCTGGTACTACCTACGGGACTTGTGGTTTTACCCAGAGCCAAACGGCTCTGATACCACCTGTGACGCCCCCAAAATCCCCACGCCCGAACAGGGGGAAATTGAGACGTCCGGATGGTGACAACCCGGGTCACCACCCCAACGACGGGTGCCGAGTGTGTGCAAGGCAGCAAAAGTGTACAGAGAAACACGCAGCGGATAAGAAAGTCATAACTAAGTACCAGAATTTTTCTTAACATAATACAAGCTGTTTAAAACGTACATAGATAAAATATTACATATACCACAAATACAGTTTTAAACAAATAAAAAGATAACATCAGCAACCCGGCGGAGCCGCATCCTCGGGCTCAGCCTCTTCCTCCTCAACCTCATCTCCTGCACCAAAAGCTACGGAACCACGAATGGTACCGCAGGTAAGTAAAACCCAAACACTACCAGATAAAAACACATATAACTCAAACAAGATGCATGAAACATGCCCAATGCACAAACCCGTAAAACACAAGTTTTCCACGCACGCCAAAAGACACATTTGACATCTCAAACCATTATCCAATTTTAACCGTATGCACCATGACCTCCCCTAGGGGTCATCCGCACACCCTGGCTCCAGTGTCACACCGCAGAGTACCGCCACGCATGTGACACCCAACGAGCGATGCCCAGTTCCGCGCCCCGCGCGTGCGTAGCCAAGCATCCTCTAGCCCTCGCCAGCGAAGGGCCACGGAGTCGGTGAGTAGGCCGATGCCCGGTTCCGCGCCCGGCGCGTTCGTAGCCAAGCACCCCCTAGTCCCGCTCCCATTATCGCTTTCGATAACTCAGGGGACATCACTCAGTTTATTCCGCTCCCGAGTGACCAAAGGAGCTCCACCGAGATAATAACCCATCCCGGCTTGGGCTCGTGATACCCACGCACCCGCAACACACTCACGCCAAAACACAGGCTTTTCTCATAAACCCACAACACACGTGCATGCACCATGTAATGCCATAACAATGCACAATAAAATAATCCAATCACATAAATCAAATAATCAAGCAACTCCATCCTCCATCCATCCGACCCCCGAAACTCCTCGGACTCAGTCCGGAATCAACAACCAACAACAGATAATAAATAAATTGAATGAGCAATATATATTTAAATCTGAAAATAGGGTTTGGAAAATACTTACAGCGCTATACGGCAATTTTAGAAAACACGAGGCGTTGCAAACGGCGGAAAAACAGCAACGTCACAGTGAAATTTCACTGTGGCCGTGGGTCCGAAAAACCCACTTTTGAACGGGGACAAACTAGGACACGGGATTGATAGGGAATGGTCTAGAGGTGGTTGTGAAGCTATTGGAAGTGACGGACGGCCGTGGGTGGCGGCGGAATGGCCGGAAATGGCCGGATTACCCAAAACGGAAACTAAGCTCGTAGGAGCTGTTCCGGTGGTCGTTGGAGGCCGGAAATAGGTGGGTTAGGACGGCAAGGAGTCGGTGATGAAGTGGTGAAGAAATGGTGGCCGGAGGTGGAGCGACGGCGGCGGATCGGAGCAAAATCCGTGCGCCCTTTGGAAGCTTTTTCCGGCCAAATGGCCGGCCGGTTGGGGGTGGGTTTTGGAGGGAAGGTAGACCGGAAGGAGAGGAAGAGAATGGGACCGGTGGGAGGCCGAACGGTGGCCAGACGGCGGCGGTAGGGCTTAGGGAAGGTGACGCCGGCGTAGGGAGAGAGAGAGAAGAGAGAGAGAGCACGGGGGGGGTCCGAGTCGAGCGGGAGAGAGGAGAGAGAAAAGAAAGAGAAAAAAGAAAAAGAAGAAAAAAGAAAAGAAGGGAAAAAGAAAAAGGAAAAAGAGAAAAAGAAAAAAAGATGTGAAAAGAAATGAGGTCCAGTCCTCACTCCGAGAAAAAGAAACAAACCGCCAAAAGATTAAAACCACAAAAACAACTAAAAGAAATAAAACACAACCTCAAATAAATTAAAATAAATTAAAAACCGACTTTAAAAACGCAATTAAAATAAAATAAAATATCTGATATATTAATTAAAATAAAAAGAATTATTTCAGCGAAAATACACTTAAAAGCGGGTCATCACAAAGAAAGAGGAAGGAGAAAAAGAAAAAGAGAAAAAGAAAAGATGAGGAGAAGAAATGAGATACAGTCCTCACCTTAAGGATCCAGAAACTGATCAAACGAAAATAAATTTAAAAGCTATAAATTGAATAAAATAATCTAAACACAAACTCTAGCTAAAATATAATAAATAACTAGTAAAAACTAACAAAAAGTTTTAAATACAAAAATAAACTAAATTAAATTAAACAACAATTTAAAAACAAAATAATAATTAATATTAGGAAAGTACCTCAAAATAAATTTCACAACTAAATAAATTCAATTAAAGTGAATTTTAAAACAATGAATTAAATGAAATAGTTTAAACACAGTGACTTATAAAATAAATATTATAATTGAACAGTAAAATATTTTAAAATAAAGAGTACAATAAAATAAATAAAATCTAAATAAAAACACTACAATTCAATATTAATAACATAAAATAGTCAAAGCCCAACAATAAAATAATTCAAACTAGAGAGTAATTTAAATGTGAAGTAATTATTAATATTAAGAAAACACATTATTTAAATCTCACAACTTAAAAATCATAAAACAATACAACAAAAAATACGTTTAATTTAAAATAAAAGAACCACTAATTATAATCATTTTAAATAATCATTCAATAAAATACATGTAAACGGAGTATCACAGAGATGAAAAATATAATTATTAATATTGTCATTTCATTATGAAAAATTCTAATTAAAGATCCTTAGTACACCACACTTTATCTATACGTGATATAATTTGATTTGAAAAATAAATTTTAAAAATTAAATTTTACGTACAAATCAAATTTTGCCACGTGGATGTTGTGTCAGGTAAATGTCTTTACTATTATCTTTTCATATGGGTCTCATATTTTATTCATATTTTTCAAATCGATTATGCTGTGATTGTACAATTCACGATTGTAAATATATTTTATTATATAATAAACATTAATAATTCTGTACTTATATATATTCAATAGAAAACTTCAGTATATAGCAAGAGGGTTTCATTTTTCTCTTTAATTTAATATTGTTTATGAGGGGAAATTATTCAAATTAAGTACATAAGCCAAGTATTGAACACCCACGTAAAACTTCAACGGCTCTTAACTTTTACTATTCCTCTTACTTTTGTGCTTTTGATAATTAACGATCCACTTAAACTTGTCGAGAAGTAATAGTACTGCTTGCTAGCCAATGACCACTTGTATAAACGTACGCACATACGTTTCATCTCAAGATATTTTGGTCTACAATAAAACATTTAATGCGAATACATCTTTTTCGGTTCAAGCTTTTATCATTTGTGATGAAATATTTCGTCGAAAATTAGGCATTATTTGCGACAATTTCCCCATTTGCCGTAAAACAGGATTTAAGACCAGCTGACATTTGCGACCACTGTGTGGTGATTAAAAATCGCCACAAAAACTTATTTCCGGATATTTAATTTTGTGATTTTGTCCGGTGATGGAAAAAGCCATCTTAATGTTGCGTAAAATGTAAATAGCAACATATATATATATATATATACTAGTCGAGGTGTAACGTGCGATGCACGTTTGCTTCGTTGCATTGTTTGATTAATTTACAGGAATTTGTCAGCAAAAATATTATACAGATATACACAACAAAATAAGTTTGTTTTTTTGTTTTGCTGTTATTCTAACTCAGGGCCGTATTGGATGGGACTGATTGAAATAACATTGAAGTTTTTGTGTCTTTGTTGGTTGAACACTTCTGGGTCTACAGCAACTTGAATCATCCATTGATTTTCTGAACACTCTGCTGCCATTTTTTCTATAAATGGTAAATGTTCCTGTGTATTAAAACAGTATTATTTGTTATTGTTATATATAGTTGAATTATTTTAGGTATAATAAAAGTTATATTTTAAAGGAGAAATAATATTTTTTTGTTTAAAATGAAAATATAGTAAAAATAAAAAAAGCTTCTTCTGCAAGTTCACCGAACATAACAGCTGGTAATTTTCCTGTCTCATCGTCAACTTCAATATATGCTCGACAACTATAAAGAGTCAGAGTATTGTTTTTTGTAAGTATTGATAAAATTAATATATGAGAAAATTTTGAAATGAATTATAAATTGTTGAAATGTAAAGAATGTGTACCGTGGTTCAGCAATACTTTGATGTTTGCAGTGATAACAAAGGAAGCTTTCATTTTGCTTATGGCCAGTTCCTTTGTTACAATTGGTGCATGACATATAGAAGAAGATTTGTTGCAAATTTATGATATTTATCTTTCCTTTGATCCAGAATTTTGCTTTCTATATGATATTAAAAATGATATTTTATATGATAAGAAGGAATATAAATTTAAAGATAATGTTAGGAAAAGTTATTTACCTCCATTGGTTGTAAACTTTTTAATAATGCAGCAACGTCGCAATTTTTTGTTATTTGTCGAATGCCAACCGAGGATAAAGGTACAGGTGGATATTTTAATGATCTTGCAATTATAGTTTCAAGTCTTGAATCATTAATTGCAACCCTTAAGAAAGAAAAAAAAAATTATGATTGGAATGTTTATAGTAGAGATGTATGAATGAAAAATTTTGTAAGTAATATGAATTACCATCTTTGCAGTGGTTTTGCCTCGGGAATAACAGGGTTGATTGTAAATGAACTTGTTGGTCGAGATGAAAGAGACAGTCCTGTTTCATCAACATAGATAATTATTAATTAAAAAATATAAGATTTAAAACAGTAAATAAGAATTTGAATTATTAAAATTACCATTGTAAGAGCGAACTTTTAGTTTTGTTGCAAGTATAATCGGTTTTGTTTCGATTATATCTGAAATTTTTTGGCATTCATCTTGAACGAAACGACCCCACATAGTCAATGAGATTGGATTGAAGCTATGACATAAAAATGAGGAAAATCAGTAAAAAATATATAAAATGAAAATTATAAAGTAATTATAAAAGATTAAAGATGGAAATAATTTTTTACCTTTGATCTATGACATACATTTCTTGAAGAGTAGCTGGTCCATTTGTTAATGTTATTTCTTTAGGGGCTTTTATATGAAGGGCAACTGCTAAGAGGTCTGATTAAAAACATTTAAATTATTAGTTATTGATGAAAAAAAGATTTTAAAATAAAATAGTAAATTACCTATTTCTGCAATTGAATCTTTATAAGCATCCAATTCATCAATGGGAATCAGGTTGTACTTTGGTATTTGAACCTGATCTTCATTTTCTGGTATTTCTTCAATGATTGTTTTTGCGTTTATAACCCATTGATATTGATGTGAGTCCATTCTATATTTAGGATCCAGTAGCTTTACATATGCATTAATAATATAGTAAGATTGAAAAATATGCAAAGTGTCTTCCCTTGAATCAACATCATTTCCAAATATTGTTGCTTGTAGAGGATTTCCCTGTGCCATATAAGAAAGTGTAAGTTGTTAGTATTTATAATAAGCAAGAAATTTGTTTTTTAAAAAAGTAACAAAAAAATTTATGATGAAATATAATTATATCAAAAATGTAAGAAATGGTATATAAAATGTGTGTATATATGGTAAATAGGTAAAAAAGTGTTGTACCTGTTCATCAACCAACATTAAATTTTGGTACTTGACTGATGAGTGTTGGCTAGTTCGTTTGGGAGATTTTTCAACTACAAGCATTTTGATTTTCTAATCCCTTGTCTTTGGAGTAATATCTTTGATTGATGTATAAGTGGTCCGCATTTTGAAAGCTAATAAATTGGAAATAAATGAAATTTATAAGTATAAAGAACAAGAAATGTAATTAAGTAAACAATGGAATAAAAAGTAAAAAAAAAAATTGATATGTATTAATTACTTAATAACAATGGAGTAGTAAAAGATTCAAAATTCAAAATTGAAATTATAACAAATATTTAATTTATTTATAATAGTTAAAATTAAATTTTAATATTTTATTTTTTTACCTGTGTAACATCAATCAGAGGAGGCTAATGTTAATACTTCTGTGTAGACAATATTTTTTGTGTAGTTTTTTTCTGGTTGATCAGTTGAGATTGGTCGTATCAAAATCTTGACTGCAGAAATAGTCTTAGCTCTTGATAAAGCTACATATAATTGTCCATGTGAAAAGACTGGATGAGGTAAGTATATTCCAACAAAATCCAATGTCTGTCCTTGTGATTTGTTTATACTCATTGCAAAGCTTAGTTTAACAGGGAATTGAGTTCGCTTGAATGGAAAACCGCTGTTTTCATCAGGACTTGGTAAAAATGGAATTCTTGGAATAAAAACTTTTTTCCCGCTGTGATGACCAACTACAATTTCTGCGTGAATAACATTACGATCAAAATTGCGACAGATTAGCCGTGTTCCATTGCATAGTCCTTCTGAAGGATTGATGTTTCTTAATAACATGATTGGGCAATTTTCTTTCAATAGTAACTCATGTGGAGGAAGTCCATTTGGTGTTAAAGTATGTAAGAAGTCTTCCATGATTGCCTGCTCAGATGCATCAATTGATTCATCAAAACTGTAATATTGTTTTAACTCCCCAGGAAATCTTTGGATCAGCAAAGTGTTTATTTCTTCAACATAATTGTTCTTTGGTGTCAATATAGCTCGATTCATCATGTTTGAAATATTTGTTGAATAGTCAGAAATATCATGAAACACAGCATCTATTAAACGATCCAAAGAAGCAGCATCATTTTCATGTGGAATTAACATGGCTGTAGGAATCTTGACATGTTCATTAATTGTAATTGGTGGTAGCCCATTCCCTAAATCCAATATGTATCTTGAAAAGTTTGGATCTAGTCTTGCTCGCATATTTTCAGTCAAATAAATTTTTGTCAATTTAGGCCATATGTAGGAAGAAACCAAGCTAGCATCAATTTGTTGTTGTCTTGTTCCTTTTGGGACCACAGGTAGAATTTGATGAAAATCTCCACCAAAGACAATAACTTTTCCACCAAAAGATAATTCTGAATCATTAATATCTTTTAGCATTTTATCTAATGCTTCTATGGATTCTTTTTTAGACATTGGAGCTTCATCCCATATAATCAACTTCGCTGTTTGTAGTAATCTTGCAAGTCCACTTTGTTTACTGACACTGCATGTTGAATTTTTGTCGACATTTAATGGAATTTTGAATCGTGAATGTGCAGTTCGACCGCCAGGTAAGATTGATGCTGCAACACCAGATGAAGCAGTTGCAAGAGCAATTAGTTGTTTTTTTCTTATTGTAGCAAGGAGTGCCTTGTATAAAAATGTTTTTCCTGTTCCACCAGGACCATCAATAAAGAATGCAGCAGCTTGATTTGATAAAACTTTTTGCAAGATTGAATTGTAAGCATGTTGTTGTTCGCTGTTAAGCAGTGTTGATGCATGAAGATCTTCTTCTGGTATTGGAATAGCCAATTCGTCGTCAATTTCTCTAGATAGAAATCCATCTTCATCAAAATCAATGTTTTGGTCAATAAGATGGAAGGAATTAATGTCTTTACCCATTGATTCAAGGATTGTGGAGATAGAGTGTAAAGTTTCAGTTCTAACATTTGATGAAGAACATCCAATTAATTGGAAATCAGCAGACATATCTCGTTCAAAGCGTTCCCAAAGATCTCTTGGATTTGTTGGATTGCAATAAACCAAAATTGTTGCGAATAGTCTTCTTAAACTGAAAGGCATTTGATAAAAAGAGGCTTCATATAAGCATTCTTCCAAGCTATTATCTCTTTCCAATAAACCATGCATGGTTGCTGCCTCTCGAAATGTGGGAGCCAAAATACCATTTACAGTCTTAAGATGTTGAAATGATAGAGGACCTCTTATATGATTTAATAATATTCGCAGATAATACCTTTCTCCTTCAAAAGGATTTGCTGTAACAATTCGACCTATCACAATTTGTTTCTTTCGAACAGTCCACATTTTGTATTGCTGACTCCAAACATAGAATTCAGGGAATTCTCTATATAATAATTTTCTTGCATTTTGATCAACTTGATTTGTTGCGAAGAATTCTGTTAGCATTGATTTTGCTGAAAGATCAGAGTTCATCACATTTGTTAAGTTTTCATGAGCACGGAAAGTCACCTGGTGTTGATTTTCAAGATGTAAATGTAGACTATAAACTGCAGGATGAACTTCATTGACAATAAATCCAAATATTCTCCACATTGCCTCTGGTGGGGCAATCCATCGAGCTGATTGAAATCGTTCAATTTCGTCAATTTGATGAATGCTTTGTTCAGGAACTAAATTGAATGCAACACGATCATGGCCTTTATAAATGTATTTGTAGAGATACTTGACAGCTTTAATTGTAGAACATATCTCGACATTGATATGGCAATCAAACATTGCAACTAAATAAGGGTTATATTGTGACGCCCCCAAATCCCCACGCCCGAACACGGGGAAATCGAGACGTCCGGATGGTGACAACCCGGGTCACCATCCCATCGACGGGTGCCAAGTGTGTGCAAAGGCAACAAATGTGCACAAGAAACACGCAGCGGATAACGAAAGTCATAACTAAGTACCAGAATTTTTCTTAACATAATACAAGCTGTTTAAAACATACTTAAATAAAATATTACAAAACACAAATACAGTTTTAAAACCATAAAAGAAAGCATAACATCAGCAACCCGACGGAGCCGCATCCTCGGGCTCAGCCTCCTCCTCCTCATCCTCCAAACCTGCACCAAAAGCTACGGAACCAAAAATGGTTCCGCAGGTAAGTAAAACCCAAACACTACCAGATAAAAACACATAGGACTCAAACAAAATGCATGAAACATGCCCAATGCACAAAGCCCATAAAACCTGATTTTCCACACACGCCAAAAACCCATTTGGCCCAAAAACATATCCTTTCCGAAAAACACGCCAAAAGTCCATTTGGCCCAATATCTTGCCGGAAGTCCATCCGGCCCAATATCTCGCCAGAAGTCCATCTGGCCCACGCCAAAAGTCCCATTTGGCCTCATAAACCATTATCCAATTTTAACCGTATGCACCATGACCTCCCCTAGGGGTCATCCGCACACCCTGGCTCCAGTGTCACACCGCAGAGTACCACCACGCATGTGACACCTAACAAGCGATGCCCAGTTCCGCGCCCCGCGCGTGCGTAGCCAAGCATCCTCTAGCCCTCGCCAGCGAAGGGCCACGGAGTCGGTGAGTAGGGCGATGCCCGGTTCCGCGCCCGGCGCGTTCGTAGCCAAGCATCCCCTAGCCCCGCTCCCGTCATCTCTCTCGACAACTCAGGGGACATCACTCAGTTTATTCCGCTCCCGAGTGACCAGAGGAGCTCCACCGAGATAATAACCCATCCCGGCTTGGGCTCGTGATACACACGCACCCGTAAAACCACTCACGCCAATACACAGGCTTTTCACACATGAACAAAAACACACGTGCATGCACCATGAAATGCCATATCAATGCATAATAAAATAATCCAACAATATAAATCAATAAAACAAGTAACTCCGTCCTCCATCCATCCGACCCCCGAAACTCCTCGGACTCAGTCCGGAATCAACAACCAACAACAGTAAAATAATTGAATGAGCAATATATATTTAAATCTGAAAATAGGGTTTGGAAAATACTTACAGCGCTATACGGTATTTTTAGAAAGCTCGCGGCGTTGCAAACGGCGGAGGAAAAGCAACGTAATAGTGTAATTTACACTGTGTCCGTGGGTAATAAATTACCCATTTTTGAACGGGGACAAACCAGGGCTTAGGATTGATAGGGAATGGTTTAGGGATGATTGTGAAGCTATTGGAAGTGGTGGTTGGCCGTGGGTGGCGGCGAAAATGCCGGAAATAGGCCGGAAAACTCAAATCGGAAAGCAAGCTCGTAGGAGCTGTTCCGGTGGTCGTTGGAGGCCGGAAATAGGTGGGTTAGGACGGCAAGGAGTCGGTGATGAAGTGGTGAAGAAATGGTGGCCGGAGGTGGAGAGACGGCGGCGGATCGGAGTAAAATCCGTGGGGAAAGAAATGGCTCTTCCGGCCAAACGGCCGGCCGGATGGGGGAGATATTTGGTGGGAAGGTGCGCCGGAGGGAGGGGGTTCGAACGAGACCGGCGGCGAGCCAAATGGTGGCCGGACGGCGGCGGTCTGGGCAGAAAACAGTTCCGGCGACAGGGGCAAAAACAGAGCAGGTGCAGCCACTTCCGGCGGCTCTCGAAAGCAAACGGCTGGTCCGATGGCTCTGAAAATTGGTGGGGATGATCTATGGTGGAAGGGGAAGAGAATGGTGGTGACGGTGCATCAAACGGTGGCCGGACGGCGGAGAACCGGCCGGTCAAAGGGGCAGCGACGGGATGGATAAATGAGAGAAAAACGCACGGGGAGGGGTCGACGCACGGAAAGAAAAAGGGAGGAAAAAAAAGAAAGAAAAAGAAAAAGAGAGAAAAGAGAAAAAGAGAAAAGGGAAAAGAGAAAAGAAAAGATGTAGGAAATAAATGAGGTCCAGTCCTCACTCCGGAAACCAAAACAGATCCGCCGAAAACTAGATTAAAATCGTAAAACTAAATAAATTAAACACAACATCCAATAAATAAAAAAAAAACTAATTTAAAACACAATAATTTAAAATAAATAAACCAATATATTAATTAAATTAAAAACAACCATTCAGTGAAAATACACTCAAAAGCGGGTCATCACATCCTCCCCTCCTTAAAAACAAATTTCGTCCTCGAAATTTGCAAGATCAACTACCAGCGCCAAAAAGATACCATAAACAACTCCGATTATACTTGAGAAAATCATACCATAAACCATTTCCACACAAGTATGAAGAATGCACTTCCTAAAAATACTCCTATAAGCAACTCCATCATATTCGCACTAATCTCCCAGAAATGCATCACGTCTAGAACTCTTAAAGCGGGCACGCCAACCGAAATCACCATATCTTGGTAATCTAGTAGTCACTTCCAAAATAAATCATCAATAACTATCATTTGCACAACTAAAATATTACCCTCCAATTACAAGTACCTGCTCGAAATTTCGAGTCGTCACTAATTACCCAAATTCAGCACAAAATTTAAATACCTAACTATCTCCAAAAATCACGTTTCCGTGCGCACTCTGATAACCCGCCAAAATGCAAAAGACTATATCCTCATAAATTAACACCCTTGAATACAAGTTAACTCTTAACACCTGAAAGCAAGAAAATCCTTTATCACATTTTGATAGAAAATATAGTCTCCCAAAATCATGAATTATCACCCCTATCCTTCAATTATCTCTAGCTACCTTAATCAAATCAAAATTCCGCAATGACACCCATGATCATCAACAAAAAGACAATATCAATCAATTGCAACTTCCAAATTAAAACAAGCAACATTACCTCCAATACGCCAATCTCATCTAAGATAGAGAACATAAGGCTCGGATCCATCCCGACCAACTAATAAAGCACCTATAACACCTACCCAACAACTTACACTTTCAAGATCATCACCTAAATTCTAAATATCGTCTAATTTAGAGATGACTAAGTTCACTACTAACCGCGATTGAATTCACCATAACCTTAATGAACCCTTCTTGAAAACTCACTCACCTACTTCCATTCCCATAACTCTAGTAGTAGCACGACTATTTCCTTCAATTGTATACAAAATCAAATCTCAAGATAGGCCATGTTGTTCAAATCTCCAATCCATCCAAAACTATTAAACAACATTCAAGGATCCTACTGCTTTATTACTTCATACATATGATCATGCTACCCGCCTTTGATGCATAAGTTTCAACTTCCAAAATTTTCAAGATTACATACCACACATGGCGACCTAACAACTCCTTTCAAGTTAAATAACCATATCCCCAATTCTCCCAACTAGATACTTGATCTCCAAAGAAAAGTATAGCCTCACCAATTTAAATTCCTGTGTGACCTCAAGTCACAATTAATTCTCTAAGATAGTCTCCACAATAAATGCCAACTATCACTCCAATTGGTAACCCACTTCAACTGTACACTCCGATCAACTCACTAAGAACTCGAAGTTAAAATCTATTGAATTTAATACTATCACATCTAATCCATTTTCAGTACTCACCAAAGCCATTTCTCTCAAGCCCAAAAAGAGACTAGGATTTGTACTCTCCGAAATCCATACGCACTTACCATTACTACTTATCGATCTCATGTACTCTTAGCCAACACCACAAATCATTCAAACGTACAAGTGATCCATTATCACATTTCCATCACCTAGACTTATATCCTCAACTCAACAAGAATCATTCCTGAATCTACTCAACTTATATCCTTAAATCAGCAACTAGCCATTGCTTAAAGTTTGGTACCAAGAATGACCTTAAACCTGCTAAGAATCCATTTCCAAAAGTCTACGGATCGTATAGCCTCAAATTCAATCATATTCAATACCAATACAAAATCTACTATTTCCAACACCCTGATGGACCTATATCTTTCGAAACGATAAAATCATTTCCTAAAATCTACTACTACAACCTCGAGTTAACAATAATTATTTTCTAATTTAACTCGATATCTTCAATCCCCAAAGAAATACACGAACTAGGTCATTACCTCCAATCCTCAAAGGAATCTACTCTAGAAAATTTTCATATCAATAACTCAACTCTAATCAACCTCATTTTTAATGATTACAAACTAATCACTCACTAGAGTAGATCAAGCTACAGCACTAAGTCTGTAAAACTAAGAACTCAATTCTCATTATAAATCAGTCCTTCGACTCTGCAATTCTAAAACCTTTAATCAAATAAGAATCATCTTCCGGAACTTCAAGATCAAGGAACTTACATCCCATAATAGAACAATCGACTCCCAAATCTTTCAAATTCTAAAACATTAATAGATAATAAATCATTTTCTGAAATTCTCAAGATTGGTGGTTTTAATCCAAATCATTCACCTTAAAAGCTTGTAAAATCTAAAGCCCCAATTGCCACCAAATTACTCATCTGAATCACGAAATTTACCACTCGAAATTTAATTATTCCCCCCCAAAACTTGTCGAGCTTAACACCTTAATTACCATAAACTTATATTCCTAAAATCTATAAGGCCCCAAACTTTAAAACTTTGCTGAAATCTCATACAATCTAACATCGAAATTTGTTGAACTTACAACCTACTACGTTATAGACCACTTCATAAACTCCACGGAACCAAAGAACTCAATTATTCTACTTCCCTAAAAGATCACCTAGATCATGCTATTCTCTCCAAGCCTCGATAATAAAAACAAACCACACAAGGCGTTCATCACTAAAGATTAGATTAGACCCCTACCCGCCATGACTCCAACATTCTGAGTCTCCGCAGCCTCGCCTCCCACGGTACCAAGAGTCACTGCGTACATTCGAGCCCGACCTAAAAGCCTCTGGTTAGTTCTACCACTGCGACGAGCTCCACGGCTTTCTTGAACTCGACTAGGGCACTCACCCACATGGGCTCTATTACAAACTCCGCAAATCGGCACTTGTCCTTCCATACTAACACTTGAGGACGCTTGCAGTCGAGTTCCGGTTCGCTGAACAAATTCTAAGGAAAACCCGAACTACTTCCTTCACCAGAAAAACTCCGCCTCTTGTGTCCTAGAGGGGAGCCCATACTCAAGTTATGCTCTCGCTCCACAAGAGTGGCCACATCCACTAAATCCTGAAAAGTTGTAATCCAGTGGCAAACTACCATTTTGCATAAATCTGATCGCAAACCTTACATAAAATTCCCTTAAACACATCCTTAAAGTTCGTTGAACCTACACTCTCCTATCCTATAGCCTCGCTACATAAATTCTACAAAACCTCGACCTCAATCATCTTAAGCGACTTCAAGCTAATTCCTCTCCTCATTGCTACGTGAGTTCCCACCTTACAAAGATTGCCTAAACCATGACAGTCCCTTCAGACCTCAACATCATACAAGCAAACCACATCGCTAAAAATTCAAACCTACTACACTAAATGTTCATGCCTAATAATAGTATCCTCGATTATACCGCCTTCCTGCCACAACACAACCCTTGACCCCTTTTTAAGAAAAACAAATAAAACCAACAACATAAAACCAAAAACACAAAACCACATGGCAAGAAACGAAAGAAACCAGCTCGCAAAAACATAACCAAATAAATAAAACAAGCAAACAAGCTCAAACAAATAAAACAAAACAAATAGCAACTTTACTAAACATAAATTTTAAAACACAACTTAAAAAAACATTCTGGTACTCCCTACGGGACATGTGGTTTTACCCAGAGCCAAACCGCTCTGATACCACCTGTGACGCCCCCAAATCCCCACGCCCGAACACGGGGAAATCGAGACGTCCGGATGGTGACAACCCGGGTCACCATCCCATCGACGGGTGCCAAGTGTGTGCAAAGGCAACAAATGTGCACAAGAAACACGCAGCGGATAACGAAAGTCATAACTAAGTACCAGAATTTTTCTTAACATAATACAAGCTGTTTAAAACATACTTAAATAAAATATTACAAAACACAAATACAGTTTTAAAACCATAAAAGAAAGCATAACATCAGCAACCCGACGGAGCCGCATCCTCGGGCTCAGCCTCCTCCTCCTCATCCTCCAAACCTGCACCAAAAGCTACGGAACCAAAAATGGTTCCGCAGGTAAGTAAAACCCAAACACTACCAGATAAAAACACATAGGACTCAAACAAAATGCATGAAACATGCCCAATGCACAAAGCCCATAAAACCTGATTTTCCACACACGCCAAAAACCCATTTGGCCCAAAAACATATCCTTTCCGAAAAACACGCCAAAAGTCCATTTGGCCCAATATCTCGCCGGAAGTCCATCCGGCCCAATATCTCGCCAGAAGTCCATCTGGCCCACGCCAAAAGTCCCATTTGGCCTCATAAACCATTATCCAATTTTAACCGTATGCACCATGACCTCCCCTAGGGGTCATCCGCACACCCTGGCTCCAGTGTCACACCGCAGAGTACCACCACGCATGTGACACCTAACAAGCGATGCCCAGTTCCGCGCCCCGCGCGTGCGTAGCCAAGCATCCTCTAGCCCTCGCCAGCGAAGGGCCACGGAGTCGGTGAGTAGGGCGATGCCCGGTTCCGCGCCCGGCGCGTTCGTAGCCAAGCATCCCCTAGCCCCGCTCCCGTCATCTCTCTCGACAACTCAGGGGACATCACTCAGTTTATTCCGCTCCCGAGTGACCAGAGGAGCTCCACCGAGATAATAACCCATCCCGGCTTGGGCTCGTGATACACACGCACCCGTAAAACCACTCACGCCAATACACAGGCTTTTCACACATGAACAAAAACACACGTGCATGCACCATGAAATGCCATATCAATGCATAATAAAATAATCCAACAATATAAATCAATAAAACAAGTAACTCCGTCCTCCATCCATCCGACCCCCGAAACTCCTCGGACTCAGTCCGGAATCAACAACCAACAACAGTAAAATAATTGAATGAGCAATATATATTTAAATCTGAAAATAGGGTTTGAAAAATACTTACAGCGCTATACGGTATTTTTAGAAAGCTCGCGGCGTTGCAAACGGCGGAGGAAAAGCAACGTAATAGTGTAATTTACACTGTGTCCGTGGGTAATAAATTACCCATTTTTGAACGGGGACAAACCAGGGCTTAGGATTGATAGGGAATGGTTTAGGGATGATTGTGAAGCTATTGGAAGTGGTGGTTGGCCGTGGGTGGCGGCGAAAATGCCGGAAATAGGCCGGAAAACTCAAATCGGAAAGCAAGCTCGTAGGAGCTGTTCCGGTGGTCGTTGGAGGCCGGAAATAGGTGGGTTAGGACGGCAAGGAGTCGGTGATGAAGTGGTGAAGAAATGGTGGCCGGAGGTGGAGAGACGGCGGCGGATCGGAGTAAAATCCGTGGGGAAAGAAATGGCTCTTCCGGCCAAACGGCCGGCCGGATGGGGGAGATATTTGGTGGGAAGGTGCGCCGGAGGGAGGGGGTTCGAACGAGACCGGCGGCGAGCCAAATGGTGGCCGGACGGCGGCGGTCTGGGCAGAAAACAGTTCCGGCGACAGGGGCAAAAACAGAGCAGGTGCAGCCACTTCCGGCGGCTCTCGAAAGCAAACGGCTGGTCCGATGGCTCTGAAAATTGGTGGGGATGATCTATGGTGGAAGGGGAAGAGAATGGTGGTGACGGTGCATCAAACGGTGGCCGGACGGCGGAGAACCGGCCGGTCAAAGGGGCAGCGACGGGATGGATAAATGAGAGAAAAACGCACGGGGAGGGGTCGATGCACGGAAAGAAAAAGGGAGGAAAAAAAAGAAAGAAAAAGAAAAAGAGAGAAAAGAGAAAAAGAGAAAAGGGAAAAGAGAAAAGAAAAGATGTAGGAAATAAATGAGGTCCAGTCCTCACTCCGGAAACCAAAACAGATCCGCCGAAAACTAGATTAAAATCGTAAAACTAAATAAATTAAACACAACATCCAATAAATAAAAAAAAAACTAATTTAAAACAAAATAATTTAAAATAAATAAACCAATATATTAATTAAATTAAAAACAACCATTCAGTGAAAATACACTCAAAAGCGGGTCATCACATATATGGAACAACCCAACGATTATCCAAATCATGGCCTCTAATTCTGGCTGTTCTTCCATTGTTGGAGCGTCTGTATATCGGAAAGCAATCATTTCCAATAACAGTGTTTGAAACAAAATGTTTTGGGTAATTATTTTTGCAACAACCATTTTTTTTCATGCATATATTTGCTGGATTTAGATCTCCGCATGGTCCATGCATCATATGTTTGATAACAGCTGTATAAAGATGTAAGTTGTTGTCTTTGTCAGGTAATTCAGCAGATACGATCTCATCAAAAGATTCTGGTGTATATAATTTCCAATCTTGATGCAATATAATCAGAAAATGAGCATGTGGAAGTCCTCTCTTTTGGTGTTCAATAACATATACATATGCTGAGATTTTTCCAAATATTTCTTGCTTGAATAATTGATACTTCAGGTCTTCTAATTTTGCTTTAAAAACTCGAGCAATTAAGTCAGGCCGATTTTGAGTTTCTTCATGTGGTTGCAATTCATTTGAAATCTCTTTCCAGTTCGGATTGCAGGTCATTGTCAAAAAAATATCTGGTTTGCCATATCGTTGAACTAAAGTCATTGCTTCCATATATCTTTTCTTCATATCTCTTGGGCCTCCAATAAAAGATGAAGGCAAAATTATACGCTTGCCAATTCTAGAAGCATTTGTTTCTCCAAGATCGATGCTATCAACAATACCTTGATATAATTCAGATCGAATGTGTTGTTGATTGCAGCGAAAATAATCTAGTCTTGAAGTTTCTATCTTCACGTACATATCAACAACAAATTGTTGAAGAAGTCGACCAGAGATTAGAAGAATAGATTTCAAATTTTCTCTGATTTGTAACTTGTAACAATAATATTCACGGCAAGAAACAGTTGGATCTTTTCTTTTTCGGTTTAAAACTACAGGAGTGATAAGAAATTATTTAAAAAATTGTATAATAAATATGCTAATAATAAGTTTTAACACAAAAAAGATAGTGTAAAAAATTTAACCTTGTTGTTCTCTTCTGAGTAATTGTTCTGCTGATGTTGATTGGTGAGGATTGAGTAATTCAGCTGTGGAATTATTGGTAGATACAGATGCACTTCTTTTGTTGATTCTTTGTATGCCTTGGTGCCATCCAATATCACCAAAAGGAAATAGCAATGGATATTGAAGCGGATCATAACAACCAAAATAATATTGAACTAAATGACTCCCACCAATATGGTTAAATACAAAGATGTCACGAGGTGTTGAATGTTCTGAATCATCGTTTTCAACCCAAATTGCTGCAACTTCTGATGATGTTGGGGCGTTAAACACCCGTTGATCCAAACCAGGATTTGATTTTATACAGATTTTTTGATACTCTAAATTTGGTAAATCACCAATAGATCGGAAAAATGTAGAATATGGATTTACACGAAGGATATCCATAAGTTGAGCAATAATAAAAGGATTCATTCTGATTGAATCAACAATGCGATTCTCAAATTCATGTTCAGTGTCATAAAAATATAGCTGCAAGTTAGAAGGTTGACCATCTGAAGGAACTAAATTGGGAAGATAATGATAAATCTGGCCTTGAGCTCGAAATGTATAGATTCCTCTATTTCTTTGGCATAGATTTCTGTCAAACTTAACTCCAAAAGATGTGAAAGCAAATTTGTTGTTATACGTCCGAACATATGTCCGAAATTGTATAGATTCAGCAGTATTTGAAACGAACAAGTTATAAAGTTGATCTGGAACATCATTTGTTGCCAAAGAAATTGATCCGTCGGCACAGCAAAAACTATTTGTTTCATGAAAGAATCTCTTTGCTTTGCAATGTTTACAAGGTGGCACATTTGGTAAAAAATTAGCTTCAACTGGAACATTTTGTAATATTTGTCTATGCACAACATTATGACGATGTGATCTGCCTATTAAGTTGGGGTAAAAAAAAAAACATAAAAAATTTCAATAAAAATAATTGAATTACTAAATTTCAATCAATATTATATGTGTACATAAAATTGAAATGTAACATTATTAAGAAATTAATTATATTTTAACTTCTTACCAAAAACAGATCTTGGTCGAACTCTTTGAGAACTTGATTCTGATTGATCAACAAGAACTGCCTATTTTGTAAAAAAACTAATTATTTAATAAAAACAGTAAAATAAAATATATAAGGAAAAATAAATAAAGTTTATAAACCTGTTGCAGTGTAACTTGTTTGAAAAGTTGAATTGTCTCTATTGGTGCATTTGTTGATGTTTCTTGCAATAAATCTATAGAGCAGTTTGACGTTGCTGAAGAATTGAATAAGATATTTGATTCTGCAGATTCTTCGGGATTTCCACCAATGATATTAACGTTTGAATATACGCTAGTTTCTTGGGAAGAGGTCATTCTAACAATGTTAAAATTACGGCCAGAAAGTCTGGGTCTTTTTCCATGAACTTGTTGAACATTAGAATTTTGAATATCACGAATAGATTGGAGATGATCATCTAATGTATCATCAACTGATATAATCATTTGATCAGCATCAGATGGTATTGAATCTTCTAGATGAATGATATTTCTTTTACAACTTTGTTTCTGAATACATTTTTCTTTTGTTCTTTGTATGAATTCAGCATTTTTGTCTTCTGGAAAATCTTCAGATGACATTTTTGTTTGTTGATTGTTTCTGAAAAAGAATTTTATTTAATTATTTGTTTAAGTAAAGATTTTATAATTAACAAGTATAATTTCATGATAAATTATGTTAACAAAGCAAATCATAAATTGAAAATTTTATATTGCTACAAAGTAAATAGTAAATTAACGAATAATTAGAATTTAATCTAAAATATTTACAAAGTGATTTAATTTAAATTTTCCTAAATATTTGTTAAATAAAAAATAAAAGAATATATAATAAATATGTTTATGTGTATATATTTTATATCAATAATTATTATGCAAAATAACAAACAGTTAAAAAAAAAGACGTAGTTTAAAGCATGAATTAAACAAAATAAAGAATTTTTAATATGCATAACAATAAATACTTACAGTTTCTTTAGCTAGCACAAAATAAGATTTGCTGAATTTGTATCTTTCAGTTGAGAATGTAATCCCTATGTTTGATAAGAAAAAGAAAAAGTTATGTTATTTTTTTGAAATCATCACTTTTTATAAAATTTATAAAGGGAACAAAATGTTTTAAATTGTTGTGATTTATTTTGATGAAAAACAATATAATAAGTGTTTTTAAACATAAATATACAATAATTAATAAAAATTATTGCTAACAAATTCTTGATAATTTCATCTGTAATTTTAGACTATTGAATTATATGAAATAAGTTATGGAAATTTCTATTGTGTAATAACTTTGTATTTATTTTTTTAATTGGTAGATTTGTTTTAGATGGTTAAATTGAATAAATGTAAAATTTAAAGAATTTGTTTCATAAAGAACATAAATATATAATATTTTATTTTACAAACATTAACCATTAAACAATTGGCCATAAATATTTTTTTGAATTTATGGCTATATATTTTTAAGCCTGATAAATTCAAGTTTGGATAGAAATTAATGTCTAAATGTGGTAATATATTTAAAATTACTATTTTTTATAGTAATTTGCAAACACCATCATTTAGATTAAAGTCTATATCAAAATTTTTGTTGGCCATATGTCAAATGAAAAAATATTTGTAAAAATAAATATCTATATAATAATTAATATGATATTATCTTTGAATGAATTAAAATATTGTTGAGCGAACAAAATATTCAAATATTAATAGATAAACATAACCAAAATATTTTTTAAGAAAAAAAATAAAGAGACTTATGATTTTGTAATAAATATGTTAAAATAATTTGCAATTTATATATTATATTGAGATAATATAATATTTTATAACTGTTTGTATTTAATTCTATTATATAGAAAAACAGAATATTCACCCTTGAACAAAAATCCATCCAGAACCATAAAATTTGTACATGGAAATTTTATATTTAAATATTACAGTTTAATAAAGATATTTGTAAAATGTAAGATATTTTAGAATTACAAAAAGCAAAAAAAAAAAATATACTTCAAATAACTTTTTATTATGAATTTTTTATGCTAACAATTGTTTTGAAAATGAATAATATTATTAAAGTTCTAGATGGATTGATGTTCAAGGGCAAATAGATGTTTAAGAAAATACAAACAGTTAATAAGTGTAATAATTAAAAGATAAAAATGTATAAATTTAGTTTTAGCATGAAAAAAAATTTAGTAAAAGAAATATTGTGTAAATTTATTGATTAACAATATATAGAAGGTAAAAAAAAAATAGGAATAAATATGTAACATCAAATATACATTTATAGAAAAAGTAAATTTCTAATATTTCTAGAACAAATAAATACTTATAAATTTCTTAACAAAAGATTACAATATGAGTTGAATTTTGATCTTACTGTTGATTAAATTGCCCTTATTTTTTATAACAAATAGTACATTACATTTTTTTGATAAAAATATAGTTAATAGGCAATAATATATTATTCATTTATGTAAATTACAATAAAGAAGTATAAAAAAATTGTGGTAAATTTTAAATTAGATGCCAGTGATTTATTAAAAATAAAAAGTAAAGATATGATAAATGAGTTTTTGGTGTTTTTTAACAAGAAACAAGATATAGCCAAAACAAAAAATTATTAGAAATAAACATGTTTGATCAAAAAGGTGTTTATAGAAAAATTAAATTTATAACATTTATAAAATAAATTGTTACTTACAAATTTGTTGTCAGAACGTCACAATGATATTTGATTTTTGATGCTCCTGCTGATAAGAGAGGCCCTAATTTTTATAACAAACAGTACATTAGATGTTTTAAATAAAAATAGATTTATTTTAAATAGGCAAATAGTATATGATTTTTTTACACAAATGATAATAAACAATTATTAAAAGAAATGTCTTAAGTTTTATTTTAAATTAATTGAAACTTTTTAAGTAGCAAAAAATTGTTGTTATATTGCTCATAATAAATTTTTTTAATTAAATTTTTTATGTTTTTGTAAAAGTTTATAAATTTATTTCAATTTTAATAAATCATAAAATTTTTATGAAATTGTTATATATTATAATAATTTTAAGTACAGATTTTTATTATCAATTAGAAGCATTTTTTCCTTGTGTAAAATTTTTTTGTTTGACATACTTTGAAATGGAAAATAGCATATTATTTTTTATAGTTTAGTTTTTAATGTTTTATACCATTAAAGAGAGATTATTAATTAGATAATGAAATAAATATACTTTTTTATATAATTTCATTTCAATAAATATATTTCAATTCAAAAAAACATTTACTTTTTGAGCTAAACACAATTTAAGGTAACAATTAAATAAATTAAAAATACTCTGTGATGACCCGTTTTTGAGTGTATTTTCGCTGAAATAATTGTTTTTATTTTAATTAATATATTAGCTATTTATTTTAATTTATTTGCGTTTTTAATGTTGGTTTTTAAATTAATTTATTTTATTTGGTGTTGTGTTTTATTTAGTTGTTTTGTGTTTTTTTAATCTTTTTGGCGGGTTAGTTTTGCTTTCCGGAATGAGGTTTGGACCTCATCTTTTCCCTACATCTTTTCCCTTTTTCCTCTCTTTTTTCTTTTTCTTTTTCCTTTTTTTTCTTTCTTCTTCTTTCTTTTTTTTTCTTTTCTTTTTTTTTCCCTCCCTTTCTCTCTCCCCGATCGGCTCCCTCCCCCCCCGTGCTCTCTCTCTCTTCCCTCCCTCTCCCGCGTCGTCTCTCTCTCTCCTCCGGCCCAGCGCCGTCCGGCCACCTCCCGACCTCCCACCGGTCCCATTTTCTTCCCCTCCCTCCGGTGCACCTCCCCACCGAAAACCACCCCCAACCGGCCGGCCATTTGGCCGGAAAAAGCTTCCAAAGGGCGCACGGATTTCACTCCGATCCGCCGCCGTCGCTCCACCTCCGGCCACCATTTCTTCACCACTTCATCACCGACCTCTTGCCGTCCTAACCCACCCATTTCCGGCCTCCATCGACCACCGGAGCAGCTCCCACGAGCTTGTTTTCCGATTTGCCATTTTCGGCCATTCCGCCGCCACCCACGGCCGTCCGTCGCTTCCATTAGCTTCACAACCACCTCTAGACCATTCCCTATCAATCTCGTGTCCTAGTTTGTCCCCGTTCAAAAGTGGGTTTTTCGGACCCACGGCCACAGTGAATTTTCACTGTGACGTTGCTGTTTTTCCGCCGTTAGCAACGCCGCGAGCTTTCTAAAAATACCGTATACCGCTGTAAGTATTTTCCAAACCCTATTTTCAGATTTTAATATATATTGCTCATTCAATTGTTTTATTTATTTATTTAATTGTTTGTTGTTGGTTGTTGATTCCGGACTGAGTCCGAGGAGTTTCGGGGGTCGGATGGATTGAGGACGGAGTGTTTGTTTGGTTGGTTGTTATTGGTTGTTTCGATTGGGCCGTGTGGTGTGCGTTGCATTTTATTTGTGTGCGTTGCATATCGCGTGCATGTGCATCATGTTTATCGGCGTTTTGGCGTTTGGGTGCGTGTGTCTCACGAGCCCAAGCCGTGATGGGTTATTATCACGGTGGAGCTCCTCTGGTCACTCGGGAGCGGTCAATACTGAGTGACATCCCCTGAGTAGTCGTCTGGGCGCTGACGAGTTTGGTACTAGAGGATGGGTCTGGCCCGGTACGTGCTGAGCACGAGTCCAGGCATCGCTCTATTCACCGATTCTGAGGCCCTGCACGATGATGGAGTAGTATTAGAGGATGGGTCTGGCCCGGTACGTGCTGAGCACGAGTCCAGGCATCGCTCTACTCACTGACTCCGGGAGCGGAAATTAGAGGATGGGTCTGGCCCGGTACGTGCTGAGCACGAGTCCAGGCATCGCTCTATTCACCGATCCCGTGGCCCTTCGCTGGCGAGGGCTAGAGGATGGCCCGGCCCGGTACGTGCATGGCACGAGTCTGGGCATCGCTCGTTTAGGTGTCGCACGCGTAGCCGTTCTCTACGGTGTGGCACTGAGCCAGGGTGTGCGGATGATCCCTAGGGGAGATCATGGTGCATACGGAGCGGGTTGTGGTATGGTTTTTCAGTTATGATCCTTTTTCTGGGAAAAATGGTGGTTTGGGCCATTATCTGGGATAATGGCGAGGTGTGGCTTTATGGAGGTTGGTGGGCCTTTTGGGTTTTGGCGTGCGTGTTAAAATATATGTGTAGCGGGGCGTGTGTTTGTTTGATCTTGTTTTCTTGTTGTTTGGGTTGTATGTATTTTCATCTGGTAGTGTTTGGGTCATACTTACCTGCGGAACCTTTCTTGGTTCCGTAGCTTTTGGTGCAGAGATCGAGGAAGAGGAGGAGGAGGCTGAGCCCGAGGATGCGGCTCCGTCGGGTTGCTGATGCTGTGCTTTTTATCTGTTTTCAAACTTGTATTTGTGTTTCTTGTAATATTTTATTTAAGTATGTTTTAAACAGTTTGTATTACATTAAGAAAAAATTCTGGTACTTAATTATTGACTTGCTTCTCGCTGCGTTTGTCTTGTGCACTTTGTCGCTCTTGCACACACTTGGCACACGTCGTTAGGATGGTGGTCCGGGTTGTCACCATCCGGACGTCTCGATTTCCCCGTGTTCGGGCGTGGGGATTTGGGGGCGTCACAGGTGGTATCAGAGCGGTTTGGCTCTGGGTAAAACCACATGTCCCGTAGGTAGTACCAGAATGTTTTAAAGTTGTGTTTTAAAAATTATGTTAAGTATAGTTGTTTCCTTTGTTTATTTGTTTGAGCTTGTTTGCTTGTTTTTATTTATTTAGTTATGTTTTAACATGCCGGTTTCTTTTGTTTCTTGATGTGTTGTGTTGTTTTTGTTTATGTTGGTTTTGTGATGGTTTTATCTGTTTTCTTAAAGGAGGGTCAAGTGTGGTGTTGTGACAGGAAATGGGAAGACCAGGAAGACCAAGGAAAAATACTCAGGAACCGCAGGACAATACCTCCAGAGATGACTCCATAGCCGAGGCAATAAGGCAAATGACGGAGTTTATGCAACAGAATATTAGGCCACAACAGACAGGGCCTTGGCCACCACAAGGAGGTCCTTGGCCACCACAAGGAGGGCCTTGTCCACCACCCGGAGGGCCTTGTCCGCCACAGGGAGTGTATTGGCCACAACCAGGAGGTCCTTGGCCATATCAGGGAGGGCCTTGGATGTATCCGGGCGGGTCAAGTAGCATGGTGCAAGCCGGATGCACCTATGAGCGCTTCCTAGCGCATCGGACTCCACACTTCACTGGAAATGAGGATCCTCTTCAGGCTGGAAGATGGATCAGAGACCTGGAGAAAACCTTTGAGGTGTGTGGATGTACTGAAGCTCAGCAAGTACTCTACGCCAGCTATCTTTTGCAGGGTATCGCCTCTGATTGGTGGGATACCAGGAGGGTGATGCTGGAAGCTGAGTTGGGATCTTTCGCTGCAGTGACCTGGCAGCGTTTCAAGAAGGAGTTCAATGACCGCTTCTTTCCCGCCTCGGTAAGAAAACAAAAGGCAAGAGAATTCTCTAATTTGATCCAAGGGGGCGCAACAGTGGAACAATACGCCCGGAGGTTCATAGAACTTGAGCAATTCGCTCCTCATCTTGTTGCCACTGAGGAGTTGCGAGCAGAGCGTTTCCAGGAGGGACTACGCCCTGATATACGCCGTTTGGTGGTCAGCCACCGGATATCCACTTTTCAGGAGTTAGTGGATGTGGCCACCCTTATAGAGCGGGAAAATAATCTGGGTATGGGCTCCCCTCCAGGACAAAAGAGGCGGAGTTTTTCTGGTGAAGGAAGTAGCTCGGGTTCGCCCCAGAAGTTTGTTCAGCGGTCCGGGACTCGATCGCAAGCATCCTCAAGTGTTCGCATGGGAGGACGTGTACCTGTATGTGGAATTTGCAATAGAGCTCATGCGGGCGAGTGCTCTTCTGGTGGAGCTCGATGTTTTACTTGTGGCCAGCCGGGCCACTTTTCCCGAGAATGTCCAAGAATGGTTCAAGGGAACCGTGGAGGTAGGCGCGGCGGAAGAACCAACCCGAGACAACCAGTGCAAGCCCGGGTTTATGCTGTCACACCCGGAGAGGTAGATGATGAGGCACCAGCGACCCATGATGCTGGAGTAATCACAGGTATGGATTAAATTAATTTTAAGTTGGATTTAATTTTTGGTGCATTTGGCTCTTTCTTTGTTTTTTGGATTTCATGGGTTGTGTGTTTGGTTCAGGAAGAGTTCGTTTGTATGAGTTTTATGCTTGTACCTTGTTTGATTCCGGTGCTTCACAATCGTTTGTATCTTCCACGTTTGCTCGGGTGTGTAACTTGGTCACGGAACCGTTGCCGAAGGCTATGGTAGTGGCCCTACCCGATGGTGAGAGGGTGTGGTGTTCCAAAGTTGCTTCGGGATGCCCGTTAAATTTTGAGGGAAGGTTTTTGGATGCTGATCTGGTAGTGTTCAAGCTGTTGGGTTTTGATATCATCCTCGGGATGGATTGGCTATACCGATATTCTGCGACTATTAATTGCAGAAGTCGGACAGTTAGCTTTCAGCTTCCGGATGGTGATTGTCTGGAATTCGCGGGGAGTAAATTGAAAGAAAAACCGATGATTATATCGGCGATACAGGCAAGAAGAGAAATTGCATGGGGAGCGGATGCATTCTTGGTCCAGATGGTATCCACGCCGTCTGAGAAGAAGTCCTTGGCAGACATTCCAGTTGTGGAAGAGTTCCCCGATGTGTTTGTGGATGATTTGCCCGGACTACCCCCCGTGCGAGAGATGGAGTTTGTCATAGATTTGGAACCTGGAGCGGCTCCTGTGCATAAGGCTCCTTACCGCATGGCACCGGCTGAATTGAAAGAGTTGAAGACTCAGTTGCAAGAATTAGTAGAGAAGGGATTTATTCAACCTAGTACGTCGCCGTGGGGTGCCCCAGTTTTATTTGTTAAAAAGAAAGATGGAACTCTTCGTATGTGCATTGACTATCGGGAGTTGAACAAGGTGACCATCAAAAATAAATATCCTCTCCCGCGGATAGATGATTTATTTGACCAGCTTCAGGGAGCAGCCGTGTTCTCTAAAATTGATCTGAGGTCGGGATACTACCAGCTGAGAATCAGAGAGCAGGATGTGCCTAAAACTGCTTTCAGGTCGAGGTATGGACACTATGAATTTAAGGTGATGCCGTTTGGGCTAGCTAATGCTCCTGCTGCTTTCATGGATTTAATGAATCGGGTGTTCCAACCTTATCTGGATTCTTTTGTGGTGGTATTTATTGATGATATACTGATTTATTCTCGAGATGTTGAAGAGCATGTGTATCATCTTAGTCTGGTACTTGAAAGATTGAGAGAACACCGGCTTTATGCCAAGCTTAGCAAGTGTGAGTTCTGGTTGGAAGAAGTTAAATTTCTCGGGCATGTAATTTCCAGGGGCGGGGTGGCAGTTGATCCTAGTAAAATAGAAGCCATTTTGTCATGGCCACGCCCGACTACAGTACGGGAGATCAGGAGTTTCTTGGGGCTCGCCGGTTATTATCGAAGATTTGTAGAAGGTTTTGCTCGCCTATCCGGACCTCTCACAGCCTTGACTCGGAAGAATACAGAATTTGTATGGTCAGATAAATGTGAGAGAAGCTTCCAGGAATTAAAGAACAGGTTGACGACGGCACCAGTGTTAGCACTCCCTGAACCGCATAAGCCTTTCGTAGTCTTCAGCGATGCGTCCAAGTTTGGGTTGGGTTGTGTCCTTATGCAGGAAGGACGGGTTGTAGCCTATGCATCTCGTCAGCTTAAGGACCATGAAAAGAATTACCCAACGCACGATCTAAAATTGGCTGCGATTGTTTTTGCACTCAAGATCTGGCGGCATTTCTTGTATGGGGAAGCTTGTGAGGTATTTACTGATCATAAGAGTTTGAAGCATTTGTTTTCCCAGAAAAATTTGAATATGAGGCAAAGGCGGTGGCTGGAGCTAATCAGTGACTATCAGTGTGAGATCAAGTACCATCCAGGAAAGGCTAATATAGTTGCTGATGCTTTGAGCCGGAAGTCACATTTGGAAGACGAAGCCGAGCCGTCGGAAGTGGATTCGTTACTTTGTGGGATGAGAAGGCTCCTACTAGAGAGTTCGCAGCAAGTGGAGATTTTATCATCAGTTCTTGATATTCGGGTAACCGATTTTGAAGAATTGAAAGCTCTCCAAAGAAAGGATTCGAAGCTGCTGAACATCAGGAAAAGAGTTCGAAAGTCTCGAGGGCCGTTGCACTATAGCTTGGATAGTGATGGGATTTTACGGTTCCGAGATCGCAGAGTGATTCCAAAGGACTCAGATTTCAAAGAGCGGATCATGGCGGAGGCTCATGCGGCCCCTTATTCTGTTCATCCAGGCAGTACAAAAATGTATCGGGACTTGAAGAAGAATTACTGGTGGGATGGAATGAAGAAGGACATCGCCTTACATGTTGAAAAATGCCACACATGCCGACAGGTAAAGGCCAAACATCAGAGACCTGCAGGTGTGCTCCAACCCCTCCCTATTCCTGAGTGGAAATGGGATGACATCACGATGGACTTTGTTGTGGGTTTGCCGAGAACGCCTAGTGGGAAGAATTCTGTTTGGGTGATTGTGGACCGATTAACGAAGAGTGCTCATTTTCTGCCTGTTAATAACACCGACTCTTTGGGTAAGTTAACCCGTTTGTATGTCAAGGAGATAGTGTGGCTACACGGCATACCAAAGAGTATAGTGTCGGATCGGGACCCGAGGTTCACATCGCAGTTCTGGAAGAGTTTACAGGCAGCTTTGGGTACTAAATTGAAGTTCAGTACTGCCTATCACCCGCAGACAGACGGCCAGTCAGAACGCACCATTCAGACTTTGGAAGACATGCTGCGAGCGTGTGTCATGGAATTCCAAGGGAGTTGGGAAAATCATTTGCCGCTCATTGAGTTTGCCTACAATAACAGCTTCCATGCGACCATTCAGATGGCTCCCTACGAAGCTCTTTATGGGAGAAAGTGCAGGTCGCCCTTGTGTTGGGATGAAGTTGGGGAGAGTAGGGTGATTGGACCCGAAATAATTCAAGAGATGCAAAGCCAAGTCCGGATCATCAGAGATAAAATGGCGGCAGCTCAGAGTCGCCAGAAAAGCTACGCTGATACCAGGAGGAGAGAATTGTCATTTGAAGTTGGTGATTGGGTTTATCTTAAAGTCTCTCCCATGAGAGGTGTCAAGCGTTTTGGTAAAAAGAGGAAGCTAGATCCAAGGTATGTCGGCCCTTTTCAGATTCTGGAGAGAGTAGGGTCCGTCGCCTACAGAGTTGCTTTGCCAGATTATTTTGGGGATGTTCATGATGTCTTCCACGTATCATCCCTGAAGAAAAGCTTTGGACAGCAAGAGCCACGCTTCGTCGACCCAGCAAGTATTCAGTTGCAACCGGATCTCACTTATGAAGTTGTTCCGTCGCAGATTTTGGATTGGAAGGAGCAACAATTGAGGTCCAAGACGATACCGTTGGTTAAAGTGGCTTGGGGAGATCCGTTAGCACAAGACTTCTCTTGGGAGCGAGTGGCAGACATGAGAGAGCAGTATCCATATTTGTTTGAATGATGAAGGTATGTATTTTAATCTTGGTCTCAGTTGGTTCATGTGCGTTTGTGTGGCTTGGTTTAAGTTGGTGGTGATCTTGCAATTTCGAGGACGAAATTGTTTTTAAGGAGGGGAGGATGTGATGACCCGTTTTTGAGTGTATTTTCGCTGAAATAATTGTTTTTATTTTAATTAATATATTAGCTATTTATTTTAATTTATTTGCGTTTTTAATGTTGGTTTTTAAATTAATTTATTTTATTTGGTGTTGTGTTTTATTTAGTTGTTTTGTGTTTTTTTAATCTTTTTGGCGGGTTAGTTTTGCTTTCCGGAATGAGGTTTGGACCTCATCTTTTCCCTACATCTTTTCCCTTTTTCCTCTCTTTTTTCTTTTTCTTTTTCCTTTTTTTTCTTTCTTCTTCTTTCTTTTTTTTATTTTCTTTTTTTTTCCCTCCCTTTCTCTCTCCCCGATCGGCTCCCCCCCCCCCCGTGCTCTCTCTCTCTTCCCTCCCTCTCCCGCGTCGTCTCTCTCTCTCCTCCGGCCCAGCGCCGTCCGGCCACCTCCCGACCTCCCACCGGTCCCATTTTCTTCCCCTCCCTCCGGTGCACCTCCCCACCGAAAACCACCCCCAACCGGCCGGCCATTTGGCCGGAAAAAGCTTCCAAAGGGCGCACGGATTTCACTCCGATCCGCCGCCGTCGCTCCACCTCCGGCCACCATTTCTTCACCACTTCATCACCGACCTCTTGCTGTCCTAACCCACCCATTTCCGGCCTCCATCGACCACCGGAGCAGCTCCCACGAGCTTGTTTTCCGATTTGCCATTTTCGGCCATTTTCGGCCATTCCGCCGCCACCCACGGCCGTCCGTCGCTTCCATTAGCTTCACAACCACCTCTAGACCATTCCCTATCAATCTCGTGTCCTAGTTTGTTCCCGTTCAAAAGTGGGTTTTTCGGACCCACGGCCACAGTGAATTTTCACTGTGACGTTGCTGTTTTTCCGCCGTTAGCAACGCCGCGAGCTTTCTAAAAATACCGTATAGCGCTGTAAGTATTTTCCAAACCCTATTTTCAGATTTTAATATATATTGCTCATTCAATTGTTTTATTTATTTATTTAATTGTTTGTTGTTGGTTGTTGATTCCGGACTGAGTCCGAGGAGTTTCGGGGGTCGGATGGATTGAGGACGGAGTGTTTGTTTGGTTGGTTGTTATTGGTTGTTTCGATTGGGCCGTGTGGTGTGCGTTGCATTTTATTTGTGTGTGTTGCATATCGCGTGCATGTGCATCATGTTTATCGGCGTTTTGGCGTTTGAGTGCGTGTGTCTCACGAGCCCAAGCCGTGATGGGTTATTATCACGGTGGAGCTCCTCTGGTCACTCGGGAGCGGTCAATACTGAGTGACATCCCCTGAGTAGTCGTCTGGGCGCTGACGAGTTTGGTACTAGAGGATGGGTCTGGCCCGGTACGTGCTGAGCACGAGTCCAGGCATCGCTCTATTCACCGATTCTGAGGCCCTGCACGATGATGGAGTAGTATTAGAGGATGGGTCTAGCCCGGTACGTGCTGAGCACGAGTCCAGGCATCGCTCTACTCACTGACTCCGGGAGCGGAAATTAGAGGATGGGTCTGGCCCGGTACGTGCTGAGCACGAGTCCAGGCATCGCTCTATTCACCGATCCCGTGGCCCTTCGCTGGCGAGGGCTAGAGGATGGCCCGGCCCGGTACGTGCATGGCACGAGTCTGGGCATCGCTCGTTTAGGTGTCGCACGCGTAGCCGTTCTCTACGGTGTGGCACTGAGCCAGGGTGTGCGGATGATCCCTAAGGGAGATCATGGTGCATACGGAGCGGGTTGTGGTATGGTTTTTCAGTTATGATCCTTTTTCTGGGAAAAATGGTGGTTTGGGCCATTATCTGGGATAATGGCGAGGTGTGGCTTTATGGAGGTTGGTGGGCCTTTTGGGTTTTGGCGTGCGTGTTAAAATATATGTGTAGCGGGGCGTGTGTTTGTTTGATCTTGTTTTCTTGTTGTTTGGGTTGTATGTATTTTCATCTGGTAGTGTTTGGGTCATACTTACCTGCGGAACCTTTCTTGGTTCCGTAGCTTTTGGTGCAGAGATCGAGGAAGAGGAGGAGGAGGCTGAGCCCGAGGATGCGGCTCCGCCGGGTTGCTGATGCTGTGCTTTTTATCTGTTTTCAAACTTGTATTTGTGTTTCTTGTAATATTTTATTTAAGTATGTTTTAAACAGTTTGTATTACATTAAGAAAAAATTCTGGTACTTAATTATTGACTTGCTTCTCGCTGCGTTTGTCTTGTGCACTTTGTCGCTCTTGCACACACTTGGCACACGTCGTTAGGATGGTGGTCCGGGTTGTCACCATCCGGACGTCTCGATTTCCCCGTGTTCGGGCGTGGGGATTTGGGGGCGTCACATACTCCTAATCATAAATTTGAATAAAATCAAACTGAAATTGGTAAAAGACTTAAATATTAACTTTGTTATATTATTTTTTTGAAAAATGGAAATTAATAAATATATATTTAAATACATAAATAAAATATCTTGTTTTTAAATATATTTCAATAAAAAAAATTAAAAAACATTGAAATTCAAAAGACAAAATACAAAAACAAAATTTCAAATTTTCGTTAAGAAAATGTGATTTTTAATAATGTAAAATTAAAAACTTTGGAATTTAACTTGATTAAAAGAAAAAATTAAGATATTTAATATTATAATTATTTATATATACAAATATAAAAATCAAAATATTTGTTAAAATTTGAAAGAATTTCTGTAGTTAATGCTTAAATTTTTATTTATTATTATTTACTTTTAGACTTTTACTTGTTATTATTTATATCTATACTTTTAGTCATAAATGTCATTTTTTATGCTTTTTTATTTTCTTAATAACTGAAATTTGTTAATTTTTATTTATTTATTTTTTAATTCTTTTATTTTTTGTTAGCAAAAAAAAAAAAGATTTGCTTAAATGAATTTCCAATTAGAGCTAATTTAAAAATATTGTTAAAATTTTTCAAATGTTAATTCTATGAATAAATCAATTTATATTTAATTATTAACTGCTAATCATATACACAAATTTTAATTTTTATTATTAATTCATATTGTGACGCCCCCAAAATCCCCACGCCCGAACAGGGGGAAATTGAGACGTCCGGATGGTGACAACCCGGGTCACCACCCCAACGACGGGTGCCGAGTGTGTGCAAGGCAGCAAAAGTGTACAGAGAAACACGCAGCGGATAAGAAAGTCATAACTAAGTACCAGAATTTTTCTTAACATAATACAAGCTGTTTAAAACGTACATAGATAAAATATTACATATACCACAAATACAGTTTTAAACAAATAAAAAGATAACATCAGCAACCCGGCGGAGCCGCATCCTCGGGCTCAGCCTCTTCCTCCTCAACCTCATCTCCTGCACCAAAAGCTACGGAACCACGAATGGTACCGCAGGTAAGTAAAACCCAAACACCACCAGATAAAAACACATATAACTCAAACAAGATGCATGAAACATGCCCAATGCACAAACCCGTAAAACACAAGTTTTCCACGCACGCCAAAAGACACATTTGACATCTCAAACCATTATCCAATTTTAACCGTATGCACCATGACCTCCCCTAGGGGTCATCCGCACACCCTGGCTCCAGTGTCACACCGCAGAGTACCGCCACGCATGTGACACCCAACGAGCGATGCCCAGTTCCGCGCCCCGCGCGTGCGTAGCCAAGCATCCTCTAGCCCTCGCCAGCGAAGGGCCACGGAGTCGGTGAGTAGGCCGATGCCCGGTTCCGCGCCCGGCGCGTTCGTAGCCAAGCACCCCCTAGTCCCGCTCCCATTATCGCTTTCGATAACTCAGGGGACATCACTCAGTTTATTCCGCTCCCGAGTGACCAGAGGAGCTCCACCGAGATAATAACCCATCCCGGCTTGGGCTCGTGATACCCACGCACCCGCAACACACTCACGCCAAAACACAGGCTTTTCTCATAAACCCACAACACACGTGCATGCACCATGTAATGCCATAACAATGCACAATAAAATAATCCAACAATCATAAATCAAATAAACAAGCAACTCCGTCCTCCATCCATCCGACCCCCGAAACTCCTCGGACTCAGTCCGGAATCAACAACCAACAACAGTAAATAATTGAATGAACAATATATATATAAATCTGAAAGTAGGGTTTGGAAAATACTTACAGCGCTATACGGTATTTTTAGAAAGCTCGCGGCGTTGCAAACGGCGGAGGAAAAGCAACGTAACAGTGTAATTTACACTGTGTCCGTGGGTAATAAATTACCCATTTTTGAACGGGGACAAACCAGGGCTTAGGATTGATAGGGAATGGTTTAGGGATGATTGTGAAGCTATTGGAAGTGGTGGTTGGCCGTGGGTGGCGGCGAAAACGCCGGAAATAGGCCGGAAAACTCAAATCGGAAAACAAGCTCGTAGGAGCTGTTCCGGTGGTCGTTGGAGGCCGGAAATAGGTGGGTTAGGACGGCAAGGAGTCGGTGATGAAGTGGTGAAGAAATGGTGGCCGGAGGTGGAGCGACGGCGGCGGATCGAGCCAAAAACCGTGGGGAAAGAAATGGCTCTAGGTGGCTAACGGCTGGCCGGATGGGGGAGATATTTGGTGGGAAGGTGCGCCGGAGGGAGGGGGTTCGAACGGGACCGGCGGCGGGCCAAACGGTGGCCGGACGGCGGCGGTCTGGGCAGAAAACAGTTCCGGCGACAGGGGCAAAAACAGGGCAGGTGCAGCGACTTCCGGCGGCTCTCGAAAGCAAACGGCTGGTCCGATGGCTCTGAAAATTGGTGGGGATGATCTATGGTGGAAGGGGAAGAGAACGGTGGTGACGGTGCATCAAACGGTGGCCGGACGGCGGAGAACCGGCCGGTCAAAGGGGCAGCGACGGGATGGATAAAATGGGAGAAAACGCACGGGGAGAGAGAGAGGAACCGGGAAAAGAAGAAGAAAAAGAAAGAAAAGAAGGAAAAAAAAGAAAAAGAAAAAGGAAAAAGGGAAAAAGAAAAAGAGAGAAGAAAAGAAATGAGGTCCAATCCTCACTCCGGAAACCAAAACTGATCCGCCGAAAACGATTTTAAAAACCGTAAAACGATTAAATAAAATAAACACAACATCAAATAAATTAAAAACCAATTCAAATACATTAATTTAAAATAAATAAACCAATATATTAATTAAATTAAAAACAACCCTTCAGTGAAAATACACGTAAAAGCGGGTCATCACATCCTCCCCTCCTTAAAACAAATTTCGTCCTCGAAATTTGCAAGATCAACTACCAGCGCCAAAAAGATACCATAAACAACTCCGATTATACTTGAGAAAATCATACCATCAACCATTTCCACACAAGTATGAAGAATGCACTTCCCAAAAATACTCTTATAAACAACTCCATCATATTCGCACTAATCTCCCAGAAATGCTTCACGTCTAGAACTCTTAAAGTGACCACATAAACAGAAATCACTACATCCACAAGAATTTCAAAACCGCACCCAAGTAAATTCCAACATTTAGTATCTTTCCACAATAAACTGTGTTAACCTCAATCAGCTCCTGTGTTATAACCTCCAAACCTTCATTATACACTATCTCTTGGTAACCTAATAATCACTTCCAAAATAAACCATCAATCAACATAATTTATACCACCAAATGATTAACTTCTTACTAAAACTTCAAGTCATCACTATTTTTCCAAAATCAGCACAAGATTTAAACACCTAATTATCTCTAAAATATCGCGCTTCTGTGCGCACTCTAATAACTCGCCAAAATGTAAAAAGACTATATCCTCATAAAATAACACCCTTGAGTACAAGCTAACCCTAACACCTGGAAGCAAGAAAATCCTTTACCACACTTTGATAGAAAATAAAATCTCCCAAAATCATGAATCATCACTCCTATCCCTCAATTATCTTTAGCTACCTTAATCAAATCAAAATCATCCCCTAAATTCTGAATATCGTCTAAATTTAGAGATGACTAAACACACTATGAACCACGATTGAATTCACCATAACCTTAATGAACTCTTCTTGAAAACTCACTTACCTACTTCCATTCCCATAACCCTAGTAGTAGCACGACTATGTCCTTCAATCGCATACAAAATTAAATCTCAAGACAGGCCATACTGTTTAAATCTTCAATCCATCAAAACTATGGCACTACTCTCCTGGCTTCTACTGCTTATTACCTTACGTACCTGTTTAGGCTAATCACCGTTGATTCCCAAACTTCCACTTTCAAGATTTTATTAACCACTACACATGGCGACTCAACAATCTCTCTTCTAGTTAAAAAAAAAAAAAAAAAAAAAAAAAAAATGTATATAACTCTCCCAATTGGACACTCAAACTCCAAAAGAAAGTATAGCCTCGAAATTTAAATTCCTGTGTGACCTCAAGTTACAATTAATTCTCTAAGATAATCTCCACAATAAATGCCAACTATCACTCCAATTGGTAACCCACTTCAACTGTACACTCCGATCAACTCACTAAGAACTCGAAGTTAAAATCTATTGAATTTAATACTATCACATCTAATCCATTTCAGTACTCACCAAAGCCACTTCTCTCAAGCCAAAAAGAGACTAGGATTTGTACTCTCCGAAATCCATACACCCTCACCACCACTATAAATGGATCTCATGTACCCTTAGCTAAGATCAATAATCATTCTAACGTATAAGTGATCCATCACTTCCATTTCCAACATCCGTACCTTATCCTCAAAATAAACAAAATTTCATTTCCCAAAACTGCATCATCTATTATCCTCAACTCGGTATGAATCAATCCTAAAACTTGTCACTATAACCTCGAGCTATAACAATTATTGCCAACCCACATTCCATTGAGTAACATGTTTCGACTGAACACTCCAAACGATTCACCACTATCACACGTCGATCTCATACGTCCTTAGCCGAAACCAATAGTCATTCCAACACACAAATAGTCCATTACTACTATTTCCATCATCTCGACTCGTATCCGCAAATCAACATGAATCATTCCTATATCTGCTTAACTTATACCCTTAATATCAGTAAATAGTTATCGCTTAAAGCTTTGTACTGAAAATGACCTTAAACCTGCTAATAATCCGTTCCCAAAAGTTTATAGAACATAAGGTCTCAACTTCAATCGAATTCAATACCAACAATTAAACTATTGCTTCCAAAACCTCAATGGATCTATTTCTTCCGAACCGACAAAAATCATTTCCTAAAATCGATTACTACAACCTCGAGTTAACAATAGTCATTTTCTGAACTAAGTCAATATCTACAATCCTCAAAGAAGTATATGAGCTAGATCATTACCTTCCATTCTCAAAGAAATCTACTCTAGAAAAATTTTCATATCTATAACTCAACTCTAATCAACTCCATTTTAATGGTTACAAACTAATCACTCACTAGAGTAGATCAAGCTACAGCACTAAGTCTGTAAAACTAAGAACTCAATTCTTATTACCAATCAATCATTCAACTCTACAATTCTAAAACCTTAAATCAAATAAGAATCATCTTCCGGAACTTCTAAGATCAATGAAACTTACATCCTATAAAAGAAAATCGACTCTCAAATCTTTCAAATCCTAAAACATTAATAGATAATAAATCATTTTCTGAAATTCTCAAGATTGGTGGTTTTAATCCAAATCATTCACCTTAAACGCTGGTAAAATCTAAAGCCCCAATTGCCACCAAATTACTCATCCAAATCACGAAATCTAAAACTCGAAATTGAATTATCCCCCCCCCAAAGCTTGTCGAACCTAACATCTTAATTACCATAAACTTATTTTCCTAAAATCTATAAGGCCCCAAAATTTAAAACTTGTCGAAACTTCATAAAATCTAACATCGAAATTTGTTGAACTTACAACCTACTACATTAAAGACCATTTCATAAACTCCACGGAACCAAAGAACTCAATTATTCTACTTCCCTGAAAGATCATCCAGATCATGCTATTCTCTCCAGGCCTCGATAATAAAAACAAACCACACAAGGCGTTCATCACTAAAGATTAGATTAGACCCCTACCCGCCATGACTCCAGCATTCTGAGTCTCCGTAACCTCACCTCCAACGGTACCAAGAGTCACCGCGTACATTCGAGCCCGACCTAAAAGCCTCTAGTTAGTTCTATCACTGCGACGAGCTCCACGGCTTCCTTGAACTCTAATGGGGCACTCACCCACATGGGCTCTATTATAAACTCCGCAAATTGGCACTCGTCCTTCCATACGAACACTTGAGGACGCTTGCGGTCGAGTTCCGGTCCGCTGAATAAATTCTGAGGTGAACCCGAACTACTTCCTTCACCATAAAAACTCTGCCTCTTATGTCCTAGAGGGGAGCCCATACTCAAGTTATGCTCTCGCTCCACAAGAGTGGCCACATCCACTAAATCCTGAAAGGTGGATATCCGATGGCTGACCACCATTGTTACATATATCTGGTCTCAAACCTTAAATAAAATTCCCTTAAATATGTCCTTAAAGTTCGTTGAACCTGCACTCTCCAATACTATAGCCTCGTTACATAAATTCTACAAAACCTTGACCTCAATCATCTTAAGCGACTTAAAGCTAATTCCTCTCCTCATTGTTACGTGAGTTCCCACCTTACTAAGATTGCCTATAAACCATGACGTTCCCTTCAGACCTCAACATCATACAAGCAAACCACGTCGCTCAAAATTCAAGCCTACTACGCTAAATGTTCATGCCTAATGATAGTATCCTCGATTATACCGCCTTCCTGCCACAACACAACCTTTGACCCCCTTTAAGAAAACGAATAAAACCAACATAAAACCAAAAACCAAATACACAAAACCATATAGCAGGAAACGAAAGAAACCAGCATGCAACAACACAACTAAATAAATAAAAACAAGCAAACAAGCTCAAATCAATAAAACAAATAAAACATGTTAAATAGAAACTATACTTAAAATAAATTTTAAAACACAACTTTAAAACATTCTGGTACTACCTACGGGACATGTGGTTTTACCCAGAGCCAAACCGCTCTGATACCACCTGTGACGCCCCCAAAATCCCCACGCCCGAACAGGGGGAAATTGAGACGTCCGGATGGTGACAACCCGGGTCACCACCCCAACGACGGGTGCCGAGTGTGTGCAAGGCAGCAAAAGTGTACAGAGAAACACGCAGCGGATAAGAAAGTCATAACTAAGTACCAGAATTTTTCTTAACATAATACAAGCTGTTTAAAACGTACATAGATAAAATATTACATATACCACAAATACAGTTTTAAACAAATAAAAAGATAACATCAGCAACCCGGCGGAGCCGCATCCTCGGGCTCAGCCTCTTCCTCCTCAACCTCATCTCCTGCACCAAAAGCTACGGAACCACGAATGGTACCGCAGGTAAGTAAAACCCAAACACCACCAGATAAAAACACATATAACTCAAACAAGATGCATGAAACATGCCCAATGCACAAACCCGTAAAACACAAGTTTTCCACGCACGCCAAAAGACACATTTGACATCTCAAACCATTATCCAATTTTAACCGTATGCACCATGACCTCCCCTAGGGGTCATCCGCACACCCTGGCTCCAGTGTCACACCGCAGAGTACCGCCACGCATGTGACACCCAACGAGCGATGCCCAGTTCCGCGCCCCGCGCGTGCGTAGCCAAGCATCCTCTAGCCCTCGCCAGCGAAGGGCCACGGAGTCGGTGAGTAGGCCGATGCCCGGTTCCGCGCCCGGCGCGTTCGTAGCCAAGCACCCCCTAGTCCCGCTCCCATTATCGCTTTCGATAACTCAGGGGACATCACTCAGTTTATTCCGCTCCCGAGTGACCAGAGGAGCTCCACCGAGATAATAACCCATCCCGGCTTGGGCTCGTGATACCCACGCACCCGCAACACACTCACGCCAAAACACAGGCTTTTCTCATAAACCCACAACACACGTGCATGCACCATGTAATGCCATAACAATGCACAATAAAATAATCCAACAATCATAAATCAAATAAACAAGCAACTCCGTCCTCCATCCATCCGACCCCCGAAACTCCTCGGACTCAGTCCGGAATCAACAACCAACAACAGTAAATAATTGAATGAACAATATATATATAAATCTGAAAGTAGGGTTTGGAAAATACTTACAGCGCTATACGGTATTTTTAGAAAGCTCGCGGCGTTGCAAACGGCGGAGGAAAAGCAACGTAACAGTGTAATTTACACTGTGTCCGTGGGTAATAAATTACCCATTTTTGAACGGGGACAAACCAGGGCTTAGGATTGATAGGGAATGGTTTAGGGATGATTGTGAAGCTATTGGAAGTGGTGGTTGGCCGTGGGTGGCGGCGAAAACGCCGGAAATAGGCCGGAAAACTCAAATCGGAAAACAAGCTCGTAGGAGCTGTTCCGGTGGTCGTTGGAGGCCGGAAATAGGTGGGTTAGGACGGCAAGGAGTCGGTGATGAAGTGGTGAAGAAATGGTGGCCGGAGGTGGAGCGACGGCGGCGGATCGAGCCAAAAACCGTGGGGAAAGAAATGGCTCTAGGTGGCTAACGGCTGGCCGGATGGGGGAGATATTTGGTGGGAAGGTGCGCCGGAGGGAGGGGGTTCGAACGGGACCGGCGGCGGGCCAAACGGTGGCCGGACGGCGGCGGTCTGGGCAGAAAACAGTTCCGGCGACAGGGGCAAAAACAGGGCAGGTGCAGCGACTTCCGGTGGCTCTCGAAAGCAAACGGCTGGTCCGATGGCTCTGAAAATTGGTGGGGATGATCTATGGTGGAAGGGGAAGAGAACGGTGGTGACGGTGCATCAAACGGTGGCCGGACGGCGGAGAACCGGCCGGTCAAAGGGGCAGCGACGGGATGGATAAAATGGGAGAAAACGCACGGGGAGAGAGAGAGGAACCGGGAAAAGAAGAAGAAAAAGAAAGAAAAGAAGGAAAAAAAAGAAAAAGAAAAAGGAAAAAGGGAAAAAGAAAAAGAGAGAAGAAAAGAAATGAGGTCCAATCCTCACTCCGGAAACCAAAACTGATCCGCCGAAAACGATTTTAAAAACCGTAAAACGATTAAATAAAATAAACACAACATCAAATAAATTAAAAACCAATTCAAATACATTAATTTAAAATAAATAAACCAATATATTAATTAAATTAAAAACAACCCTTCAGTGAAAATACACGTAAAAGCGGGTCATCACACATATTATATAAAACATTCATGACATTATACCTACCTCACATAAAATAATATTTTAAGTGATATTTAAGTTAAAAAATTATTTAATAAAATTGTATTTAATTAAAAGTTTGTTTGTAACAAGAAGATAAAAATATAAAATTTTGTTTTTGCTGTTTTTGTGATTATCCATTTTTTTATATTTTTCGATAATTAAAATATAGCTTAATAGTTAAACAAAGAAAACGGGAAAAAAAAAGACAGAATTATTGTTTATGGTTGGTAACAAAATAGGATTTAATATAAAAATTATATGATTTTGTAGATAATTCTAACAAAATTTTTTGTTATCAGAAAAACATTAAATATTCTTTATGTCATTTAAACAATAAATTGTTTTTTTTTATATTTTTACATAATAAAATTAAAATTTTATAATGTAATGAAAATAATAGCTATATTATAATAAGAAGTCAATTTAATTAACAAATTTTTTTTAATGTATTTTTTTGTCAAAAATCATTTTAGATAAGACTGACTCTTAAAACATTGATTTGTTGCTAACAAGAGGTTGTTTTTTAATTTATTTGAAGAAAAAATATCTTTAATTGTCAGCTTTTAATTAAGTTGTTTTTGTCCTTATTTGAGAAAAAAAAACTTTAGTTCTTAGTATTTTTGATTACTTTTATATGTTTTTGTGAATTTTTGGGTTTTGCTTTTCAAATTAGCATTCTTTGTATGTTTAACAGGGTATTAATTTTGGATTTTTGCTTTATTTCTGTCGTAGGGGTTGCGGTAGTTGAAAAAAATTAAAAATAATATTTCGATTTTATTCTTACATGGAAAGAACGGTCTAATATGTTTTACACATTTACATTATAATTTAGCTTTTTAGATTATAAAGTAAATTTTGTTTAACTAAAAAAGTTAAATATATTTTTAATACCAAAAAAAATTATTTTTTATTACAAAATAGTTAAATTTAGTTTCAAAACAAAATAAAAAGATTATTAAGTAAAATCTTAAACATGAGTCGGAAACAAGTAGATATGTAAATATTTAGAATGAAGATTTTGTTCTATTGTATCTAAAGACAGCTAAATAATAACAAAATAAATTACAAAAATATTACATGAAGATAACGTTACTAAAACTAATTTACAAAAATATTACTAAAATTACAACGCTTCCACTGATCTGTACAAAATAATGCCCTGAAGAAATATGGCCCACCTAAACAATTAAAATAAGAATAACAAAACAAATAAAAAATTTAAATATATTTCTTCCGTAAATAATACACATAAAATACAAAAACAATAAAAATTGAAAAACAATTAAAATTTAGATGTCAAAAATTAATGTCCAAAAAATTTACACCGTACTTAAACATTTAAAATATGAACAACAAAAGAAATAAAAAAATTAAAATTTAAACATATGAGTTCAATAATTTTACTCTTTTGATTACAAATAAAATTTTAAATATTACAAAAGACTAATTTGAAATAAAATATATATCTTAAAAGATTTGAAACTAAGATTTTTTTCCATGGTATTCAATGAGACAGAGCAAAATAATAACAAAAGAATTATTACAAAAATATTATATAATTGGAAAGCCACTACAGCCAAAAGAATTATGTTTTATTGAGTTATTTACAAGATGAATAACAATAGATATAAAAAATTTAAACATATGGCCTCCATAAATATTATACATATAAAACAAAAACAACAAAAAGTGGTCAAGTACAACTGTTGCTTTTATGTACAGATCTCTCATTAAAGCTTAACATGCAAGTCAAAAAGTTAAAATTGAAATTAGAATAAAAAAGATAAACAATAATATGCAAACTTAGATGTATTAACAATAGTATGCATACTAATTATATTTCACACTATATAGTTTAAACAAATTACATTTGTAGTATTAAGGTATTGAAGTTTACTATATTTTACGTATAAAAGAAATAACGCATATCACGGAAATCCTTTACTGTTAACAAAACTTGTGTTTTTTCCATTTTTTTATTTGTACTATAAAGGTATGGAAGTTTAGTACATTTTATGTATAAAAGAAATAACCCTTGCCAATAAAATAATTATTTTATTTTTATATATACATAAGTATGCTTTCAAGTTTTTTAGTTTGAAGAAATGAAATATTTAATTTTTGATTATATACATTTAGCTTAATGTATGTAAAAAAACGAATTTACTATCAAAAAATTAATAAGTTTTTTTTTTTTTTTTTTTTATATATATTTGTATCAAATTTATTTACTTTTTTAAAAACAAGCATACAACTTGTAAAACAAGCTAGAAGTTTTACAAAAGTAACAACATATTTAAGAAAACAATAATCTTAAGTTTTACAAAAGTATATAAAACAAAGAATATAATTTGTGTGAAATTATTTTACATTAATAAACCATTTTTAAAGAAATGAATCTTAATTACAAAACAAGCTGAAAATGAAAATGGAACATAATAAGCTATAAAATATAAACAAACAATAAAAAATGACTAAACAATTTAACATTAACAAATGAATTAAAAGTAAAAAATAAAATTTTCAGAACAAACAAATTTAATATGAACATGTAATACAATAACCTTAATATAACAACAACATATAAGCTCTTTAGATTGCAAACCAACTTTAGAATCAATAAATGAAAACATATAATATAACTGTAAATCAAAAAATACATTAAATAAACTCACCAAAAAAATAGTAATTTTAGTTTACCTGTAACAAACATAAACAAATTACAACAAATAAAAGCATATAAACAAGGAAACAAATCCCCACACAAAAACAACATCAAAACATGCAACTTAAGAAAAAATTAAACAAGCATTTAAAAACATATTAAACAAATAAAAAATCAATAAAAATTTAAATAACTTATAAATTGTGACATAACAAATAAGTCAACATTAAAAAAAATAAAAAAATAAAAAAGCTGTGGTCTCAGACAGAAGTGATATCATAAAAAAATGCAGATAAACTACGGTTTTAGATATCACAAATTCAGATGCAACAAATTAACTCAACTGTAAAAAAATAAACAAAAAAAATAAATTAAAAAATATAACTAATTTAAAACAGTAAAACTTTTATCTTATAAGGCATGAAAATAAAACAATAAGTCAAAAAAATAGTCACTTTTAAACCATTGTATCACAATAACATAAATAAATCTAATACACTGTGTCAGACCATGCTGTTATCCGAACCAAAATCTCACACCAAACGTTTAGATGATTTTAATTTTATTTAAAAAGGCAAAAAAATCTCTGACACGCTTCTAAATCAAAAAGTAAATACAACCTCAAAGATTAAAAAAATTTAATGGAACAAAGAAATCTGTAAAGAAGGTCAAAAAAATATCTGACACAGTGATGCAAGGAACGTCAAATACAACATGTATCCCCTCAACGTCACAGACTCATATAAAGTAATAAACATACTATATATAATAAATAAAAAAATATAAGCATAGATATAAAACAAAACTCAAATTGAATTCAAACAAACAAAGTTAGCAATAAAAAAAAAAAAAAAAAAAAAAAACACAAATCGACCAAATCTCAAAAAAACACCAAATAAAAATTCATAAACTCATTTTTAGGAAAACCAAGTTCATCATTGACCACAGCATTAAAATGGAAAATAAAAAAACCAAATATTTAGGAAAACAAAATGCATCATCATCAACGATAACACTATTAAAAAAAAGACAAACAGATGTTACGCTTAAATTAACACCAAAATTGTCACTTATAGAAAACAAGCTACATAAAGATAACGTTACTAAAACTAATTTACAAAAATATTACTAAAATTACAACACTTCCACTGATTTGTACAAAATAATGCCCTGAAGAATTATCGCCCACCTAAACAATTAAAATAAGAATAACAGAACAAATAAAAAATTTAAATATATTTCTTCCGTAAATAATACACATAAAATACAAAAACAATAAAAATTGAACAACAATTAAAATTTAGATGTCAAAAAATAATGCCCAGAAAATTCACACCGTACTTAAACATTTAAAATATGAACAACAAAAGAAATAAAAAAATTAAAATTTAAACATATGACTTCCATAATTTTACTCTTTTGATTACAAATAAAATTTTAAATACTACTAAAGATTAATTTGAAATAAAATATATATCTTTAAAGATTTGAAACCAAGATTTTTTTCCATGGTATTCAATGAGACAGAGCAAAATAATAACAAAAGAATTATTACAAAAATATTATATAATCGAAAAGCCACTACAGCCAAAAAAATTATGTTTTATTGAGTTATTTACAAGATAAATAACAATACAAATAAAAAATTTAAACATATGGCCTCTATAAATATTATACATATAAAACAAAAACAACAAAAAGTGGTCGAGTACAACTGTTGCTTTTATGTACAGATCTCTCATTGAAACTTAACATGCAAGTCAAAAATTTAAAATTGAAATTAGAATAAAAAAGATAAACAATAGTATGCAAACTTAAAAAGTTTGTTCAGATGTATTAAAAGAGTTAAAATGATATTTGTTTTTTGTTCTTGAAGTGCAATAATTTTAAGTTTGAAAAAGATTATTAGAGTAAGCAACTTTCAAAATGCATGTTAAGAAATTAAATCTTGAAAAAGAAAGCCACATTAATTAAAAACAGAATCTTAATTTTTATAAAACAGAAATATATAAAGGAAATAAAAATTATATAACATCTTTATATGTATTTAAAATTAATAAAATATAAAGATACAATAAAAACAAATCAAACCAAACAAAGCAAATGTAGCTTTGAAAATTAAATGTGTGTATGTGGTTCTTTAATAATAAAACTGTTTAAACATTTTTTAAAAATAAATAAAAATTCACATTCATTTAAAAACAGAATTAATTAATAATTAAGTAAAATGAAAAATATTTTCAGTAAACATTTTCTGTAGAATTAATATTTCCCACAAATATAATACTAATTATATTTCACACTACATAGTTTAAACAAAATACATTTGTAATATTAAGGTATTAAAGTTTACTATATTTTACGTATAAAATAAATAAGGCATATCACAGAAATCCTTTACTGTTAACAAAACTTGTGTTTTTTCTATTTTTTTATTTGTACTATAAAGGTATGGAAGTTTAGTACATTTTATGTATAAAAGAAATAACCTTTGCCAATAAAATAATTATTTTATTTTTATATATACATAAGTATGCTTTCAAGTTTTTTAGTTTGAAGAAATGAAATATCTAATTTTTAACTATATACATTTAGCTTAATGTATGTAAAAAAACAAATTTACTATCAAAAAATTAATAAGTTTTTTTTTTTTTTTTATATATATATTTGTATCAAATTTATTTACTTTTTTAAAAACAAACATACAACTTGTAAAACAAGCTGGAAGTTTTACAAAAGTAAGAACATATTTAAACAAACAATAATCTTAAGTTTTACAAAAGTATATAAAACAAGAAATATAATTTGTGTGAAATTATTTAACATTAATAAACTATTTTTAAAGAAATGAATGTTAATTACAAAACAAGCTGAAAATAAACATGGAACATAATAAGCTATAAAATATAAACAAACAATAAAAAATGACTAAACAATTTAACATTAACAAATCAATTAAAAGTAAAAAATAAAATTTTCAGAAGAAACAAATTTAATATGAACATGTAATATAATAACCTCAATATAACAACAACATATAAACTCTTTAGATTGCAAACTAACTTTAGAATCAACAAATGAAAACATATAATATAACTATAAATCAAAAAATACATTAAATAAACTCACCAAAAAAACAGTAATTTTAGCTTACCTGTAACAAACATAAACAAATTACAACAAATAAAAGCATATAAACAAGGAAACAAATTCTCACACAAAAACAGCATCAAAACATGCAACTTAAGAAAAAATTAAACAAGCATTCAAAAATATATTAAACAAATAAAAAAACAATAAAAATTTAAATAACTTATAAATTGTCACATAACAAATAAGTTAACGTTGAAAAAAAAAAAAAAGCTGTGGTCTCAGACAGAAGTGATATCATAAAAGAATGCAGATAAACTACAGTTTCAGATATCACAAATTTAGATGCAACAAATTAACTCAACTGTAAAAAAATAAACAAAAAAAAAATAAATTAAAAAATATAACTAATTTAAAATAGTAGAACTTTTATCTTATAAGACATGAAAATAAAACAATAAATAAAAAAAATAGTCACTTTTAAACCATTGTGTCACGATAACATAAATAAATCTAACACACTGTGTCAAACCATGTTGTTATCCTAACCAAAATCTCACACAAGACGTTTAGATGATTTTAATCTTATTCAAAAAAGCAAAAAAATCTCTGACACGCCTCTAAATCAGAAAGTAAATACAAGCTCAAAGATTAAAAAAATTTAATTGAACAAAGAAATCTATAAAGAAGGTCAAAAAAATATCTGACACGGTGACGCAAGGTGTGATGACCCGCTTTTAAGTGTATTTTCGCTGAAATAATTCTTTTTATTTTAATTAATATATCAGATATTTTAATCTTTTTATTTTAATCTTTTGGCGGTTTGTTTCTTTTTCTCGGAGTGAGGACTGGACCTCATTTCTTTTCACATCTTTTTTTCTTTTTCTCTTTTTCCTTTTTCTTTTTCCCTTCTTTTCTTTTTTCTTCTTTTTCTTTTTTCTCTTTCTTTTCTCTCTCCTCTCTCCCGCTCGACTCGGACCCCCCCCCCGTGCTCTCTCTCTCTTCTCTCTCTCTCCCTACGCCGGCGTCACCTTCCCTAAGCCCTACCGCCGCCGTCTGGCCACCGTTCGGCCTCCCACCGGTCCCATTCTCTTCCTCTCCTTCCGGTCTACCTTCCCTCCAAAACCCACCCCCAACCGGCCGGCCATTTGGCCGGAAAAAGCTTCCAAAGGGCGCACGGATTTTGCTCCGATCCGCCGCCGTCGCTCCACCTCCGGCCACCATTTCTTCACCACTTCATCACCGACTCCTTGCCGTCCTAACCCACCTATTTCCGGCCTCCAACGACCACCGGAACAGCTCCTACGAGCTTAGTTTCCGTTTTGGGTAATCCGGCCATTTCCGGCCATTCCGCCGCCACCCACGGCCGTCCGTCACTTCCAATAGCTTCACAACCACCTCTAGACCATTCCCTATCAATCCCGTGTCCTAGTTTGTCCCCGTTCAAAAGTGGGTTTTTCGGACCCACGGCCACAGTGAAATTTCACTGTGACGTTGCTGTTTTTCCGCCGTTTGCAACGCCTCGTGTTTTCTAAAATTGCCGTATAGCGCTGTAAGTATTTTCCAAACCCTATTTTCAGATTTAAATATATATTGCTCATTCAATTTATTTATTATCTGTTGTTGGTTGTTGATTCCGGACTGAGTCCGAGGAGTTTCGGGGGTCGGATGGATGGAGGATGGAGTTGCTTGATTATTTGATTTATGTGATTGGATTATTTTATTGTGCATTGTTATGGCATTACATGGTGCATGCACGTGTGTTGTGGGTTTATGAGAAAAGCCTGTGTTTTGGCGTGAGTGTGTTGCGGGTGCGTGGGTATCACGAGCCCAAGCCGGGATGGGTTATTATCTCGGTGGAGCTCCTCTGGTCACTCGGGAGCGGAATAAACTGAGTGATGTCCCCTGAGTTATCGAAAGCGATAATGGGAGCGGGACTAGGGGGTGCTTGGCTACGAACGCGCCGGGCGCGGAACCGGGCATCGGCCTACTCACCGACTCCGTGGCCCTTCGCTGGCGAGGGCTAGAGGATGCTTGGCTACGCACGCGCGGGGCGCGGAACTGGGCATCGCTCGTTGGGTGTCACATGCGTGGCGGTACTCTGCGGTGTGACACTGGAGCCAGGGTGTGCGGATGACCCCTAGGGGAGGTCATGGTGCATACGGTTAAAATTGGATAATGGTTTGAGATGTCAAATGTGTCTTTTGGCGTGCGTGGAAAACTTGTGTTTTACGGGTTTGTGCATTGGGCATGTTTCATGCATCTTGTTTGAGTTATATGTGTTTTTATCTGGTAGTGTTTGGGTTTTACTTACCTGCGGTACCATTCGTGGTTCCGTAGCTTTTGGTGCAGGAGATGAGGTTGAGGAGGAAGAGGCTGAGCCCGAGGATGCGGCTCCGCCGGGTTGCTGATGTTATCTTTTTATTTGTTTAAAACTGTATTTGTGGTATATGTAATATTTTATCTATGTACGTTTTAAACAGCTTGTATTATGTTAAGAAAAATTCTGGTACTTAGTTATGACTTTCTTATCCGCTGCGTGTTTCTCTGTACACTTTTGCTGCCTTGCACACACTCGGCACCCGTCGTTGGGGTGGTGACCCGGGTTGTCACCATCCGGACGTCTCAATTTCCCCCTGTTCGGGCGTGGGGATTTTGGGGGCGTCACAGGTGGTATCAGAGCCGTTTGGCTCTGGGTAAAACCACAAGTCCCGTAGGTAGTACCAGAATGTTTTTAAAGTTGTGTTTTAAAATTATGTTAAGTATAGTTGTTTTATTTGTTTTATTTGTTTATGTTTGTTTGCTTGTTTTATTTAGTTATGTTTTGGCATGCTGGTTCCTTTTATTTCTCGCTGCGTGGTGCTGTTTTTGTTTTGTTGGTTTTATGATGGTTTTTGTTTGATTTCTTAAAGGAGGGTCAAGAGTGGTGTTGTGACAGAATTATGGGGAGACCAGGTAGACCAAGGAAAAATACTCAGGAACCGCAAGACAATACATCCAGGGATGACTCCATAGCCGAAGCAATTCGGCAGATGACGGAGTTCATGCAACAGAATATTAGGCCACAACAGGCAGGGCCTTGGCCACCACAAGGACCTTGGCCACCACAAGGGGGTCCTTGGCCACCATCAGGAGGGCCTTATCCACCATCAGGAGGGCCCTATCCACCGTCAGGAGAGCCTTGTCCGCCACAGGGAATGTATTGGCCACAACCAGGAGGTCCCTGGCCATATCAGGGAGGGCCTTGGATGTATCAAGGAGGGTCCAGTAGCATGGTGCAAGCCGGATGCACCTATGAGCGCTTCTTGGCGCATAGGACTCCACACTTCAATGGGAATGAGGATCCACTTCAGGCTGGGAAATGGATCAAGGATCTGGAGAAAACCTTTGAGGTGTGTGGATGCACTGAAGCACAACAAGTACTCTATGCCAGCTACCTCTTACAAGGTATCGCTTCTGATTGGTGGGATACCAGGAGGGTGATGTTGGAAGCTGAACTGGGATCTTTCGCTGCGGTGACCTGGCAGCGTTTCAAGAAGGAATTCAATGACCGCTTCTTTCCCGCATCGGTAAGGAAGCAAAAGGCAAGAGAGTTCTCCAATCTGGTCCAAGGGGGCGCAACAGTGGAACAATACGCCCGGAGGTTCATAGAACTTGAGCGGTTTGCTCCTCATCTTGTTGCCACAGAGGAGCTGCGAGCTGAGCGTTTTCAGGAGGGACTACGCCCTGATATACGCCGATTGGTGGTCAGCCATCGGATATCCACTTTTCAGGAGTTAGTGGATGTGGCCACCCTTATAGAGCGGGAAAATAATCTGTGTATGGGATCCCCTTCAGGGCAAAAGAGGCGGAGTTTTTCTGGTGAAGGAAGCAGCTCGGGTTCGCCTCAGAAGTTTGTTCAGCGGACTGGAACCCGATCTCAAGCATCCTCCAGTGTTCGCATGGGAGGACGTATGCCTGTTTGTGGGGTTTGTAATAGAGCTCATGAGGGCGACTGTCGCACGAGTAGCGGACCCCAGTGTTATCGGTGCGGTCAAGTGGGACATATAGTTCGGGATTGCCCCGTTAGAGCTCAAGGAAGCCGTGGAGGTAGACACGGTGGAAGAACCAACCCGAGACAAGCAGTGCAAGCCCGGGTTTATGCTGTCACGCCCGGAGAGGTGGACGATGAGGCACCAGCGACCCATGATGCTGGAGTAATCACAGGTATGGATTAATTTAATCTTTTAAGTTGGATTTATTTTTGGTGTATTTGGTTTCTTCGTTGTTTTTTTTTGGATTTCATGGGTTGTGTGTTTGGTTCAGGAAGAGTCCGGTTGTATGAGTTTTATGCTTGTACTTTGTTTGATTCTGGTGCTTCACGATCGTTTGTGTCTTCCACGTTTGCTCGGGTGTGTAACTTGGTCACGGAACCGTTGCCGAAGGCTATGGTAGTGGCGCTACCCGATGGCGAGATGGTGTGGTGTTCCAAGGTTGCTTTGGGATGCCCGTTAAATTTTGAGGGAAGATTTTTGGATGCCGATCTGGTGGTATTCAAGCTGTTGGGTTTTGATATCATCCTCGGGATGGATTGGCTATACCGATATTCTGCGACTATTAATTGCAGAAGTCGGACAATTAGCTTTCAGCTTCCGGATGGTGATTGTCTGGAATTTGCGGGGAGTAGATTAAAAGAAAAGCCGATGATTATATCGGCGATACAGGCAAGAAGAGAGATTGCATGGGGAGCGGATGCATTCTTGGTTCAGATGGTGTCCACGCCGTCTGAGAAGAAGTCCTTGGCAGACATTCCAGTTGTGGAAGAGTTCCCCGATGTGTTTGTGGATGACTTGCCCGGACTACCCCCCGTGCGAGAGATGGAGTTTGTTATAGACTTGGAACCTGGAGCGGCTCCTGTGCATAAGGCTCCTTACCGCATGGCACCGGCTGAATTGAAAGAGTTGAAGACTCAGTTGCAAGAATTAGTAGAGAAGGGGTTTATTCAGCCTAGTACGTCGCCGTGGGGTGCTCCAGTTTTATTTGTTAAAAAGAAAGATGGAACCCTTCGTATGTGCATTGACTATAGGGAGTTGAACAAGGTGACCATCAAAAATAAATACCCTCTCCCGCGGATTGATGACTTGTTTGACCAACTTCAGGGGGCAGCGGTGTTCTCTAAAATTGATCTGAGGTCGGGATACTACCAGCTGAGAATCAGAGAGCAGGATGTGCCGAAAACTGCCTTCAGGTCGAGGTATGGACACTATGAATTTAAAGTGATGCCGTTTGGGCTAGCTAATGCTCCTGCCGCTTTCATGGATTTGATGAATCGGGTGTTCCAACCTTATCTGGATTCCTTCGTGGTAGTATTTATTGATGATATACTGATTTATTCCCGAGATATCGAAGAGCATGTGTATCATCTTAGTCTGGTACTTGAGAAATTGAGAGAGCACCAGTTGTACGCCAAGCTCAGCAAGTGTGAGTTCTGGTTGGAAGAAGTTAAATTTCTTGGGCATGTAATTTCCCAGGGTGGGGTGGCAGTTGATCCCAGTAAGGTAGAAGCCATTTTGTCATGGCCACGCCCAACTACAGTACGCGAGATCAGGAGTTTCTTGGGGCTCGCCGGTTACTACCGAAGGTTTGTAGAGGGTTTTGCTCGCTTATCCGGACCTCTCACAGCTTTGACTCGGAAGAATACAGAATTTGTTTGGTCAGAGAAATGTGAGAGAAGCTTCCAGGAATTGAAGAACAGGCTGACGACGGCACCAGTGTTAGCACTCCCAGAACCGCATAAGCCGTTTGTAGTCTTCAGTGATGCGTCTAAGTTCGGTTTGGGTTGTGTCCTTATGCAGGAAGGACGGGTTGTAGCCTATGCATCTCGTCAGCTTAAGGACCATGAGAAGAATTATCCGACGCATGATCTAGAGTTGGCTGCGATTGTTTTTGCACTCAAGATCTGGCGGCATTTCTTGTATGGGGAAGCTTGTGAGGTATTTACTGATCATAAGAGCTTGAAGCATTTGTTTTCCCAGAAAAATTTGAATATGAGGCAGAGGCGTTGGCTAGAGCTAATCAGTGACTATCAGTGTGAGATCAAGTACCACCTGGGGAAGGCTAACATAGTTGCTGATGCTTTGAGCCGGAAGTCTCATTTGGAGGATGAAGCCGAACCGTCAGAAATGGATTCGTTACTTTATGGGATGAGAAGGCTCCTTATAGAGAGTTCGCAACAAGTAGAGATTTTGTCTTCGGTTCTGGACATTCGGGTAACCGATTTTGAAGAATTGAAAGTTCTCCAAAGAAAGGATCCGAAGCTGCTGAACATCAGGAAAAGAGTCCGAAAATCTCGAGGGCCGTTGCACTATAGCATGGATAGTGATGGGGTACTTCGGTTCCGAGATCGCAGAGTGATCCCGAAGGACGCAGATTTCAAAGAACGAATCATGGCGGAAGCTCATGCGGCCCCGTATTCAGTTCATCCCGGCAGTACAAAGATGTATCGAGACTTGAAGAAAAATTACTGGTGGGATGGAATGAAGAAGGACGTTGCCTTATATGTGGAGAAATGCCACACGTGTCGTCAGGTAAAGGCCGAGCATCAGAGACCTGCAGGTATGCTCCAACCCCTCCCTATTCCTGAGTGGAAGTGGGATGACATCACGATGGATTTCGTAGTGGGTTTGCCGAGAACACCTAGTGGGAAGAATTCTGTTTGGGTGATTGTGGACCGGTTAACGAAGAGTGCTCATTTTCTGCCTGTTAACAACACCGACTCTTTGGGTAAGTTGACCCGTTTGTATGTCAAAGAGATAGTTCGGCTACATGGCATACCAAAGACTATAGTGTCGGATCGAGACCCGAGGTTCACATCGCAGTTCTGGAAGAGTTTGCAGGCAGCTTTGGGTACTAAGTTGAAGTTCAGCACTGCTTATCACCCGCAGACAGACGGCCAGTCAGAGCGCACCATACAGACCTTGGAAGACATGTTGAGAGCTTGTGCCCTGGAATTCCAAGGGAGTTGGGAAAATCATTTGCCGCTCATTGAGTTTGCCTACAATAACAGCTACCATGCGACTATTCAGATGGCTCCCTATGAAGCTCTTTATGGAAGAAAGTGTAGGTCACCCTTGTGTTGGGATGAAGTTGGGGAGAGTAGGGTAATTGGACCCGAAATAATTCAGGAAATGCAAAGCCAAGTCCGGATCATCAGAGAAAAAATGGCGGCAGCTCAGAGTCGCCAGAAAAGCTACGCTGATACCAGGAGGAGAGAATTGTCATTTGAAATTGGTGATTGGGTTTATCTTAAAGTCTCTCCCATGAGAGGTGTTAAGCGTTTTGGTAAGAAAAGGAAACTAGATCCGAGGTACGTCGGCCCTTTTCAGATTCTGGAGAGGGTAGGGTCCGTCGCCTATAGAGTTGCTTTGCCGGATTATTTTGGGGATGTTCATGATGTCTTCCACGTATCATCCCTGAAGAAGAGCTTTGGGCAGCAAGAGCCACGTTTCGTTGACCCAGCAGGTATTCAGTTGCAACCGGATCTCACTTACGAGGTTGTTCCGTCGCAGATTTTGGATTGGAAGGAGCAACAATTGAGGTCCAAGACGATACCGTTGGTTAAAGTGGCTTGGGGAGATCCGTTAGCTCAAGACTTCTCTTGGGAGCGAGCAGCGGACATGAGGGAGCTATATCCATATTTGTTTGAATGATGAAGGTATGTAATTTTAATCTTGGTCTCAGTTGGTTCATGTGCGTTTGTGTGGCTTGGTTTAAGTTGGTGGTGATCTTGCAATTTCGAGGACGAAATTGTTTTTAAGGAGGGGAGGATGTGATGACCCGCTTTTAAGTGTATTTTCGCTGAAATAATTCTTTTTATTTTAATTAATATATCAGATATTTTATTTTATTTTAATTGCATTTTTAAAGTCGGTTTTTAATTTATTTTAATTTATTTGAGGTTGTGTTTTATTTCTTTTAGTTGTTTTTGTGGTTTTAATCTTTTGGCGGTTTGTTTCTTTTTCCCGGAGTGAGGACTGGACCTCATTTCTTTTCACATCTTTTTTTCTTTTTCTCTTTTTCCTTTTTCTTTTTCCCTTCTTTTCTTTTTTCTTCTTTTTCTTTTTTCTCTTTCTTTTCTCTCTCCTCTCTCCCGCTCGACTCGGACCCCCCCCCGTGCTCTCTCTCTCTTCTCTCTCTCTCCCTACGCCGGCGTCACCTTCCCTAAGCCCTACCGCCGCCGTCCGGCCACCGTTCGGCCTCCCACCGGTCCCATTCTCTTCCTCTCCTTCCGGTCTACCTTCCCTCCAAAACCCACCCCCAACCGGCCGGCCATTTGGCCGGAAAAAGCTTCCAAAGGGCGCACGGATTTTGCTCCGATCCGCCGCCGTCGCTCCACCTCCGGCCACCATTTCTTCACCACTTCATCACCGACTCCTTGCCGTCCTAACCCACCTATTTCCGGCCTCCAACGACCACCGGAACAGCTCCTACGAGCTTAGTTTCCGTTTTGGGTAATCCGGCCATTTCCGGCCATTCCGCCGCCACCCACGGCCGTCCGTCACTTCCAATAGCTTCACAACCACCTCTAGACCATTCCCTATCAATCCCGTGTCCTAGTTTGTCCCCGTTCAAAAGTGGATTTTTCGGACCCACGGCCACAGTGAAATTTCACTGTGACGTTGCTGTTTTTCCGCCGTTTGCAACGCCTCGTGTTTTCTAAAATTGCCGTATAGCGCTGTAAGTATTTTCCAAACCCTATTTTCAGATTTAAATATATATTGCTCATTCAATTTATTTATTATCTGTTGTTGGTTGTTGATTCCGGACTGAGTCCGAGGAGTTTCGGGGGTCGGATGGATGGAGGACGGAGTTGCTTGATTATTTGATTTATGTGATTGGATTATTTTATTGTGCATTGTTATGGCATTACATGGTGCATGCACGTGTGTTGTGGGTTTATGAGAAAAGCCTGTGTTTTGGCGTGAGTGTGTTGCGGGTGCGTGGGTATCACGAGCCCAAGCCGGGATGGGTTATTATCTCGGTGGAGCTCCTCTGGTCACTCGGGAGCGGAATAAACTGAGTGATGTCCCCTGAGTTATCGAAAGCGATAATGGGAGCGGGACTAGGGGGTGCTTGGCTACGAACGCGCCGGGCGCGGAACCGGGCATCGGCCTACTCACCGACTCCGTGGCCCTTCGCTGGCGAGGGCTAGAGGATGCTTGGCTACGCACGCGCGGGGCGCGGAACTGGGCATCGCTCGTTGGGTGTCACATGCGTGGCGGTACTCTGCGGTGTGACACTGGAGCCAGGGTGTGCGGATGACCCCTAGGGGAGGTCATGGTGCATACGGTTAAAATTGGATAATGGTTTGAGATGTCAAATGTGTCTTTTGGCGTGCGTGGAAAACTTGTGTTTTACGGGTTTGTGCATTGGGCATGTTTCATGCATCTTGTTTGAGTTATATGTGTTTTTATCTGGTAGTGTTTGGGTTTTACTTACCTGCGGTACCATTCGTGGTTCCGTAGCTTTTGGTGCAGGAGATGAGGTTGAGGAGGAAGAGGCTGAGCCCGAGGATGCGGCTCCGCCGGGTTGCTGATGTTATCTTTTTATTTGTTTAAAACTGTATTTGTGGTATATGTAATATTTTATCTATGTACGTTTTAAACAGCTTGTATTATGTTAAGAAAAATTCTGGTACTTAGTTATGACTTTCTTATCCGCTGCGTGTTTCTCTGTACACTTTTGCTGCCTTGCACACACTCGGCACCCGTCGTTGGGGTGGTGACCCGGGTTGTCACCATCCGGACGTCTCAATTTCCCCTTGTTCGGGCGTGGGGATTTTGGGGGCGTCACAGGGAACATCAAATACAACATGTATCCCCTCAACGTCACAGACTCATATAAAGTAATAAACATACTATATATAATAAATAAAAAAATATAAGCATAGATATAAAACAAAACTCGAATTGAATTCAAACAAACCAAATCTCAAAAAAACACCAAATAAAAATTCATAAGCTTATTTTCAGGAAAACCAAGTTCATCATTGACCACAACATTAAAATGAAAACTAAAAAAACCAAATATTTAGGAAAACAAAATGCATCATCATCAACCATAACACTAATAGTAAAATGTACAAAATGAAGAAAGTAAATATAAAATTAATCTTATACTAATATTATGTGGTCTAAATTCTTTTGAAAAAATATCTCTGACACATTTTCACTAAAGATCAAAACATCCTCATACAAACCGATACAAAGCAAGAACAAAAGGTTAAATAAGTAACTATGTAATAATACAAAAGCAAAAAACAAGTGAGAAAATTACTGTTTCTAATATTGTAGCTTATTACTGTCCTTAACACTGCAGTACGCTAATCCCCACTTTTAATATATAAAAGACTAAAAACCAAAACATCCTCATACAAATCGATGCAAAGCAAGAACAAAAAGTTAAATAAGTAACTATGTAATAACACAGAAACAAAAAATGAGTGAAAAAATTACTGTTTTTAATACTGTAGCTTATTACTGTTCTTAACACTGTTCGTAAAACTGTAGCACACCAATCCCCACTTTTAATATATGAGAGAGATATAGGTGGTATAAATGATAAGGGGAAAAAACCAGAATCTAATAAAAAAATAAATAAACAAATTTGAGACAATAATAGAAAATTAATATTATAAAAGTATTAAAATTAAATTTCCCATAAAATTATCTTTAATTTAGCAAAATATGACATTTTCCAAATTTTTTTTGGAAAATTTTACCTATTTTTCTTTAGTGAATATTTTAAACAAAAAATTAGATATGATAAATTTTTTATATTTTCATAATTATTTAAAATATTTTTAAAATTATAATAAATATCAGTATAATAAAAACTGTAAATAATTTGAAGTAAATAAATATAATAAAAAGATTAAATGATTAGAAGGAAATATTAATATGAAAGTAATATTTAAAATTAATCTTATGCTAACATATAAATGGTGTAAATGGAGAAAAAAAAAAACCACAATCTAATAGAAAGTAAAATAAACAAATTTGAAAAAATAACAAAAAAGTAATTTAATAAGGGCATTCACATTAAAATTCCCATAAACTTGTTTATAATTTAGTTAAAAATGAGATTATCTAATTTTTTTTTTTCAAATTATACTTAGTTTTTAAAAACCTACAACATTTGATTTGCCATTGTTTATCTAATCTATTAAAATAATATTTTTCAATTGTTTTTTTTTTTATTATCTTAGTTTGTTTATCTAATCTATTAAAATATTATTTTTTTATTTTTTTTTGTTATTATCTTAGTTGTATTTACAATTTTAACAACTTAATATATTTTCGTATGGTTTGAAATGTTACTTTATTGAATATTTTAAACAAAAAATTCAACCATTTTTATTGGGTATGATAATACTTTTATAATTAAATTTTTTATATTTCCATAATTATTTAAACTATTTTTGAAATTATTATTTAAAAAAAAATAAATATGATCATGAAAAAAAGTGTAAATAATTGGAAGTAAATAAATATAACAAAAAGTTTACATGATTAGAAAAAAATATTAATAAAAAAATAATATTCAAAACTAATTTTATACTAATATATAAGCTGTATAAGTGATACAGAAAAAAACAAAAATCTAACAAAAACCAAAATAGACAAATTTGAAAAAATAATAAAAAACTGATGTTATAAAGTCATTCACATTAACTTTTCCGTGAAATTATTTATAATTTAGTTAAAAATGATAATTTCAAAAAATTTTCTCTAAATTTTACTCAATTTTCAAAAACCTCCAATATGTCAATATTTATGATTTCTTTATTATATTAAAATAATATTTTTGTATTTTTTTTAGTGAATATTCTGTAATGAATATTTTAACAAAAGTTTAAATAATTTTTTTGTGAGTATGATAATATTTATATAATTAAATTTTTTATATTTCCATAACTATTTAAATCATTTTTAAAATCATTATTTAAATCTATATTAAATATGAGTAAGATTAAAAGTGTAGATAATTGAAAGTAAATAAATATAATATAAAGTTTAAATGATTATAAATATATAAATCTATTTATATAATATAACTATATATACATATAAATATATAAATATTTATATGTATAATTGAAAGGTGGTCCGTATCTATGTAGAGATATATGTTAACAGATATATAAAAATATAAATATAAATATATAACTAAATAATCCGGTAATAAACAAATGATACGAGGGCAGAAAAGTAATTTGACCCTAACCCTAGGAAGCCCTATAAAAGCATCTCTAAACCAAACCCTACATTTTGGCCGCCCCCCCTTTCTTCTTCCGTCGCCTCTCTCTCTCTCTCTCTCTCTCTCTCTCTCTCTCTCTCTCTCTCTCTCTCTCTCTCCAGTCCTCTAAACCTAACCCTAGATTTTGGCCGCCCCTCCTTTCTTCTTCCGTTGCCTCTCTCCCTCCCTCTCTCTCTCTCTCTGTCCGGTCCTTCTGGTTTCATCTTCCGTTGTCTCTTTCTCTCACAGCTTTCATCTTCTTGTTTGATTTATGTTTATATTTTGTTCTTCTTTTAATGTTTTACAGTTTTGTATTCCGTTTATTTCGAATGTTTATATATTTTTTTTTGTGCGTTTACATCCAGATTGTTCTTTAGAATATATTTGTTATTTGGTATATTTTTTGTTGTTTTTTCATACTTTCAGATGAACATTGTTTTTTACGGTCTTTCATTTTTTTTTGTTTTTGCTTTTAGATCTCAAGATATTTGTTTTTGTTTCATTTTTTTTGTTGTGTTTTGTTCTTTTAATATTTTGCAGCTTCGTTCGCAGCACTCGTTTTTCTCCGGTCCTTCTCGTTTCATCTTCCGTTGCCTCTCTCTCTCTCACAGCTTTCATGTTCTTGTTTGATTTATGTTTGTATTTTGTTTTTCTTTTAATGTTTTACAGTTTTGTATTCCGTTTATTTCAGTTGTTTTTGTTTTTTTTTTCTATGTTTTTTTCCTCTTAGATCTGAACAGATTTGTTTTTGTTTTATTTTCTTTCTCCTCTTTTGTTATTTTCCAGCTTCGTTCGCAGCACTCATCTTTACAGTATAAATTAAATTTTTTTATTTTTAACATTTAGATCTGTACAACAGATTTGTTCATGTTTTTACGGTTTTTCAATTTTTTTTCTTTTTCCTCTTAGATCTGAACGGTCTTTTTCCCCTCTCTCTCTCTCTCTCTCTCTCTCTCTCTCTCTCTCTCTCTCTCTCTCTCCGGTCCTTCTCGTTTCATCTTCCGTTGCCTCTCTCTCTCACAGCTTTCATCTTGTTGTTTGATTTATGTTTGTATTTTGTTCTTCTTTTAATGTTTTACAGTTTTGTATTCCGTTCATTTCAGTTGTTTTTGTTTTTTTTTTTTCTATGTTTTTTTCCTCTTAGATCTGAACAGATTTGTTTTTGTTTTATTTTCTTTCTCAGGGTCGTGACTATGGCCGCGCGCAGCAGGCCACGACCACCGCAGCGTTGCAAATGGCTACTGGTGGGAGCGCACGGCCACGCCGGAAGGTCAAATTTTTTTCATTTGTGTATTTTTTTGGTGTATTGATGTATATTATCACTATACATATACTTTACATGTAGAGCAAAAATTTTCAATCCGATAGTTTTTTTTTTCAACAATTTACGAACTGGGTTTTGTATTTTTGACTAACTACGGTTTTGTTTTCCTATTCTCAGCACACAACAACAAACCAGAAGATGAAATTTCAGAAAATCGAAATTGTATATCAATCATTAAATTTTTTTGTTCGGTGTACTCTCTGTAAATAAAGATGTAAATATGCAAACACAGTTTTTATCTTTCCATTTTTTTTTTGCTGTAATACATATACATGTCATCTAATTACATAATGTAAGAAATTCATTCATTCATACAACACAATTAAATTTTACAATAAATATACTGAGGAAAACAATAAAAGCGTACCTAAAATTCAATCGCTGAGAGTGTAGAACGCAGTAGAGCCACAACGAAATGAAAGAAATCTTAATATTTAAACTGTAGTTCAATTCACTTTATCAGATGAAGAGATCAGAAATAACCGTAAAAAGACAATAACACCAAGCTGGCAAAGCAAAACGACATTGAGGACAACGAAGCAAACAATAAAAATAAGGGCAAAATCGGCAAAAAAAAAAAAAAAAAAAAATTCTGTCGGTGGGAAGTTAAAAAGACAAAAACATCTGTCGGTGGAATACAACTGAAACGTAAACCACCGTAAATGCCAAATAAACTGAAGGGTAAAATGGGAAAATAAACGTTGGACGAAAAAAAAAAAAAAACCGGAAAAAAGATTAACTGTTCCTAACACTGTTCCTAACACTGTAGCACGACCATCCACACTTTTAATATATAAGAGATATAATGCTTATAAAACATTGAAACCAAGGGGCTAATATTGGTTTGAGTTATTCAATTTTTATATATATCATGGTAGGACCTGGAACATAATAAAGAATTCTCTTTCAAAAGCAAAGATCTCATAAATATATATAGATTTACACTGATATTATTCTATATATCTTTCCGCCCATCTGACACTTGTACAATAAAGAAAGATCGAAAACACGAGCTCCAAAACACGAACTAGAGTTGTATAAATACAAGTCCTTGCTCTGGTACTTTCATTTGTATCATTGCACCAAAGAGTCTTCTACAAGTTTTTGTAGCCATACCCCTTAAAAAAAATGCCTCTTCAGGTGCCCAAAACTGCGCATATGAGCCTAAACGAAGAGCAGCTAAAGCTGATTTTCAAGCAAAAAGATGTCAACGGTGATGGTGTCCTGGACAAGGAAGAGTTGAAGAAAGCCTTCCAGCAACTCGGTGCACTTATTCCTGTTTGGAGAGTTCACCGTGCTCTCAGCCACGCTGATGAGAATGGAGATGGACTCATCAGCGCAGAGGAGCTGGAAGAAGTCGTGAAATATGCTCATAAAGTTGGATATAGCGTATAGGTTTCTTAAATCATGACTCTTCTAAGGTTCCTATACCATGATTATGTGTGTGTCGTCTTCCGATTCACAGCTTAATTCCTTTTCTAGCTGAGTAACTGTAGCGGTAAAGCCACTTTTATAGACTTTTATGGGTCAAAAATGGTGGCTAGTTGAGCTTGCATTCACATTTGCTTCCGCCATCTTCCAGTTGCTTCCGCCATCTTCCACTTGCTTCCGCTATCTTCCACCGCCACCTTTATGGGTCAAAAATGGTGGCTAGTTGACAACCTCCTAACAGTGGTATCAGAGCATCAGGTTTATAGCCAGTTTTCGTGCTACAGTTAGATCCAGTTAGTGGAAAGGAGGCATCTTCAATAATGGCGACGAAGTATGAAATAGAGAAGTTCAATGGGAGTAATTTCTCATTGTGGAAAATGAGAATAAAAGCAATTTTGAGGAAAGATAATTGCTTGACGGCAATTGGAGATAGGCCCGATGAGATCACTGACGACGGCAAGTGGAACGAGATGGATGGCAATGCTATTGCTAATCTGCACCTAGCACTAGCTGATGGAGTATTGTCAAGTGTGGCGGAGAAAAAGACAGCAAAAGAGATATGGGATACTCTGACAAAATTGTACGAGGCCAAATCACTACACAACAAAATTTTCTTGAGAAGAAAACTCTACACCCTTCGGATGATGGAGTCAACTATGGTGACAGACCACATCAACACCCTCAACACTTTATTTTCACAGCTCACAGCAATGGGGCATAACATAGAGACGAGTGAACGTGCTGAAATTCTACTTCAAAGTCTACCTGATTCGTATGATCAACTCATCATCAACTTAACCAACAACATTGAAGTTCTAGTCTTCGATGATATTGCAGCTGCAGTTCTTGAAGAAGAAAGTCGGCGCAAAAGCAAAGAAGATAGACCAGGAGGTTCACAACAAGCCGAAGCTTTGGTAATGACGAGAGGGAGATCAACGGAACGTGGCCCCAGTGGGAGTCAAAATCAGAGTAGATCAAAATCCAGAAGTAAGAAGAATGTCAAGTGTCATCACTGTGGCAAGAAAGGGCACTACAAAAGGGAGTGTTGGCATCTCAAGAAGAACGAAGAAGCCAAAGGAAAAGGCCCTGAGTTGTCAAAAGCTCAGGGTTGTGTAGCAAGCACCTCAGATGATGGTGAAATTTTATACAGTGAGGCAACAACAGTTACTGAAGGTAGAAGAAGATTTGCTGATGTCTGGCTTATTGACTCAGGAGCAACATGGCATATGACTCCCCGGAGAGAATGGTTCCATCAATATGAACCTATCTCAGGAGGATCTGTGTTCATGGGAGACGATCATGCCTTGGAGATTGCTGGTATTGGTACCATCAAATTAAAGATGTGTGACGGTACAGTTCGCACCATTCAGGAGGTACGACATGTGAAAGGCCTGAAGAAAAATCTATTGTCTTTAGGACAATTAGATAATAGTGGGTGTAAAACCCATATTCAAGATGGGATCATGAAAATAGTTAAAGGCGCGCTTGTAATGATGAAAGCGGAAAAGATAGCTGCAAATTTGTACATGCTTAAAGGAGAAACACAACAAGAAGGAGAAGCATCCACTGCGTTGGCAAGTTCGGTAGAAGAATTAACAATGATGTGGCACCATAAGCTTGGCCACATGTCGGAACGAGGTTTGAAGATTCTTGCTGAACAAAAGCTTCTTCCAGGGCTCATTACCCTTTTGTGAGCATTGTGTTACTAGTAAGCAGCACAGATTGAAATTCAGTAGTTCCTCTGCTAGAAGTAAAGCTATCTTAGAACTAATCCATTCTGATGTTTGGCAAGCACCAGTTTTGTCCCTAGGAGGAGCAAAATACTTTGTGTCATTTATTGACGATTACTCCAGGAGATGTTGGGTGTATCCAATAAAAACTAAAGCAGATGTATTTCCAGTTTTCAAAATATTCAAAGCGCGGGTTGAGCTTGAATCTGAAAAGAAGATCAAGTGTTTAAGGACAGACAATGGAGGAGAATATACTGGCATTGAATTTGATAGCTTCTGTCAACAAGAAGGTATCAAAAGGCAGCTCACGGTGGCATACACTCCACAACAAAATGGAGTAGCAGAGCGGATGAACAGAACCTTGTTAGAACGAACAAGAGCAATGTTGAGAACTGCGGGAATGGCCAAGTCATTTTGGGCAGAAGCAGTCAAGACTGCTTGTTATGTGATCAATCGGTCACCATCAACCGCAATTGATCTGAAAACGCCGATGGAGATGTGGACTGATAAGCCAGCTGATTATACTCACTTACATACATTTGGAAGTTCTGTTTATGTTATGTACAATGCCCAAGAAACATCAAAACTAGATCCAAAATCTAGAAAATGTATTTTCTTAGGGTATGCTGATGGAGTCAAGGGGTATCGCATGTGGGATCCCACTGCCCTCAAGGTGCTAATCAGCAGGGATGTTGTATTTGTAGAAGATAAGGTACAAGAAAAAGAAAATGATAGCGCTTCAAAAGAGAAACCAGAGACTACTACAGTTCAAGTTGAAGAAAGACAAGAATTAGAAGTTCCAGATTCTTCTGAAGCAATATCAGAGCACGAAGAACAAGAACAAGCTGAGTGTGCAATTCCACAAGTTCGACGATCAACTCGGGAGAGAAGAAAACCAGCTTGGCACTCAGAGTACATCATGGAGGGAAATGTCGCATACTGTCTACTAACAGAAGATGGAGAACCGTCAAATTTCCATGAGGCTACAAATAGTCAAGAAGCTTCTCTGTGGATGGTTGCAATGCAAGAAGAAATTGAAGCTCTCCATAAAAACAAAACATGGGATTTTGTACCACTACCACAAGGAAGAAAGGCCATCGGAAACAAATGGGTTTACAAGATCAAACGAAATGGCAATGATCAAGTGGAGCGGTATCGTGCTAGATTGGTGGTGAAAGGATTCGCTCAGAAAGAAGGCATAGACTTCAACGAAATATTCTCTCCTGTTGTTCGACTCTCAACGGTTCGAGCAGTCCTTGCGATGTGTGCTACATTTGACTTGTACTTAGAACAACTGGACGTGAAAACTGCATTTCTTCATGGAGAAATTGAAGAAGAAATTTACATGCTCCAACCAGAAGGTTTTGAAGAAAAAGAAAAAGAGAACTTGGTTTGCAGGTTGAACAAATCTCTATACGGTCTCAAACAGGCGCCGAGATGTTGGTATAAGAGATTTGATTCCTTTATCATGAGCCTTGGATACAACAGACATAGTTCAGATCCTTGTGTTTACTACAAGAGATTTGGTGATGGTAATTTCATTATTCTGTTGTTGTATGTTGACGACATGTTGGTAGCAGGCCCCAACAAAGATCGTATTACAGACTTAAAGGCACAGTTGGCTAGGGAGTTTGAAATGAAGGACTTGGGACCAGCAAACAAGATTCTAGGGATGCAAATTTACAGAGACAGAAATAATAGGAAGATATGGCTTTCTCAGAAAAATTATTTGAAGAAAATCTTGCGACACTTCAACATGCAAGATTGTAAGCCAATTTCTACCCCTCTTCCTATTAATTTCAAGTTATCGTCAAGTATGAGTCCTAGCAATGAAGCAGAGAGGATGGAAATGTCTCGAGTACCGTATGCATCAGCAGTGGATAGCTTAATGTTCGCTATGGTTTGTACAAGACCAGACATTGCACAATCAGTGGGAGTGGTTAGTCGATACATGGCGAATCCTGGTAAAGAGCATTGGAGTGCTGTAAAGAGGATCCTGAGATATGTCAAGGGTACCTCAAATGTCGCATTATGTTATGAAGGATTAGACTTTACTGTCAGAGGCTATGTTGATTCAGATTATGCAGGTGATCTTGACAAGAGCAAGTCCACCTCAGGTTATGTGTTTACTCTTGCTGGAGGAGCTGTAAGCTGGGTTTCAAAATTGCAGTCTATCGTGGCTACTTCTACAACGGAGGCAGAATATGTCGCAGCTACACAAGCTAGCAAAGAGGCAATATGGTTGCAAATGCTACTGGAAGAGCTTGGACACGTACAAAAGAAGGTTGATTTATTTTGTGATAGTCAGAGCGCTTTGCATTTGGCAAAGAATCCAGTATTTCATTCAAGGACAAAGCACATACGAGTTCAGTATCATTTCGTTCGTGAGAAAGTGGAAGAAAGAAATGTGGATATACAAAAAATCCATACAAAAGACAACCTAGCAGATATATTAACAAAGCCAATTAATAATGACAAGTTTATCTGGTGTCGATCCTCCTTAGGCCTAGCAGATATGTAAGTGGCATGGAGATGGAAAGTGTAGAAAAGATAGAAGGATTACAAAAGTGACTTTAAGTGGGAGATATGTAGCGGTAAAACCACTTTTATGGACTTTTATGGGTCAAAAATGGTGGCTAGTTGAGCTTGCATTCACATTTGCTTCCGCCATCTTCCAGTTGCTTCTGCCATCTTCCAGTTGCTTCCGCCATCTTCCACTTGCTTCCGCTATCTTTCACCGCCACCTTTATGGGTCAAAAATGGTGGCTAGTTGACAACCTCCTAACAGTAACATCACCTACGTGCAAGACCTATTTTATGTTTACGGCCAAGACATGATTATTGTGTCCCTGTTTGTGTTGATGTACCTCAATATAGGAGTTCTGCTACCTATAAGTCCGTGAATAAACATGACATCACTTACTAATAAGTTTAAGTGATAGGTTTTTTTACATCAGTCGTGTGCTTGTTGTGTCAATAAACAGGCTTGAAAAATTTAGTAAATTTTTCCTAACCATTGTGGCTAATACTGGTCATTATATTCTCTGGTTGTCTTGTTAGTCTCCAAGCAATTAAGGTTTCTTTTATGAATTGTACTCATGTTTCGAAGGAAATTAATATATAAGACTCCAAAATTATTCCGAATTTCTCTGATGTAGTTCATGAAACCAACCTGCGGGTGCTAGCAATTATTAGATGAAGAAATAGTGGACGTCATCGGCTTAATTAGCTGATCTCAACGTGTAATTGACTCGTTTCAAAATATTGAGAATTTACCTTTGTTGTGACGAAACAAATACCAATAAATACTGAAATATTTCAGTATTTATTGGTATTTCTCAATAAATACCAATTTAATGCTTGTGCACCAAAGAACTAGTGGAGCAGATCACGCAAGTCCTTAAAGATAGAATTGGGAATATATATAATTGAAATTGAAGTGGAAAAGAAATGGAGAGAGAGAGAGAGAGAGAGAGAGAGAGAGAGAGAGAGAGAGAGAGAGAGAGAGAGAGAGAGAGAGAGAGAGAGAGAGAGAGAGAGAGCTTTATGAATACATTTGTAATATTATTATCAGGGGCTTGAATACAAAATATAAGTCTAAGTTTATAGGGAATTATACAAAGATAAAACAAGGCCGACATAACGCCATCTTGATCGTTTTAAAAACAAAATATCTTGAAATTGTTTTAAAAACAAAATATCTTGATAAGATAAACTTGTTCATATCACAAAAACCGAATCTCTTGATTACATCACAATAACTCGATTAAATTCTTTATTTGATGTTATCTTTACCATACCCACAAACTCAAGTTGGAAAGCATTAAAATCTTTGAGTTTGAAATAATTGGTCATGCATGAACTTGAGCTGTGAGGCCCATATCCTAGTTCTCTGTGCCCTTCTCCCTCATTTTCTCTCCCCGTCTCTCCCTCACATCTCTTGGTCACCACTACATGGCAAGTTGCTACATGATGGATACCAATGTGGACCAAATTTTAAAAATCCGTTATAAGTTTTAGATAGGGCAATCATAAGATCAAGAGTTAGGAAGGTTAAGAAAGTTATGTAAGAATGAGTGCAATTCACTTAGAACTAGTCTAACAAGAGCCCAACATTCAACATAGTTTTGAGAGAAGGAGATCCAGTTTTGATCTATATGATACGAACTATGGAAGATATGACTTAGACTGTCTCTTTCTCTCTCTCTCTCTCTCTCTCTCTCTCTCTCTCTCTCTCTCTCTCTCTCTCTCTCCCTCCTTCTCTTGCACCCTAACCCTTTCTATTTTTGTCTCTCTACCACAATTGTATCATTGACTAGTCATTTTGGAAAATAGGCTAATTACACACACGCCACCATTGACCGCGTCGTCTTTGATAGCCACCAAACCCCTACAATTCGACCCAAGCACCCTCCCCCTTCGACTTATTAAATTGCTAAGTTTGTTAATTTTTAATTTCAAGGACGGCTATAATATTCTTTTGCTTAAAGACTTAGAGATGTAGCTTATAAATATTGCATATGGTGATGTAATTTAAATATTTCCTGGTATTGTTAATTAGATTTTATGACAACATTTTTCTTATTTTTCTTTGTGAATTAATTGTACACTTGTTACTCAACATGTGAACACACACACATGTTATCACATTGTGTGAGGGTTGTTTGACCTGGCTAGCCAACATCTCGATATCACGGATTTCACCAAATCACAGGCGGGGCCGAGGGTATCACTTATATGTTGGTGTCAAAGATTTTATGGCTCTTGGGAAATCAAAGTGTCAGGTAGGGACCGTACCAAAGCCTTAGGCTTTAATCTTGCTGTGAAAAGCTTGTGTTGTGGAATTCAGGGAAATGTTTAGAAGTAATGAGGTTGGATCTTTGGTAGGTAAGATAGAATGATGTGATTAAGATTACCCCAAGAAGAACCTTATGACCAAGTTCCCAAAGATGTCCTACAACAACATTGGGAATTATGCCATGGCTCAAGCCCTAAACACATGACCGAGATGTTGGGATGTCAACATAAGTTCTTCTAGTAGCACTTCTAACTACAACCTTGGGCCGAACAAATAGGTTGCTCATACAAGTGGTTATTGCCCTATAGAACCCTCAATTTTTTCTGGAACCGAGGGCCTATTAGGAAAAGGAAATGGATCGATCACGGATTTCAAAAGGACATTTGAGATATGCTATTGTACATAGGACTGTAATGTTTTATGTTCAAGCTATCTATTTCAAGACAAAGTAGCAAGATAGTGATAGATGAAGGGACAACTTCTATAATAGTGACCTAATGAAGGTTTTAGCAAGAGTTTGACGACTACTTTTTCCCCAACATTGTGAGATGAGCAAAGGCAAGGAAATTTGCCAGCCTAATCCAAGGCGATATGATGGTGGAGCAATACGTTGTGATGTTTATGGAATCGGGGAGGTTTTCCACGCACCTTATATCCACTAAAGAGATTTGAGTACAATGCTTCCAGGACGGGTACGGACATGCTTTAATTTTTGGTAAATTAAACTGGCAAAGGTTAGAGCATTCCATCGTTAAGGACGAGATGCAAAGCTAGGCATTGCTCAGAACAAAGTTACATGCACAGTTAATAACCTATGGTGTGGCGAAGGGAGTTAAGATGTATGAGTGGTCCATTTAGAGGAGATCATGTTACACACATTAATAAACTGAATGTTTTAAAAAAGAGGATTTTGGGTATGTTTCAACTTGTGTGAAAACTATGTTGAGAGTTGAGTTTTATTACTTAATTGGCAAACTTCAAGATGAAGTTGACTGTTGCTTGGTTATGTCTAATTTGGTAAAATGTGTAATGTCAATTATAATATTTTCCTGCATCGTGGAATTTTGAATGTTGGTATGTGGTAGTGGATCACGCGGAAGAATGGTATCCCCAACATATATAAATGCACAATATTGATATAGCAGCGCCTTAGATGCTTAAAAATCAACTTGTGGAATAGATATCAGTGGAGGTGGTCAATTGGGAAATAGAGAATCCTTTTAAATAGAATAAAGTAGAAAAGTATTAACGGAAAGGCCGGGATTCGTATTCAGTCTTCAACATTTCGCTCGTGATCCGTATGTAAAGTCGGTTAAAGGAAATAAAAAATGTTTGGACCCCACGTATATAGATGCTCCAATTTTATTGTGGACAATAAAATGCATTTTAAAGTTAGGTTTTATCCGGTCGTTTTGCACTTTGAATGTGGATTTTTATCTTCAATTCGCATTCAGCAAATTAAATGGACCCAAATATATGTTGGATCGACTGTATACATATGAGCCAAGACACGAGAAAAGGATAAGACTTTCTCATGCATGCATTTTTGGGTCCAAGTAATATTTGGATTCTAAAGCATGAATAAGACATCAAGCTAGTGGGTCAGTTGATACTAACAAGATCACATTTGCATGCAGCATTTATAAACGCCAGTCCAGGCCGTTGGCCTTCGACTGTTTACATACATTATTGTTGAACAAGGAAGTTAGAATTGGATCCCAACCATAAAAGTAAAAAGAAAAGAAAACGATAATGATCATGACGCTTTAAAGCATCAAAAGCTATAATATCTAAGCATACACCCCCGGTGCGACGTGGAACAAGCATTCACATTTCAAAAGAAAATTATATATCTCAGGATCATGCTCGCGAGCATCACGTACAGTTTAGTTTTCTTTGAACGATTCCATTCCTTTTTTTTTTTTTTTTTTTTTTTTTTTTTTTTTTTTTCAGTCCCACTTATCTTTATAGGAGAATACAACCTTTCGTTTCTGAAAATAGATCATTCAGCCTGATCATCTTTTCGTGTGGATGACAATGCATGCTTACGTACGTACCCCTTATGATCTGAAAAAATGGCCTTGACATTGCTTTAATTCAGAAATTTTACAAAAGTAAACTTACAAGCAAATTAACATTTTTTCATGTGATACATTAATTTTACTTTATATAAATAAAAGAAACTTTACAATCAGATCACCTACTACATTAAATATATAATCATGTCACTTTATCAAGAGTTTACTTTGTTTACTTTTGTAAAATTCTTTCATTGCCAAAGCATTTGTAATACTAATTATTACAAGGACATCAAGCCTCCTGGAGATCGATTGAAAACATGTCAAGAATTGCATGTTTTTATGACTAAGGAAGGGCTAGCCATATATATATATATATAATATGTATGTAACTAAGCTTACTAGAATAGAAATCATGTTTTCTTAACGAAACTTGTCTTCCTAAGAAAATCATTTTCTTTGAAAAATCATTTAAGAAAAGCATTTTCTACTGTAGCAAAGGTAGTAGTACTACTATTAATGCGCCTTGCATTTTATACATCTGCAAATTCATTGTGATATCCCGCATGATTTACGTGTATTTTTATTGAAAAATTATTTAAAATTATTATAATTAGTGATTCTTTTATTTTAAATTAAATGTGTTTCTCGTTGTATTGTTTCATATATTTTTTTAAGCTGTTAGATTTAAATAATGTGTTTTATTGATATTAATAATTATTTCACATTTAAATTAATCTTTAGCTTGAATTGTTTTATTGTTGAGCTTTAACTATTTTATTTTATTAATATTGAGTTGTAGTGTTTTATTTGACTTTTATTTATTTTATTGTGCTCTTTATTTTAAATTAGTTTATTGTTGAATTTTATTATTTTATTTTACTAAGTTACTGAGCTTAAATTATTTTATTTAAAATTTGTTGTTTTAAAATCTATTTCGCTAGATCAATTTGAAACCCGAGTTGAAAATACTGAATCTCATTTTCTTTTCTTTTTCCATCTTTTTTATTTTTTATTTTTTTCTTTCTTTTTCTTCCTCCCCTACCTTCCAGCTGTGTGACCCCGCTCCCCTATTCTCTCTCCTTGTGTTCTCTCCTCCCAACCCACTGTCGTTCGCCGGAGTCTGGCATCATCGCTTAACTCGCCGAGTTCCCCTCATGCCGACGACCACTTCCCTCAGATCTCAACTCCTGCCTCGTCACCACCTTCCCCCACAGCCCTCTCCAAGTTGCTGCCTCCTATTACTCTAGCATCGCCGTCCGTGGTTTTCAGGCCACCGCACCATCACCAATCACCTACTCCCTCATTGGCGACCTTTCCCCCATCCTAGTCTCCATCCCCAGTGGTCCCTCTCTCTCTCTCGGTGGCATTGGAAACCCATTTGGGTTTTTTGCCATTCCGCTGCCATCGCTCTACCAGCAGCTACCACCTCTTAATAACTTCATCACCGATCTCTCAGCTACCCAAACCACCCATCCTCAGCTCCGATCTGCCACCATTGTAGTCCCTTGAGCTTCATCTCTGTTTTGCCTATTTTAGCCTCCAATTGCCACCTAAGCCGCCATCCATGGCCAACCACCACCACCAATAGTTTCACTAACACTCCTAAGCCTTTTCCTAGCAATCCCTAATCTTCATTTATCCTCGTTCGATCCACGGCCACAGTGCATTTTGCACTGTTACATTGGTCTGTTGCCACCCTTTGTGACAACCCCAACTTCCACATGCGGACACATGGAAATAGAGGTGTCGGGATGATGACAAAATTGGATTTTTCGCATAATTGCATGCATGTACATGTGTTGGACATTGAAAACTGCATTTTTACATGTAAATGGATTCTTGGTGCGTGTATATCACGACTCCAAGCCGAGATGGGCCTTTATCTCAGTGGAGCTCCGCTGGTCACTTGGGAGCCAATATATTGAGTGAAATCCCCTAAGTTGTCTCAACTACAAGAAAAACTAGCTTTTGTGACCAATTTATTGCAATGAAAAGACTATTTACAACTAAATTTGGTCGCAAATAGTCTTTTCATTGTAATAAATTGATTACAAAAATTCATTTTTCTTGTAGCGTGCTGTGCGAAAACGGGAGAGGACGGGATGGTAACGCTCTCGTACCGACTCCATGGCCCCTCCATTGTAGGATCTAGAGGATGCTTGGTTACGTACACACTGGGCATCGCTCGTTACGAAGTCACAAGCATGGTTGTTATCCACCATGTGACGAAGGGAGCCAAGGTGTGCGGATCACCCCTAGGGGAGGTGATGATGCATACGATTAATAAAAATGGATGTTGAGTTGAGACTTAGATTTTTGGGCCATTTTCTAGAAAAATAGTGAGGAAAAGTTTCAAAGGAAATTTTTGGGCCAAATGTGATTTTTGGCGTGAGTTGGAAATGAATTATTTTTGGTAAAGATTATTTTTGGATTTCATGCATATGACATCTTGTTTATGCATATTGTTGAGTTTTAATGTACTTTTTTCTTGTGGGTATTTGAATTATTACTTACCTGCAGTACCGTCTTTGGTACCGTAGATTTTGATGTAGATGAGGTGGAGGAGGTAGAGCCTGAGGAGGTGGATCCACTAGAGGACTGATTTGGAGTTGCTTATAGTGTTGGAAATTATTTTCCGTGCCTTTATATTATGTATTTTGGATTTGAGACAATGTTGAAACTTGTAGTATTTTATTACGCTTGTTTTAAGCGAGTTTATATTAAAACAAAATTCTGGTACTTAGTTGAAAGACTTTTTATTACCGTGCGTTATTTTTTTGTACACGTGTTGCATGTACACACATTTGGCACTTGACGATGAGATGTGTGACCCATATTATTATCATCCTGATGCCTCGATTTTTACATGTCCATACGTGGGAGTTGGGGGCGTCGCATTCATTTTTTGTTGTTCCTGGCCAAGAGAATAGAAACAGGCTAGGGGAATAAAATCAAACGAAAACACGCAGTGGTACATGAAATGCATACAAAAACGTTAGTACGTACTTGTAAGTTAACATTTTACGTCAGCTTTAACCAACAATACATGATGATATTATACGGATAGAAATCCTCATTTTTTCATGACCATTCAACTTGTTCCGACTATACTTTCGATGCATTTTCTGTCAAAGATTCTTTCTCATGCGAATACGTCATCTAATTTTGATGGTGGCCTATTTCCTATCGTGTGAGAGAAGCTGCACATATGGTACTGCAGATCAAGCAATTACAATCTCAGACGTTGCTTGGACAAATTAAAGCATTTTTTCTTCAAATTAGTCTGGTTTTTTAAGACTTTTCTTGACGATTCCTTTGTTTTTGGAAATGGGATACGATGATTTAAAGGTAAGCTAGCTGGTGGAGACCATTGTAATTCTAAGATCCTGAACTCCTTTTCACTTTTCAGGACTGTTGCCTGCATGCATATATATTTATATGGGGCCCCAAGTAGAAATTAATAGAAAAACAACATTTCTAGTGATTTTTACAGTCTTACATATATATTGATTTGGTCGATATAGAAGCTTCTCACTTATCAACAGGGAAAAGATCGATTATCATTCACATTTACGCAAATTTGATGAAAATACTTTTAATGTTTGGCAACTTTTATCGAATTAATTCGAGCAACTACTATATATATATATATGTTAAGAAATTCAATATTGAAAGTTATCGAGAGAAATGATTTGAGAACTAATATTATAACACGTACGTACGTGCATATACACAATTATATATTAGGACTGAAAAGAAAGCAAGACATATATGCACTTAAGACACATATACAATCTTGGAAGCGTAAATATTGCCAAAGGATCATCACTTAATTAATTTCTTGTTGGTACGTTCGTCGCTAATTACTTATAACTTAATGCTAGAAGAACCTGAAGACGTTGCAAATATATATATAGCTAGTCCACATATATATTTTTTAAAGCACGTACGTGCACACGAGTATACTATTTGTAGTAGTACTAGTTCACGATACTACTAGACGTAATTTATTTCTGCAACGCCAACATGCAGGATTAACCCTGCTTAACGGTGTACCCAATTCCCACAATATATTTCACCAGAGTGTCCACCTCTTCGTCGCTGATGCATCCGTCTCCATTGGCATCGGCATGGAAGAACCCAAGGTAGGTTCGGAAGGCGGGCCATCTAGAGCCCAATGATTTAAATACATTCTTTATCTCTTCCTTGCTATAAACATTATCATGATTGATGTCGCATTGCTTCAGTATTTCTATGATCTTAGCTTTATCATCGCGATCATCGCTGCATTGAAGGGATGGGGCGCCAGGGCAGAAGCTCAGGCGGCACTTCGGTTGATCTGACGTTGCATGTACACTTTTTTGAACCATGTTATGATCGCGGGAGAGAGGAGATCGAGAGAGAGGGGAGGGGGAGGGGGGTTTGGGGGTGTTGTTGGGGTTGTGGAGGTGCAAGGTTCTGTACAGGTTTTGATCGAGTCTGTTTTGTGGTTTTATTTTGGGAGGATTCAACATGCACTAGCAGCTACAGTTTATATAGACCTTGTGTATCACTGCATATACTATACATACGTATATCCGCTTCACGTGTGTACAGATGCAATATTCCAACTTATCTCTTGAGTCTTGAAAGGGACATGCCACGCACGCTAAATTAGGATAAAAGGAATGTATCTTTCTGAGAAAGTAGTAATCAGGTAACTTGTGTGTGAAGCTAGGGATGTAGGACAAGATGTCAAGATTCATGCATGCATGTTGCATGCGCTGTGATGCCAGCGATCGTGTTATATACAGTTGAGCAATGCTCTTGAGGATTGTTAGAGGCCTTTGTATTTTTTGTTTTCATATATATATATATATATAACACAGACACAATTATTCCAACTTAACTTGAGTCTTGATAGGAAAAAAAACCCGAGTACTCGCTCTCGCTCCCTCCGTCTCCGTTAACTCTTTAACCTCCCCCAACCCAGATCTGCTCGACCGGGGGAGGGGGGTGGGAGTTTCATCTCCTGCTCCTCTCTCTCCCTCTTTATCGTTTTTAGCGGTCCGTTGTCTTTTTCTACTTTTTTTCGTTTTTCAGGCCAATAAGGGAGGATTTCCGCCTCGGGCCGTCCAGCCGCCGAACGTCAATACGCGTCCCTCCGGGATGTTGCTTAGTTGCCGATCTACAAACACACCGATCGAAGTGCCACACGGAGCGGGGCGTAGCAGTCACGCGCAGGACGAATCCTTGGCTCTCTGCGGCGTGTGTATCTCACGCGCCACCAGGGGCTACCTGCAGACGATGATCTCGGTCTTGTTTGGATCCTCAGGCTTCGGTCTTCAGCTTCCGAGCGGCGGTTTTCCTCCCAGATCTTCTTTTGAGTTTGGCACGGCTTCTAATCGCCGGTAGTTTTTTTTTTTTTTTTTTTTTTTTTTTTTTTTTTTTTTTTTGCTTTCTGTTTTTTCCTGTTTTTAGCGTCCGGCTTCCTGTTGTTGCACGGTCTTTGCTGATGGTGTTTGTGTAGCCGGTGGTGTGGCCTGTTTATGGAGTTTGGTTTTGGTGTCTTGCCCGGTTCTTTTTGTGTAGTTGTTGGTGGTTTGCACGGCTCTGCTGCCGTGTTTTTTGGGTTTTTGTTGTTCTGTCATTTTCAGGTGGAGTCCACGGTGAGGTGAGGTGCTGTTGAGCGGCCTCAATCTGAGGCAAAGAGCTTAGAGCGGCGGTCGATGCTACGGCCGGTGGTCGTACGGCCGGCCTTCGTTGAGAAGGTTTCTGTGGTCCGTACGCAAGCTGGGTGCTCGTGCCGTTGGGCTCGTGATGCCGATTGCCTGTGGAGGGTGTGCCGCCGGAGCCCATGCCGTGCTCGTGGTTGTTTTTTTTGTTTTTGTTTTTGTTTTGTTGGTTTTTGGGTTATCTGGCTGTTATTCAGTTTTAGGATAGGTATATGCTATTGAACTAGTTTGTTCATAGTATTTGTCTCCACATTCTGCCTCCCTGGAGGTTGGAGGAGCAATCCAGTCTCTGTTCATACAGAGCGTTTACTCTCTCTTTTGAGAGTTATAGAAGTTTTAAGACAATGTCCGTCACTTTATGTGCGGGGAAGCTCCTGAGCAGTTGCGTTAGTTGATCTTATAGTCTGGTTCTCTTGACTTATAAGTCACAGTTGTAACTTCGTTTAATGAATGAATGCAGTGAAGCATATTTCTATCAAAAAAAAAAAAAAAAAAACTTGAGTCTTGATAGGGTCCCACTCATCAAGATATATATATATATATATATATCTTGATGGGGCCGGGGAACTGTAACATCAAATATTATTCCAATATTTTGCATGCATGGGACTCCAAGTTGAAAGTAAAAAGTAGATCTTTTTTTTTTTTTTTTGTTATTTCTTTTCTTTCATGTTCGATCGGTAGCTTTCGTTCCCTAGAATCCATATATATAAATATATATATATATATATATATATATATCTTTTGCGCTGGAAAATATGGAAAACAGCGAAACACAAGAAAATATTTTTTAAAGCCTCGTCACTTCCAAATTAATGAAGTTTACCCAAATTAAAGTTGGGATATGTATGATATATAGGTTGTATATGTGTTTGTTGGATTCGTCTGATTATATATGGGTATTGATATTTGCTATGTGGATTCAATATTTTTTCATGAGGGTGTAGATTTATTTTTGTGAAGGCTTTAATTTCGAAGAGCCCTCATGCTTTGGAGATCATTTTATAGCATATATAATTCATGCATTTTAGATTATACCCCTCATGAATTTATATATCTGAAGCATGCATGATTTTCTAAAGTGATATTAGTTAGATAATAATTGGGCGTATTCGGTGATGTTGTAAATATACCTTGACATTACTTTTAAAATCAATAGAGAATAAATACTTTATATATGGAACAAGACATCTGTCGGTTTGAATAATATAAAATTTTTTATGTTTATTCACTTTTACATATACCTTGTGCAATCTACTGTTATGATTAGTTACGTCATTTTATTTAAAAATATAAAATACATATTTTGATCAATCACATCAATAATATGTATAAAAAATATGAAAAAATGATTATACATAACAACACTAATGAATAATATATACCATATTCTTATTAATTAATATTGCAACGTGAAATTTGCGAATCATTTGAATGGTTAAAATGACCAAGATCATTTAATGGTGAAAATAACGATCTTTTGGTAATTTTACTCTCTTATTTTCTTTTGGGCATTAAATTTTCTCCTTTATCAACATAAAATATTAGAGAATATCTTTCTACGTACATGACTAGCTGCTGCAAGCTGTACTTAGATTGAAGTTCTTTCTATTTTTGGTAACTTTTATTGAGTTCCAACTATTTATATGAAATTCAATACAAATTGTTTCTGCGATGCCCCCAACTCCTACGTATAGAAATATAGGAATCGGAGATGTCAGGATGATGCATGACAACACTGATCATGCATCTCATCGCCAAGTGTCACATGTATACATGCAAAAAGTGTAATAACAAATAACGTAGCAGAATAACAAAGCTAGTCAACTAAGTACCAGAATTTTTAAAATACAATTTCGATTAAACATAAGCGTACTAAAAATATTACAAATTCTAGTAACAAGTCATAAACCAAAATACATAATTTAAATGCGGGAAATAATTTATAACAAATACAATTAGAGACACCAACTACTCCTCCAGCAGAGCTACCTCTTCGGGCTCAACCTCTTCATTATCTGCATCAAAATCTATGGTATCAAGAAACGATACCGCAGGTAAGTAAACATTCAAATAATTGCCGAGATAAAAATACATTCATGCCAAACCAAATGCATGAATATGATGCCATATATATGAGACCCCAAAACTTATCATTTCCTTGAAAAAGACTAATTTTCCAAACACGTCCAAAAATCTCATTTGGCCTAAAAATCCAATCCAATAAAATATTCTCGCTATTTTCCCAGAAAATGACCTAACATAAAATCTATTAGTCCAATCTCTCCATTTTTCCGGAAAATGGCTTACTATTCATTATCAAAACCAATAACCAATTTTCGTAACCGTTTGCACCATGGTCTCCCCTAGTGACTATCCGCACATCTTGACTCCCTCCATCACACCATGGGTAACGATCATGCATGTGACTTAGTAACAAGCGATATCCAGTTCCGCGTCCAGCGTGTTCGTAGCCAAGCATCGTCTAGCCCTTGCTAGCAGAGGGGCCATGAGAGTGTTCGCATCCCGTCCGATCCCATTGTTGCGCAGCGACAACTCAGAGGGCGTCACTCAGTATATCATGCTCCCGAGTGACCATAGGAGTTCCACTGAGATAATACTTCATCTCGGATTGAGGTCGTGATACACACATACCCAAAAATCCACTCTTATATGAAAACTCAATTTTTCATTCATATCCATGAATATGCATGCACTATGAGAAAACTCAGTTTTCATTTTACAAACATGATCATGTGTGCACCATGCAATGCATGCGACAAGTCACAAAAATACCCAACAATCCTATATCATCCAATCAGACAAACAACTCCGTCCTCCATTCCAGCCGAATCCCAAACTCCTCAGACACAGTCCAGCACAACAAACCAATCACAGAATATTTGTTAAAGCATAAATATATTTAAATAGCAAGAGTTGTTTAGAAAATGCTTACAGCGCTTTAAAGGCAATATTTGAAAGATCACGCACCCGATTAAACTTTGAAAAGCTAGCTAAAAAATAACCCACTAAAAATTACAATTTTTGGGACAAAAAATGGTTTCGAAAACAAGTAAATTTTGAGTAATTTTTTTGGGAAACAAAGGGCTGATTTTACTGAAATAAAATAAAAGATGATGGCTAGAAAATGTGAGATTCATGGCTAGAACACAAATCACCAAAACAGAAAATGAGGCTCACAGATTTAGACCAAAACCAGTGGCACGACATGAACAAAATTAGAGAAATGGAAGACCAAACTAACAAGAATGAGATTGGAATAAAACACAAGCATAAACCCATGAAATTACTAGAGGAAAATAGAGAAAACCGAGCACAAAAAAGGCCAAGAAAATAGAGCAAGGAAAGAAGCCAAAAAATAAAAAAAAAGGGGGATGGGTAGGAAAATGAGGCATGAAAATGGAGCTAAGAACAACCGAAAATACAAGGGGATTTTGCACAAGCATAGCACAGGAAAATACCAATGAAAGATAGAGAGATTGACGAGCATGGAAGCTCACGATTGACCTACAAACATGGAGGAAAAACAGAGAAAATAAATGCAAGAGAAATAAAGGAGAAACATGGTTCTACAGTGTGATATCTCCATTTTATGTATATTTTTATAGAGTGATTTTATTTAAATTATTATAATTAGTGATTTTCTTATTTTAAATTAAAGGTGATTTTTGCAATATTATTTTATGATTTTTAAGTGGTGAAATTACTTTAACGTGCTTTCCTGCTATTTATTATTATATTATATTTTAATTTTTTTAAATTTAAATTAGTTAATTTTGGGCTTTAAAATTATTGTGTTTTGGATCTTATTATTTTTATTTTAATTAATCACTGCATTTGAATTATTTTATTCAATTTACTATTTTGAAAATAGTTTTCGTTGGATCAGTTTCTTGACCCACGATGTTAGAGTTGGACCTCATTTCTTTCCCTTCCCTTTTCTTTTTCCTTTTTCTTCTTTCTTTTATTTCTTCTTTCTTTTTCCCCTGCTTCTCTCTGTCTGCATTGCTTCTCTTCCTGTAGTTTTTTTTCGTCCGGCCCTAGCGCCGCAGTTGCACCGCCATGTACCACACCGCCCCTCCCATTCTCTTGCCCTCCGGCCGGTGAACATTCCACTCTATTTTTAGGTCACCCCGTGCAGCCGTTAGCCGCCACACAGGGCTGGAAGCCGCAACATCCTTTCCTTCTAGTTCCGTCGTGCGCCATCCATTGTCGTCGCCGTTGCTTCCATTCTTTTTCCCACCCACTGGCAACCTCACCCCTCCATTTTCAGCCCTCGAAACACTGCCGTTAACAACCATGAGCATCACCCAAGCCGCATGGTTTTGTGCTCCCCGCACCGCCGTGCCTCCACCGTTGGCCACCACTTCTTCACCACATTATCACCAGTCTCCCAGCCACCTAACCCATCCAACCCCAACTTCAATTTGTCATTGATGAAACTCAACCAACCCACTTTTCGTTTTGCACTTTTTGGCCTCCTCGTCATTTGCATCAAAATCTACGGCATCAAAAACGGTACCGCAGGTAAGTAATAAACCAAACAAACCTCAAGATAAAAAATATATTCATGCAATAATCAAATGCATGAATATGATGCCATATGCATATGTCCCGAAAATCCTCACTTTTCCACGCACGCCCAAAACATTTCCTTTAAAACATTTTCTCGCCATTATCCCAAATAATGACCCAAAAATTAATTCTCGCCATTTTTTCAGAAAATGACCCATTAACCAAACCATCAGAGCACTGTAGGCGGGTGTCACAGGCGGGACTCTACCACCATCCCTACGCGTGCAACATAGGAGGGAATCACAGGCGGGACTCTACCAACGTCCCTACTTACCACCATCCCTACAAGTCTGTCTGTAGGTGGGAATCGCAGGTGAGACTCTACCACCATCACTGCTTATCACCATCCCTACACTGCGTGTACTGTAGGCGGGAATTGCAGGCCGGACTCTACCACCATCCCTACAGTACCTCTGACTCAAACCAATCAATCCAATCATTCAAATATACCCAAAAATTATTTCTCGCTTGAAAATTTAGTTTTCAAGTTCCAACACATGAACATGCATACAATTACACGAAAACCCAGTTTTCCTTTTTTAACACATGTACATGCATGCACTATGAAATGCAAATGACAAGACATAAATATATCCAACAGTAATCAACATCAACCAACATACAAATAACTTTGTCCTCTAATCCATCCGACTCCCAACTCCTCAGACTCAGTCCGGCATAACCAACTAATTATAATTTATTGTTAAAGTAAAAATATTTTTAAATCTAAAAGGAAGTTTAGAAAATACTTACAGTGCTATAAAATATTTTTTGAAGGACCAACGAGCTACAAAAGGCAAAGGAAAATCAATGTAACATTGCAAAATGCACTATGGTCGTGCGTCACAAAATATCCAAATTTGAACAGGGACAAACGAAGATTAGGGAAGGCTAGGGTAGGGTTTAGGGGTATTAATGAAACTAATGGAAGTGGTGGTTGGCCGTGGGTGGCGGCACAAATGGCGGTTGAAGGCCAAAAAGTCCAAAACGGAGAGTGGGTTGGTTGAGCTTCACCGGTGATTGATTGGAGCTAGGGTTGGGTGGGTTAGGTAGCTGGGAGGCTGGTAATGATGTGGTAAAGAAGTGGTGGCCAACGGTGGAGGCACTGTGGCGTGGGGAGCACAAAACCGTGTGGCTTGGATGGTGCTTATGGCAGTTAACGACAGCGTTTGGGGGGCTAAAAATGGAGGGGTGAGGTTGTCGGTGGGTGGGTAAGTGAATGGAAGCAATGATGACGACAATGGGCGATGCACGGTGGAGCTGGAAGGAAGAGTGGTCGTGGCTTCCAGCTGTGCGTGGCGGCTAACGGCTGCACAGGTTGGCCTGAAAATAGAGAGAAGTGATCATCGGCTGGAGGGGAGTTGATTGGTGGGGGCGGTAAACCGCACGATTAGCTGATGGGGGCTGTCTGGGCAGGACGAAAAATGGATGTAGAGGGAGGGGGAGGGGCAGAGTCGCATGGGAGAGAAGCAGGCAAAATGGAAGGAAAAGAAAGAAAAGAAGGAAGAAAAAGGAAAGAAGAAAAAGAGAAAAGAAAAAGAAGAGAAAAAGGAAAAAGGGAAAAAAAAAAGGAGAAGGAAAGAAGTGAGATCCAGTCCTCAAATTTAGGGTTTAGAAACTGATCCAACGAAAACTATTTTTACAAATAACAAGTTAAATAAAATAATTCAAATGCAATGACTTTATAAAATAAAATAAAATAATAAAATTCAAAAATAAACTACTTTAAAATAAAAAGCACAATAAAATAAATAGAAGCTAAATAAAAACACTACAACTCAATATTAGCAAAATAAAATAATTAAAGCCCAACAATAATAAAATAATTTAAGCTAAAGAGTGATTTAAATGAAAAACAATAATCAATAACCAAAAAGATGCAAAACAATAATTAATAGCCATAAAGCATATTAAAATAAATGGCACAACTTAAAATCATAAAATAACCTAACAAATAACACATTAAATTTAAAACAAGAGAACTATTATTTATAATAATTTAAATAATCATCTAACAAAAATACACGTAAAAATTAGGTATCAAAAAGAAGGTGAAATGTCCTAAGGGCAATAAGCAAAACGACGCTGTTTAGAAGAGAAAGGGGGCTAGGTCATGAGGTGCAATGGGCTGGGCCTGAAATACGAAGGAATTTGGCCCAAAACAAGATAAAAACCTACTAAAACAAAGCCCAATCCGAAAATAAAGATCTAAGAAATAAAATGGCACAATAAAATAAATAGAAGACAATTAAAAATCACTACAACTCAATATTAATAAAATAAAATAGTTAAAGCCCAACAATAAAAATACACGAAAGTAATTTAAATAGTTCAAGTTAGAGAGTAATTTAAATGTAAAATAATTATTAATATCAGGAAAGCACATTACTTAAATCTTACAACTTAAAATTATAAAATACAACGAAAAAACACGTTTAATTTAAAATAAGAGAACCACTAATTATAATAATTTAAATAATCATTCAGTAAAAATATACGTAAATACCGGGTATCATAGTTACTATTGGAGTGTTGCATCACATATAGATAATATGGAATTAAAGTCCAAAGTTGAAAAGGTTAAGGCTAAAATAGAGAATACAATGTAATTAGTTAATTCTATTAGTTTACATTATAGTATAAATATTGTGACACCCCCAAGTTCCGTTTGGAATCGGACGGACATTTAAAGCGTCGAGACATGTAACACAAGGTTACTTACTCCCGTTCATGACATATAAGATACAATATTCTTAACATGCATATAACATTATGCAATATTTACAGCGGATAATTTTTTTTTTTTAGCAATACTATGCACCAAATTGAAAATATCCCAAATGCTTAAAACATACTTCATACATAAAGATCCATTGAACAACTAAGATCACAACACTAGTCTAAAATGGTTATGATCCAAAAAGTACTAGAGATGCAACTCCATCATACAAATAGTAATTTACGTTAACTACTATATTAACATTTAGGTCGTACCGTCGCTCAGTCAACTGTGTCTAGTTGTTTAGTTTCTGATTCTCGTTCAGGTCCTGTAACAAGATCTACCATTCGGGGGGAATGGTAGTTGGGACTACCAAAGTGAGATTTGATTACAAATCTCAGTAAGTTAACAAAAAACTTCCACACAGGCTAATTATGCATGGATGACAGTAAAAGCATGAATGCATAATCAAATTCATAAGTAATTAAAGCATAACTTGATGTACAGCATAGCATAACTGACATAACTTAAATTGAAACGTGAACTGAACTTGACTTGACATGAACTTGATCTGAAACTTGACTTAACATGAATTTGCTCTGAAACTTGACTTAACATGAATTTGATCTGAAACTTATTCTTTAGCTTGATCAATACTCTATAAAAATTTCAGACCAAGATCTATCAATTAGTTTGGTTAAAAACTCCGAAATACAATATATTCTCCAGTTTATCTCCCAGAATAACCTTTCTAGATTTTAAATAATATTTGATTGACCAAATGATCTTCAAATGGAACAAATAAGATATCTACGTAAATTAGACTAAAAAAGGAACAACTTGTATGAAGGAAATTTTATGATAAAATACTTACAAAAGTTTCGAAATGGGTGTGCAAAAGAATACCTAAAAGCTATTCGAGAGAGTGTTTGGTGTTCATTCAATGAAAGGTGTAAAGAAAGATGATTTCGTAGGGAGTAGCTGGATGTATTTATGCACAAAATATGGAAGAGGGTGAGGCTGAAGTGAGGGTTGAGTGTAGGTCTTTCTTACCCAATAATACCTACAAAAATCAACTCAAGATATTTTTATCCAATAATATCCATAAAAATAAGCTTAAGATATTTTTATCCAATAATATCCACAAAAATCAGCTCAAGATATTTTTAACTAATAATATCCACGAAATTAGCTTAAGACATTTTTATCCAATAATATCCACAAAAATAAGCTCAAGATATTTTTATCTAATAATATCCACAAAATCAACTCAAGCTATTTTTATCCAATAATATCCACAAAAATCAACTCAAGATATTTTTATCTAATAATATCCACAAAAATCAGTTCAAAATATTTTTATTCAATAATATCCACAAAATCAGCTTAAGATATTTTTATCCAATAATATCCACAGTTTTGAACAAACGTTTCGTCCGAAAATATGAAAAAGAGTTATTGCGCCATAAGACCTTAAATAACCCACCGAGTCTAATGGCACAAACCATAATACATTTTAACACTTCTAACTATCTCCAATAATCAAAAACACACTTTTGATACCATAGTGATCAAGTAATTAAACTAACTATGTAGTTAGACTAAAACCTATACGATTAATGGATTCGTGAAAACTTATGGGGTCTTCACGAGGTTTCTAAAGCCAATAAAAATTCCACAATTGAATTTTTAATGTGCTGTTATAAATATAATGTAATAGAAGACTTTGTACTTCACTTCTTTTCATTTTTCTTTCAATACAATTTAGAATTCATCTTCATTTCCTCTATTTTCAAGCTCTCTTTTCATTTCATCGAGTTCTTGACATGGTATTAGAGGAAATTATGCACATTGAATTTTTGGAAATCGATTCATCCTCTATGATCTTTTGATCATTTTTTTTTACATTTCTTTTCTTCTATGCATTACAATTTCTTCAATATTTTGTAGTGATTTCTCTGCATAGTTCTTTGTTTCGAAGTCTACGATTCTTGCTTTAATTTCTTTCTTGTAATGGCTACTACCAGTTCTACCGATTCTATCAATATAAATCCATTAGATAATTCATCAAGTCCATACTATCTGCATCCAAGTGATAACCCTGGTTCTCTTCTCGTCTCAGAGATCTTTACTAGAGATAATTATGTTGCTGGGAGCCGCTCGATCACCATTGCTTTATCTGTCAAGAATAAAGTGACATTCATTGATGGTTCAATTTGACCTCCAAACATTTCTCAATCTGTTTTTCATACAGCATGGTTGAGGGCAAATAACTTGATACTTTCTTGGCTTATAAACTCTATTTCTCGGTTCTCGGTTGTATATGTCTGATTTGCTTAAATGTATGATGTCAATTATAATTTTTTCCTGCATCAATTGCTCGCATATATATGAAACCCATCATATAGGTACAACATTGATATATCAGTTTAGATGCCCTAAAACCAAGTTGTAGAATAGATATGATCAGTGGAGGTGGTCGATCGAGAACTATAGAATCCTTTTAACTAGAAATGCATGATCCAGATGCTGAAGGTCGGTTAAAGGGATTAAAAATTTTTTGGACCACGTACATTGCATAATATTGAAGATGCTCCAATTTTATTTTGGACAATAAAATGCATTTTAAAGTTAGGTTTTATCCGGTCGTTTTGCAGTTTGAATGTGGATTTTTATCTTCAATTCGCATTCAGCAAATGGACCCAAATATATGTTGGATCGACTGTATATATATGAGCCAAGACACTTTCTCATGCATGCGTTTTTGGGTCCAAGTAATATTTGGATTCTAAAGCATGAATAAGACATGCATCAAGCTAGTGCGTCAGTTGATATACTAACAATATCACATTTACATGCAGCATTTATAAACGCCAGTCCAGGTGCGCATTGATTGGCCTTCGACTGTTTACGTACTTTATTGTTGATAAGGAAATTAGAATTGGATCCCAACCATAAAAGTAAAAGGAAAAGAAAACGATGATGATCATGATGCTTTAAAGTTCCGAAAGCTATAATATCTAAGCATATATGCCGGTGGGACGTGGAACAAGCATTCACATGATTTCAAAAGAATATTATATATCTCAGGATCATGCTCGCGAGCATCGCGTACAGTTTAGTTTTCTTTGAACGATTCCGCATGCATTCCTTTTTTTTTTTTTTTGGTTTCAGTCCCACTTATCTTTATAGGAATACAACCTTTCGTTTCTGAAAATAGATCATTCAGCCTGATCATCTTTTCGTGTGGATGACAATGCATGCTTACGTACGTACCCCTTATGATCTGAAAAAATGGCCTTAACATTCATTGCGCTTTAATTTAGAAGTTTTAAAAGTTACAAGACATTTCATAAAGTAAACTTACAAGCAAATTAACATTGCTTCATGCGTTACGTTAGTTTTATTTTATATAAATAAAAGAAAATTTACAATCTGACCACGTACTACAATAAATATATATTTATGTCACTTTATCATGAGTTTACTTTGTTTACTTTTGTAAAATTCTTTCATCGCCAAAGCATCTGTGTCGGGAAGAAAATCTTTAAGAAAGCATTTTCTATAGTAGCAAATTAAAGGGAGTAGTACTACTATTAATGCGCCTTGCAAGAGTATATATATGATACTTGCATTTTATACATCTGCAAATTCATTTTTTGTTGTTCCGATCCCGTCCAAGAGAACAGAAACAGGCTAGGGGAAAAAAATCAAACGAAATCACGCAGTGGTACATGAAATGCATACAAAAACGTTAGTAAGTACTTGTAAGTTAACATTTTACATCAGCTTTAACCAACAATACATGATGATATTATATGGATAGGAATCCTCATTTTTTCATGACCATTCAACTTAATTCCGACTATACTTTCGATGCATTTTCTGTCAAAGATTCTTTCTCATGTGAATACGGCATCTAATTTTGATGGTGGCCTATTTCCTATCGTGTGAGAGAAGCTGCATATATGGTACTGCAGATCAAGCAATTACAATCTCAGACGTTGCTCGGAAAAATTAAAGAATATTTTCTTCAAATTAATCTGGTTTTTAAAGACTTTTCTTGACGATTCCTTTATTTTTGGAAATGGGATATGATGATTTAAAGGTAAGCTAGCTGGTGGAGACCACTGTTCTAAGATCCTAAACTCCTTTTCACTTTTCAGGACTGTTGCCTGCATGCATATATATATATTTATATGGGGCCCCAAGTAGAAATTAATAGAAAAACAACATTTCTAGTGATTTTTACAGTCTTACATATATATTAATTTGGTCGATATAGAAGCCTCTCACTTATCAAGGGGAAAAAGATCGATTCTCATTCACATTTCTGCAAATTTGATGAAAATACTTTTAATGTTTGGCAACTTATATCGAATTAATTCGAGCAACAACTATATATATATACACACGTTAAGAAAATCAATATTGAAATTTTATCAAGAAATGATTTGAGAACTAATATTATAACACGTACGTGCATGTACACAATTATTAGGACTGAAAAGAAAGCAAGACATATATGCACTTTTGACACATGTACAATCTTGGAAGCGTAAATATTGCCAAATGAGTATTTTTTAAAGCACGTACGTACACATGAGTATCCTATTTGTAGTAGTACTAGTTCACGATACTACTAGACGTAATTTATTTCTGCAACGCCAACATGCAGGATTAACCCTACCTAACGGTGTATCCAATTCCCACAATATATTTCACCAGAGTGTCCACCTCTTTGTCGCTGATGCATCCGTCTCCATTGGCATCGGCATGGAACAACCCAAGGTAGGTTCGTATGGCGGGCCATTTAGAGCCCAGTGATTCAAATGCTTTCTTTATCTCTTGCTTGCTGTAAACATTATCACGATTGATGTCGCATTGCTTCAGTATTTTTATTACCTGAGCTTCATCCAGGGGTACCGCGGGATGGCACTTCGGTTCTGACGTTGCATGTCGAACCATGTTGGAAGGCTCTGATCTAGGCCTGGAAAGGGCGAGGTGCAAGTCTGTTTTGTGGTTTTATTTTTTGAGGATTCAACATGCACTAGTAGGGTTTATATAGAGACCTTGTGTACGTACGTATATCCACTTCACGTGTGTACAGATGCAATTTAATATTCCAACATATCTCGAGTCTTGAAAGGGATCGATCACGTCCCATGCACGCTAAATTAGGATAAAAGAAATATATCTTTCTGGGAAAGTACTCATGTACATGACTTGTGCGTGAAGCTAGGGATCTGTAGGACAAGATGTCAAGATAATTCGTTCGTGCATGTTGCGCTGTTTCGCCAGCGATTATAGTCGAGCAATGCTCTAAGAGATGAAAGCTCTCAATGGATTTTTTTATCTCATCTTTTGAAATATATTATCAAAATTAATTTTTTTATTTTATAAATTAATTTTTATAATATATCATACATGAGTTTATCAATTTTTTCTTTATATAATTTAAATATTATACTTTTAATTTTTTTATTTATTTTAAATATTTTCTCTAACTACCAATGATATTCTCATATATTTTAATATTTATAATATCTCCCATATACAATATTATATAACTATGTTCTATTATGCTGAAGCAATAATAGTAGCGTGCGAATGAGAGAGAGACAGAGGGCTTGAAATGAAGATAAAATACTTCTTAAATAAATGAAAAAAATTAAATGAGGAGAGAGAAATGAATTAAAAATGTTTACATGGGTGAACAACTCTCTCTAGATGTAGAGGGATCACTGTAGGTCACTTTGAATAATTTTCTTCATATTTTAAAGAAAAATATATCATAAAACATTTATTGGGAGTGCTTAGAGGCCTTTATATTTTTTGATTAATTTTTTTAATATATAACTATGCAAAATAACTTGCATATAGAATTTATATATATATATAACACAAACACAATTATTCCAACTTAACTTAGTCTTGATAGGGTCCCACTCATCAAGTACTGTAAAAGGAATATTATATCTTGATGGGGGAACTTTAACATCAATATTATTCCAATATTTTGCATGCATGGGACCCAAAGTTGAAGTAAAAGAAGTAGATATTTTTTTTATTATTATTTCGATCTTCTCTTTTTGTTCGGCAGCTTTCGTTTCCTAGAATCCATATATATAAATATATATATATATATATATATATATGTATGTTATAAACTATCTTGAATTGTATATATATATATGTATGTTATAAACTATCTTGAATTGTATGATCACATTTATCTAGTCGTCAAATGCACAGTACATAGTGCCAGCATAGTACTGCATAGTAATTAGCATAGTGAATGGTCGACATATGCACATTGCATATTATCAATATAGTAACTGGTATAGTGAATAGTCGATATATGCACAATGTATAGTGCCAGCATAGTACTGCATAGTGAATGGTCGACATATGCACAGTGCATAGTGCCAGCATAGTACTGCATAGTAAGCTAGCATAGTCCTCTTTGTACGCCTATATATATCGTTGAATTTTTTAAGAAATTCATAAGTTTCATAACCTTTCTGAGCTCTATCTCTTTCTCTCTCTTTTTAAAAGTTTTATAATACGTTATGGCTCTCTCTTTTCTATGATTTCATAACATGTAATTAGCACGAAAGTTCTGAAGATTTTGAAGCTAGTAGTCCTCAATTTCAAGTAAGTTTTTCAATATATTTTTATATTCCTGATTTATATATGTAAAAAATGTCAAATCTTACAAAATTGGAATTCGTTGCTCTTGACATTTCTGGAAAAAATTATTTATCTTGGATCCTTGATGTTGAGATCCATCTGGATGCGATGAACCTGGGAGATACAATTAAAGAAGGAAATCAAGGGTCCCTGCAGGACCGTGCTAAGGCAATGATTTTCCTTCGGCACCATCTTCATGAAGAATTAAAAACTAAGTATCTAACGGTGAAAGATCCACTTATTTTGTGGAATGATTTAAGGGAGAGATATGAACACTGGAAAACTGTAATCCTCCCAAAAGCTCGTCATGATTGGATACACCTGAGGTTGCAAGACTTCAAGAGTGTTAGTGAGTATAACTCTGCACTCTTTAAAATTAGCTCGCTATTGAAATTATGTGGTGAAAAAGTCACTGATAATGACTTGTTAGAGAAGACATATACTACTTTTCATGCCTCGAATGTGCTCCTGTAGCAGCAGTATCGAGAGCGAAAGTTCAAGAAATATTCTGAACTTATATCTTGTCTTCTATTAGCTGAGCAAAATAATGAGCTTTTGTTAAGAAATCACCAGTCACGTCCTACTGGTTCTATATCATTCCCTGAAGTGAATGGTACTAGATTTACATCATTCCCAGAAGCGAATGGTGCATTTTTTCAAAGAAAACGAGGGCGTGGACGTGGTAGGAAAAACTATGCAAGTGGAGGTCCTAGAAGTGACCACACTAAAAGGGACAATAATAGATATACACCGTACCGCCAGAAGTGGTTCAACTCAGAGAAGGGCAAAGGTCCCCAAAACAAATTTTTAAAGAAAGATGAAGATGGATGCCATAGATGTGATATGACTGGACATTGGGCTCGTATCTGTCGTACAGATAAGCACTTGGTTGACTTATATCAATCTTCTATAAAAAAAAATAAAGAAATTTGAAACAAATTTTACTGAACCATTATATGCTTTAGATTCTATAGATGGAGAAGATATTACAAGTCTTGATGTTTCTGATTTCTTTGAGGATTCTAGTGGTAGAGTTGATCATGAAAGTGTTCCTTTTTAATTAATGTATTTCCTTTATCTTATTATAAAATATTTTTATATTATGCAATGTTTTGTAGTAATGAAAGTTTTATTTATTCTTTTATACTTGTTATAAATTATTGATGATATGATTTATCTGAGAATGAAAATGGAACATCCCTGAAGGATCGCCCTAAATCAATAATTTTATTGAGTATCTCATATGAGTGATACTTGTACCAAAAACTCATTATGATTTATGTACCTGAAGTTGCATAATTGAAATTGTGGAAAGAATATATATTTGAATGAACGTCTCGAATGTGTTTCTGAAGTAGCAATATCGAGTATGCTCCTGAAGTAGAAATATGAAATGCAAACGTTCACAATATATTATAAATCTGTATCAGTGACTGAGCAAAATAATGAGCTTTTGATAAGAATCATTATTCACGTCTTACTAGATCTACATCATTCCCTGAATTGAATGATAATGAATTTATATCATTCTATTCCCTGAAGTGAAAAGAATGATGCGTTTCATTCAAAGAAACTAAGAGATTGGACGTGATAATGAATATCTTTTTGGGCCAGAAGCTCGTATTGGAAAAGCTGTAAGCTTTCTCTTTGAGATGATATTATATAAATTATTGAATCAAATATTATGATGCATCAAAAGGTGATATGATTCAAAATATTTGTATCTTTTCATGGTTATCTTGATCATCCAAAATCAATTACGATAAGTCGAATGATTTTCATATGGACGTCCATAAAAGAACCAGAAGATTCTTCTACTATAAAGCTTTATCACCAGAAATGAAAAGAAAAATTTGCTTGAAGCAAATAAGATGAAATTATTCGACGTTATCTTGATTATCATATGTGAACCAGAAATTCAGATGATAATTAAATTTTGGATACAATAAGATAAAAATGTCTCATATTCTAGCTGCTAAAATCCCAGCGAGGATTGAAGTCCATGTAGGACAATTAAGAAATTCAGCAGTCTAAAGACATGTATAAAGGCACGTGAGACTTATCGATACAAAAGATAGAGTATCTCAAAAGAGAAAGGTACAAATAATTTGGTGCTCCTGAAGAGGCCATACCCACAAAACAAGCAATAAAGTCCATCCAAATTCTCTGTATAAAATTCTCCTATATAAACTCTTGAAGAGTATCTCCTGAAGAGGTTTTTCATGAAAATGTCTTCTCTTGAAGAGGGACAGGTACCTGAAAATAACGAGATCTCGTTATATTTCATGACTAATGGAGAAATTATGGATAGAAATAAAATTGTTGTCGACAATGTATTTCCATATGAGATGGCAATTGACATTACCAGAAGTAATGATGAAAGTGAATCAAGAATCGTAGAAGAATACGACGTAAAATATTGGCCAAATTTGAAAGAAACAATTCCTGCAGAATTGATTCACTAGTAAAATATGATGCATCGGGACTTATAGTCCAAACACTTAAAGAGGTGATGCTTGTTGAATGTCAGTGGGTATTTATGGAAAGGAAATAAAAATGTGATATATAAATCACGAGTCAGTTTCTCAATTCTTGCAGAATTGATATTACTAAGTAAAATGTGATAAATATAGACTTGAAGTCCAAACACGTAAAGAGGTGATTTTTATTAAATATCAGTGGATATTTATATACATGATATAAAAAGCCTGAAGCTTTTAATATGAAAATGTGATATAGAAATCACAAGTTAGTTTCTCGAAGAAACAATATTGATATGATTTTAAAGTGGTTGAAATCATATTGAGATTTTTATTAGCTTGAAAGTTACCAAGAGTTTGGATATGCATGATTAATTGCATATTTATATGGATCATTGGATCATGATATATATATATATATGAAAATCCCTGAAGGATAGAAAATGTCTGAAGCTTCTAATATGAATACATCTGGAAATATGTATTCTATCAAGTTTCAAAGATCCTTATATGATCTAAAGCAATCCAAACGCAAATGAAAACAAGCTATTAATGCAGTTTATATATATGATTTAAATGTCATTGAGGCTTCAAAAGAGCTCATAAAAGCTGTACATATTTGAAATATAAATCTGAAACTCTTGCGGCTTCAAGGGGAAGATGGGTGATATTATTAGTCATGAAATACCATCTTTTAATACAATTAGTATTTCAGATTCATATTATGGGTTTGATATGAAGTGTGCATTATTAAAGAAGAAATAAAAGGGAGCACACAGGACATCTACTAAAAGATAGAAACACAAATATGAATATTTGTGAAATATTATTTTATTATCTTGAAGCAAGAATTACAGAAATTTGAGGCACTTTGCCTCATTCTTTAAACGCTCTTGTTCTTCAAGAATTTGCATGGCATCCCTATCTAAAGGGGTGGGCAATCAAAAAGAAAATTTAAGCAAGGATTTTAAATTCCTATTCTATTGCTTTATTGATTCTATCTTCATATTGGACTCCAGAAGAAGTCGCTGAAGTATAGCAATATTCTCGTGGAGATTGTCAACTCCACAAGTTCTGGATTGCAGTCGCTGAGAAAATGCGACAATGGATTATGAGTATCGGGTACCGAGACTCACAAGCTCATAGATAGCTTCATTATCTGACTTATGAGTCAGATCATTATATTGCATAATAGCACCTGTGGTAGAAGCAGGTACAGCTGATGAACGAGATGCAGAGTACCTCATATACTGGCCATGAGAAGATCGCTGAGCCAGTGTAAGATAAGAATGCAGAAAGAGATTGCAGAGTAAAAATGCAGTATGATTACAAAAAATTGAAGAAGATGAGATGTGAATGAAGATGAGCTGAATATCTCTTTTATAGAGAAAATTATGATACAGCATCTCTCGTGAAGTAAGAGAAAAGAGACGAAATATAACTTCAGAGCTCTGTGGCGCCTGACAGCACGCTTGACAACTGCGGTGCCTGACAGCATGCCTGACACCTACAGAGGAGTTGAAAATCCGCGGTGCTTGTCTGATCTTAAAAGGCTGGCCACCGTTTTTATTAAAAAATGAGGTTAGCGGTTTAATGTTGATGAATTCTCCACTAACTGTGTTATTTACAAGAACTCCAGAAGAGTACAACTCCAGAAGAGTAGTGATGAGCAGAAAGATCCAGTTGTGATTATTTTATCAACATGGATCAAGTCCACAGTTAGTTGGATGTACAGATGCGAGTTATCTTTCAGATACACACAAGAAGATCATTGCAATTCATGAGAAGAAAGTTGAAATTAATATCAAGAAGGTACGGTCAAGTAAAAATCTGGCAGATTTATTCACTAAAGCATTACCAACTGCAATATTTAAGAAGATTATGCAGAACATTGGAATGCGGAGGTTTGAAGACCTGTTATCATGCACTACCAACTGCAACATTTAAGAAGATTATGCAGAACATTGGAATGCGGAGGTTTGAAGACCTGTTATCATGCAATTTTCAGGGGAAGTAATGTCTTGAAGACTTGTGCTGATTGTACTCTTTTTCTTTCGCTAAGGTTTTATCCCACTGGGTTTTCCTTTGCAAGGTTTTAATGAGACAATCCTAAAGCACTCGGCGATACACATGAATACTGTACTCTTTTTCCTTCGCCATTGGTTTTTTCCCACAGGGTTTTTCCTTGGCAAGGTTTTAACGAGGCATATTCTTTAAATATAGTCATCCAAAGGGGAAGTGTTATAAACTATCTTGAATTGTATGACCACATTTATCTAGTCGTCAAATGCATAGTGCATAGTGCCAGCATAGTACTGTATAGTAACTGGCATAGTGAATGGTCGACATATGCACAGTGCATAGTGCGAGCATAGTAACTGGCATAGTGAATGGTCGACATATGCACAGTGCATAGTGCCAGCATAGTACTACATAGTAACTGGCATAGTGAATGGTCGACATATGCACAGTGCATAGTGCCATCATAGTACTGAATAGTAAGCTAGCATAATCCCCTTTGTACGCCTATATATATCGTTGAATTCTTTAAGAAATTCATAAGTTTCATAACCTTTCTGAGCTCTATCTCTTTCTCTCTCCTTTTAAAAGTTTTATAATATGTTATGGCTCTCTCTTTTTTATGATTTCATAACAATGTATATATATTTATATTTATTTATATATTGATAAAAAATAATCATCCTCATTAGAAAAAAACAATTACAGATATTTATCAAACTAAATACCTATCAATACTATCAACGTAACCCTTCAAGCATTACAGGCAAGTTGATGAGCTGCCATATTCCCCTCTCTATATATACACATGATTAAAAGAACAAGTACCAAAACAACATTTCAGCCTCTGTACTTTTGCAAACAGAACCCTGAGGATGGAGTCCACCATATATATATATTTATATATATATATCGTCTTTTACGCTGGAAAATATGGAAAAGAGCATAACACAAGAAAATATTTTGTAAAGAACAATTATAAATTAAAGCCTCACTTCCAACATGAGTGATTCCATTAATAATGAGGTTTACGTACCCAAATTAAGGTTGGGATATATATGATAGGTTGTATATGTGTTTGTCGGATTTTTTCTGATTATGCGTATTGATATTTGTTATTTGGATTCAATATTTTTTTAGGGTGTAGATTGATTTTTGTGAAGGCTTTAATCACGAAGAGCCCCTGCTTTGGAGATCATTTTATAGCATATTATATAATTCATTCATTTTAGATAACCTTTCATGAAAATAATGCAAATAATTATCCAACACATGATCAAGAGTTAGCAGCAATTGGCAACACTATCTCTACAATGAAGCTAGTGAGATCTACATGGACCACAAGAGATTGAAGCACCTATTCTCTCGTAAGAATCTTAACATGAGACATATGAGGTATTTCGAGATAATTAGAGACTATCAAGGCAAGATCATGTGCCACCCATGGAAGGTCTAAATTAGTTGCTTATACATTAAGTCAAAAGTTTCAAACGTAGGATGTAGCCAAGTTGTTAGAACCAAATTCTCTCCAATGTAGAATGGGGAGACTGTTGGTCGAGAGTTCTCAACAATAAGAGGTAATTTCCTCAATGAAGGAAGCTAGTGTTTTAACGTTCTAATAGAAGGCTCAAACCACACGGCCTATACTCCAAAAAGACTAATCAATGATACAACTAGAGCCCCATTGGAACCTTATAAAGAGCTGAAAATTCTCTTTCCAAATAAATGTGGGATCTCATACACCATCTACCTTTATCCTTATCATATGGAGTATTATAATCTACCCCCTTAAATTCTCGATGTTCTGGTCGGGCTTGTCCACTATAGGTGACACGGCTCAAGTCCCACATTTCTAGTTAGGATAGGTTTTGATATCATTTATAACGTCTCAATGGAAAGCCCAAACAACATGGTCTATACTCCGAAAGGACTAGTCAATAATATCATTGGAGCCCCATTGGAACCTTATAAAGAACAATAATTTCTCCTTCCCAAGCAATCATTACAACAGAAATGTTTTTTTGGGATGAAAAATTTCATCCCAAATTGTAGGGATTTCGTCCCAAAAAACATTCTGGAATGAAAAGAAATCATCCCAAGGTCGTCCCTACATCACTATCCCAAAAGATATTTTGGGACAAAAATCACAATTTCGTCTCAAAATATTTCTTTAGGGATGATTTTGAAATTGACCGTTCGATACCGTTCGAATGGGTTAGTTTTTTGTCACGATTTAATTTCATTCTAGAATGACGCTTGAATGGTTACAATTGGACGTTTGAATGAAATTAAATTGGTTGAACGATTATGAAAACACCTTCAAACGATCACACATTTTGATAACGTTTGAATGGTATAAAATAGATTTTCATTCGAACGTTAAAAGAACAGATCAAACGGTAAAGGGATTGAATGGTCTTGAGTTATGTTCGAACTGTACGATAATAAATTGCGTTCGAACATTTTTTGACCAATTTGATGTCGTTTGAACGGCTCAATCAATAATGTTCGAACGTTACATGGTCGTTCGAAATGTAACGTTCGAACAAAAACTATTTTATTAAAACTCCATAATAATAAAAAACCAATTTGACGTTCATAATATTTGAAAAACATACATTAGAAACTGTTTAATGCTCACGAGAGTTTTATAATAAGTGAGAACTAATAAATAACCATGAGACTGGTATTATTCATACATATTTAGATAATGTCATAATCTATACGTAAAAAACCATCAGTTGCTTGGAGGCCTGTATTGTTGTAAAAGCTGCTGCATTTGGAGTTGCATTTCTCTCCTAAACTGTTCTTGTTGTTTTTCATGTTGGTTGAGGCGCATCTCCATCTCTCATTGTTTCACCAATTGAGCCTCTAAATCATGCTGCCTTGCAACCAATTATTGGATTCTGCGATTCAAATTCTCTTGCGCTATAGAGTCCACAAAGGCAAACCCAGAAGAAGAGGAAGAGGGAGAGGGAGAAGGTTTTACACAGTGATCCAAACCCCTTAAATATCCTGAATGTTGATCTAGAACTTGTGTGAAAATCTCAACATCATTTGTTGAGGAGTTTTGATCTGACGCAGATTTAGTACTTATGGCAACTATTTTATCCTACACATAAGATAAAGAGTTAATATCATCATAAATATTCTAATATATTTATTTAGAACAATTAATAATACTTACATAATTTTCACGGGTATCGGGATGCCTCCACTCTCTATTACGATTAGTATGTGATGCAACATATAATTTTGTCAGATCATAATTGGCATTTGAATCTTGCTATAATAAATATTTGTTAAAATATAAAGTCATTAGGATTCATATATTCAGTTAACTATATACAAATAAAAAAATAGCAATACCAATTTCTTAGAAAGGCGGTGGAATGATCTTGAGCCTGCATGATGAGTAATCTTCAATTTCGATCTATTTGTTTTGTTTATAGAACTTCGCTCCTGTAACAACCCGCTAGAAATTCAATTGTGAAATTTCTATTAACTTTAGGAACCTCGTGAAAACCCCATAAGTTTTCACGAATCCATTAATCGTATAGGTTTTTGTCTAACTACATAGTTAGTGTTATTATTTACTATGGTATTAGAAGTGTATTTTTTATTATTGGAGATAGTTAGAAGTGTCAAAATGTATTATGATTTCTGCCATTAGACTCGGAGGGTTATTTAAAGTCTTATGGCGCAATAACTTTTTTTCATATTTTCGGACAAAACGTCTGTTCAAAACTGTAGATATTATTGGATAAATAGAAATATCTTGAGGTAATTTTCGTGAATATTATTGGGTAAAAATATTTTGAGTTGATTTTTATAGATATTATTAAATAAAAATATCTTAAGTTGATTTTTTGTAGATATTATTGGATAGAATATTATGAGATAATCTTTTATAGATATTTTGGGTAGGAGAAAACCACACTCAACTCTCAACTCCAACCTTATCACCTCCCTTATCTCGTCCATAAATATGTCCAGCCAGCACCCATGAACTTATCTTCAATTACACCTTCCAATAAAAGATTATCAAACACTCTCTCTCAGACAGATTTTAGGAGATCTTTTGCACACCCATTTCGAAACTGTTATAAGTATTTTATCATAAAGTCTCCTTCATATAAGTTGTTCCTTTTTGAGTCTAGTTTACATGGATATCCTATTTGCCCCATTTGAAGATCATTTGGTCAGTCAAATATTGTGTAAACTATAGAAAGGTTATTCTGGGAGACAAACTGGAGAATATGTTATAGTTTGGAGTTTTTGACCAAGCTAATGGATAGATATTGGTCCGAAATTTTTATGGAGTATTGTTAACATGTATATGTGACTATTGGTTGAGGATTTTTGCATGATTAAAGGTTTTGATGAAAGATTTTCTTAGATTTAGAAACTTAGAAACTGGAAGAAGAAAAACAGTTTCTGTTTTGAGAAAGTTTAACTCTTTGGTGGTCTAAACCTATTCTAATGTGTTTAATAATTTTATTGGAAGATCCTAAGTATCTTATATACATGTTATATTATTATCTTGAAGATATTTGATGTTAGTTTCAAAGATATGAAATTTTATACAAAGAGATATTCAAATAAGCCAAAGTGTGGATATTCTTGGCTAAATTTATGTTTTGGTTAATTTCTAACCATGTGATCTTGAATTAGAAGCTTATATATGTTTTAGGACATCTTTTTAAACCATGTGATGGTTTGGTTTGAAGATCATATATTTATAAGTCATAGATCAAGAGATTTATCAAAACTAGTTGAGGAAAAAGTTTCTGTTTTTGGACTAAGTGTAAAACTAAAAACTCCAAATGTTATTTTGTGATTTTGGTGACTTTGGTTTGATGATTTAAAGCATGGTTGATGTTAGGATGATATTATGAATATGTTAGAAGTAAGATTTGATTTTTGAAACTCTTGGAGATGTTTTGATTTAAGGTCAAAACTTGTGATTCAAGTGCTTGGATCTTTTTACAAACAAGTTTGGTGTTGATTATTAGCTTTTTCTGAATGGATGTTTTAAGTATGGTTTTGAACTTAGGATTGGAAGATGTTTGTTGTAAAATTTTGGTTTAAGCATGAGTTTTGAAGTTGAAAAGAATTGCAACAAAAAAAAAAATCAAGGGAAATGGCCTATGGATGTTTCGGCCATAGTGTGTTTTCCATAGTTGTGTTTTGTTTTAAATTTTTCTGAGTTGATATTTAAGTTTAGGACAAAATTTACATGAGGAATGTAAATTTTGGAAACTTTTGGAGTTAGTATGCAAAATTCTTAAGTTATGGGTAAAACGGTCATTTTTCTAGATGTAGAGAGTAAAATTAAAATTTTACTCTTTAAGTTAGTATTTTTCATATTTCAAATTATTAGTGATTTAGTTCTAACTTTTAGAATCACTAATTACAGTTCCTCATGATCGCACTTGAAGTTTTATAAGAAACGCGGAGATCGAGGTAAGTTAGCTTTTAACTTACTAGCAATCTACTGTGTATATGTGCTAAGTAAAGGAACTATAATGTATGTATGTATTTTATCATATATGTCATGCCATGCCAAGTTATCACGTAATTATCTATTATACAGAATTTATTCTGTCATCAATTTTTATCTGTTACATAATATATTCTGTCATGTATTACTGTACATTACAAGTATGTCATGTTAAATATGTTGTCTATTATATGTTATGCCATGTTACGAAATGTTTCTATCTCAAGTTGGTCATGTATTTCAAGTTATGTTCAAATCACGTTATGTTACGTCAGGGCTTCAGTCCTTTAGTTTTCTAGTCACGTTTCATCTTGAGTACATTCAGTTTGTGTAGAATACATGGGGCCACAACAACTGTGGAGTATGTATTTACACGTAGAATACATGGGGCCACAACAACTGTGGAGTATGTATTTTTCATGTTAAGTCAAGTTTGCGTAGAATACATGGGGTCACAACAACTGTGGAGTATGTATTTACACGTAGAATACATGGGGCCACAACAACTGTGGAGTATGTATTTTTCATGTTAATTCAAGTTTCAGAGTAAGTTCATACTAAGTCAAGTTTCAGATCAAGTTCATGTCAAGTCAAGTTAAGTTCATGTTTCAATTTAAGTTATGTCAATTATGCTATGTTGTACGCTAAGTTATGCTTTAATTATTTATGAATTTGATTATACATTTATGTTTTTACTGTCATCCATGCATCATTAGCATGTGTGGAAGTTTTTTGTTAACTTGCTGAGATTTGAAATTAAATCTCACTGTGGTAGTCCCAACTACCATTCCCCTCGAATGGTAGATCTTGTTACAGGACCTGAAGGAGGATCAGGAACTGACCAACTAGACACATTCAATTGAACGACGGTGCGTCGTTAATGTTAATATAGTAGTTAAATTACTACTTGTACGATGGAGTTGCATCTCCAGTACTTTTGGATCATAACTATTTTGGACTACTGTTGTGATTTTAGTTGTTCAATAGGTTTTTATGTATGGAGTATGTTTTAAGCATTTGGGATATTTTCAATTTGGTGCATAGTATTGCTAAAGAAAAAAAAAAAATTATCCGCTGCGAATATTGCATATTGTTAGATGCATGTTAGGAACATTGCATCTTATATGTTATGAACGGGGGCAGGTAACCTTGTGTTGCATGTCTCGACGCTTCAAATTTCTGTTCGATCCCAAATAGAATTTGGGGGCGTCAAAGGGTGGTATCAGAGCAATACGTCTCTGGGCAGTAAATCCACATGTCCTTAGGAAATGCACCAAATATTAGGTTTGAAATTTAGTTGTCATTAGGCTTGAATTTCTTAAAGGTATGAGAGGTATTATGTGATTGTAATATGTATACTCGTGTGTTACGGAAGGGACAAATGACTCATGGTAGAATACCTCAAAACCCTGAAAGTGGTATCAATCAGGAGAATCATGATTCCCCGATGGATGGAGGATTAGCTGAAGCTGTGTGTATGCTGACTGACGTGCTTAGACATCAGCAACAGCAACAAGTGAACGCACCTAGACCCGAAGTTAGGGGTTGTCCATATGAGAAGTTTATGCTTTAACGTTACCCAAATTTTTTTGGTAATGAAGGACCACTGAGAGCCGAGAAATGGATTATAGATCTCGAGAGAACGTACGAGATTTGTGGATGTCTTGAGGACCAAAAGGTTCTATATGCTGGATACCTATTCCAAGGAGAAGCTGGAATATGGTGGGATACACGTAGGCAACTTCTAGTTAGGGAACTAGGTAGTATGGCTGCATTGTCTTGGCAGAGGTTCAAGGAAGAGTTTGACAACAGATTCTTCCCAGACTCTGTCAAACAATTGAAAGCCCTGGAATTTGCGTCCTTAAAACAAGATAGTTTGACTGTAGAGCAGTATGCCGCTAAATTCATGGCATTGGGAAGGTTTGCACCACACTTGATTTCAACTCAAAAGATGCAGGCACAAAAGTTTCAAGCAAGACTTCTGCCTAGAATCCGAAGTCAAGTAGCTTGCCTTAGAATAGAGAATTACCAAGAGTTGGTAAATGTAGCGACAATAGCAGAGGCTGAGCAGAAGGAATTGGCGATCCAGAACATGACCGATCGAAAGAGGGCCATGCCATTTACTACAAGCAGTACTGCTGAGAAAAAGAGGCCTTTTTCTAGTCCGGAGAAAGGCAAGGGAATAATGATTGGAGGACAGAAGCCGTCCTTTTATTCACCATGCCCTAAGTGTGGTAAGCTTCATTCTGGAGAATGTTATAAGGGATATGGAGTCTGTTACCGATGTGGAAAACCAGGACATATGATTAGAGATTGTCCTAACGCCAAACAAGGTAGTGGAGCTGGTGATCGCAAGCCAAGGCCCCACATCCCGGCACGAGTGTATGCAGTAACACCCGGTGATTTTGATGTTGACGCACCTGAAACTGATGAAGCTGGCGTCATGACTGGTATTTTTTTTATTTTATATTTTTTTCTTTCCTTTTAGTATTTATGATGTTGCAGGTATTATGAATGTGTTAGAATTAGTATTAATATTGGTGTATATATTTTTTTTTAGGAAGGGTTAATTTGTTTAGGTTCTCGGCTTGTGCACTATTCGATTCAGGTGCGTCGCAGTCCTTTGTGTCTGTAGCGTTTGCACGAATTTGTAGTTTGCAGACTGAACTATTACCACGATGGGTTGTAGTATTAATTCCTGATGGGAATACAGTATCTTGTACCCGTTTAGTTAATGATTGTCCGTTAGAGCTAGAAGGAAGGACACTAAAGGCTAACTTGTTAGTATTCGGTCAGATGGAATTCGACCTGATTTTGGGGATGGACTGGCTTTTCAAGCACTACGCTAAGATAGACTGTCGGAAACGAGAGGTTGTGTTTGAACCTCCAACTGAAGACAGGATGAGTTACGCAGGAACATCAGTTAAGGCCACCCCACCTTTGATCTCGGCGTTGCAAGCTAGGAAGTGTATCGATGATGGAGCCTCAGCGTTTCTATTGATAACTGTAGAGGAGAAAACCAAAACTATAGGAATCCAAGGGATACCTGTGGTTGAAGACTTTCCTGAAGTTTTCGTTGATGAGTTACCTGGTTTACCACCAGATAGAGAAGTAGAATTCCAAATAGAGTTGAAGCCGGCAACAACTCCGACTCACAAGGCACCATATCGTATGGCCCCTACCGAGTTGAAGGAGCTCAAGCTACAATTGGAAGAACTTTTGGAGAAGGGTTTTATCCGCCCTAGTTCTTCACCGTGGGGAGCACCTGTGTTATTTGTGAAGAAAAAAAGATGGATCTATGAGGATGTGTATAGACTATAGAGAGTTGAATAAGGTGACGATTAAGAATAGATACCCATTACCCAGAATCGATGATTTGTTGGATCAATTGCAAGGAGCAGCAGTGTTTTCAAAGATTGACCTGAGATCCGGGTATCATCAGCTAAAAGTCAAGGATCAAGATGTGCTGAAAACTGCCTTTAGGACAAGGTATGGCCACTTCGAGTTTTTAGTGATGCCTTTTGGGTTAACCAATGCTCCAGCTGCATTCATGGACATGATGAACAAAATATTCAGACCTTATTTGGATAATTTTGTTGTCGTATTCATTGATGACATCTTAATCTACTCTAAGAACAAGGAGGAACACAGACATCATCTAAGCATGGCTTTAACTATACTTAAGGATCAGAAACTTTATGCCAAACTTAGTAAGTGTGAGTTCTGGCTGGAAGAAGTAAAATTTCTAGGTCATGTGATCTCTAGTAGAGGAGTAGCAGTAGACCCGAGCAAGATTGAAGCCGTAACGAACTGGCAGAGACCGACCAGTGTGCATGAGATCCGAAGTTTCTTAGGACTGGCTGGTTACTATAGGAGATTTGTGGAAGGATTCTCTCGTTTTTCTGGACCACTCACCGCCCTGACTAAGAAAAATGTGAAATTTACTTGGAACGATAAGTGTGAAACAAGTTTTCTTGAGTTGAAGAAAAGATTTACCACTGCACCGGTACTTACACTGCCGGAACCTCTTAAATCTTTTGTGGTATATAGCGATGCATCTAAGGCAGGACTCGGATGTGTGCTAATGCAAGAAGGGAAAGTGGTTGCTTATGCTTCACGACAACTGAAGAATCACAAACAGAATTATCCTACTCATGATTTGGAATTAGCTGCAGTAGTTTTTGCTCTTAAGATTTGGAGACATTATTTGTATGGCGAGAAGTGTGAAGTCTTCACGGATCACAAAAGCCTAAAGTACCTGTTTGAGCAAAAGAATCTTAATATGAGGCAAAGAAGATGGCTGGAATTAATCAGCAACTATCAGTGCGACATCAAGTATCATCCTGGAAAGGCCAACGTGGTAGCTGATGCTTTAAGCCGCAAGAGCAGACAAGAAGCTTCATCAGTTCCTTCATCAGAAGTAAATTCCCTCTTATGTAGTATGAGAAAACTGTTGATTAGAAACCGTAGTCAGGAAACCATGTTGACTACAATCCAAGAATTCATTCCATTGGACTGGGAAGAACTGAAAGACCGTCAAAAGAAGGACAGTAAACTTGCGGAAGTTGTAAACAAGATCAAAAAGTCAAAAGGACCAGTGGACTTTAGCCTCAGAGAGGATGGGACTCTGTATTACAAGGACCGAAGAGTCATTCCAGCAGATGAAGAGTTAAAGGAAAAAGTACTAAAGGAAGCTCATAACACACCTTACACTGCTCATCCTGGTAGTACAAAAATGTATCAGGATTTGAAACAGTCTTTTTGGTGGGAAGGAATGAAGAAGGACGTAGCAGAATTTGTGAACAAATGTTCTGTCTGTAGATTAGTAAAAGCAGAGCACCAAAAGCCAGCCGGTAAATTGCAGTCATTGCCAATCCCAGAATGGAAATGGGAGGATATTTCCATGGATTTTATAGTAGGCTTTCCAAGGACCTCAGCCGGAAATAATACTATCTGGGTAATAGTTGATCGTCTGACAAAAAGTGCTCACTTCATACCCATTAAGAATACAGATTCTCTAGAAAGATTGACGAGAATTTATATAGCAGAGATTGTCAGATTGCATGGAGTGCCTAAGACGATCGTATTAGATAGAGACCCTCGTTTTACGTCACGCTTCTGGAAAAGTTTACAAGAATCGATGGGCTCTAGTCTGAGGTTTAGTAGTGCATACCACCCACAAACAGATGGACAAACAGAAAGGACGATTCAAACTTTGGAAGATATGCTAAGAGCCTGTGTTTTGGATTACGAAGGGAATTGAGAGAAACAATTACCTTTGGTAGAATTTGCTTATAACAATAGTTTCCAGGCCACTATTCAAATGGCACCATATGAAGCCTTGTATGGTAGAAAGTGTAGATCACCTCTGTATTGGGATAAAGTAGGGGAAAACAAAGTAGTTGGACCAGAATTCTTACAAGAGATTAAGGACCAAGTACACTTGATTAAAGAAAGGATGAAAACAGCACAGAGTCGACAGAAGAGCTACGCTGATAATCGAAGGAGGAGCATAGATTTTAAAGTTGGAGATTGGGTCTATGTGAAGGTATCTCCTATGAGAGGAGTAAGTCGTTTTGGAGTGAAAAACAAGTTAAGTCTGAGATATGTGGGACCCTATGAGATAGTGGAGAAAGTGGGAGTAGTTGCATATCGTTTGGAATTGCCAACTGAGTTCCATGGAATTCATAATGTTTTCCACGTGTCTTCTTTGAAAAAGAGTTTTGGGAATCAGGCACCAATGATAGTGGATCCCGATAGCATACCTTTACAACCCAACTTGACCTATGAAGAGAAGCCAATGCAAATTCTTGACTGGAAAGATAAAGAGTTGCGGAACCGTAAGATCCCATTGGTCAAAGTACTTTGGCAAAATCATAATATTCAAGAGGCGACTTGGGAGAAGGAAGTTGATATGCGAGCCAAGTACCCCCAGTTGTTTGACATCTAAATTCAGTCTTGCAAAGTTGTTTTGGGCTTTTGCTTAATTGATACTTTGTGGTTCACTTGTACGGGACTGACAATATCAGACGTTGTACTTCGTTATTCGAATATCAATAAAGTATATGTGTTTCCTTAACTTTTGAATTGTTATTTCTTACTTACTTCGATTTCGAGGACGAAATCTTTTTTTTTAGGAGGGGAGATTGTAACAACCCGTTAGAAATTCAATTCTGAAATTTCTATTAACTTTAGGAACCTCGTGAAAACCCCATAAGTTTTAACGAATCCATTAATCGTATAGGTTTTTGTCTAACTACATAGTTAGTGTTATTATTTACTATGGTATCAAAAGTGTATTTTTGATTATTGGAGATAGTTAGAAGTGTCAAAATGTATTATAATTTCTGCCATTAGACTCAGAGGATTATTTAAAGTTTTATGGCGCAATAACTTTTTTTCATATTTTCGGACAAAACGTCTGTTCAAAACTGTAGATATTATTGGATAAAAAGAAATATCTTGAGGTAATTTTCGTGAATATTATTGGGTAAAAATATTTTGAGTTGATTTTTATAGATATTATTAAATAAAAATATCTTAAGTTGATTTTTTGTAGATATTATTGGATAGAATATTATGAGATAATCTTTTATAGATATTTTGGGTAGGAGAAAACCACACTCAACTCTCAACTCCAGCCTTATCACCTCCCTTATCTCATCCATAAATATGTCCAGCCAGCACCCATGAACTTATCTTCAATTACACCTTCCAATAAAAGATTATCAAACACTCTCTCTCGGACAGCTTTTAGGAGAGCTTTTGCACGCCCATTTCGAAGCTGTTGTAAGTATTTTATCATAAAGTATCCTTCATATAAGTTGTTCTTTTTTGAGTCTAGTTTACATGGATATCTTATTTTCCCCATTTGAAGATCATTTGGTCAGTCAAATATTGTGTAAACTATAGAAAGGTCATTCCGGGAGATAAACTGGAGAATATGTTATAGTTTGGAGTTTTTGACCAAGCTAATGGATAGATATTGGTCCAAAATTTTTATGGAGTATTGTTAACATGTATATGTGACTATTGGTTGAGGATTTTTTCATGATTAAAGGTTTTGATGAAATATTTTCTTAGATTTAGAAACTTAGAAACTGGAAGAAGAAAAACAGTTTCTGTTTTGAGAAAGTTTAACTCTTTGGTGGTCTAAACCTATTCTAATGACTTTAATAATTTTATTGGAAGATCCTAAGTATCTTATATACATGTTATATTATTATCTTGAAGATATTTGATGTTAGTTTCAAAGATGTAAAATTTTATGCAAAGAGATATTCAAATAAGCCAAAGTGTGGATATTCTTGGCTAAATTTATGTTTTGGTTAATTTCTAACCATGTGATCTTGAATTGGAAGCTTATATATGTTTTAGGACATCTTTTTAAACCATGTGATGGTTTGGTTTGAAGATCATATATTTATAAGTCATAGATCAAGAGATTTATCAAAACTAGTTGAGGAAAAAGTTTATGTTTTTGGACTAAGTGTAAAACCAAAAACTCCAAATGTTATTTTGTGATTTTGGTGACTTTGGTTTGATTATTTAAAGCATGGTTGATGTTAGGATGATATTATGAATATGTTAGAAGTAAGATTTGATTTTTGAAACTCTTGGCAATGTTTTGATTTAAGGTCAAAAGTTGTGATTCAAGTGCTTGGATCTTTTTACAAAAAAGTTTGGTGTTGATTATTAGCTTTTTCTAAATGGATGTTTTAAGTATGGTTTTGAACTTAGGATTGGAAGATGTTTGTTGTAAAATTTTGGTTTAAGCATGAGTTTTGAAGTTGAAAAGAATTGCAACAAAAAAAAAAAAATCAAGGGAAATGGCCTATGGATGTTTCGGCCATAGTGTGTTTTCCATAGTTGTGTTTTGTTTTAAATTTTTCTGAGTTAATATTTAAGTTTAGGACAAAATTTACATGAGGAATGTAAATTTTGGAAACTTTTGGAGTTAGTATGCAAAATCCTTAAGTTATGGGTAAAACGGTCATTTTTCTAGATGTAGAGAGTAAAATGAAAATTTTACTCTTTAAGTTAGTATTTTTCATATTTCAAATTATTAGTGATTTAGTTCTAACTTTTAGAATCACTAATTATAGTTCCTCGTGATCGCACTTGAAGTTTTATAAGAAACGCGGAGATCGAGGTAAGTTAGCTTTTAACTTACTAGCAGTCTACTGTGTATGTGTGCTAAGTAAAGGAACTATAATGTATGTATGTATGTTATCATATATGTCATGCCATGCCAAGTTATCATGTAATTATCTGTTATATAGAATTTATTCTGTCATCAATTTTTATCTGTTACATAATATATTCTGTCATGTATTACTGTACATTACAAGTATGTCATGTTAAATATATTGTCTATTATATGTTATGCCATGTTACGAAATGTTTCTATCTCAAGTTGGTCATGTATTTCAAGTTATGTTCAAATCACGTTATGTTACGTCAGGGCTCCAGTCCTTTAGTTTTCTAGTCACGTTTCATCTTGAGTACATTCAGTTTGTGTAGAATACATGGGGCTACAACAACTGTGGAGTATGTATTTAACAGCATTGTGATGTGTAGAATACATGGGGCCACAACAACTGTGGAGTATGTATTTATACGTAGAATACATGGGGCCACAACAACTGTGGAGTATGTATTTTTCATGTTAAGTCAAGTTTGCGTAGAATACATGGGGCCACAACAACTGTGGAGTATGTATTTACACGTAGAATACATGGGGTCACAACAACTGTGGAGTATGTATTTTTCATGTTAATTCAAGTTTCAGAGTAAGTTCATACTAAGTCAAGTTTCAGATCAAGTTCATGTCAAGTCAAGTTAAGTTCATGTTTCAATTTAAGTTATGTCAATTATGCTATGTTGTACGCTAAGTTATGCTTTAATTATTTATGAATTTGATTATACATTTATGTTTTTACTGTCATCCATGCATCATTAGCATGTGTGGAAATTTTTTGTTAGCTTGCTGAGATTTGAAATCAAATCTCACTGTGGTAGTCCCAACTACCATTCCCCTCGAATGGTAGATCTTGTTACAGGACCTGAAGGAGGATCAGGAGCTGACCAACTAGACACAGTCGATTGAACGACGGTGCGTCGTTAATGTTAATATAGTAGTTAAATTACTACTTGTACGATGGAGTTGCATGATTGCATCTCCAGTACTTTTGGATCATAACTATTTTGGACTACTGTTGTGATTTTAGTTGTTCAATAGGTTTTTATGTATGGAGTATGTTTTAAGCATTTGGGATATTTTCAATTTGGTGCATAGTATTGCTAAAGAAAAAAAAAAAATTATCCGCTGCGAATATTGCATATTGTTAGATGCATGTTAGGAACATTGCATCTTATATGTCATGAACGGGGGCAGGTAACCTTGTGTTGCATGTCTTTGAACCATTTTTTTGATGTATTAATACTAAAAAAAATTCATCATCACGGACTCCAATTCGAATATTGCTTAAATCCCACCAATCACACTTAAATAGATACACTGCAAGCTTCCACAAATATTTCATTCCAATTATATCAACAATAACTCTATAGAAATCAATATTTTCTCCATCATGACTTCCCTAGAATAGGACACTACTATTTTGTGTTTTCCTATAACAATCTCGATCCATTGTGTGATACCTACTTCCCCAAGAAATACATGTATAATATCTTGTAGAGCAACTCAATGGGCCACGCGCTAATGCATACAGTTCATCCGATATATCGTTTGGATTATTCGCATGCATTTGTACAACCTACATATTGAGTAAACCTTTTATTATATCAATAAAAAAACAATCAATATTTTCTAAACTATTGGATAAGTAAAGCATATGTAATGTCATTAACCGTTATTCAAACCATCTCGGGAACTCCTAATTCCATGAGCATGTTAATATGATCACTAAAATTGATAATTACTAGATGTATTTTATATTCTTAGAATTTTGCGAAAGTAAATGAGCGAATATTAAATTAAGAGAAGATTAGAACTTACTTCAAGTGATTCTCTATCTCAAGTAAAGTATTATCTGACGGCAGTGCCTTCTTAAACAGCTCGAGTAACATATTGACAACCTTAATTGATAATCGGCACATTGATTTTATGTGAAGCAGTCTTATTGTAAATAACAACTTACTGTGTCTTCTGAATCCTAGATATAGCTCACGTTGTGAATCATTTTACAATCGTGCAAAAGTATTATGACCCCCATCATTTGAACTTGATGTGTCCATGCCATCTTCATTCATAAACATTCCCACACCGATGTCACCTAACATTTCCTCCATATCCTCATCATATTCATCTCCAACAACATTTGGTTGTACATCTTCTTCGATCTCTTCTTCTTCATGTGGAACCTCGAATGAAGTTGGATATGGTTCGCCGTGTAAGACCCAATCATATAACCCTTGTCAATACCTTTCACAAACAGATGCTCTCTCACCAAGTCTATCTTATGAGAGTGCAAATTCCTGCATTCTTTACATGGGCATTTAATACGCCTATCACTATCACATGTACCCAGTGCAAACTCTAAGAATTTCTTAACACTTTCAGCATATACGTTATAATTCTGACCCAATCGATCGCTAACTAGCATCCAACTCTTATCCATGCCGACTATCTTCATTACAAACAATTACGTGTGCATCAACAAATAAACATGTATCATGTATCAATCAAGGAGTATGCCACCTTACACCAGGTAATTGGTCTTATCCCATTTGGAATTATAAGATCATAGTCGCAAACCTATCCTCTATAATCTATCATATCCAACAAAATTTCAGTAGCATCTTTCCATTGTTCTCCAAATATACTCGTCTGGTTGTGTGCAACGACGATTAACACGTCCATACACCATCACCAAATATGCATATCCGGATAACAAGGGATGAATGAATCTACCAAAATCTTAATGCTGGACATATAACAGATATAGATCGATAGCTGGCGAGAATGATCTTACAATTCCAAACTATCCACTCTGGACAATTCAAGAGTTATCAATCTTTTAATTTATCTGGATTGATAACTCTCGAATGGGTCTAAGGTTTATTTTGATAAATAAGCAATTCAAGATATGCTAACATGTATCATACAAATAATGCAAGATATGCTAATTAAAAGTCAATTGATTAATTAAAATATTTAGTACCTAAGTATTATTAAATCTTAACTATTTGTATTTTAAAACATAACTTTAATTTTATTAATTTAAATATTTAGTATTTAAGTATTATTAAATTTAGAATATTTGTATTTCAAATAAAATTAATTTTATGAATTTCAATAGTTAATTATTTAAGTATTATTGAATCTTAACTATTTGTATTTTAATCAACATTCAATTCATTAATTTAAATATTAAGTATTTAAGTTTTATTAAATCTTAACTATTTGTATTTTAATTAAAATTCATTTGATTAATGACAATTTTAAGTATTTAAGTATTATTAAATCTTAATTATTTGTATTTTTTTTAAATTCAGTTGATTAATTTAAATTTTAAGTATTTCTTCAATTATTAAATCTTAATTATTTGTATTTTAAACTAAATTCATATACTTAATTTAAAGATTAAGTATTTAAGTATTATTGAATCTTAATTATTTGTAGTTTAATTAATATTAAAATTGACAGATTTAAAAATTTAGTAATATTCTAATTTGTAATTAATATTTTAACACTGACTAACTTAACGTTCAAACGGTGAACAGAACCATTCGAACGTACTATTAATGTTCGAACAGTAATCGTGTACCATTCGAACGGGTCTAGAATAGATTCCAGTCGTCTTCAACCTCCAAAAATCCTAACAATGACTGACTTATTACATCAAATGAAAGCACACAGTAACATGAACTTAGTGCAGCAAACGAAAACACTCATATTCAAACCAAAATGAGTCAAAGATAGCATAAATACCTGATTTTGATAGATGAAATTGCAAGAGCACACGTTATGCCCAAAACCTTGAACAAACTCTTCAAAAAACAGTAAAAATAACCTCTTAATCCGAAAATATACGAGATGGATGAAAGCTATTAATATTTGGGGGTTGGATTGAGAGAGAATGACACTGGTTGGAAGGTATTGAATTGAGAGCGACGCTGGGAGCAGTGAGACGAGAGCGAGATTATGAGGTTCTGTCATGTAAATATAGAACATTTATGTTCGAACGGTCACCTACTAACCGTTCGAACGTGAAATTATTTTGTGGGAAAGTTTTCCCCCCGTGATTTTAACGTTCGAACATGAAATATTACATTCGAACGTTAATATCTCGGGTACAAAAACATTCAAATGCTTATTAATAAGCGTTCGAACAATTTTCATGATGTTGGTCAGTGTATTTTTTTTTGCACTATATCTTTAAATAAAATAACAACATTAATATCTAACATAGTAATATACTATAGTTTAGCAACACAGTAATATTTAATTATAATATATAATCAAGCATATATGTTAATTATATTATAGTGTTTACTATAATATAATATAATTAACCATACAACATCTAATATAATAGTCAAGTACATATATATGATAAAGAAATAATGAAACTAAAACTTTCAAATATTATTAATTGAAAGTATATATTTAAACAAACTTACACAAACTTAAAATAAAGAGAAGAAGAGAAGGAAGGTGAATTTGGCTTGTATGGGAAGCAGTTCTTGCTGAAGGTGAGTTCGGCTAGAAATTTCTGCCTTTCCAATAAAACGAAGAGCCCTTTTATAGATGAAGGAAGCTCTTTTACAATCAAAGGATCCCATAAATCACGGGATGAACAGTAAAAGTGAACAGTGACTTTTTTTACTATTCACTTTTCAGAAAGCATGCACTCGTCGAAAGTGGTCTTGTCTTCTTTCACCGAAAGTGCAATATTCTTTCCTGCACTCCAAGCACCGAAAGCATCTTTGTCTCAATGTGCTGTCTGATCGTGCCGAAAGCAAACTGAAATGACTAAAGCACCGAAAGCATTTCTGTCTTCAATGTGCTGTCCGTTTGTAATGATCGAAGCAAACTGAAATGACTAAAGCACCGAAAGCATTTTTGTCTTCAATGTGCTGTCCGTTTGTAATGATCGAAGCAAACTGAAATGACTAAAGCACCGAAAGCATTTCTGTCTTCAATGTGCTGTCCGTTTGTAATGGTCGAACCATCTTTCCACCCCCAAAAAGTTGAAACTCCGGGGTTGAGAAGAGGGCAGCCGTTTGGGCATGATTTAATTATCTCCCAGCCTAGGGGGATAGTGTTCCGAGTCATGTCCAAAAATGTTGCTGTATGGATCAGAGGCCGTCGACTCTGTTGACGAAGCTTCTGACTCTTTATCCGAACCTTCACTGTTGGAGGTCTGTTCAATGGACTTCTTCAACAGTTCAAGTTGTAAAAGTAAATCCTGCTTCTTCTGTTTTGGAGAAGAGGATGAAGCTGTAGAATTCTTCTTTTTGCCGGAAGGTGACTTTTTCTTCTGTTTTGATGAAGAATTCTTTGACCCTGAACCTGAAGCTTGATCACTTGAACCTGGAATGGTTGGATATGTAATCAAAGCTTGATTTGGGGTGGGGGAAGGGAATTGTTGTTTATCCTTGAGGTTAGGAACAACAAGGGGAAAATCAGCTGAAATTCTTGAGACAATATCGTTAGTGTGAGGAAATTTATCCCACCACTTGACAAAATATTGTCGAATTAACATGTAATCTTTTTTAGTGTATTGCCATCTACAAATCCAAGGAGTTTTGTATTTGGCATAGAAATGGAGTAAGGGTGGGAGCAAGATGTCTCGTCCTTTCATTTTTGATACACTGGAAACAGTAAAATGTTTAATAGCCTTCTGAAGACTATCAGGAAACAAATCATCAATGGGGCCAAAGAAATGCCACCATTTTTGAAACCACAAAGGAAATGATTGCTTGCAGTTCTTGTTGAAATTGAAAAACCAAGAGTGCTGCATAGCTGGTGTTTGAAACAAAGGAAATCTTAACCAAGCTTCAATATAATCATAATAATTATACTGAGCATTAGAATCCTTGATTGTTTTGAAGGTAGATGGGTGGGTTTCCCATTCTTCTTCGGTTATGACTGAAATGATAAAACAGTTGTGAAAGATGACCCTTGCAGGATCAACTTTGCAGTAAATGGGTTTAACTGAAATGGAACCGGTGCCAACCAAAATTCCAAGATAGTAGCTGAGGTTTTTGTTTAGATCCTCAGGGATCCAATGGAAACCTCGGGGAAAATAATCAGAAGCAATCTGGAAGGGATATGTTTTTACTGATTTCTCAATGTAAAACAGATTCTGAAACCAAGCTTTTAAGAAATATTCTGCCTTGTTGGCAGAGGGAAATCTGGGGTTTATCGTAGCTAAGGGACTCGCATACGCATCGTATGGAGTGACTAAGGTAGAGGCAAATGAACTGGGAGGAATTGGCCTAGGAACTTGTCCTAGACTGGTAAATCTATTGGCTATCTCCAGTGGGGAGGAAGCTATGGTTGATGCAGATGCTGGAGGCATAAGCATTGGTAAGACTGGTCTGGGAGGTGGTGAAGTAATCGGTGAAACCGGTTTCTTCTTCTTACTCATGTTTTCTGCAAGAATTCACGGGTAAGAAAATCAGGGATCGAATTATCAAAACCTTTGATAAATTCAATATCATAATCAAAAACACTTAAAATAGCTTGCCATCGTGCAAAAATCTGTTTTGATGCAATGTTTTTAACATCTTGTTCTAAAACAGTTTTAGCAGTTTTGCAATCAATGCGTAAAAGAAAATGCTGATTAAGCAAATCACTTTGAAATTTAGAAACACATAGTACTACTGACAAAATCTCTTTTTTAATAGTACTATAATTATGCTGTGCATGGTTCCAGGTTCCGGAATGGAAACGAACAATCTGTTCAGAAGAACCTGGTGAAACAACCTGTTTCAGGATGCTGCCATAGCCTGCGTCTGAGGCGTCAGTCTCGACAATTTTGAAGCTATTTGAAGTAGGAATCCCAAGACATGGAAGAGTTTTGACATGTGTCTTGATTTGTTTGACTACGTTGGTGTGAACATCAGTCCACGGAAAAGGATTAGAACGCAATCTCGCAAAGAGAGGGCGACATTGTTTTCTCATATCCTTGTAGAAATCTGAAATGTAATTTAAAGAACCAAGAAATCTTTGAAGTTGGTTTTTATCAAGAATGACATCAGGAAATTTGTCAGCAAATTCAATGGCTCTTTGGATGGGCCTGATTTTGCCTTCAAAGATGTCATAACCAAGGAATCTGATCTTGGTTTGAAATAGCTTAATCTTTTTCGCAGAAACAACAAGTCCATTTCTTTTGATGATCTCAAGAAACGTTCTGAGATGTTTCCAGTGTTCATCAATAGATTTGGAGAAAACAAGAACATCATCTATGTAGACGATGGTGAAATCAGTGAATGATAGGAAAATATCATTCATAATATTTTGGAATTCACTAGGAGCATTCTTCAGCCCAAATGGCATGACGTTCCACTCATAGTGACCGAATGGAGTAGTGAAAGCAGTCTTGTACCGGTCAGACTCCCTAATTTGGATTTGCCAAAATCCAGACTTAAGGTCAAACTTGGAGAAAATAATTGCATCACTCAATCTATGAACCAAGTCATTCTTGTTAGGAATGGGATACCTAATCCACTCTAACACCTTGTTCAAAGGTTTGTAATTAATGACTAAACGGGGTGTACCTCGCTCAATCTCAGCATTTTTCTGAACATAAAAAGCTGCACATGACCAGGGTGACTTACTATGCCTGATGATATTTTTAGCAAGAAGATCCTGGATTTCATTTTTGCAAAACTCCAAAGTTTCTCTATTCATTTGAATAGGTCTTGCTTTGGTTGGAATTAAGTTTTCAGAGAAATCTTTAACATAAGGTAAAGAAACAACATTTTTCTTCCTATGCCAGAAAGCATTAGGAAGTTCCGAGCAGACTTCATAAATCAAAGTTTTTTGAAAATCTTCGATTTTAGATCTAAGCAAGGAATCATGCAAATTATCAGAAACACGTTTGAATCTAATTTCTTGTTTAAGAAAATCTAAATGTTTTCTTTTTGCAGAGAGCAGAAACACAGATCTTCTAGCAGTATCACGTTCAAACTTAGAAGCAAATTTAAACTTAACTTTCTGTCCAAAGGGGTTAGTGGTGATCCCATCGGCTTCAGAAAGGAATGGATAAATCATGTTAAGAAAGGGCATACCAAGAATAACATCATGAGTCAAATTCTTAACAAGCACAGAAGGAATCTTAAAGCAGACATTGTCCTGGCAAATATGAGCTGTGTTCAACTCATAGCGAATCTTCATCTTAGATCCGTTTGCCGAGAATAAATTCTCTTCGGACTTTTCGAAATAGGAGGTAGGAACTAAGCCTTCTCGGATACAATTAAGATCCGCTCCTGAATCTATTAAAGCAACAGCAGAGAATTTGTATTCATGATTAACAATTATTTCTACTAGACAAAACCATTTTTGCGGGACAGAACGGTGAATCAAACAACATTCCTTAGTTGGATTAGAGGGTTCAGCATGGTCTGACTGGTTTGACTCATCACCAGAAGGACTTTCATGATCAAATTCTTTATCCAACTTTAAACATGCTAAATCTTGTTTAAAAGATGCATTTTCAGATTTGAGATTCTTGATTTCTTCTCTGAGTTCAGTAATCTCTCTTTTTACAAGAGATGCTTCATGTTGTAAATCATTTAATGAAATATCTTTGGGTTTTTGTTTTTGAAAACGTCCCAAAGTTTCTTCAAAAGAAATCTTGCCCTTGGAAGTCGATGGTTCTTTTCGAGTCATCGTTTCCTTAAGCTTTCTGAGATATTTCTCTTTAAGCTCAGGGTCTTGAATTTGTGAGATAATCGAGAGGAGCATGTTTTCATGTTCCTGCTCTTTACTCAAAACAGTTCCTTGTTCTCTTCCTCCATCTAAAACATTGATTGTTTTGACTTTAGAAGCACAACAGGAATCATTGCACCCAAACTTGATATTTGGTGAGTTACTATGATCAGAGTCCGAGTGGTAATCAGATCCACTTGAACTAAGTTCATCATCATCCGTGGATGTAGGAGATCCATGTTCGAGTAAACGAAACAGATCTTCTTGATCAACGGAATTGATATTTAACTCATTAAGCTTTTTCTTAAAACCTTGTGGCTTCTTTGTACACTTATTCGCATAGTGTCCAGGTTGGCCACAATTAAAACATGCTCCCTTTGCAGGGGCTTTTGAAACCTTTTTCTGAAATGGTTTCTTTCTTGAAACCGGTTTTGAAATAGATTTTTTATAAAACTCCTCACGGGATCTGTTATAGTTCCTGCGAGGTTTTGAAAACTTTTTAGAACTCTTTCTGCGCTGCACAGATGGAGCAATAGGAGGAAGGCCAAATTGTTCACAAAAGTTTCCCATCTCATATTTGGCTTTCTTTCTATCTTTCATCTGTTGGGCAATCATCCTTTGATCATTGCACATACTAATACCAAGTTTCTGAATAATACTTACAATATCACCGTAAGTATAATTATCATAATTCAGATAACCCGTAATATCAGTAAGTGAGTCCTTTACCTTAATGGCGAACAAACGAGGCAATCCATCAATGAACTTCTCTTTCCAGTAAGGTTTTTGAGAATCTTCTCTAAGCATAACACGAGACATAAAAACATCTTTATACCAACGATAATCAGACATTTTATTGCATTGTAAGTTATTTAGATAATCAGAAACTCTATTTGTGATGTTGGAAGGGGTTCCAACAAAATGTTTAACTATGGTAAAAATCAGGGTATTGACACCATCAGGAGACCCATGGGTTCCTTCCCTTCGGTCTTCCTCGGGTGGCAATATGGGTAAACCATCTGTGTCTCTTTTGATAGCAGAACGAATGGTTTCCCTATCCTCGGTAGTGAGATGTTTATCCCACCAAGAACGAAGCATCCCTGAAAATCCGCTGGTCAGGATATCAACAATCTCAGTCTGACTGAGTTTGTTGTTGTAGTAAGCAATAGCAACCATGGACATACGATTCAGAGTATTGAGAATTTCTTGCTCAGAGAATCCATCAATATTCCATTCATACATTTGGTCAGCAGATACGGAGAACTGAGAGTGTGAACCTCTCTCTTCGTACTGTAAATCAGGAGGTGTGGGTCTAGAATACCAGTTTTTCGTGAGACCTATTGGTTTAATGTCTCTCGAATATATCCTGGCAAGTTCGGGTTTTTCAACTTGAAGACCCTGAAATTCTTTTTCAAGTAAATCAATTTTCTGAACTAAGGAATTATCAGACAAAGAAACATCATCATCAGAATCATTCCAAGTATGCACAGAAAAAGAATCATCAAAACTAACCCCTGGGCCGTTTCTGTCAATAACAGAACAGGAGGGTTTTTCTTGCTTAATTTCAGCAAGCATTTGATCAAGTTTAGCCATTGTATTGGTCACTCCAAAATGGATTTTTGACCACTCGAATTAACAAAGCTATATAGGCTAATATATGTACTTGACTATTATATTAGATGTAGTATGGTTAATTATATTAAATTATAGTAAACACTATAATATAATTAACATATATGCTTTATTATATATTATAATCAAATATTACTGTGTTACTAAACTATAATGTATTACTATGTTAGATATTAATGTTGTTATTTTATTAAATATTACTATGTTACTAAACTATAGCATATTATTATGTTAGATATTACTATGTTACTAGCATTTAGATTGTATTCTAATTAAACTAAAACTAAAATATAATATGCTAATATATTAAACTATATATATATTATCATATATAGTGCCATCTATAGTGCTAGAATAGAGAGTGTCATCTAATTAGCTTATAACTAAAATATAATATGTTAATATACTAAACAAGCCATAACATGCATTTACTATAACATATACATGATCTTTAATGTCACATATATGTTATATAATACTATTATATAGAGAGCTCTATATAGTATACTATATTATACTACATTATAGACTGCTAAAAGCTCTGGCCAGTATGGTGTTTGGCTTAGAGCTATACCTCAATCAAGGAAGAATTCAGTACAGAAAGGGGAACAAAAAGAAAAGAAAAAAGAGAGGAAAAGGAAGAGCAAGGGAGTCAAAATTTGAATATAGTGGAGGAAGATGGGGTATTAAAAAAGGATGTGAATAGAGAAGAAATGGAGGAAACAGGAAGTAAAATGAGGCAGGAAGAGAGCAAAAAAACTGAGAATCAGGTTGGGGTTCCACAGTCTCTAGATCTGTTGCAAGATGTAAATAAGGAGAGGTCAGTTGGTAGTGGAAAACAAAAGGAGTTCCAGGTTACTATATCTGGAAATGAGAAGTTAATTGAGAATTTATATGCAGGTGAAGGGGATGATAGTAAGAGGGTCTCGAGGTGGAAAAGGAGAACTAGAGCTAGGCTTGAGTCAGGTAAGACTACTAGTCACTCCTTGATAAAAAGAGGTTTTGAGGAGATTGAAGAGTTTAGTGAGGTGATGGTGGATGGTAAGAGGTTCAAGGGTATTTCTGAGATGGTTTGTGATGAAAACAGACCAGGGGTGGTGGCAGCATTATGAAAATTATATGTTGGAACTGCCGAGGGCTTGGCAACCCTTAGACAGTTCAGGACCTTGGCCTATTGGTTAAGGACAAGTGGCCCACATTGGTGTTTGTGTGTGAAACTAAAGCAAAAAGTAGTAAAATCTCGAATTTACAAAGAAAGTTAGGCATGGAAGGATGCCTTGTGGTGGATTCTGATGGGAGGAGAGGAGGTATGGTTTTGTTATGGAGGCATGAGAATGAAGTAGAGGTGATTAATTACTCAAGTTGGCATATAAGTGTCATGGTTAAAGAGGAGAAGGAAGGAAAGGATTGGCAATTCACAAGTTTTTATGGACACCCTGAAACCAGAAAAAGAGAGCTATCTTGGGAACTGTTAAGGTAGCTAAGACCTAAGCATGGAGTTGCTTGGTGTGTAGGGGTGATTTTAATGAAATACTGTGGCATAAGGAGAAGGTGGGAGGTAGAAGAAGACCAGATAGTCAGCTTGATTTATTTAGAAACGCTTTGGAGGATTGTGGTTTGAATGACATTGGCTGTAGAGGCAGTGCTTATACCTGGTCTAATAAACATGATGATAACTCCTTTACAAAGGAAAGATTAGACAGGTTTGTAGCAAATGAGAAGTGGAGATCAGACTTCAAGGAGATAAAAGTTGAGGTACTGATTGGAAGATGTTCTGATCATCAACCTATCTTACTTACTGTTACTCAAGGAGAGCAGAGAAAGAGAAGGCAAAACTATCCTTTCAGGTTTGAAGCCTGTTGGATGAAACAAGATGATTGTGAACAAATTATAAAGAAGGGTTGGGAGAGAGGCTTACTTATGGAAGAATCTATGCAGAGGGTCCAAATTGGACTACAGTTTTGTAGTGAAGCTTTATCATCCTCCTTCAAGAAGAAAGATAAGGGAAGAGTCCAAGAGATAGACCAGATCTCAAAGAGAATAAAGATGCTGCAACTGGATATGTCACAGGAAAACATGGTTGAAATGAAGATGCTGCAAGAAAGGGTTGGGTTGTTATTAGAAATGGAAGATATCAAATGGAGGCAACGTGCAAAAAGAAATTGGTACACTTTGGGGGATAAAAACACCAGATTCTTTCATGAGTGTGCAAACCAAAGAAGGAAAAGGAATAAAATAGTTTCAATACTAGATAATCAATCAGTTTTGAGAGAGGATGAGGAGGGGATTGCAGTGGCTTTTCGAGACCATTTTTCTGAGGTGTATTCAAGTGCCAAACCATCAGAAAAAGCTATAAATGATTGCATTGCTAAGATAGAACCAAGAGTGTCAGAAGCTATGAACCACTTCCTTGAGAAGACTTTTACAAAGGAAGAGGTGGTGAGTGCTTTGAAGATGATGGGACCTATGAAAGCCCCTGGGCTTGATGGCTTTGGGGCATGTTTCTATCAAGAGTTTTGGCATGTGGTTGGTAAAGAGGTAGTTGATGCAGTGTTAAAATTCTTAAATGGAGGCAGTTTGCAAAGGAATGTTAATCAGACTTTCATAGCACTGATACCTAAAGTTAAAGACCCAAGGAGTGTTAATGAATTCAGGCCTATTAGTCTTTGCAATGTATTTTAGAAGATCATTGCAAAGACTCTTGCAAATAGACTTAAAAAGGTCATGGATGAGATTATCTCAAGAAGCCAAAGTGCGTTTATTCCTGGGAGGTTGATTTCTGACAACATAATTGCAGCTTATGAAGTGTTGCACACCATGAAGTGTAGACAGAAGGGTAGGGTGGGAAGCATGGCTGTGAAGCTGGATATTTCTAAAGCCTATGACAAGGTTGAATGGGGGTATCTGGAAGCAGTAATGAAAAAACTTGGATGTGATGACCCGCTTTTAAGTGTATTTTCGCTGAAATAATTGTTTTTATTTTAATTAATATATCAGTTATTTATTTTAATTTATTTGCGTTTTAAAATTGGATTTTAACTTAATTTAATTTATTTGATGTTGTGGTTTTTTTCTTTAAGTTGTTTTGTGGTTTTTAATCCCTTTTCGGCGGTTTGTTTTGTTTTCCCAGAGTGAGGATTGGACCTCATTCCTTTTTGCAGCTCTTTTCCTTTTTCTCTTCTTTTTTCCCTTTTTCCTTTCTTTTTCTTTTTCTTTTTTTCTCTTTTTCCTTCTTCTTTTCTTTTTCTTTTTCTTTCTTTTTCTTTTTTCTTTTTCTTTTTTCTCTCTTCTCTTCCTTGCGTCCGAACCCCCCCCCCCGAGCTCTCTCTCTCTCTCCTCCCTCTCCCTCACGCCGGCGTCCCTTCAACAGCCCAACCCATCACCGTCCGGCCACCGTTTGACCCCCCACTGGTCCCATTCTCTTCCCCTCCCTCCGGTGCACCACCCCACCCAAGCTCACCCCCAACCGGCCGGCCATTTGGCCGGAAAAAGCCCAACAAAGCCGCACGGTTTTGGCTCTGATCCGCCGCCGTCGCTCCACCTCCGGCCACCATTTCTTCACCACTTCATCACCGGTCCCTTGCCGTCCTAACCCACCCATTTCCGGCCTCCAACGACCACCGGAGCAGCTCCTACGAGCTTGTTTTCCGATTTGGGTATTTCGGCCATTTTCCGGCGATTCCGCCGCCACCCACGGCCAACCACCACTTCCAATAGCTTCACAACCATCCCTAGACCATTCCCTATCAATCTCGTGTCCTAGTTTGTCCCCGTTCAAAAGTGGGTTTTTCAAACCCACGACCACAGTGAATTTTCACTGTGACGTTGCTTTTCCGGCGCCGTTTGCAACGCCGCTTGTTTTCTAAAATTGCCATATAGCGCTGTAAGTATTTTCCAAACCCTATTTTCAGATTTTAATATATATTGCTCATTCAATTATTTATTGTTGTTGGCTGTTGATTCCGGACTGAGTCCGAGGAGTTTCGGGAGTCGGATGGATGGAGGACGGAGTTGCCTGTTTATTTGATTTATGATTGTTGGTTTATTTCATTATGCATTGTTATGGCATTGCATGGTGCATGCACGTGTATTTGTGATTTTGTGTGAAAAGCCTGTGTATTGGCGTGAGTGGTTTTACGGGTGTGTGTGTATCACGAGCCCAAGCCAGGATGAGTTATTATCTCGGTGGAGCTCCTCTGGTCACTCGGGAGCGGAATAAACTGAGTGATGTCCCCTGAGTTGTCGAGAGCGATGACGGGAGCGGGGCTAGGGGATGCTTGGCTACGAACGCGCCGGGCGCGGAACCGGGCATCGCCCTACTCACCGACTCCGTGGCCCTTCGCTGGCGAGGGCTAGAGGATGCTTGGCTACGCACGCGCGGGGCGCGGAACTGGGCATCGCTTGTTAGGTGTCACACGCGCGGTGGTACTCGGCGGTGTGGCACTGGAGCCAGGGTGTGCGGATGACCCCTAGGGGAGGTCATGGTGCACGCGGTTAAAATTGGATAATGGTTTGTGAGGCCAAATGGGACTTTTGGCGTGGGCCAGATGGACTTTTTGCGAGATATTGGACCGGATGGACTTCTGGCGAGATATTGGGCCAAATGAACTTTTGGCGGCCAAATGTGACTTTTGGCATGTTTTTCGGAAAGGATATGTTTTTGGGCCAAATGGGTTTTTGGCGTGTGTGGAAAACTTGTATTTTATGGGCTTTGTGCATTGGGCATGTATCATGCATCTTGTTTGAGTTTTATGTGTTTTTATCTGGTAGTGTTTGGGTTTTACTTACCTGCGGTACCATTTGTGGTTCCGTAGCTTTTGGTGCAGAGTTAGAGGACGAAGAAGAGGAGGAGGCTGAGCCCGAGGATGCGGCTCCGCCGGGCTGCTGATGCGGTGTTTTATATTTGTTTAAAACTGTATTTGGGTTTTTTGTAATATTTTATTTATGTATGATTTAAACAGCTTGTATTACGTTAAGAAAAAATTCTGGTACTTAGTTATGACTTTCGTTATCCGCTGCGTTTCCTTTTGCACATTTGTTGCCTTTGCACACACTTGGCACCCGTCGATGGGATGGTGACCCGAGTTGTCACCATCCAGACGTCTCGATTTCCCCGTGTTCGGGCGTGGGGATTTGGGGGCGTCACAGGTGGTATCAAAGCGGTTTGGCTCTGGGTAATACCACATGTCCCGTAGGTAGTACCAGAATGTTTTTTAAAGTTGTGTTTTGAAAATTATGTTGAGTATAGTTGTTTTATTTGTTTTATTTGTTTGGGCTTGTTTGCTTGTTTTATTTTATTTAGTTATGTTTTGGCATGCTGGTTTCTTTTGTTTCTTGCTGTGTAGTGCTGTTTTTTTTGTTTTTGTTGGTTTTATGATGGTTTTATTTGTTTTCTTAAAGGAGGGTCAAGAGTGGTGTTGTGACAGAAATATGGGGAGACCAAGGAAAAATACTCAGGAACCACAGGACAATACCTCCAGGGATGACTCCATAGCCGAAGCAATTTGGCAGATGACGGAGTTTATGCAACAGAGTGTGAGGTCTCAACAGGCAGGGCCTTGGCCAGCACAAGGACCTTGGCCACCACAAGGGGGTCCTTGGCCACCATCAGGAGGGCCTTGTCCACCATCAATAAGGGCCTTATCCACCGTCAGGAGAGCCTTGTCTGCAACAAGGAGGGTATTGGCCACAACCAGGAGGTCCCTGGCCATATCAGGGAGGGCCTTGGATGTATCCAGGAGGGTCCAGTAGCATGGTGCAAGCCGGATGCACCTACGAGCGCTTCCTAGCGCATAGGACTCCACACTTCACTGGAAATGAGGATCCACTTCAGGCTGGAAAATGGATCAAAGATCTGGAGAAGACTTTTGAGGTGTGTGGGTGCACTGAGGCACAGCAAGTACTTTACGCCAGCTATCTCTTGCAAGGTACTGCTTCTGATTGGTGGGATACCAAGAGGGTGCTATTGGAATCTGAACTGGGATCTTTCGCTGCGGTGACCTGGCAGCATTTCAAGAAGGAGTTCAATGACCGCTTCTTTCCCGCATCGGTAAGGAAGCAAAAGGCAAGAGAGTTCTCCAATCTGGTCCAAGGGGGCGCGACAGTGGAGCTGTACGCCCGGAGGTTCATAGAACTTGAGCGGTTTGCTCCTCACCTTGTCGCCACTGAGGAGATGCGAGCAGATCATTTCCAGGAGGGGCTGTGTCATGACATACGCCGTATGGTGGTCAGCCATCGGATATCCACTTTTAAGGAGTTAGTGGATGTGGCCACCCTTATAGAGCGGGAAAATAATCTGAGTATGGGCTCCCCTCCAGGGCAAAAGAGGCGGAGTTTTTCTGGTGAAGGAAGCAGCTCGGGTTCGCCTCAGAAGTTTGTTCAGCGGACCGGAACTCGACCTCAAGCATCCTCAAGTGTTCGCATGGGAGGACGTATGCCTGTTTGTGGAGCTTGTAATAGAGCTCATGAGGGCGAGTGTCGGACGAGTAGCGGACCCCAGTGTTATCGGTGCGGCCAAGTGGGACATATTGCTCGGGATTGCCCCGTCAGAGTTCAAGGAAGCCGTGGAGGTAGACACGGTGGAAGAACCAACCCGAGACAAGCAGTGCAAGCCCGGGTTTATGCTGTCACACCCGGAGAGGTGGATGATGAGGCACCAGCGACCCATGATGCTGGAGTAATCACAGGTATGGATTAATTTAATTTTTAAGTTGGATTTAATTTTTGGTGCAATTGGTTTCTTCGTTGTTTTTTTTGGATTTCATGGGTTGTGTGTTTGGTTCAGGAAGAGTCCGTTTGTATGAGTATTATGCTTGTACTTTGTTTGATTCCGGTGCTTCACGATCGTTTGTGTCTTCCACGTTTGCTCGGGTGTGTAACTTGGTCATGGAACCGTTGCCGAAGGCTATGGTAGTGGCTCTACCTGATGGCGAGATGGTGTGGTGTTCCAAGGTTGCTTTGGGATGCTCGTTAAATTTTGAGGGAAGATTCCTGGATGCTGATTTGGTGGTGTTCAAGCTGTTGGGTTTTGATATCATCCTCGGGATGGATTGGCTATACCGATATTCTGCGAGTATTAATTGCAGAAGTCGGATAATTAGCTTTCAGCTTCCAGATGGTGATTGTCTGGAATTTGTGGGGAGTAGATTAAAGGGGAAACCGATAATTATATCGGCGATTCAGGCAAGACGAGAGATTGCATGGGGAGCGGATGCATTCTTGGTGCAGATGGTGTCCACGCCGTCTGAGAAGAAGTCTTTGGCAGACATTCCAGTTGTGGAAGAGTTCCCCGATGTATTTGTGGATGACTTGCCCGGACTACCCCCTGTTCGGGAGATGGAGTTTGTTATAGACTTGGAACCTGGAGTGGCTCCTGTGCATAAAGCTCCTTATCGCATGGCACCGGCTGAATTGAAAGAGTTGAAGACTCAGTTGCAAGAACTGGTAGAGAAGGGATTTATTCAGCCTAGTACGTCGCCGTGGGGTGCACCAGTTTTATTTGTTAAGAAGAAAGATGGAACCCTCCGTATGTGCATTGACTATCGGGAATTGAACAAGGTGACTATCAAAAATAAATACCCTCTCCCGCGGATTGATGATTTGTTTGACCAACTTCAAGGAGCAGCCGTGTTCTCTAAGATTGATCTGAGGTCGGGATATTACCAGCTGAGAATCAGAGACCAGGATGTGCCTAAAACTGCTTTCAGGTCGAGGTATGGGCATTATGAATTTAAGGTGATGCCGTTTGGGTTAGCTAATGCCCCTGCAGCGTTCATGGATTTAATGAATAGGGTGTTTCAGCCTTACCTGGATTCCTTTGTGGTAGTATTTATTGATGATATACTGATTTATTCCCGAGATGTTGAAGAGCATGTGTATCATCATAGTCTGGTACTAGAAAGATTGAGAGAACACCAGCTATACGCCAAGCTCAGCAAGTGTGAGTTCTGGTTGGAAGAAGTTAAATTTCTTGGGCATGTAATTTCCCGGGGCGGAGTGGCAGTTGATCCTAGTAAGGTAGAAGCCATTTTGTCATGGCCACGCCCGATTACAGTGCGCGAGATCCGGAGTTTCTTGGGGCTCGCCGGTTACTACCGAAGATTTGTAGAGGGTTTTGCTCGCCTATCCGGACCTCTCACAGCTTTGACTCGGAAGAATACAGAATTTGTGTGGTCAGAGAAGTGGGAGAGAAGCTTCCAGGAATTGAAGAACAGGTTGACAACGGCACCAGTGTTAGCACTCCCAGAACCGCATAAGCCTTTCGTAGTCTTCAGCGATGCGTCTAAGTTTGGCTTGGGTTGTGTCCTTATGCAGGAAGGACGGGTTGTAGCCTATGCATCTCGTCAGCTAAAGGACCATGAAAAGAATTATCCGACGCATGATCTAGAATTGGCTGCGATTGTTTTTGCCCTTAAGATCTGGCGGCACTTCTTGTATGGGGAAGCTTGTGAGGTATTTACTGATCATAAGAGCTTGAAGCATTTGTTTTCCCAGAAAAATCTGAATATGAGGCAGAGGCTTTGGCTGGAGCTAATCAGTGACTATCAGTGTGAGATCAAGTACCACCCGGGGAAGGCTAATATAGTTGCTGATGCTTTGAGCCGGAAGTCTCATTTGGAAGATGAAGCCGAGCCGTCAGAATTGGAATCGTTGCTTTGTGGGATGAGAAGGCTCCTTATAGAGAGTTCGCAGCAAGTAGAGATTTTGTCTTCAGTTCTTGATATTCGGATAACTGATTTTGAAGAATTGAAAGCTCTCCAAAGAAAGGATCCGAAGCTGCTGAACATCAGGAAAAGAGTCCGAAAATCTCGAGGGCCGTTGCACTATAGCATGGATAGTGACGGGATACTTCGGTTCCGAGATCGCAGAGTGGTCCCAAAGGACTCAAATTTCAAAGAACGGATCATGGCGGAAGCTCATGCGGCCCCGTATTCAGTTCATCCCGGCAGTACAAAGATGTATCGAGACTTGAAGAAAATTTACTGGTGGGATGGAATGAAGAAGGACGTTGCCTTATATGTGGAGAAATGCCACACGTGCCGTCAGGTAAAGGCTGAGCATCAGAGACCTGCAGGTATGCTCCAACCCCTCCCTATTCCTGAGTGGAAATGGGATGATATCACGATGGACTTCGTGGTGGGTTTGCCGAGAACACCTAGTGGGAAGAATTCTGTTTGGGTGATTGTGGACCGGTTAACGAAGAGTGCTCATTTTCTGCCTGTTAACAACACCGACTCTTTGGGTAAGTTGACCCGTTTGTATGTCAAAGAGATAGTGCGACTACACGGCGTACCAAAGAGTATAGTGTCGGATCGAGACCCGAGGTTTACGTCGCAGTTCTGGAAGAGTTTGCAGGCAGCTTTGGGTACTAAGTTGAAGTTCAGTACTGCTTATCACCCGCAGACAGACGGCCAGTCAGAGCGTACCATTCAGACCCTGGAAGACATGTTGCGAGCATGTGTCCTGGAATTCCAAGGGAGTTGGGAAAATCATTTGCTGCTCATTGAGTTTGCCTACAATAACAGCTACCATGCGACCATTCAGATGGCTCCCTATGAAGCTCTTTATGGGAGAAAGTGTAGGTCGCCCTTGTGTTGGGATGAAGTTGGGGAGAGTAGGGTAATTGGACCCGAAATAATTCAAGAAATGCAAAGCCAAGTCCGGATCATTAGAGAGAAAATGGCGGCAGCTCAGAGTCGCCAGAAAAGCTACGCTAATACCAGGAGGAGAGAATTGTCATTTGAAGTTGGTGATTGGGTTTATCTTAAAGTCTCTCCCATGAGAGGTGTTAAGCGTTTTGGTAAGAAAAGGAAACTAGATCCGAGGTACGTCGGCACTTTTCAGATTCTGGAGAGAGTAGGGTCCGTTGCCTATAGAGTCGCTTTGCCAGATTATTTTGGGGATGTTCATGATGTCTTCCACGTATCATCCCTGAAGAAGAGCTTTGGACAGCAAGAGCCTCGCTTCGTCGACCCAGCAGGTATTCAGTTGCAACCGGATCTCACTTACGAAGTTGTTCCGTCGCAGATTTTGGATTGGAAGGAGCAACAGTTGAGGTCCAAGACGATACCTTTAGTTAAAGTGGCTTGGGGAGATCCGTTAGCTCAAGACTTCTCTTGGGAGCGAGCAGCGGACATGAGGGAGCAGTACCCGTATTTGTTCGAATGATGAAGGTATGTATTTTAATCTTGATCTCAGTTGGTTTATGAGCGTTTATGTGGCTTGCTTTAAGTTGGTGGTTGATTTGCAATTTCGAGGACGACATTGTTTTTAAGGAGGGGAGGATGTGATGACCCGCTTTTAAGTGTATTTTCGCTGAAATAATTGTTTTTATTTTAATTAATATATCAGTTATTTATTTTAATTTATTTGCATTTTAAAATTGGTTTTTAACTTAATTTAATTTATTTGATGTTGTGTTTTTTTTCTTTAAGTTGTTTTGTGGTTTTTAATCCCTTTTCGGCGGTTTGTTTTGTTTTCCCGGAGTGAGGATTGGACCTCATTTCTTTTTGCAGCTCTTTTCCTTTTTCTCTTCTTTTTTTCCTTTTTCCTTTCTTTTTCTTTTTCTTTTTTTCTCTTTTTCCTTCTTCTTTTCTTTTTCTTTTTCTTTTTTCTTTTTCTTTTTTCTCTCTTCTCTTCCTCGCGTCCGAACCCCCCCCCGAGCTCTCTCTCTCTCTCCTCCCTCTCCCTCACGCCGGCGTCCCTTCAACAGCCCAACCCATCGCCGTCCGGCCACCGTTTGACCCCCCACCGGTCCCATTCTCTTCCCCTCCCTCCGGTGCACCACCCCACCCAAGCTCACCCTCAACCGGCCGGCCATTTGGCCGGAAAAAGCCCAACAAAGCCGCACGGTTTTGGCTCCGATCCGCCGCCGTCGCTCCACCTCCGGCCACTATTTCTTCACCACTTCATCACCGGTCCCTTGCCGTCCTAACCCACCCATTTCCGGCCTCCAACGACCACCGGAGCAGCTCCTACGAGCTTGTTTTCCGATTTGGGTATTTCGGCCATTTTCCGGCGATTCCGCCGCCACCCACGGCCAACCACCACTTCCAATAGCTTCACAACCATCCCTAGACCATTCCCTATCAATCTCGTGTCCTAGTTTGTCCCCGTTCAAAAGTGGGTTTTTCAAACCCACGGCCACAGTGAATTTTCACTGTGACGTTGCTTTTCCGGCGCCGTTTGCAACGCCGCTTGTTTTCTAAAATTGCCATATAGCGCTGTAAGTATTTTCCAAACCCTATTTTCAGATTTTAATATATATTGCTTATTCAATTATTTATTGTTGTTGGTTGTTGATTCCGGACTGAGTCCGAGGAGTTTCGGGGGTCGGATGGATGGAGGACGGAGTTGCCTATTTATTTGATTTATGATTGTTGGTTTATTTCATTATGCATTGTTATGGCATTGCATGGTGCATGCACGTGTATTTGTGATTTTGTGTGAAAAGCCTGTGTATTGGCGTGAGTGGTTTTACGGGTGCGTGTGTATCACGAGCCCAAGCCGGGATGGGTTATTATCTTGGTGGAGCTCCTCTGGTCACTCGGGAGCGGAATAAACTGAGTGATGTCCCCTGAGTTGTCGAGAGCGATGACGGGAGCGGGGCTAGGGGATGCTTGGCTACGAACGCGCCGGGCACGGAACCGGGCATCGCCCTACTCACCGACTTCGTGGCCCTTCGCTGGCGAGGGCTAGAGGATGCTTGGCTACGCACGCGCGGGGCGCGGAACTGGGCATCGCTTGTTAGGTGTCACACGCGCGGTGGTACTCGGCGGTGTGGCACTGGAGCCAGGGTGTGCGGATGACCCCTAGGGGAGGTCATGGTGCACGCGGTTAAAATTGGATAATGGTTTGTGAGGCCAAATGGGACTTTTGGCGTGGGCCAGATGGACTTCTGGCGAGATATTGGGCCGGATGGACTTCTGGCGAGATATTGGGCCAAATGGACTTTTGGCGGCCAAATGTGACTTTTGGCGTGTTTTTCGGAAAGGATATGTTTTTGGGCCAAATGGGTTTTTGGCGTGTGTGGAAAACTTGTATTTTATGGGCTTTGTGCATTGGGCATGTATCATGCATCTTGTTTGAGTTTTATGTGTTTTTATCTGGTAGTGTTTGGGTTTTACTTACCTGCGGTACCATTTGTGGTTCCGTAGCTTTTGGTGCAGAGTTAGAGGACGAAGAAGAGGAGGAGGCTGAGCCCGAGGATGCGGCTCCGCCGGGCTGCTGATGCGGTGTTTTATATTTGTTTAAAACTGTATTTGGGTTTTTTGTAATATTTTATTTATGTATGATTTAAACAGCTTGTATTACGTTAAGAAAAAATTCTGGTACTTAGTTATGACTTTCGTTATCCGCTACGTTTCCTTTTGCACATTTGTTGCCTTTGCACACACTTGGCACCCGTCGATGGGATGGTGACCCGGGTTGTCACCATCCGGACGTCTCGATTTCCCCGTGTTCGGGCGTGGGGATTTGGGGGCGTCACATTGGATTTGGGTCAAGATGGACAGAATTGATTATGAGCTGTATCTCTTCAGTGTCTTATGCTACCATTGTAAATGGAAGGCTAGGTGAATACTTTAACCCTTCTAGAGGATTAAGGCAAGGAGATCCATTGTCTCCTTACCTATTTCTTCTATGTGTTGAGGGATTAAGTACAATGCTTGAAAAGACAAAACAGAAAGATGAACTTAAGGGGGTGACAGTAGCTAGAGGTGGGGTTAAGTTGACTCATTTGCTATTTGCAGATGATTGTCTAATATTTGGGAAGGCTACATGGAAGGAATGGAGAAAGATCAGTGGAATACTGGAGGTATATGAGAAGGCATCTGGCCAAAGCCTTAACAAGCATAAAACAACAGTACTGTTCAGTCCAATAGCCGATTGGAATGTGAGGAAGCAATTATCAGAGATTGTGGGGTTCGTGTACAGAATAACTGTGAGAAATATTTAGGCTTGCCAATTATGGTTGGAAGGTCTAAATATCAATCATTCAGTATGCTCAAGGATCGTGTGTGGAAAAAACTCAGCAATTGGAAGAATCTTTTCCTCTCTCCATCAGGGAAAGAAGTGCTCTCGAAGGCTGTTCTACAAGCTGTGCCTACCTACTATATGAGTGTATTCAGATTGCCAAAGAGATTATGTAATGAGATAGCTTCACAAATGGCCAAGTTCTGGTGGGGGTTTAAACAAAAGGACAAAAGAATTCAATGTCGGAGCTGGAGCAAGATGGAAATGTCAAAATGGGATGGTGGGTTGGGCTTTAGAGAGTTGGAAGCTTTTAACCAAGCTCTCCTTGCAAAGCAGTGTTGGAGGGTGATGATGAACCCTTTATCCATGGCTGCTGTTGTGTTAAAAGATAAATACTTTAAGAATGATAGTATATTGAATTCCTCTTTAGGATTTAAACCTTCTGTCATTTGGAGAAGTTTGTGGAGTTCTCTCAATCTATTGAAGGAAGGGCTGGTTTGGAGGGTTGGTGATGGGAAGAGTATAAGAATCTGGAAAGACAAGTGGTTACCTATGGCTGTCACTTATAGAATTCAATCATCACCTCAAATATTGAATGCTGAAGCAAAGGTGGAGGAGCTAATAAGAGTTGAGAGGAAGGAATGGGATATTGAATTAGTGGAGAGGGTGTTTAATGCACATGAAGCCTCAATAATTTGTAAGTTACCTGTTAGTTTTTCTGGTCTTCCTGATAAACAGATTTGGGCATTTTTGAAAAATGGTATGTACACTGTGAAAAGTGCATATCATTTTGAGGTAAACAGAAAAAGAAGGGAGAAAGGGGAAGTATCAAGCAGGTCAAGTGAGGTATGGAAGGGGTTATAGAGATTGAGAATTCCAGGGGTAGTTAAAATCTTTGTTTGGAAGGCTATCAACAATTGCCTACCAACTAAGATGAATTTAAAAAGAAGAGTTGTCTTGAAAGTAGCTACTTGTCCAGTTTGTAAAAATATGGATGAGTCAGTATGTCATGCTCTATGGAGTTGTAATGGGGCAAGTGATGTTTGGGCGTGTGAAAAGAGCCCAGTGCAGAAATGGCAAAGCAGTGAAAGAGATTTCTTTGACTTATGGTCTGACTGGTTCTCCAAATTGCCTCTAGATCAGTTAGAAGTAATGGCTGTGGTATTGAGGGGAATCTGGTTAAGAAGAAATGGCTTGGTTTTTGAAAATAGATTTGAAGCACCTAATGCAATCTTCAGCAAAGCTGTGGAATGTTTGTCTGAGTATCAATTGGCACAGGTTAAGCAAGGTCAAGCAAAGGATACTGGTGGAGTTCAGAGCAATAAATGTCATTATTGGAAGTTACTAATGGGTGATGCAGTGAAGGTAAAAACAGAGGTGGGATTGGGGTAGTTGCTAGAGACAGCTATGGAGAGGTATTAGTTTCCCTGTGCTATCCCAGAAAACGTGTTGCAGATCCTTTTATAGCAGAAGTTTTTACTCTATGGAGGGCCATGAAGTTGTGTGAAGAGCTACAATTCTGGAAGGTGCAACTAGAAGGTGATGCATTATCTCTTGTTAAAGCTGTTAACAGTTTAGAAGAGAATTGGGAATGCCATGGTCAAATGATTAAGGATCTAAAAGCTGTTCTGCACAATAGAGGGAGCTGAAAAGTAGTACATGTAAAGAGATCTTGTAATGGTGTTGCTCATAGTCTTGCAAAGTTAGCTCTAAATGTAAGTGAAGAGTTAGTATGGATGGAAGATCATCCTAGGGAAGTTCTGGAAAATGTTGTTTTTGATAAACATTGTAATTTGGTCAATACATGAATATAAAATGCAGGTTTCCTTTCAAAAAAAAAAATATTATACTACATTATAAAACTTATACTATATATAATATAATATAATATAATATAATATAATCTATTAAATGAAAATATACTATATACTATATTAAAAATAATAAATATAATAATTATGAAAAACTATAATGATAAAAATATCATCTTTTAATAATAACCGTAATTACAGTTAATACTTCAAATGGTAAGTTAATACCATTTGAATGGTATTGCATATATAAGTTGCCGCGGACGTCATTTTCACGGAAGCCAAATGTGTGCATTTCGTACATTCTCCAATGTTAACCGTCGATCTCCGCCGTTCAACGCCATCTTCACTGCCGTAAACAGTACCCACTCGAAGCCTCTTCCTCTACGTACCGGTATTCTTCATTTTCAAAGCATTTTACCGTTTAGATTTAGGTTTTCGATGGATTATTTGTTTGAATTAGGATAAACTGATTTATCCATCAATACTCATTGTAGATTTGCTTTAATCCTTTGTAGGAATGTTTATTTAAGTCTTTATTTGATTTATTTTGGTGAAAAATCCATGGAATCGAAGGATTCCATGGATTTCAATGGTTAAGTCGACTCGGCTTGAAATTCCAAATCGATTCGAATACTGTTCAAATGCTATAACCAGCGTTCGAACGGTATTCACTAACCGTTTGAACGTTTATTTAGACATTCAAACATTCAGCCCAAAACAATGCAACCATTTGACCGTTCATGTAAATAGTGTTTGAACGGTTTTCACTGTTTGAACGTTATTTTAGACGTTCAAACGTTATGGCCAAGTGGCAACCTGTTCGACCGTTCATGTAAATGTCTGAACATTACAGTGACCGTTCGATCTCTATGTTGGGTGTTCAAACGGTAAATGTTATACATTCGAATGTTGTTTTACACGTTCAAAATGTACAGTTTTACCATTCGAGCACTATTTTAGACATTCGAATGGTATAAAAGATTTTAGTAATATTTATTAATTGTTTTTTTTTCCATATTATAGTTCCAATCAATTTTAATTAAAAATAATTTCTATATTATAATACAATTAATGCCATAATTTAAAAATATAAAATTTAATATTAATGTTTCTATTAATATTAATCACATTAATATTAAATAAAGTGATATTATTTATTAAAAGTTATTTTGTTCACAATATCTCACTTTATTAAATTGCTATTCGTTGATGTGTACTGTGAATAGTTATTTAATGTATTTTTATTGTTAATGTCATGTATCTAATTTTTAATTGTAAATTTCAGGTTGATTATAATGTCTTCTTCTAGGGCGGGATGTAAGCGACGTAATCCTAGTGAGACTAGTAGTGGTCCAGTCAAGGAGATGACTGTTTCACTAGAGCGACCAATGAAGATTTCTAATTTCCAGAGTCTTGTCTGGGAGGGTCATTCACTGCCATTAGTTTTCAGCGATCGTGGTTGGGGACCTATCCTAGATACGTAGGAGGAGCCAGTCTCCTATATTAACATTGTTGCTGAGTTCTATAGAGAGCTCGGTAGTGCCCGCCTAGATGACGGAAGGGCCTACAAGATCTCGGTATTCCTAGGCTACCAGATGTATAACCGAATGTAGTGCCTAGAGAGTCCAATCCTTCAGCTGAGGTGGAGACAGGTGAGGAGGAGACATCAGTTTATACTGATGAGGTCGATACCCTTACTGATCATGAGGTGAGGGATTTGGTTATTGGTCCAGATGCTCCACCATATGACGGGATGAAGAGCATCAAACAGGCATATTTATCTTCTTTCTTCAAGATTTTGAATTTGATAATTGCCAACATCATTGACCCTCGGTAGCACAAGATAGAGGTTGGCATTGATCAGATGAAATTTATGATATGGGTCGCTCGTGACATTCCTATCGACTTAGTAGGGTTTATATTCGATAGGATTCTATCAGAGTCTTAGTACATTCGATGGATATACTGCCATTCAAAATCGTGATCACCCGATTTTTGCTGTTTGCTGGTGTTGTGCCTGATGTTACCGAGCGTAAAGGGGAGCTGATGGGACAGATAAATAACACCACCCTCTCACGCAGCACGGGACACTCGAGACTGTGTCTTCGTGGACATGTTCCAAAACCGGTTGGTACTCAGAGAGATGCAGAGTTGGGAGATTATGGGGTATCAACTGTTGAGACATCCACACAGGCCGAGGAATCAGTAAACAATGTTACTCGTGAGGAGATGGTCGAGATTGTCCGTGTAGTGATCAGCGAACAGACATCAGCAGTGATTGATGTAGTGCGTATGGAGATTCATTCTGCTGTGTCTGTGCTTCGTACACAGTTTGGTGCCATGTTTGCAACTTAGGTCACCATTAGTACTCGACTACACAAATAGAGGAACGTATTGTTGCAGTCAAGGAAGTGTGCAAAGACTTGGGGTCTTAATTAGTACCTTCTATCTTTTATTTATTTATTTTTTGTTTTAAGCATGAATAATATTTTGTGTTTCGTAAATTCAGTATTTAACTATGAAATAGTATTATTTTATATTTTCTAAACTAATTATTAATTTATATTATTCCTATTATTTAATTAACCAATTTCTTATAATTACTAGTTAATATAAATATAATTCTACAAAAAAAAAAAAAATACCTGGTCACCGTTCGACCCCTTCAAATCATGTTTGAACCGTGCTAATGTATCATTCAAACGGTTAAATTTTAATGCTCAAACGATGCATCAATTTCCCTCTAAAAAAATTTACTTAACGTGCCAAAATTACATTCGAACGGTACAATTTATACGTTTGAATGGTTAATCTTTAGTATTCGAACGGATAACTTATTTGGGACAAAATATTTCATCCCTAACTAGACCGTTTGAATGAGTTCGAACAGTCTGGACATTCCATCATTTTTTGATTTTGTTCCAAAATCTAACTTTTTGGGATGATTTTCATTTTGTCCCAAACCAAAATCGTCCCAAAATCTCTTTTTTGTTGTAGTAAATGTGAGATCCCATATACCACCTACCCTTATCCTTATTATATGGGGTTCACAAGTATTGTAGAGTTTGAAGAGTTGAAGACTGAGTAGAGAAGGGACCCCAAAGTATTGGATATTCGATGAAGAGTTAGTAAGTTGAGAGGGCTATGCATTACAGTCTCAGTAGGGATGGTACCCTACTATACAAGAACTGAAGAATGATCTCTGCTGATCTTGATGTCAAGGAGGAGATACTCATAAAGGCCCATGCTAGACCTTACTTGGTACATCTAAAGACTTCTAGTGGGAAGAAATGACCTAACACAAAATGTACCCTATACGCCCTTCCTCCTTCTAGGGTTGTCTTGCCTCTTTGCCTCACCATCGGTATAGGTAAGGAGCATCAACAAAAAAGCATGTGTTAAGCAAAATGACCTAATATAAAACAGTTTCGAGATTCTTCCTATACAAATTGTACTGTTTGGAGCTAGCATCGAGTATAGGCATATCAACAAAGAGGGCTTTGACTTATAGGGGGCCACTCCTCGTCTAGAGATATAGCAGTGTATGTCAAAAGGTGTCCTACCTGCCGACAAGTAAAAGTGGAGCATTGGAGACTTGCCAGGAAACTACATCCTTTATTGATCTCTTAATGGAAATGGGACAATATAGCAATGGACTTCTTGGTAGTTGGCTTGTCGAGAACTACATGTGGAAATAATTAAATTTGGATGATTATAGATCGATTAAACAAGAATGCCCATTTTCTGCCTGTCACTAACACAGACAACTAGAAAAAATTGACCTAGCTAGAAATGAAGGAAATAGTTAGATTGCACAGAGTGTCCAAGACTATTATATCATATTAGAACCCCATATTTACTTCACATTTTTGGAAGAGCTTATAAGCTACAATGGGCACAAAGATGATATTCAGTAGTTTGTATCACCCGTAGACAGATGGTCTAGACCGTTCGGACCTTGGAGGATATATTGAGAGCTTGTGACCTTGAAATTCAATGGTCGCTAGGAAATCACCTACCCATCATAGAGTTTGACTATAATAATAGTTTTAAAGTGATTATTCAGACAGCACTTTATGGGGCCATGTACAAGAGAAAGTGTACGTCACCTTTGTACTGGGATGAAGATGGTGAAAACAAGCTCATTGGACTAGAGCTAATTTAGAAGATGAAGGAGCAAGTATGATGCCTCCAACTCCCACGTATAGACATATGGAACTCGAGGCATCGGGATGATGAAAACATGGGTCTCGCATCCCATCACCAAGTGCCAAGTGTGTGTAAATACAACATGTGTACAATAAAACAACACAGCAGATAATTAAAGTCAGTCGACTAAGTACTAGAATTTGTTTAAATACAATCCACTTAAAAGCAAACATACCAAAAATATTACTAATTCCAGTAACATTATAAAATCAAAATACATAATTTAAAGGCAAGGAAATAATTTTCAAATAATACAAGCAAAACTCCAATCAGTCCTCTAGCAGAGCAGCCTCCTCAGGCTCAACCTTCACATTATCTGTATCAAAATCTACGATACCAAAGACAATACCACAGGTAAGTAATAATCCAAATAGCTCACAAGATAAAAATACATTAAGCAACAACAATATGCATGAACATGATGCCATATGCATGAGGTTCGAAAATCCACATTTTTCACGCACACTCAAAACCTATTTTGCCCAAGAATATTACCAGCCCATTAAAAACAACCGTCATTTTACTAGAAAATGACCTATTAACAAACCATCATAGCACTGTAGGTGAGAATCACAGGCGGGACTCTACCACCATCCCTGCTTACCACCATCCCTACCAATATAGCGTAGGCAGGACTCCACCACCATCCCTGCTTACTACCATCTCTACAAGTCCTTCTATAGGTGGGAATCTCAGGTGGGACTCTACTACCATCCCTGCTTACCACCATCCCTATAGTGACTCTCTATGAAACCGTTTAATCAGTTCATTTCAAATACATCTAAAATCCTTCCTCGTATAAAAATCCAGATTTCAAATATGCACATGAACATGCATACAATTACACGAAAACCCAGCTTTCCTTTTCCAACACATGTACATGCATGCACCATGCAATGCAAATGACAAGACAAATTATCCAATAAACCCAACATCATCTAAACATAAATAACTTCATCCTCAAATCCATCCTACCCCCGACTCCTTGGACTCAATCTGGCACAACCAACTAAATCACAATGTATTGTTAAAGCAAAAATATATTTAAATCATAAAAGAAGTTTGGAAAATATTTATGGTGCAATAAAATATTTTTCAAAGGATCACGTAGGTGCAAAAAGTGGCGGCAAGGCAATGTAACAGTGCAAATCGCATTAAGGCTGGATCTCAAAATACCCACTTTTGAATTGGGACAAACTAAGACTTGGAATTGTTAGGGAAGGGCTTGCAGGTTTTAGTGAAGTTAATGGAAGTGGTATTTGGCCGTGGGTATTTTAGCTCATGATGGTTGCTCCGGTGACCGATCAGTGCTGGAAATGGGTGGGTTAGGTTGGCAAGAGGTTGGTGATGAAGTGGTGAAGAAATGGCGGCCGGAGGTAGAATGACGGCAGCGCTAGAGCAAATGGATGCCGTGGCTTGGAGGGGCTCAAGATGGCTATCGGTGGTGTGGGAGTGGCTGGAAACGGATGAAAGAAATGGCGTGGAAAGGGAGAGAGGGACTTCGCGCGCATGAGAGAGAAGCAGGGTTCTATAGGAGATTTATAAAAGGGTTTAGTTCCATTTCTAAACCCTTGTTTAAATTGCTAATGCATGACACTAAGTTTGAGTGGACTACAGACCAGCAATCAACATTTGAGCAACTCAAGGAGTTCCTCACCGCAACCCTAATCATACAACGTCCAGACTGGACCCTACCCTTTGAAATAATGTGTGATGCTAGTAAAAATGCCAGAGGAATTGTTCTTGGTCAACGTAGAAATAACCTGCCGTATGTCATTTATTATGCTAGCAAGACTTTGAGTGAGGCCCAGAAAAATTATTCAACCATAAAGAAAGAGTTGCTTGCTACAGTAGTCTTTGCTTTAGACAAGTTTAGGGCTTACATTCTTGGGTCACGTGTAGTCATTCACATTGACCGTGCAGCTTTAAAATACCTGTTGACTAAGAAAGATACCAAACCAAGACTGATCAGATGGGTGCTGCTCCTCCAAGAGTTTGACATTGCAATTAAAGACAAAAATGAGTAGAGAATATGGTGGCTGACCATTTATCCAGGCTCTCCTTCACAGAGGCTACATCATCTTTACTTATTTTTGACTCTTTCCTTTATGAAAATATTTTGCCAATTGAGTCTATTCCTTGGTATGCTGATATTGTCAATTTTTTGGTGATAGGAATGACACTGGCACAGTGGACCATCCAAGACTTGAAGAGGTTTAAGACAGAGGTCAGATATTTTTTTTATGATGATCGCTGCTTATTTAAGTATTGTTTTGACCAAATCATTCGTAAATGTGTCTTAAACATTGACATACACTCAGTCCTCACTTCCTATCACATTGAACCCTATGGTGGACATTTTTCTGCTAAAAAAACGGTTGCCAAAATACTTCAATCTAGGTTGTACTGGCCACACATGTTTAAGGAGGCATTTTAATTTTGTAAAAAGGTGTGCAAACTGTCAAAAATTGGGAGGAATCACTAGAAGGAATATGATGCCCTTGTAGCCAATTTTAGTCTTAGAAATTTTTGACTGTTGGGGTTTGGATTTCATGGGACCATTCCCTCCATCTTTTGAAAATATATACATTCTAGTTGCAGTAGACTATGTCTCTAAGTGGATAGAGGTTGTTCCTTGCAAAAAGAATGATCATCAAGTAGTTCTCAAGTTTCTGAAAGATAACATTGTGTCAAGGTTTGGTATGCCAAAAGCTATTACTAGTGACAATGGGTCACACTTTTGTGACAGACCCATGGAAGCCCTTCTTAAAAAGTATGGAATTCATCATAAGGTGTCTACACCTTACCATCCACAAACAAATGGTCAAGTCAAATTATCCAATAGAGAAATCAAACAAATCCTTGAAAAAACAGTGAACCCTAGCAGAAAAGATTGGCCATTAAGGTTAACTAATGTTTTGTGGGCTTATAGAACTGCTTCTAAGACAATTCTTGGCATGTCTTCCTATAGATTGGTCTATGGTAGAGCATGCCATCTCTCTGTTGAACTAGAACACAAAGCATACTAGGCTGTAAAAAAATTTAATTTTGATATGGATAAGGTTGGCTCTGTGAGGAAGTTGAAACTTTTTGAACTAGAGGAATTAAGAAGAAATGCTTATGAGAATTCTAGGCTAACTAAGGAACACATGAAAACTTTGCATGACAGAAACATTCTCAGAAATTCTTTCAAACCCAATCAGCAAGTTTTACTTTATAATTCCAGACTTCATTTGTTCCCTAGTAAACTTAGATCTCGATGGAGTGGACCTTAGTGAATAACTTTGGAAAATTTTATCACAATGCACACTCAGGGGGATGCAGTTCTTTTAGTTTCTATTCCCCTTGGAAGTTTGACTGACTGATGTATAAACCTCTGTGGAGAATCAATATTTATTTTGCATTAACCCTAAGGTTCTAAAGACCTTTGAATTTGACTGATGGCACGAATCTTTGGATTACATTGTGTAGTGGAGTTATATTTTACTCTCATGATCACTTTTGTTGCTAGTGCTAGCAATAAGCTAGTTGGGGGGTGTGTGATTAAGTGAAAATAATGTAGTTAGTGAGTATTTAAATTAATTATTCACCAAAAAATTTGAATATCTAATTATCTCCAAAAATTATACTTTCACGCGCACTCTAATAACTCGCCAAAATGCAAAAAGTCTATGTCCTCATAAATTAACACCTATCAAACCACTTCTTCCAAGCCAAAATGAAACAAGGACATGTACTCTCAAAATCCACACACTCACAGCTATTACATGTCCTTAGTCAAAATCAATATATCTCCAAAGTACAAGTGATTTATTCATACCATATTCATCATCTAGACCTATATCCTCAAAATTAACAAGAATCATCTCCTCAATCCACACAATCTATTATCCTTAAACTTGATATGGATCAATACTAAAACCTACCACTATAACTTCGAGCTATAACAATTTTTTTCCCGAATTAGATCCAAATCTTCAATCCTCAGAGAAATACACGAATTAAATTAATACCTCCAATCCCCAAAAATATTCTCCTTGAAAATTCCTATATCATCATTCAACTATCATTAACCCCATTTTAATGGTTACAGTCTAATCAATCTCCAAAATAAATCAAGCTAGCACGCCAAACCTATGGAACTAAAAATGTAAATCTTTTTATCAATCAGTCATTCAAATCTATAATCCTAAAACCTTAAATTATACAAAAATTCATTTTCCAGAATCTGTTAGGTCGATGAATTTATATCCAATAACAAAACAATCGACTCCCGAAATTTCAAAATCTAAAACCTTAAATAATAACAAATCATTTCCTAAAGTCTGCAAAACCTTAAACCTTTGCAGACATTTCCATAAAATCTATCCTCGGAGTTCGTTGAACTTACAACCTACTACGCTATAGACCATTTCATAAACTCCATGGAACATAAGAACTCAATTATCCTACTTCCCTAAGAGATCACCCAGATCATGCCATTCCCTTCAAGTCTCGATATTATAAAAACAAACCACATGGCTAAGAGTTCAGGCCTACAACATTAAATGTTCAAGCCTAACAATGGTATTCTTGATAGTATCATCTTCCTGCCATATCATAACCATTAACCCACTTTACAGGTCAAAACAATTAAAATATGATATAATGAAATAAATTAAAATATGACAAAATAAAATAAAATAAAACCAACAAAATAAAGTAACACACAATAAAATAAACAAATAAATTAAAATCAAATTAAGTAAAATAAATTCAAATTTAATAAAATAATTTCAAATCAAATAAAATTGAGCCAAATTTAATAAAAACAATTCAAATAGCATACTTCAAACAAAATGATTTAAAATCACAACTTAAAACTTTCTGGTATTGCTCCTATCGGACATATGGTTTTACTTAAAGTCGAACCGCTCTGATACCATCTTTGACACCCCCGACTTTCAAGTACGAACACGTGAAAATCGAGGTGTTGGGATGATGACAACATCGGTCATGTATCCCATCACCAAGTGTCAAGTGTGTGTGCATGCAACACATGTACAACAAAACAATGCAGCAGATAATTAAAGTCAGTCGACTAAGTACCAGAATTTGTTTAAATACAATCCACTTAAAAACAAGCGTACCAATTGGAAATCTCTCTACACAAATCATCCAAGCAACTGAATTTATCATATCACGAAAATCTTAAAGCTTGGACCAGGAAAAGAATGCCAAAATCGACTTCAAAGTGGCAACCCACTCCTAAAGACCACTTCAACATTTCTTTTGATGCAGCAGTTAGAAACTCATATTTAATAGCATCAGCAGCTTGCAGAAGCTCTAAAGGAGCAATCATTGAGATCTGGATAGGAAAAACTCCTTCAACCATACCAATCCTAGCGGAAGCTTCAGCAGCAAACTTGGCTACAAAATTGGCAAAGCATCTAAATTTTTATTCCCTTTCTATAGAAGGAGATGCTCAACTAGTAATCTCATCTATCGAAGGAGAAACTATTGTTGGAGAATTTCTACAATTATTGAGGATTTTGCATCTACTCTACTCTCTCACAAAGGCTAGTGCTTTAAAAAAATCGATCATTCACAAAATTGATTTGCGCACTCGATGGCACAATGGGCTGCAACCAACTTTATGTTTGGTAGCATTCCTTTAGCTTTTCTTCCCTCTAGTTATCTGTTAATTGATAGTGGCAAGGATCCTCCATAGTCTTTCTTTTGTACCTTTTATTTATATTAATGAAGCTTGCTTAGAAAAAAAAAAAAAAAAAACAAGCGTACCAAAAATATTACTAATTCCAGTAATATCATAAAATCAAAATACAAAATTTAAAGGCAAGGAAATAATTTCCAAATAATACAAGCAAAACTCCAATTAGTCCTCTGCCGCCTCCTCAGGCTCAACCTCCTCGTCATCTGTATTAAAATCTACAATACCAAAGATGATACCGCATGTCAGAAATAATCCAAACAGCCGACAAGATAAAAATACATTAAGAGACAATGATATGAATGAATATGATGTCATATGCATGAGGTCCGAAAATCCACATTTTTCAAGCAAGTCAAAATCCTATTTTGGCCCAAAACAATACCAGTCAGAAAATGGTCCATTAACCAAACTATTAGAGCACTGTAGGCGGGAATTACAGGCGTGACTCTACCACCATCCCTACGCGTGCACCATAGGTGAGAATCGCAGACGAGACTCTATCACCGTCCCTGCTTACCACCATCCCTATAAGTCCATTTGTAGGTGGGAATTACAGGTTGAACTCTACCATCGTCTCTACTTACCCCCATCCCTATAGTGACTTTCTCTCAAATCGTTCAATCAGTTCATTCCAGACAGATCTAAAATCCTTCCTCGTATAAAAATATAATTTCCAAATATGCACATGAACATGCATGCAATTACACGAAAACCAAGTTTTTCTTTTCCAACACATGTACATGCATGCACCATACAAAGAAAATGACAAGACAAATTATCCAATAAACCCATCATCATCCGAACATAAATAACTCTATCTTCAAATTCATCCGACTCCGGACTCCTCAGACTCAGTCTGGCACAACCAACTGAATCATAATGTATTGTTAAAACAAAAATATATTTAAATCTTAAAGGAAGTTTGGAAAATACTTATAATGCTATAAAATATTTTTTGAATGATAACAAAGGTGCAAAAAGCGGCAGCAAGGCAACGTAATAGTGCAAATTGTACTAAGGCTGTGGGTCTCAAAATATTCACTTTTGAATGGGGACAAAATAAAACTTGGAATTGTTAAGAAATAGCTTAGAGGTGTTGGTAAAGCTAATGGAAATGGTGGTTGGCCGTGGGTAGAGGCACAAATGGCGGTGGAAGTTAAAAATGGCCCAATCGAATTTTAGCTTGTGGTAGTTGCTCTGGTGACGGACCGGAGTTGCAAATGGTTGGGTTAGGTCAGCAAGAGGTTGGTGATGAAGTTGTGAAGAAATGGTAGCCGGAGGTGGAGCGACGATGGTGCTAGGGCAAATGGACGCCGAAGCTTGGAGGGGCTCGTGGTGGCTATCGGAGACACAGGAAGGGTTGGAAATGGAGGGGGATGTTCACCGACCTGAGGGGAAGCAAGTGGGGTGGGTGGTGAGGCACACGGTGGCACGGCAGTAGTGCTAGGGGCCGATGAAAGAAACAGCATGGAGAGGGAGAGAGAGACGTCGCACCCACAGGGGAGAAGCAAGGGAGAAAAGAAAGAATAAAGAAAAGATAGAAGAAAAAGAAAGAAGAAAAAAGAGAAAAGAAAAAGAAGAGAAAAAGAAAAAGGAAGATGAATGAAATGAGGTCCAACCCTCACCACTTGAGTCACTAAACTGATCCAACGAAAATTATTTTCAAAATAATAAGTTAAATAAAATAATTCAAACGTAGTGATTAAATATAATAAAATAATAAAATTTAGAAACACAATAATTTTAAAGCTTAAAAATAAACTAATTTAAATTAAAAATTAATTTAAAAACGAAACAATAATAAATAGTAAGAAAACATATTAAAATAATTTTACAACTTAAAAATCATAAAATAATACCGTAAAAATTACCTTTAATTTAAAACAAAGAAATCACTCATTATAATAATTTTTAAAAAATAATTCAATAAAAATACATGTAAAAAGAGGATATCACAACAAGTTAGAATCACACGAGACAAGATGATAACTCAGAGCTAGTAGAAGAGTTAAGTTTTACACAACTAGAAGGGACTTGTCATTTGAGGAAGATGATTTGATTTACCTCAGAGTGTCACTTATAATGGGTGTTAAGCACTTAATTAGGAAGAAAGGGAAGCTTAGTTAGAGGTATGTTGGGCCTTTCTAAGTGGTGGATAAGATCGCCTGTGACGCCCCCAAATCCCCACGCCCGAACACGGGGAAATCGAGACGTCCGGATGGTGACAACCCGGGTCACCATCCCATCGACGGGTGCCAAGTGTGTGCAAAGGCAACAAATGTGCAAAAGGAAACACAGCGGATAACAAAAGTCATATAACTAAGTACCAGAATTTTTTTCTTAATGTAATATAAGTTGTTTAAAACATACGTAAATAAAATATTACAAAAACCCAAATACAGTTTTAAACAAATATAAAACATATCATCAGCAACCCGGCGGAGCCGCATCCTCGGGCTCAGCCTCCTCCTCCTCATCCTCATCACCTGCACCAAAAGCTACGGAACCACAAATGGTTCCGCAGGTAAGTAAACCCAAATGCTACCAGATAAAAACACATAGGACTCAAACAATATGCATGAAATATGCCCAATGCACAAAGCCCATAAAACATAATTTTTTTTTTCCACACACGCCAAAAATCCCATTTGGCCCAAAAACATATCCTTTCCGAAAAATACGCCAAAAGTCACATTTGGCCGCCAAAAGTCCATTTGGCCCAATATCTCGCCAGAAGTCCATCCGGCCCAATATCTCGCCAGAAGTCCATCTGGCCCACGCCAAAAGTCCCATTTGGCCTCACAAACCATTATCCAATTTTAACCGTATACACCATGACCTCCCCTAGGGGTCATCCGCACACCCTGGCTCCAGTGTCACACCGTAGAGTACCACCACGCATGTGACACCTAACGAGCGATGCCCAGTTTCACGCCCCGCGCGTTCATAGCCAAGCATCCTCTAGCCCTCGCCAGCGAAGGGCCACGGAGTCGGTGAGTAGGGCGATGCCCGGTTCCGCGCCCGGCGCGTTCGTAGCCAAGCATCCCCTAGCCCCGCTCCCGTCATCGCTCTCGACAACTCAGGGGACATCACTCAGTTTATTCCGCTCCCAAGTGACCAGAGGAGCTCCACCGAGATAATAATCCATCCCGGCTTGGGCTCGTGATACACACGCACCCGCAATACACTTACGCCAATACACAGGCTTTTCACATAAATCCACAAACACACGTGCATGCACCATGTAATGCCATAACAATGCATAATAAAATAATCCAACAATCATAAATTAAATAAACAGGCAACTCCGTCCTCCATCCATCCGACCCCCGAAACTCCTCGGACTCAGTCCGGAATCAACAACCAACAACAGTAAATAATTGAATGAGCAATATATATTAAAATCTGAAAATAGGGTTTGGAAAATACTTACAGCGCTATACGGTATTTTTAGAAAGCTCGCGGCGTTGCAAACGGCGGAGGAAAAGCAACGTAACAGTGTAATTTACACTGTGTTCGTGGGTAATAAATTACCCATTTTTGAACGGGGACAAACCAGGGCTTAGGATTGATAGGGAATGGCCTAGGGATGATTATGAAGCTATTGGAAGTGGTGGTTGGCCGTGGGTGGCGGCGAAATGGCCGGAAATGGCCGGAAAATGCAAATCGGAAACTAAGCTCGTAGGAGCTGTTCCGGTGGTCGTTGGAGGCCGGAAATGGGTGGGTTAGGATGGAAAGGAGTCGGTGATGAAGTGGTAAAGAGGTGGTGGCCGGAGGTGGAGCGACGGCGGCGGATCGAGCCAAAAACCGTGTGGAAAGAAATGGCTCTAGGTGGCTAACGGCTGGCCGGATGGGGGAGATATTTGGTGGGAAGGTGCGCCGGAGGGAGGGAGTTCGAACGAGACCGGCAGCGAGCCAAACGGTGGCCGGACGGCGGCGGTCTAGGCTGAAGAAGATTCCGGTGACAGGGGCAAAAACAGAGCAGGTGCAGCGACTTCCGGCGGCTCTCGAAAGCTAACGACTGGTCCGATGGCTCTGAAAATTGGTGGGGATGATCTATGGTGGAAGGGGAAGAGAATGGTGGTGACGGTGCATCAAACGGTGGCCGGACGGCGGAGAACTGGCCGGTCAAAGTGGTGGCAACGGGAATGAGAAAAAGAGAGAAGACGCACGGGACGGAAGGAAAGGAAGAAGAAAGAGAAAAGAAAGAAAAAGAAAAGGAAAAAAGAAAGAAGAAGAAAAAAAAGAAAAGAGAAAAAAGGAAAAGGAAATAGAGAAAAAGGAAAAAGATGTGAAAAGAAATGAGGTCCAATCCTCACTCCGGAAAACACGCCGAAAAGAGATTAAAAACCACAAAACAACTAAAAGAAATAAAACACAACATCAAATAAATTAAAAACCAATTTAAAACACAATAATTTAAAATAAATAAACCAATATATTAATTAAATTAAAAACAACCCTTCAGTGAAAATACACGTAAAAGCGGGTCATCACATCCTTCCCCCCTTAAAAATAAATTTCGTCCTCGAAATTTGCAAGATCAACCATCAGCGCCAAACAGATACAACATACAACTCCGAACATATTTGAGAGATATATATCATCGACAACTCCCAACAAATCCAATGGTTACTAACTTCACACCATAAATTGCTAATATCGACGACGCCTCTGCTTTACCTTCCGAATTTTCATCCTATTCCAACCTTGGTAACCTAATAGCCACTTCCAAAATTAACCATCAATAAACCAAATTGCACGACCAAAAGATTAATCTCCCATTAAAACTTCGAATCACTACTAAATCCTCAAAATCAATACAAAATTTGAACTCCTAAGAATCTCCAAAAATCACGCTTTCGCACACACTCTGATAACTCACCAAAATACATAAAGGCTATATCCTCAAAATTAATATCATGAAGTATAAGCTCAAGCCACACCTAATCATAATAAAACCTTTATCACTTTTCCATAGAAAATCATATACCTCCAAAAACCTCAAATCTCCACTCATTCCTCAGTTGGCCATTGCTGCCCCAATCGAAAACCAACATTCCGCAAAATACATCCATTGATTGATGACAGAACCAGTACTAATCAACCTCCAGGCCCCAATTTGAAAACATATAACATCATCCCCAAAATACACCTGTCTCTTCTAAAGATAAGGAACATCTCCAAAAGGCCCAAGTCCTTCCCCACCAACCAACAAGAGCGCCTATAACCTCTATCCGATATCCCACACTTCAAGCTCATAACCTATATTTTGAATAACATCTAATCTTGCAATAACTAGCTCACTATAAACTCCCATTGACTTCACCTAGACATAATCAAAACGCTCTTGGTAACTCACCCACCTACTTATACCCTCAAAAACTTTAGTTTTAGCACAACTAATTCCTTCAATAGCACTTCACAAATAAATCTCAAGACAGGCCATACTGTTTAAATCTTCAATCCATCAAAACTATTAAACAACACTCATGAATCCTAATGTTTTATTACTTCATACATATGATCATGCTACCCACCTTTGATGCATAGGTTTCAACTTCCAAGATTCATTACTTCATACTCCACACATGGTGACCTAACGATCTCCTTTCAAGCTATATAACCATATCCCCAATTCTCCCAACTAGATACTTGATCTCCAAAGAAAAGTATAGCCTCACCAATTTAAATTCCTGTGTGACCTCAAGTCACAATTAATTCTTGAAGATAGACTCAACCATTAATGCCAACCATCACTCCAATTGGTAACCCACTTCAATTGTACATTCCATTCAACTTACCAAACAACTCAAAGCCAAAAAGAGACTAGGATTTGTACTCTCCGAAATCCATACACCCTCACCACCACTATAAATGGATCTCATGTACCCCTTAGCTAAGATCAATAATCATTCTAACGTATAAGTGATCCATCACTTCCATTTCCAACATCCGTACCTTATCCTCAAAATAAACAAAAATTCATTTTCTAAAACCTGCATCATCTATTATCCTCACTCGGTATGAATCAATCCTAAAACCTATCACTATAACCTCGAGCTATAACAATTATTGCTAACCAACATACCATTGAGTAACACGTTTCGACTGAACACTCCAATCTATTCACCACTATCACGTGTCGATCTCATACGTCCTTAGCCGAAACTAATAGTCATTCCAACACACAAATAGTCTATTACCACTATTTCCATCATCTCGACTTATATCCGCAAATCAACATGAATCATTCCTATATTTGCTTAACTTATACCCTTAACATTAGCAAATAGCTACCGCTTAAAACTTTATACTGAAAATGACCTTAAACCTACTAATAATCCGTTCCTAAAAGTCTCCAGAACATGAGGTCTCAACTTCAGTCAAATTCAATACCAACAATTAAACTATTGTTTCCAAAACCTCGATGGATCTATTTCTTCCGAACCGATAAAAATCATTTCCTAAAATCTACTATTACAACCTCGAGTTAACAATAATCATTTTCTAAACTAGCTCGATATCTTCAATCCTCAAAGAAAAACACTAATTGGATCATTACTTCCAATCCTCAAAGGAATCCACTCTAGAAAAACTTTCATATCAACAACTCAACTCGAATCAACCTCATTTTTAATGATTACAAACTAATCACTCACTAGAGTAGATCAAGCTACAGCACTAAGTCTGTAAAACTAAGAACTCAATTCTCATTATAAATCAGTCCTTCGACTCTGCAATTCTAAAACCTTTAATCAAATAAGAATCATCTTCCGGAACTTCTAAGATCAAGGAACTTACATCCCATAATAGAACAATCGACTCCCAAATCTTTCAAATTCTAAAACATTAATAGATAACAAATCATTTTCTAAAATTCTCAAGATTGGTGGTTTTAATCCAAATCATTCACCTTAAAAGCTTGTAAAATCTAAAGCCCCAATTGCCACCAAATTACTCATCCGAATCACGAAATTTACCACTCGAAATTTAATTATTCCCCCCCAAAGCTTGTCGAACTTAACACCTTAATTATCATAAACTTATATTCCTAAAATCTATAAGGCCCCAAACTTTAAAACTTTGCTGAAATTTCATAAAATCTAACATCGAAATTTGTTGAACTTACAACCTACTACGTTATAGACCACTTCATAAACTCCACGGAATCAAAGAACTCAATTATTCTACTTCCCTAAAAGATCACCCAGATCATGCCATTCTCTCCAAGCCTCGATAATAAAACAAACCACACAAGGCGTTCATCACTAAAGATTAGATTAGACCCCTACCTGCCATGACTCCAACATTCTGAGTCTCCGTAACCTCGCCTCCAACGGTACCAGGAGTCACTACGTACATTCGACCCGACCTAAAAGCCTCTAGTTAGTTCTATCACTGCGACGAGCTCCACGGCTTCCTTGAACTCTAATGGGGCACTCACCCACATGGACTCTATTACAAACTCCGCAAATTGGCACTCGTCCTTCCATACGAACACTTGAGGACGCTTGTGGTCGAGTTCCGGTCCGCTGAACAAACTTCTAAGGTGAACCCGAGCTACTTCCTTCACCAGAAAAACTCCGCCTCTTATATCCCGGAGGGGAGCCCATACTCAAATTATTCTCTCGCTCCACAAGAATGGCCACATCCACTAAATCCTAAAAGGTGGATATCCGGTGGCTGACCACCATTTTGCATATATCTGGTCGCAAACCTTAAATAAAATTCCCTTAAACATATCCTTAAAGTTCGTTGAACCTACACTCTCCTACCCTATAGCCTCGCTACATAAATTCTACAAAACCTTGACCTCAATCATCTTAAGCAACTTAAAGCTAATTCCTCTCCTCATTGCTACGTGAGTTCCCACCTTACAAAGATTGCCTAAACTATGACATTCCCTTCAGACCTCAACATCATACAAGCAAACCACATCGCAAAAAAATTCAAACCTACAACACTAAAAGTTCCTGCCTAATAATAGTATCCTTGATTATACCGCCTTCCAGCCACAACACCACCTTTGACCCCCTTTAAGAAAATAAAAACAGATAAAACCAACAACATAAAACCAAAAACCAAAACCAACACCATAAAGCCAGAAACAAAAGAAACCAGCATGCAATAACATAACTAAATAAATAAAAAGAAGCAAACAAGCTCAAATCAATAAAACAAATAAAACATGTCAAATAAAAACTATACTTAAAATAAATTTTAAAACATAACTTTAAAAACATTCTGGTACTACCTACGGGACATGTGGTTTTACCCAGAGCCAAACCGCTCTGATACCACCTGTGACGCCTCCAAATCCCCACGCCCGAACACGGGGAAATCGAGACGTCCGGATGGTGACAACCCGGGTCACCATCCCATCGACGGGTGCCAAGTGTGTGCAAAGGCAACAAATGTGCAAAAGGAAACGCAGCAGATAACCAAAGTCATATAACTAAGTACCAGAATTTTTTTCTTAATGTAATATAAGCTGTTTAAAACATACGTAAATAAAATATTACAAAAACCCAAATACAGTTTTAAACAAATATAAAACATATCATCAGCAACCCGGCGGAGCCGCATCCTCGGGCTCAGCCTCCTCCTCCTCATCCTCATCACCTGCACCAAAAGCTACGGAACCACAAATGGTTCCGCAGGTAAGTAAACCCAAACGCTACCAGATAAAAACACATAGGACTCAAACAATATGCATGAAATATGCCCAATGCACAAAGCCCATAAAACATAATTTTTTTTTCCACACACGCCAAAAATCCCATTTGGCCCAAAAACATAACCTTTCCGAAAAATACGCCAAAAGTCACATTTGGCCGCCAAAAGTCCATTTGGCCCAATATCTCGCCAGAAGTCCATCCGGCCCAATATCTCGCCAGAAGTCCATCTGGCCCACGCCAAAAGTCCCATTTGGCCTCACAAACCATTATCCAATTTTAACCGTATACACCATGACCTCCCCTAGGGGTCATCCGCACACCCTGGCTCCAGTGTCACACCGTAGAGTACCACCACGCATGTGACACCTAACGAGCGATGCCCAGTTCCGCGCCCCGCACGTTCGTAGCCAAGCATCCTCTAGCCCTCGCCAGCGAAGGGCCACGAAGTCGGTGAGTAGGGCGATGCCCGGTTCCGCGCCCGGCGCGTTCGTAGCCAAGCATCCCCTAGCCCCGCTCCCGTCATCGCTCTCGACAACTCAGGGGACATCACTCAGTTTATTCCGCTCCCGAGTGACCAGAGGAGCTCCACGAAGATAATAACCCATCCCGACTTGGACTCGTGATACACACGCACCCGCAATACACTTACGCCAATACACAGGCTTTTCACATAAATCCACAAACACACGTGCATGCACCATGTAATGCCATAACAATGCATAATAAAATAATCCAATAATCATAAATCAAATAAACAGGCAACTCCGTCCTCCATCCATCCGACCCCCGAAACTCCTCGGACTCAGTCCGGAATCAACAACCAACAACAGTAAATAATTGAATGAGCAATATATATTAAAATCTGAAAATAGGGTTTGTAAAATACTTACAGCGCTATACGGTATTTTTAGAAAGCTCGCGGCGTTGCAAACGGCGGAGGAAAAGCAACGTAACGGTGTAATTTACACTGTGTTCGTGGGTAATAAATTACCCATTTTTGAACGGGGACAAACCAGGGCTTAGGATTGATAGGGAATGGCCTAGGGATGATTATGAAGCTATTGGAAGTGGTGGTTGGCCGTGGGTGGCGGCGAAATGGCCGGAAATGGCCGGAAAACGCAAATCGGAAACTAAGCTCGTAGGAGCTGTTCCGGTGGTCGTTGGAGGCCGGAAATGGGTGGGTTAGGACGGAAAGGAGTCGGTGATGAAGTGGTAAAGAGGTGGTGGCCGGAGGTGGAGCGACGGCGGCGGATCGAGCCAAAAACCGTGTGGAAAGAAATGGCTCTAGGTGGCTAACGGCTGGCCGGATGGGGGAGATATTTGGTGGGAAGGTGCGCCGGAGGGAGGGAGTTCGAACGAGACCGGCGGCGAGCCAAACGGTGGCCGGACGGCGGCGGTCTAGGCTGAAGAAGATTCCGGCGACAGGGGCAAAAACAGAGCAGGTGCAGCGACTTCCGGCGGCTCTCGAAAGCTAACGGCTGGTCCGATGGCTCTGAAAATTGGTGGGGATGATCTATGGTGGAAGAGGAAGAGAATGGTGGTGATGGTGCATCAAACGGTGGCCGGACGGAGGAGAACTGGCCGGTCAAAGTGGTGGCAACGGGAATGAGAAAAAGAGAGAAGACGCACGGGACGGAAGGAAAGGAAGAAGAAAGAGAAAAGAAAGAAAAAGAAAAGGAAAAAAGAAAGAAGAAGAAAAAAAAGAAAAGAGAAAAAAGGAAAAGGAAATAGAGAAAAAGGAAAAAGATGTGAAAAGAAATGAGGTCCAATCCTCACTCCGGAAAACACGCCGAAAAGAGATTAAAAACCACAAAACAACTAAAAGAAATAAAACACAACATCAAATAAATTAAAAACCAATTTAAAACACAATAATTTAAAATAAATAAACCAATATATTAATTAAATTAAAAACAACCCTTCAGTGAAAATACACGTAAAAGCGGGTCATCACATCGCCCAGTGGTTGGTAGGGTTGCACTATCGGAAGATTTTGGAGACACGCATGATGTGTTCCATGTCTCCTCCTTGAGGAAAAGCTTCCAGGAACAGGAACCCGAAATGGTTGACCTCAGTAGTGTCCAACTTTAGCCCAACCTTATGTATGAGGAAGCTCCATTAACTAAGGTCCAAGGCAATACCTCTGGTGAAAGTTTTGTGGGGGAGATATAGTAGTTCAGGATATTACCTCGGAAGGGAATAAGACGTGAGAGAACAATATCCATACTTGTATGGATATTTGTAATTGTATATATTGTATTTGAACATGTATTTGGACTTTTTTTGTAATGGAATGATTGAATCTTTTGAGTGAATGAAGATTCTCAATTTCAAGAACTAAATTTTTATAAAGGACGAAGATGTGAGGCCTAGCCCATCTTGTCCCTCAACCCTTAGTAAGCTCAGGCCTAGTTGAAATCCCTTAAAACCCAAAGACTACTTTTTCCAATGTTTTCTCCCCAACCTATCATCTTCCCCACCCTTTCTATTGCCAACAAAACCTTTGCAGCTATGCAACCAACCTGTTGGCTGAGCTCCGACCATCACTATTGTCCCTAGCCACTGCCCATTTCCACAAACAGAGCTCTAGTCTTTTCCACCTCCACCTATGAAGGCATTTTTGGTCTATAAATGGAGCCACCATGCATATGTCCCCTGCACTTTTTTTTCTATGGCCATCTCCCCCCTTTTCCCCTCTCTCTATTTTTTCTATTTTTTTCTTTTTATTTTCTCTCGGTTTCCTCTCTCAATCTTGAAGCTCAAATCCACTTTGGCATCACAACTGTGAATTCTCTCTCTCTCTCTCTCTCTCTCTCTCTCTCTCTCTCTCTCTCTCTCTCTCTCTAACTCTCCCTCTCACTTAGGTTGCCTGCCACAAGCTAACATGAGACATTATCTTGGTGGAGTTCCTTTTGTGATATCCCAATTTACGTGTATTTTTATTAAATGATTTTTTAAAAAATTATTATAACTACTGGTTTTCTTATTTTAAATTAAAGGTGATTTTTGCAGTATTATTTTATGATTTTTAAGTTGTGAAATTATTTTAATATGCTTTCTTGTTATTTATTATTGTTTTGTGTTTAAATTATTTTTAATTTAAATAGTTTATTTTTGGGCTTTAAAATTAGTGTTCTAAGATTTTATTATTTTATTTTATTTAATCACTGCATTTGAATTATTTTATTAAACTTATTGTTTTTGAAATAATTTTCGTTGGATCAGTTTATTGACCCAAATTGTGAGGGTTGGACCTCATTTCTTTCCCTCATCTTTTTCCTTTTTCTCTTTTTCTTTTTCCATTTCTTTTTTTTCTTCCTGCTTTTTTCCCCCATTTTTCCTTCTACTTCTCTCTCTTCCCATGCGAGCCTTTCTCCCTCTCTCACCATCATGTTCATCCATAAGTCCAATCTCACAATTTTCCCAGAAAATGACCCAATATCTATTATTAAATCCATTAACCAATTTTAATACGTATGCACCATGGCCTTCCCTAGGAGCAATCCGCACACCCTGGCTCCCTTCGCCACACCATAGATAACGACCATGTGTGTGACTTCGTAACGAGCAATACCTAGTTTCGCCTTCAGCATGTTTGTAGCCAAGTATCCTCTAGCCCTCATCGAGGGGTCATTGAGTCGGTACGAGAGCGTTACCATTCCGTCCGATCCTGTTGTCGCCCAGCGACAACCCATGGGACGTCACTCAGTATATTGCGCTCCCGAGTGACCAGAGGAGCTTCACCAAGATAATGCCTCATCTCAGCTTGGGGTCGTGATACACACACATCCAAAAATCCACTTTTACACAGAAACCCGGTTTCCATTTTCCAACACAAGAACATGTATGCAATATGCGAAAATTCCAGTTTTCATTTTACAAACATGAACATGCTTGCAACATGCAATGCATGTGACTTGTCACAAAATATCTAACAAACCAAACATCATCAAATCCAACAAACAATTATGTCCTCCATTCCAACCAACCCCCAAACTTTTCAGACTCAGTCCGACACAACAAATCAATCATAACATATTTGTTAAAGCATAAATATATTTAAATCATGAGAGTTGTTCAAAAAAATACTTACAGCACTGTAAAATATTTTTCAAATGATCACGGAGGGGCAAGAAGCAGCGGCAAGGCAACGTAACAGTGCAAATTGCACTAAGGCTGAAATTCCCCAAGTACCCTTGTAAAATTAATAAATTGTCTACCAATTTCCTTAAACAAATTGGTTAGATCTTAATTATCAACATTATATAATAAATCAAATACTTAAAATAAATAATCAAACTTGCAAGACACATCGATTGGTTAAGAAGAGAAACCGTTTAAAGAACTCTTTAAAGGTAAAACCCTACAGAGTAGCCAAACCCAGGAAAATCAATCTTATTGTTTAAAAATCAATTATAATCAATCATCAATTACAAAACTTTTGCAATTTGACTCTCTTACTTGCCTAGACAAACAACGGGTTGTTTAGCAGCCAAAACTTTTGGCGATCTTCAAATGTTGACTTTCCTTCTGGAACTCCAGATACAAAAATCTAATTGATGTTCTTTCACACTTGAAGCACCATCACACACAATAAGAGATCACAAATATGAAAATTCACTAAGGAATTTTCTCACCAAAATATGCACTAGAAAGTGCTCTAAAAAATATGTATAGCAGAATCTCTACAGGTCCTAACCAATAGGATCTCTTAAATAGACAATTTGGGAAGAGTTCTAGTTGACGTAGGATTCTAATGATGGATAGAATTTGTCATGAGAATGTCTCCTGACGAATTGCTGACATTTTGCGATAACACTCTTCTACAGTGACTGATTTCTGTTCAGCTTCTGTTATGGATAAATGCTGATCCTCATGGACTCGATTTTTACCTCAATGAATTATCTAAACAACCTCTAAGACTTATATATAGACTCAATATTGTTTAAAGATAAATCAATAATTATTTTACATTCATCCAACAATTTCAAATATAATGATAAGATAAGCCTTATCATATAGTCATCTAATCCTAACAAATTTTTGCCTTTATAATCTCTCCTTTTGGCGGATGGGTGACAAAACCAACTTGATGAATGTAGTGTGTACCTAAGACAAAATCAACCAGGAGACTAAGATCTCGCAAAGAAAATCTTAATACAATAATGAGAAGAAATGACATAGAACACTCTTTGAAATTAGTCTCAATAATAATCAAAGGTTAGACATAATGTAAACCTACAAAAATAGGATTCTAGTCATCATCAATAACCATGTTCAATACTTAGTTCTCCCCCTCAATTTCTGCTGCTCTCTCTTTTTATTTTCAACAAATTCATTAAACTCTCACTTACTCAAATTCTCTCTAAATTTCACAATATCAAAATATTCCAATTTGCTCTTCCAATACTCCCCATTTTTGTCACTAATCTGACAAGACATAAAGTAGAATAAATACCACTAATGTGTGCTAAGATGAAAACACTAAAAAAGACATGAAAAAAACTCTCATGTGTCTCAACTTTTCATGGATTAAATGCACCTAAAGTTTCTCCTAACTGCACAGGTTCTAGTATCGGTTCATCCTCACTTGAGGAGTTCTTAGATGGCATGGGAGGAGTGAACTTCTTTCGTTTTGCCCTTTCTTTGAACCCCATCCAAATCAACAAATCAACCAAGTCAGAAAAGAAATAGCCAAAATTAAAGTGTGAGAATCGGTTGATATTAGAATCCCTTTTTTTTTTTTTTTTCAAACACATATTTGATCTACTCACACTTATGGGCTTGCCATATGTATAAGAGAACCACTATAAATAGCCACAAATAAAGGATCTGAGTTGATTCAAGAATTATCACAAACACGCGGTGTGCACTCGTGACAAACCAAAATTAATAACTTCATATCTTACACACAAAAGTCCTCAATACATGTATAAGAAACTCTGAAAAAGACAATCCAATTTTAGTCTACTCAGACCAACATAGAAGAACCAATCCCAAATGTTCCGTATGCAACTTCCACAACCCCACCTTCACCAAATATATGCTGAATCCTAAACTGCTAGGAAAAAGAAAAAATTAATTCAAATAGACTTACCGTGATTTTGGAAGGGAGTTGAAGAGAGTATGTACGTAATCCTGAGTGAATAGAAACCAAGATGAGTGATGTGGGCGCTGAGGATATGGCTGAGGTCCCGTACAAGTGAAAAGGGCTTATGTTTCAGGGCTAGGGGTAAACAAAGGCAGTAAAGTCTTTAAGTCACTGAGTAACTGCACTCGTGCACGTGTTACAAGGCATATAGTCTCACTGGGACTTGTGTTATTGTTTCAGAATACAATTCCCAGACTTATCCCAATACCCTATACTGACCCCAAATAGAAACTTTATATTTTTATTTTTGGATTTATTTTATAAACAAAAAAAAATATCACAAAATATTGCAAGGATACGGAATTTTTTTGTTAAAAAAAATGAATACTGAATAATGTGACAAGTAACATACTTCACATCATCTCAGTTCAACCATAGTGGATTTCACATAAACAATTCTGATCATAAACACACTCTCAATTGTAGCAGTCTCTTTGGATGTTCACTCCTCTTAAGATTATCAATGTCAAAGTTCATATGAGTATGTGAGTGAGCAAACTTATATACGGTAGCAACTCTTTATTCTTTTCTCTTCAATATATTTTTATAATATTATCCATGAGTATTTTCTTCTTATAGATGCTCCTAAGAGATTGTCACTCACCTTAAAAGTCAAACTTTATGCTAAGGCCTAGATACATGAGCATCTCCTCCAAACACTAGTTTGCACAACTCCTTTTTTTATATCCATTTTTGTTGCTAATATTTTTCCATAATGATTATAGCAACGATTCTTTTGATAAGGACTTAAGGAGATAGATCCGTGTAGGGTGTTAGTCTTTTTCCACAATAATTTAACACCTACTTTTTCTATATGGATCAACTCTTTGTGTTTGGTAAGGGGAGAACTCTTTATTGATATACTAGGTTCAACTAGTATTAGTCAATTTAAGGCATGGACTTCCTCTATGGTGAGCATCTCATTAAACAATGTAAGCTTTAATTATAACTAGTATTAGTCAATTTAAGGCATGGACTCCCTCTATGGTGAGCATCTCATTAAACAATATAAACTTTAATTATAATATGTATCCATATAAAATCCTCACAGTGCTTTGTAAATGAATTTTGCCAAGATCCATAGGGTTAGTATGCACAAAGTGAATTGCACAAAGTAGAGAGATGCATAGGTTCAAGAATTTATTAAGTGATAACACAAGTGCTTAAACTTTGACATATCAAGCATGCACTTTCCTTAAAGAAAAGTTTTGAACCAAACTAAAAAAAAATAATTTATATTATATTTTTCTTATTTAAAACTGAAAAACAGAAACATAAAAGTAAAATAGAAAAATAAAATGCATGTCCAGACTAATGAAATAATATAAAGAATGCAAGAACATGCAAGTAATCCTATCAATTAATGTGACATGGCATATTTTTTAACCACCCACTTTGCTTAAAATTATGGTCTATTCTTTTCATCAACACCACTTTGTATAATCTTTTCTTTATTTTGAAAGTAAAAATCTGCTAGTTCACCAAGTTTGAGACTTAAAAAGTTGATTTGTTGACTCATATCACAAACCTGATTATCTAGACTCTTTCTTTTCCTTTTTAGATTTCACCTCCATTTTTCTTCACTTTATTCAAGCTAAAGCAATTTGGCCTTATATGACTAACAGCACCACAATAATGACAAGTAGGAATAAACTTACCTTGGTTGGGCTTCTTTGTCGTTGATTTTTCATATGAGGCTCTTGGAACATGAGTTTTAGACACGGCCTTCTTTGGAACTTCCTTATCTTGACTTCCTTTAACAAAAATGATATCTTTTTAAGAAGTGGCAGTGGATGATGAGCCTTTAAGTTTCATACATTGGGAAGTCATATACCCCAAACCCATGCAATCACAACTAGATTTTTGAAAACTCAACATCTTTTCTAATTTCTGTGTTGCGGTTTTTTGCTTGCACTCATGAAACTTTTCTAATTACTTTTCTAGTGCAACCTTTTGATCTTTTAATATTGATACTTCAATACTAGAAATTTTTAATGTCTCAGAAAGATTGTTTTTCTCATTCTCCACAGCAGTAATCTATTGTACAGTTTCTTATTGAGTTTCTTTAATTTAATCACTTCTTCACACACATCATTGTATGCTTCCTGTAAACTTAATTCTTAGTCAGCATCAACAAGTGATACATCTGAATCACTGTAATTACAACCATTTTCAGATTTTGTTAGTGCAATATCAGGAAAATCATTCACTATAGTAGGGAAAGCTATAAAATATTTTGCATCATTAGATGATGAGGTTGAACTTTCAGAATTTGAACTTCACTAAGTGTGACATTCAATACTTTTCCTTTATTTTTCTTGAAGTTTGGACATTCAACTCTTATGTGAACATATTGTAAGCATTCATGACACTTAACTTTATCATTTTTCTCAAATTTATCTTTATTCTAATTTTTAGACTCATTTATCTTTGCAGAAAATTCCTTACCTCACTTTTTTTTTCTATTTTTTTTTTCCCTTAGCTTTCTTGTAAAACAAGAATTTTCTGAATTTCCTTACAATGAGATCTATATCATCATCGAAGTGTGGTGAGACATAGAATGACGTCGACAAGATCTACAAAGACATGAATCATACTCGAATGAGTGAACCATGCTATGATACCAATTGAAATTTTCCAAGTACCCTTGTAAAACCACAAATTTGTCTACCAATTTCATTGAACAAATTGCTTAGATCTCAATTATCAACATTATATAATAAATCAAATAATTAAACTGAATAATCAAACTTGCAAGACACATCGATTGATTAAGAAGGAAAGCCCTTTAAAGAACTCTTTAAAGGTAAAACCCTATGGAGCAGCCAAACCTAGGAAAATCAATCTTATTGTTTAAAAATCAATTACAATCAATCATCAATTACAAAACCTTTACAATTTGACTCTTTTACTTGCTTAGACAAACCCGTTTGTCTAGTAGCCAGAATCTTTGGATACCTTCAAATGTTGACTTTCCTTTTGGAATTCTAGATGCTGAAATCCAATTGATGTTCCTTCACACTTGACGCACAATCACACACAATGAGAGATCACAAATATGAAAATTCACTAAGGAATTTTCTCACCAAAATATGTACTAGAAAGTACTCTAGAAAATATGTAGATATGAATCTTTACAAATCCTAACCAATAGGATCTCTTAAATAGACAATCTGAAAAGAATTTCAGTTGAAGTAGGATTCTGCTGACGGATAGAATTTGTCACGAGAACGTCTCCTGACGAATTGCTGACATTTTGCGATAACACTCTTCTATACTGACTGATTTTTATTTAGCTTCTATTCTGGATAAATGCATATCCTCATTGACTCGATTTTTACCTCAATGACTTATCTAAACAACCTCTAAGACTTCTATATAGACTCAATATTGTTTAAAGATAAATCAATAATTATTTTATATTTATCCAATAATTTCAAGTATAATGATAAGATAAGCCTTATCATATAGTCATATAATATTAGCCAATTTTTGCCTTTACAAAGACCGTGGGTCACAAAATACCCACTTTTAAATGAGGACAAACTAAGACTTAGAATTACCAGGGAATGACTTAAACGTGTTGGTGAAACTAATGGAAGTGATGGTTGGCCGTGGGTGGTGGTACAAATAGTGGTTGAAGGTCAAAAAGCCCAAAACGGAAAGTGGGTTAGTTGAGATTCACCAGTGACGGATCGGAGCTTGGGTTGGGTGGTTTAGGTAGTTGGGAGGCCGTGATGATGTGGTAAAAAAGTGGTGGCCAACGGTGCAGACATGGTGGCGCAGGGAGTACAAAACCATGCTGCTTGATGGGCTTCATGGGAGTAAACGACTGGGAACTAGGGGCTGAGATTGGTGGAGTATGTTGGACGACAGGAGGGGAAGTTGTGGTGGTGGCGGCGCATGGCGGTGCAATGAATTTATAGCCCATTCAGGCTCTACACGTTTAGGAGAGACAGAGTAGGGCGTAGGGGGTGGTGGCCGGTGGAGGGGAAGTTGCTGGTGAGTGAGGAAGACAGTGGGCTAGGTGGTGATGTCGGATGGTGGTGCACGGTGGCACCAATGGCAATGAGAGAGATACGCATGGGAGGGAAGAGAGGGGGGGCACTAGCACATGGGGAAGGCAGGGGAAAAGAAGAGGAAAGAAAAGAAGAAAAAAGAAAAGGAAAAAGAGGAAAAGAAAAAGGAAGGGAAATAAAATGAGATCCAGTGTTTTCAACCTGAGTCTTGAAACAGAGATGATGAAATAGATTTTAAAACAGAAATTTAAATCAAATAATTTAAACGCAATGACTTAGTAGAATAAAATAAAAAAATATGACAATAAACTAATTTTAAATAAAGAGCACAATAAAATAAATAAAAGCAAAATAAAAACACTACAACTCAATATTACTAAAATAAAATAGTTAATATCAAGAAATCATATTACTTAAATATCACAACTTAAAAAAAATATCAAAAAACAATTTAACGAGAAATACGTTTAATTTAAAATAAAAGAACTACTAACTATAATAAATTTAAATAATCCTTAAATAAAAATACACATAAATACGGGGTATCACATGAAATATGCTCATAAAGTTGGATATTGCGTATAGGTTTCTTAAATCATGACTCTTCTATGGTTTCTATACCATGAGTATGTGTGTGTAGTCTTCTGATTCACAGCTTAATTCTATTTCTAGCTGAGTAACATCACCTATGTGCAAGACCTATTTTATGCTTACCAAGACATGATTATTGTGTCCTTGTTTGTGTTGATGTGCCTCAATATAGGAGTTCTGCTACCTATAAGTCCGTGAATAAACATGACATCACTTACTATTAAGTTTAAGTGATAGGTTTTTTTACATTAGTCGTGTGCTTGGTCTGTCAATAAACAGGCTTGAAAAATTTAGAAAATTTTTCCTAACCATTGTGGCTAATACTGGTCATTATATTCTCTCATTCTCTTGTTAGTCTCCAAGTAATTAATAGTTTCTTTTGTGGATACATTTGTAATATTATTATCAGTGGCTTGAATACAAAACATAAGTCTCAACTTATAGGAAATTATACAGAGATAAAGCAAGGCTGACGTAACTATCTTGATTGTTTTAAAAACAAAATATCTTGATAAGATAAACTTGTTCATATTACAAAAACCTAATCTCTTGATTACATCACAATAACTCGATTAAATTCTTTATTTGATGTTATGATCTTTGACATACCCACAAACTCAAGTTGGAAACCATTAAAATCTAAGTTTGAAATAATGGTCATGCATGAACATGAGCTATGAGGCCAATCTCCTAGTTATCTGTGCCCCTCTCCCTCAGTTTCTCTCCTCGTCTCTCCCTCGCATCTCATTGTCACCACTACATTCCAAGTCGCTACATGATGGGTACCAATGTGGACCAAATTTTAAAGATCTTTCGTAAGTTCCAAATGGGGCAATTATAAGACTAAGAGCTAGGAAGGTCAAGGAAACTATGCAAGGATGGGTGCAATTCGCTTTGAACGAGTCTAGCAAGAGCCCAACATTTAATAAGGGCTTGAGAGAAGGAGATCCAGTTTTGATCCACATGATACGAGTTATGGAAGACATGACTTAGACTCTCTCTCTCTCTCTCTCTCTCTCTCTCTCTCTCTCTCTCTCTCTCTCTCACATTCTGTTACACCCTAACCCTTTCTAATGTTGTCTCTCTATCACAATTGTATCATTGATTAGTCATTTTGAAGTATAGGCTAATCACACACAAACGCCACCATTGGCTGAATTGTTTTTGATTGCCGCCTAACCCCTCCAATTCTAGCCAAGCACTACGCCTCCCATGTAGGGGCTTCCTGACCTATAAATAGGTCAAGACCCCTTCCCTTCGACTTATTAAATTGCTAAGTTTGTTAAGTTTTTATTTTAGGGATGGCTATAATATTCTTTTGCTTAAAGAATGAGACATGTAGCTTATGGATATTGCATGTGATGATGTAATTTAAATATTTCTCGGTACGGTTAATTAGATTTTATGACAACATTTTCTTATTTTCCTTTGTGAATTAATTGTACACTTGTTACTCAACTTGTGAACACACACACACACACGTTATCACATTGTACGAGGGTTGTTTGACCGGGCCAACCAACATCCTGACGTCACGGATTTCACCAAATCACAGGCGGGGCCGAGGGTATCACCTATTTGTTGGTTTCAAAGCTTTTATGGCTCTTGGGAAATCAAAGTGTCAGGTAGGGACCATACCAAAGCCCTAGGCTTTAATCTTGATGTGATAAGCTAGTGTTGTGGAAGTTAGGGAAATGTTTGGAAGTAAGAAGGTTGGACCTTTGGTAGGTAGGACAAAATGATGTGATTAAGATGTGATACCCCATATTTATGTGTGTTTTTTTTTTACTGAATGATTATCTAAATTATTATAACAAGCGGTTCTCTTATTTTATATTAAACGTGTTTTTTCGTGGCATTGCATTATGATTTTTAAGTTGTGAGATTTAAATAATGTGTTTTCTTGATATTGATAATTACTTCGCATTTAAATTACTCTCTAGCTTGAATTCTTTTATTGTTGGGCTTTAATTATTTTATTTTATTAATATTGAGTTGTAGTGTTTTTATTTAGATTTTATTTATTTTATGGAGCTCTTTATTTTAAAATAGTTTATTGTTGAATTCTATTATTTTATTTTATAAAGTCATTTTGTTTAAATTATTTCATTTAATTCGTCATTTTAAAATTTATTTTCGTTAGATTAGTTTGAGACTCCGAGTTGAAAATATTGGACCTCACTTTCTTTCCCTTCTTCTTTTTTCTTTTTCTTTTTTTCTCATTCCTTTCCTTTTCTTCTTTCCTTCTTTTCCTTCTTTTTCCCCTGCCTCCCACTCGTGCATCACCCCCCTTGTTTCTCTCCGTGCGGCCTCTTTCCCCAACCCACCGCCGTCCGTCGCCTTCTGGCATCACCTCCTACCTCGCTGTCTTCCCCACTCACTAGCAACCTCCCCTGTACCGGCCACCCCCCGTCCCACGCCCCACTCTATCTCTCTCCTTGCCAGGTGTGGCCCGAATGGGCTTGTATTTTCCTGCGCCGCCATGCACCACCGTCCAGCACCACCACCACCATAGCTTCCCCACCCACTGGCCAACATCCTCCACTGATGTTAGCCCCTAACTCGCCGCCGTTTGCCCCCACGAAGCCCATCAAGCCACACGGTCTTAACCTCCTTGCATAGCCATCGAGCCACTGTTGGCCACCAGCTCTTCACCACCAACCTTCCAGCCACCTAACCCACCCATCCTCAACCCTAATCTGTCACCGGTGAAACCCAGCCATCTCATTTTCTGTTTTAGCCTTTTTGGCTTGTGACCACTGTTTGTGTCTCCACCCACGGCCGACCGCCACTTCCATTAGCTTTATCAACACCCATAAGCCCTACCGTAGCCTTCCCTAGTTTTCATTTGTCTCTGTTCAAGTTTAGGTATTTGGGAACCCACGGCCACAGTGCATTTTGCACCGTTACGTTGTTTTGCCGTCACCTTTTACAGCTCTTTGATCCTCTGAATATTATTTTATAGCATTGTAAGTATTTTCCAAACTTCATTTGAGATTTAAATATATTTTTACTTTAATAATAATTTGTAATTGGCTAGTTATACTGGACAAAGTCCGAGGAGTCGGGGGCTGGAAGGATTTGAGGATGGAGTTATTTATGTTTGGATGATTTGGATTGTTGGGAATTTTGTGTCATGTCCTTTGCATTGCATAGTGCATAATATATATGTGTTGGAAATTGAAAACCGTGTTTTTAAGTGTTAATAGATTTTTGGGTGTGTGTGTATCATGACCCCAAGTCGAGATGGAGCATTATTTCGATGGAGCTTCACTGATCCCTCGGGAGTAGAAAATACTAAGTTACATCCCATGAGTAGTCGCTGGGTGACAATAGGCTCGGACGATATGGTAATGCTATTATGCCGACTTCGTGTTCCCTCGGCTGGCGAGGGTTAGAGGATGTTTGGTCATGGTACACACTGGGTGTGGAACTGGGTATCACTCGTGTAGATGTCATATGTATAGTCGTTAACTGCGATGTGGCATATGAGCCAGAGTATGCAGATGATCCTTAGGGGAGATCATTGTGCATATAATAAATTGGAAACTGGTTTTGATATTAGATATGTGGCGAGTTTTGATTAAAGCTGGATATTTGTGGGCCATTTTTGGGGAAAATGGCAGGATTTTGTTAATGGATATTCGTGGACCATTTTTAGGAAAAATGGTAGATTTCTTATTTTGGGACATTATCTGAGATAATGGCAAGGAAATGTTTTAATGGAACTATTTGGGTGCTCTTGCTTAATTATTAGAAATTATTTTCCCTGTCTTTAAAATATGTATTTTGGTTTTATGATGTTATTGAGACTTTTATTATTTTGATACACTTGTTTTCAACGAGCTTGTATTTAAACAAAATTCTGGTATTTAGTGGAAAGACTTTTATTACCCCCTGCATTATTTGTTGTACACGTGTTGCATGTATACACACTTAGCACTTGACAATAGGATGTGTGATCCATGTTGTCATCATCTAGATGCCTCGATTTTCAGGTGTTCGTACATGGGAGTTGGGGGCATCGCAATTAAGATTACCCCAGGAAGAACCCTATGACCAAGTTCCCAAAGATGTCCTACAACAGTGTTGGGAATTATGCCATGGTGCAAGCCCTAAACACATGACCGAGATGTTGGGATGTGAATAGAAGTTGTTCTAGTAGCACTTCTAACTACAATCGCGGACCGAACAAATAGGTTGCTCATACAAGTAGTTATTGGCCTGTAGAACCCTTAAAGTTTCTGGAACCGAGGGCCTATTAGGAAAAGGAAATGGATCACGGATTTCGAAAGGACATTTGAGATATGCAACTGTACAGAAGACTGTAATGTTTTATGTTCAAGCTATCTATTTCAAGACAAAGTAGCAAGATAGTAATAGATGAAGGGACAACTTCTATAATAGTGACCTAAGAACGGTTTTAGCAAGAGTTTGATGAGTACTTTTTCCCCAACATCATGAGATGACAAAAGGCAAGGAAATTTGCCTGCCTAATCCAAGGAGGTATGATGGTGGAGCAGTGCATTGCAATGTTTATGGAATCTGGGAGGTTTTTCATGCATCTTATTTCCACTAAGGAGACTCAAGTACAATGCTTCCAGGGTACGAACATGCTTTAATTTTTGGTAAATTAAACTGGCAACGGTTAGAGCATGCTGTCATTAAGGACGAGGTGCAAAGCTAGGCATTGCTCGGAACAAAGTCACATTCATAGTTAACCTGAGGTGTGGCAAAGGGAGCTAGGATGTATGATTGGTCCATTTAGAGGAGATCATGTTACACACATTAATAAACTTAATGTTTTAAAAAACGGGATTTTGGGTATGTTTCAACTTGTGTGAAAACTGTGTTGAGAGTTGAGTTTTATTACTTAATTGGTAAACTTCTAGACGAAGTTGACTGTTGCTTGGTTATGTCTAATTTGGTTAAATGTGTAATGTCAATTATAATATTTTCCTGCATCAATTATTCATGTATTTTCATTTCCACTTACGTGGAATTTTGAATGTTGGCATGTGGTAGTGGATCATGTGGAACCCATAAGAATGGTATCCCCAACATAAAGGCACAATATTGATATAGAAGCCTTAGATGCTCTAAAACCAAGTTGTGGAATAGATATCAGTGGAGGTGGTCAATTATCGAGAACTAGGGAATCCTTTTAAATAGAATAAGTAGAAAAGTACTAGCGGAAAGGCCGCGATTCGTATTCAGTCTTCAACATTTCGCTCGTGATCCATATGTAAAGTCGGTTAAAGGAAATAAAAAATGTTTGGACCCCCCACGTATATAGATGCTCCAATTTTATTTTGGAGAATAAAATGCATTTTAGAGTTAAGTTTTATCCAGTCGTTTTGCACTTTGAATGTGAATTTTTATCTTCAATTCGCATTCAGCAAATGGACCCAAATATATGTTGGATCGACTGTATATATATGAGCCAAGACAGGAGAAAAGGATAACACTTTCTCATGCATGCATTTTTGGGTCCAAGTAATATTTGGATTCTAGAGCATGAATAAGACATGCATCAAGCTAGTGGGTCAGTTGATACTAGCAATAGCACATTTACATGCAGCATTTATAAACGCCAGTCCAGGCCGTGCGCATTGATTGGCCTTCGACTGTTTACGTACGTTATTGTTGAATAAGGAAGTTAGAATTGGATCCCAACCATAAAAGTAAAAGGAAAAGAAAACGATAATGATCATGATGCTTTAAAGTTTCAAAAGCTATAATATCTAAGCATATATGCCGGTGCGACGTGGAACAAGCATTCACATTTCAAAAGAATATTATATACGCAGGATCATGCTCGCGAGCATCTCGTCGGTTAATACAACCTTTCGTTTCTGAATGTAGATCATTCAGCCTGATCATCTTTTCGTGTGGATGACAATGCATGCTTCCGTACGTACGTACCCCTTATGATCTGAAAAAATGGCCTTAACATTGCTTTAATTCGATCAGAAGTTTTAAAGTTACAAGAAATTTCATAAAAGTAAACTTACAAGCAAATCAACATTGCTTCATGTGATACGTTAGTTTTACATTATATAAATAAAAAAAACTTTACAATATGACCAAGTACTACATTAAATATATAATTATGTCACTTTATCATGAGTTTATACTTTGCTTACTTTTGTAAAATTCTTTCGTCGCCAAAGCATTTGTATTACAAGGACATCAAGCCTCCTGGAGATCGATTGAAAACATGTCAAGAATTGCATGTTTTTATGACATAAGGAAGGGCTAGCCATATATAATTATATAATATGTATGTAACTAAGCTTACTAGAATAGAAATCATGTTTTCTTAACGAAACTTGTCTTCCTGAGAAAATCATTTAATTTTACGAGAAAAATATCTGTGTCGGGAGGAAAATCTTTAAGAAAAGCGTTTTCTATAGTAGCAAAGATAGTAGTACTACTATTAATATTGCGCCTTGCAAGAGTATATATATGATACTTGCATTTTATACTGTTGGGTGTTGTTCGGACACAGAGATGATTATAAATAAAGGAGGGACGAAATTTAACGTGGTTCGGCAATTGCCTACATCCACAGCTGCTGTAATTTCACTATGAAATAATTTTTACAAAAATTCTCTCTGTAAACACTCTCTGCTCACCCACTCTCTTTCTCTCTTCTTTCTCTGCCACACTCTGTCCGCACATACTCTGTTTTCTCTCTACACTTCTCTGCTGCACACACCCACAATTGAGCTCTCTCCTATTTATAGGAGAGAGCAGCCTACAATCTCTGCATTAGGTGCGGCATTTTATGACCTTGCTATAGAGAGAGTGGGTGGGTGAGATTGTAGGCTGCAGTTGGTGCCTAATACAACAAAACACCAAACGGTGCATTTGACTCCATTCATAACAATCTCCCACTTGGAGACAAATGAGTCTACATATCTTCATAGCAACCATCACAGCAACTTCAAGTTATGCCTTTAAGTACGGAGGCCAACTGAAGCTATACACAGCTTCAGTTTGTCAGCAGTAACTACTTTTGTGAACATGTCTGCTGGGTTCTTTGTTCCTCAAATCTTCTCAAGTATCAGCTGTCCACTATCGAGAAGAGATCGGATAAAATGGTATCGCAACTGTATGTGTTTCGTTCTGGAATGAAAGGCTGGATTCTTTGCAAGAAAAATAGCACTCTGACTATCACTGTGCAGAATACCTTTTTCATTCTTCTTTCCCAATTCTTCCAAGAATGACTGCAACCAAACCATTTCCTTCCCTGCTTTAGTTATAGCAACGTATTCCGCTTCAGTAGTTGAGAGAGCAACAATCTTCTGTAACTTAGAAGCCCACGATATAGCTGTACCACCCAGCGTATACACAAATCCAGTAGTACTTTTTCTGCTATCAACGTCACCTGCTAAATCAGCATCTACATATCCCTGTAGTTTTAAACCTGCTTTTGTAAAGCATAGTGACGTATCTGAATCTTAAAATCCACTTGACTGCTTCCCAATGCTACTTTCCTGGATTACTCATGTACCTGCTCACAGCTCCCACTGCTTGTGCAATATCTGGCCTTGTACAGACCATGGCGTACATAAGACTACCAATAGCAGATGCATAGGGTCTTCTGTTCATGCATTCTTGCTCTTCCTCCGTCTTTGGCGACTGATCCTTAGTTAGTCGAAAGTGACTAGCTAAGGGTGTGCTCACTGGTTTCGCCTTGTCCATGTTAAACCTTCTGAGCACCTTCTTTACATACTCCTCCTGCGAGAGCTTGAGAGTATCATTAGACCTGTCTCTAATAATTCTCATACCAAGGATTTGTTTTGCAGCACCAAAATCCTTCATCTCAAACTGCTTTGACAACTGCTTCTTTAGTTCATTGATCTCCTCAATGCTTGACCCTGCAACAAGCATATCATCCACATACAACAGAAAGATAATATAAGAGTTGTCAAAGTTCTTCAAACAGCAACAATGGTCAGCCTGCAGTCTTGTAAATCCATTACTGCACATGAAGTTGTCAAACTTCTGGTACCATTGTCGTGGAGCTTGTTTTAAGCCATACAAGCTCTTCTTTAGTTTGCAAACTAGATTCTCTTTTCCCTTCACTGAGAATCCTTGTGGCTGGTGCATATAGATGTCTTCCTCTAAATCACCATGAAGGAATGCAGTCTTCACATCTAACTGATCAAGATGTAGATTCTCTGCAGCCACAATTGCTAACACTAGCCTGATCGTGGTCAATTTTACAACTGGGGAGAAAATGTCTGTGCAGTCGACACCTTCTTTTTGTTGAAACCCCTTCATGAACTTTCTGACTTTGTAGCGCTTGCTACCATTGTGTTCTTCCTTAATTCTGTACACCCATTTATTGTGCAAAGCCTTCTTGCCTTTTGGAAGCTTAGTTAGCTCCCATGTCTGATTTGACATCAGTGACTCCATCTCATCTTGCATGGCTTTCTCCCACTTGATCGAATCTTCAATTCGTAGAGTTTCATCATAACTTTCCAGTTCACCACTATCTGTTAGCAAGATGTAGTGTAGAGATGGTGAAAACCGCTGTGGTGTCCTGATTGTCCTTGAAGATCTTCGAATAACAGTGAGTGGTGTACGTTGTTCGATCTGTGTATCATCATTTTCTTGATCCTCGTTTTGATCAGTGTTGACTTGAGTAACATCAAAGTCAACAACCTCAGGTTTCTTTGGCTACTCCTCAGGTTCAGCTTGTGACTTAGTTTTGTACAGAATCTGCTCATTAAATATCACATTTCTACTTCTGATGATTTTGCAATTTTTATCATCCCAAAATCGATAGCCAAATTCTTCATCACCATAACCGATGAAAAAACATTTTCTAGATTTGGGTTCTAACTTGTTACGATCAGTAGAATCTATGTGAACATATGATAAACAGCCAAAAACTTTCAAATGGGAAAGATTTACCTTCTTTCCGCTCCAGACTTCCTCTGGTATATCGAACTTTAAGGGAACTGAAGGTCCCCGATTAATCAAATAGGCTGCAGTGTTAACTGCATCAGCCCAAAAACATTCAGGCAATCCTGAATTCAGCCTCATGCTTCTGGCACCTTCGTTGAGAGTTCTGTTCATGCGTTCAGCTATGCCATTCTGCTGCGGTGTCCTAGGAATAGTCTTCTGAAATCTAATCCCATTTGCAGCACAGAATTCTTTGAACCCTCCGTCGATGTACTCTCCTCCATTGTCTGACCTCAGATATTTTAACTTCAAGCCTGTTTCATTTTCAACCATGGCTCTCCACTTCTTGAAAGTATCAAATGTGTCAGGTTTATTTTTCAAAAAATAAACCCATACTTTCCTGATTGAGTCATCAATAAAGGAAACATAGTACCGCGATCCTCCAAGAGAAGCGACTAGGGATGGCCCCCACAAATCTGTGTGCACCAACTCCAACTTTGTAGACTTTGGAGTTCTACCATTTTTCAGGAAACTAACATTTTTCTGCTTCCCAAAAATGCAATCTTCACATATGTCGAAATCAGTTGATTCCAACTTTGGTAACTTCCCCTTGGATAATAGTACTTTCATTCCTTTCTTACTCATGTGACCAAGCCTTTGATGCCATAGGTTGGCATTTGCGTCAGCAATTGCAGCAGTATCTCTAATGCTTGAAGTCATGTATAAAGTACCTGTTTTTGTGCCTCGAGCTACTACCATAGCTCCTTTTGTTATCTTCCACGTGCCACCGGTAAATAGTACCGAATGCCCATCAGCATCAAGTTGTCCTCCAGAAATCAGGTTCCTCATGAGCTTGGGAACATGTCGCACCTTTTGTAGAAACCATGCACTTCCATTGGGTAGATTGATTGGTACATCTCCCATGCCTTCGATTTCCAACGCTTCACCATCTGCTAAGTACACCTTCCCGAAATCACCAGTGACATAATTCTGCATGATTTCTCGGTGTGCTATAGTGTGGAATGAGGCTCTTGAACCTAACACCCAAGATTCAATTTGGTTGTCGAGTGAAAGGAGTAAGGCGTCTTGGAGATCTTCTGTTGTGGCATTAGCAGAGTCATGCTGATTCTTCTTCTTTGCTTCCTTGCAATTATTTTTGAAGTGGCCAATCTTGCCACAATTCCAGCACTGTACTTGTTTTCAGGACCTAGATTTACTTATGCCTCTTCGGGACTTTGACCTGCTCCGATTTGAACTTCTACTAGCTCCTCTACCTCTCGTCTCGTGGTTTAAGGCAGAACTGGAAGTTGATGCTTCTCCTGTATCTCTTCTGCGAACTTTCTCGCTAAGAATATGGTCCCGGATATCTTGATACTTCATCTTTGTTTTGCCATAAGAATTGCTAATAGCTGTTCTCATGGCCTCCCAGCTTTTTGGCAATTGAGCTAGAGCAATCAGTGCACGTACTTCATCATCAAATTCAATCCCCACTGAAGCTAATTGGTTGATGATGGTGTTGAACTCATTCAGATGCTGAATAACTGGAGTTCCTTCTGCCATTCTCAAGTAGAATAGCTTATACATCAAATGCACTTTGTTATTGGCTGATGGCTGCTTGTACATGTCTGATAGAGCTTTCATCAAATCCGCTGTGGTCTTTTCCCTTCACACATTGTGTGCAACTGATATTGACAGTGTTAGTCGAATGACTCCCAACACTTGTCTATCAAGAAAACTCCAATCTTCATTGCTCATGTCATCTGGCTTTCTTCCTCGGAGTGGAAGATGTAGTTTCTTCCCATAGAGATAATCCTCTATCTGCATTCTCCAGTAGGCAAAGTCTGTACTGTCAAATTTCTCGATACCAACACCTTTAGCTTCTTCTCCAGCCATAACTTTACAAATGAGTTCAAATTTAAATAAACAAAGATTACTGTTACGTTCGAAACACTCGAATTAGCTGGAAACAAGTCCGAAATGATCCAAATAGTTTGTCAGCACTATTTGATCGTCGCGATGGAACTCCAATAGGCGTGATCTAGGCCAAAATGATCTACAACAAGTGGACGGTTCAGATCGAATGTACTGATGGTGAATCTCAAAATTTCAACCGTACAGATGAGTCCGGAATGATCCAAATAGTTGGAAAGCACTATTTGATCATTGAAATCGGACTCCGAATGGCTTAGATCTAGGCCAAAAAAGATCTGAAAAATGGACGGTTCTGATCTGTCCTGCGCATGGGTTGCACACACTGCACAGTGCGAGGAGGCGCGTGTATTACACGCGCTACAGCACTGTGCGAGCGTGGGGGAGAGTGAGGCGCGTGTAGTACACGCGCTGATCTTCTGTAGGGCGCGTGGGGGCGCATGGGCGCATGTCCGTCACGCGTCTTCAACCTCTGGAGCGCGTGGGGGCGTGTGGGCGCATGTGGATCACGCGTCTTCAACCTCTAGAGCGCGTGGGGCGCGTTGGTTGCAGCAGATGCATGCACCGATCTTCTAGGGGCGCGTGTAGGCTCTTCCGACCTCCGTTTTCAATTTCGTTTGTAGCAACAGATTCGTCTCGACGCGAGGAACACCCTGGAGTTGTCAAAAATTGATTTTGAGCAACTTGAATTTTTGGATAGCTCGAACCAGAGCTCTAATACCAGTTGTTGGGTGCTGTTCAGACACAGAGATGATTATAAATAAAGGAGGGATGAAATTTAACGTGGTTCGCCTATTGCCTACGTCCACAGCTGCTGTAATTTCACTATGAAATAATTTTTACAAAAATTCTCTCTGTAAACTCTCTCTGCTCACCCACTCTCTTTCTCTCTTCTTTCTCTGCCACACTCTGTCCGCACACACACTCTGTTTTCTCTCTACACTTCTTTGCTGCACACACTCACAATTGAGCTCTCTCCTATTTGCAGCCTACAATCTCTGCATTAGGTGCATCAGTTTATGACCTTGCTGCAAAGATAGTGGGTGGGTGAGATTGTAGGCTGTAGTTGGTGCCTAATACAACAAAACACCAAACGGTGCATTTGACTCCATTCATAACATATACATCTGCAAATTCATTTTTTGTTGCTCCTGGCCAAGAGAGTAGAAACAGGCTAGGGGAAAAAACCAAACAAAAACACGCAGTGGTACATGTAATGCATACAAAAACGTTAATATGTAATTGTAAGTTAACATATATTTTACATCAGCTTTAACCAACAATACATGATGATATTATATGGATAGGAATCCTCATTTTTTCATGACCATTCAACTTATTCCGACTATACCTTCGATGCATTTTCTGTCAAAGATTCTTTCTAATGCGAATACGGCATCTAATTTTGATGGTGGCCTATTTCCTATCGTGTGAGAGAAGCTGCATATATGGTACTGCAGATCAAGCAATTACAATCTCAGACGTTGCTTGGACAAATTAAAGAATATTTTCTTCAAACTAATCTGGTTTTTTAAGACTTTTCTTGACGATTCCTTTATTTTTGGAAATGGGATACGATGATTTAAAGATAAGATAGCTAGTGGAGACCACTGTTCTAAGATCCTAAACTCCTTTTCACTTTTCAGGACTGTTGCCTGCATGCATAGTATATATTTATATGGGGCCCCAAGTCGAAATTAATAGAAAACAACATTTATAGTGATTTTTACAGTCTTACATATATATTGAGTTGGTCGATATAGAAGCTTCTCACTTATCAACAAGAAAAAGATCGATTATCATTCACATTTATGCAAATTTGATGAAAATAGTTTTAATGTTTGGCAACTTTTATCGAATTAATTCGAGCAACTACTATATATATATATATATGTTAAGAAATTCAATATTGAAAGTTATCGAGAAATGATTTGAGAACTAATATTATAACACGTACGTACGTGCATATACACAATTATTAGGACTGAAAAGAAAGCAAGACGTATATATATGCACTTAAGAAACATATACCATCTTGGAAGCGTAAATATTGCCAAAGGATCATCACTTAATTAATTGCTTGTTGGTACGTTCTTCGTTAATTACTTATAACTTAATGCTAGAAGAACCTGAAGACGTTGCAAATATATACATATAGCTAGCCCACAGATATTTTTTAAAGCACGTACGTACACATGAGTTTATTATTGTAGTAGTACTAGTTCACGATACAACTAGACGTAATTTATTTCTGCAATACAACCCTACTTAACGGTGTATCCAATTCCCACAATATATTTCACCAGAGTGTCCACCTCTTTCTCGCTGATGCATCCGTCTCCATTGGCATCGGCATGGAACAACCCAAGGTAGGTTCGTATGGTAGGCCATTTAGAGCCCAATGATTCAAATGCTTTCTTTATCTCTTGCTTGTTGTAAACATTATCATGATTGATGTCGCATTCCTTCAGTATTTTTATTACCTGAGCTTCATCCAGGCGTACGGGATGGCCCGTTGCATGTCCACTGTGATCTCGAACCATGTTGTAAGGCTGTGATCTAGGCAAGGCAAGGGCGAGGTGCAAGTCTGTTTTGTGGTTTTATTTTTTGAGGATTCAACATGCACTAGTAGGGTTTATATAGACCTTGTGTACGTACGTATATCCAATTGATCTCGTGTGTACAGATGCAATTTATTCCGACTTATCTCTTGAGTATTGAAATGGATCGATTGATACGTCCCATGCACGCTAGATTAGGATAAAAGGAATATATCTTTCTGGGAAAGTAGCCATGTACATAAGTTGTGTGTGAAGCTAGGGATCTGTAGGACATGATGTCGAGATTCGTGCATGCATTTTGCGCTGTGACGCCAGCGATTGTGTTATAGTTGAGCAATGCTCCATGTGATGAGCATCTTATAGCACTCTCAATTGATTTTTTATCCTATCTTTTAAAATGCATTATCAATTTTTTTTTTTATTTTAGGTATTAATTTTTACAATACATCATACATCAGTTTATCAATTATTTCTTCACATTATTTAAATATTATATTCTTTATTTTTCTATTCATTTTAAATATTTTCTCTAACTACCAATGATATCCTCATATACAATATTATATAATTATGTTCTATTTTAAATTAATCCAAGTTTATAAATGAAATCAAAATATAAATTTATTTAAAAAATAAGAAGAAGATATTATATAATGAAAATATTCTTAAAGTATATTATAAAAATATTCTGGTCACATTAAATTGCTCTATATTTATTCCCAAAATCACCTCTTTAACAAGACTGAAATTCACAAACACCCAACCCCTTGTTTCTCTAGTCTCCAGAAGGGCCTCTAGCTCGAGTAGTAATAGTAGTGTGGGAATGAGAGAGAGAGAGGGTCTGAAATGAAGATAAAATACGACTGAAAGAAATGGTAAAAGTTAAACGAGGAGAGAGAAACAAATTAAAATGTTTTACATGGGTGAACAGTTCCCTCTAGATGTAGAGGGATCACTGTAGGTCACTTTTGAATAATTTTCTTCATATTTTAAAGAAAAATATATTATAGAGCATCTATTGGGAGTGCTTAGAGGCCTTTGTATTTTGAGAAAAGCTTGGGGCCAGATGGGTATAAACATGATATTCATACTAGCCAATAATAATTTGCCACCTAGACTCTCCAAAAAAACTTAAAATGGAAACGCATGCACTCAATCCCCCTCTCTTTATCCTCTGAATCTCTTCCCCTTCCCCACCCATCTGTTACGTCTGATTCTCCCATTCCTCTTTATCCTCTGGATCATCTTCGAGGCTCATCATCTTTAATGCCTGTGACGCCCCCAACTCTCACTTAAAGACATGTGGTGAAGAAATAGTGGCCGATGGTGGCGTGACGATGGCGTGGGGAGGATTTTGAGCCGTGGTTTGCAGCCGTGCATGGAGGCTAACGATGGTGTGTGGAGGGCTAAAAATGGAGGGGTGAGGTCGCCGGCTGATGGGGAAGAGAGTGGGAACAACGGCGACAACAATGGGTGGTGCACAGCGGCACAACAACCCACAACCCCAATGGATTTTGCACGGCCAACTGGGAGGAGAGAGAGAGCTTGGGGAAGGGAGGTTGGGGTGGGGGAGGTCGCCGAAGTGAGGGGGAGCTGGTGGGCTGGGCAGTGTCGCTGGATGGCAATGCACGACGGTGAGCTAGAGGCTGGACGTGCATGGAGAGAAATGAAAGGGAGCTGCTCGTGTGTGGGAGAAGCACGGGAAAAGAAAAGAAAAAGAAAGAAGAAAAATGAGAAAGAAAAAGAAACAGGAAAAAATAAGAGAAAAAATAAGGGAAAGAAATGAGGTTCAATCCTCACCACTTGGGTCACAAAACTGATTAAACGAAATTAACTTTAAAACAGTAAAATTAATAAATTAATTTCAACGCATTAACTAGCTAAAATTAAAATAAATAATAAAAACCAACAACACAATAATTTAAAATCCAAAAATAAACTGATTTAAATTAAAGAGCAATTTAAATGAAAAATAATAATTAATATTAAGAAAACACATCAAATTAAATTTCACAACTTAAAAATCATAAAATAAATCTAACTAAAATCCGATAAATTTGAAACAAGAGAACCAATGTTTTAAATAAATTAAAATACACATTCAATAAAAATACATTAAAATACGAGGTATCACAATGACCATGCCCTCACTGAGTTCCTCTTGCAAACTAAAAACTTTCTCTTGCATTTCCTTAATTTGCGTCTCAATTTCCCAGTATTTTCCAATCCCATTCTCATAAGAGCTCTTTGCAAACTCTTTCTCAATTTGCAATGCTAGAATTTCTTTCTGAAGCTTGCCAATCTTGTCAAGCGCATCGGGTTTGCTCAAACCAGACTTGACAACTACAGTAGTAGCTGTAGTTTTGGCTGTCTTCTTGGGTTGGAATTTCTTCTTAGGTGATGTTATGGAATTCTTTTAAAAATCTAGTTGTAAGCACAACTGCACACTAATATGTATAGTAATTTAATGTGATTGGTCAAAAAGTAAATTTGATTAAAAATAGTACTAATTTAAATTTTGAATATGAAAAAATTAGTATTAGTACGCAAATTAATACGTGATTATGCTTGTACGTAGCAAAACTCTTCTTAAAATCTTTAGTTGGAACATTTGGAACCATCGAAATTTTTTATTTTGGGGCTTCGGTACGCTTTCTTGGTAATTTAGGTGCGCCTTCTTCATCTTCTTCATCCATTGCGAATTGGACTTGTTCTGGGAAAACAGAAGCAATGATGGTGTTGGCATTTTGTTGCTCCGTTGAAACGTGATCATATCGTTCAGCTAAAGCTCCATAAGCTCGGTATGATTCTTCCAAAAAGTGATGAGCTCTAGCCTCTTTTTGAAGTACATTTATGCTCTCTTGGCAAACGAGTCTCCATCCTCTTCAAGGAGTTTAAGCGCACTGTGGACCCAACCGCAAACTGTTCCTTGATCTTCTCACGTAACAATTCCAGATCTTCTTTCTCGTGTCATGCCGCCTACTTGTTGGTCTAAGCTTGTCGACTCTTCAACCATATATTCTTAGATCCATCTCCGGCATGTGGTTTTTCTTGACTGACCTAATTATAATGAAAGTCACTTTGGAGATGTTCAAACTTCTCCCTGGCATCCTTAATCTTGTGGGACTCACTACAAGAAATCGTAGTTTTACCCGCGATGTTATAATCGCCTCAATATTAAACGCTGCCATATGTATATATTTGGCTGCAATTAGAAACTCATCCAGGAGTTCTAAAAATAGCCTGGCGGGATGTAATTAAATCTTTTTAGCGCCAACTACAAAACCATTTTACAACGACATTCCACGCTGCAACATAGAATATTTTCATTTAGTGTCGGGATAGGACCCAAGGGCGCCAAAACTCTTTCCCCCCAACTTATTTCCCCCGCCCTCGCCATCGCAAGACCAGCTTCGGCGCTTCGGCACTCAGTGACCAAAATTATCGCCTGTAACCTCCCCCGACTGAAACCCCACCTCATTGGTGCCCATTTTCCATTCCTTGTTTCCCCACACCGGTCTTCTCCTTCCTGTTCTAAAGCTTCCCCTGTTTCACTATCTCCCAAATTCCACAGGTGTAGAAGACCCTCGTTTGCACATGCCGACTGCCCAGGAAGAAGCCCAGTCTTTTCTTGTCGATGCAGCACCATGCAAGGCAAAACACAGCCATTTTGAAGCTGCTCAGCATCTGGAGGTGCCTTAATCTTTGAAGCAAAAGCCACGGTCGTAAGTCCCTCCTCCTCACTTACTGTTAGAACTCCCGAAATTACTATGGTCATTCCTCTCCCGCTGACCTCCCAACCCCATATGAAGCACCTTTGTTCCTCAAATCATTTGCCGGGAAGCGAATTTTGAAATAATAATTTCTCTCGAATTTTTCGTGTACCCCCTTTGTTGGTTTATAGTTTTATTTTTCTGGTCTTGACTAGTGGTTATGTAATTAGTCAATGATTAAATTTTGAAGCTTGTTATGCTGATTGAAATGTGTTTATCAGAAAACACAGATAAATTGGGGTTTCTGATAGATGCAAGACTTGTAAAATAAAGGTCTGGAAGAGATTGTATAACTGAATGCTTCAAAAGGTCCTATCAAGTCTTTCTTTTGTGAAATTGGTCCCTACTCTATTATTGCACTAGGTGAAATTGTCCCCTTTATAAATTCAGTTCACTTAGTCCACAATCCTCCACAGCTTCCTTGAAACTCTCCATTTGACTATAAGGTCTAGGTGGTCCCCCATATTTCTCATTTAGCTAAAGGATTTCATTGGAATCCCTCATGCACAACCAGATAGTAGGACTATGAGGTTTTAAAGCTCTTAATAGCCTCAGCTGTCGATTCTTTTGACAGTAACTGGATCACCATAGAAACCATTGATTACACAGTCTTGCCTAGTTTCTTCTAAGGTTTGTTTAACTAAAATATGCTTTTGAGTTGAGTATATGATATCAATTCCACCTGGATATGAGAGGACCAGAGAAAGGCTAAACCACCACTGCTACCCCTACTCTCTACTACAAAGCTACAATCAGAGCCAATTCTATTTCTAATCTGTTCCACTTTCACTCTACTACTTTTTGTTTCAATTAAGAAAACTATAGATAGGCGCTTAGTTCTCAACAAGCGGTGAAGTTAGTGAACTGTACGAGGGTTTACAAACTCTCAACAGTTCCACCCTAAGTAATTCATTACTAACTCCACCAAAACATCCTGAATTATGCTCACATCAGGCTTGAGTTTTGTTTTGGGTTTCTTGCTTGGAGAGTGATCCATGCCCTCTTCTATATTTCCAAGTTTGTCATGCTTCTTCATGTTCTTTTTATTAATCACCAAATCCATATTGAATGAGTCAGTTTGAAGATAAACTTGATTTGCTCTAGCTCTCCTTTTCCATGTAGAGTTTGTCACAACTTTGGTTGCCTGACCAATTTGGATCTCACATAGAGGGTCATTAGGCCTTACTATGTTTTCCTATAGGATGGGTGAAAGACTTCCAATTTGGGGAATAGGTGAGCTATTTCCAATCTTCAGTACCCCTTGTGCTCCACCTTTCTGGTGTTTATCTAAATAAAACATGCTTCTCTCTAAATGTTATCTGCCCCTTAGTACTTGAGAGGCACACTCAAGTCAGGAACTTCACTCCCTTTAGTAACTTGGGAGCTGGAACTTTTGTTGTTTTGTAATTCAGCCAGAGGTTCTCCCTCAGCTATCACCTCTTCACTAACCCCAGTTCCTAGTTCCAAACCCAACTTAGATTCCTTTTCCTCCACTGTAACAATGGTGGTTAGAGTCACCATGCTATTTTCTTGGTCACCAGTTGAAGGTATCTCTTTATACAGTTATCGTCCATATTTCCTAGCTCCCTTCATACACATTTAGAGATACTTGTGCAGCTCGAAGCCATTGCCCATATTGTACTCTATTGTCTGCTGTGGAGGCGTTTCTTTGATTCTTCATAGGACAACCTCTAGAATTATGTTTAATGACTCCACAGCTAAGGCAAAACTCTGGGAGTCTCTCATACTTAAATGCAATCTAGCAATTATTAATATTAATTTTTAACAATCTGCCTCTAGCCAAGGGTTTAGTAATATCAAGCTTCACTCAAACCCTTAAAAATTTACCCCATAGTTGACCCTATTATTGTGCCAACATCTTTTGTCATAGCAGCCATAGGCATATTATGTAGTTGAATCCAAAACAGTTCCTTTGTAAATATTATGTCCGTAGAAGGAACACTACCATGAAATTCTTGAATATTGATTAGAAATTTGTCAAAATTCCATGACCTGCTTATCAACAGCATTTCTTTGACAGCTTTATTTTAGAATTCAATCAGGAACCTATTATCCCCTACTTCCTCGAAGATAATCCATACCCGAGTTCCAAACCTTGGTGATAGTTGATCTAAATGCTTCTTTATTCACCCCTTTCTCCGAAACAATCGTCACAAAAGATCTTTTAATAACTACTTATTCTGGCAGTAGCACTTCCATTTTCTCCTCTTCTATAAGTCGAAAACCTTCCCACGTATGAACCAATTCATCTGCCATCTCTAGTACTGTGTGCAATCAGTAGCTCTATATTTTGTCCGAGCAAAGACTTCACTTTACCCTTCAGACACTACAAGAAATCGTAGTTTTATTGACAATTTTATAATCGCCGCAATATAACACGCTGCCATATATATACATTTGGCTGCGATTAGAAACTCGCTGAGGAGTTCTAAAAATAACCTGGCGCCATTTTCACCTTGCTAACTCGAACAGCACCAGAAGCATCACTGGATGTTGCAATGATGTTAATATCCTGTATGAAACGTATAAATATAAGCATCACTGTTATATATCGAGAAAAGAAAAATTCTACAATTACCTTTTCATTTGGATGATTTCCAGCTCTAGTCGCAGAAGAATGATCTTGTTCCTGCTCAGCCAACATTTGGCCATAGGTCAATAAATGCAACAGTTTTTGTAATGTCACAAATGAAGTACAGTGGTAATGATTTGAAAATTGGAAATAAGGGTGAGTGGTCGGGTGTAGGGTGAAGGATTGTGCATGTCAAAATTCTTGCCACATTAAACCCTTTTTAGCCATACTACTTCACTCAGAGTCATATTTTGCAGCCAAATAACAGTATCTTTCCTACCTTCCTTCTATATGTGGCTGTTTACACTTGATAGAAACTCTTAATTTACTGGTTCTCTTTTCCAGATATCTCTCTCCTATAGCAGCTAAAATACATAGAGCCTGTTTGGAATTAGTCTATTAGATATCACCATCTGTATCTGGTACAGCTTCTAACAAATAAAGCCTACGTCATAAATGGGATAACTCAAGAAACACCATTATCACCATAAGAGGTTTAAAGAGAAGTCATGGCTTTTTGTTAAGATGTTTAGAAAATTATAGATGAGTTTGAGATTGCTTAGACAAAAAAATAATAATAATAATAAAAAAAATAAAAATAAAAATAAAAATTCCTTAATATTTCACAAGACCAAACCCTTTTTAGCCATATCTTTCAACATGAAGTATTATCCTAATCCCTCATATAAATGTCGAGTATTTATTCATACGGAACTAAGACAAAACATCTCTAAGAAATTCCAACCTCCAACTTCTTTGATGGTTTACATGCTTAGCAATTTCACCCAAAGATGATCTGAATATACCACGAATTATCAACGTAATAAATAATGCTTCGAATGGTGAAGTGCTCACACTAATGCATAGGCAAGATTGTTACTTGAGTACCTTTTATTTCATTCCTATTGTTGTAAATTAATGACATAGCGTTCCTGGCTTGAAAATGGTAGGAAATATACATAGACAGCAAAGGTAAAAACTCTTGGAAGTTTAAAATTATAGTTTCCAAGATACCGTCCAAAGTTCCTTGGAAGTAATAGCATACTCACCTCCTCAAACGGCACTGCTCACAATCATACAAGGGCCGAAACTCTTTGGATTCTCTTTGACCGGAACAAGTAACAGAAATTGCAAGAAAGAACACCGTCAGTTAGGAAAAAAATATTAACTTAAACAATACCCAAAAAAAAAAAAAAAAAGTCTACCACATCTTTCTTACCACATCGCATAACCTTTATATATTTGATTTACTTGATCGATTTTTCAGCAACTTCGATCCATATGCTTTACTAATATGTCACAAATTGTCTCACCAATCTGACAGATACTATTCATTGAGATCGAGTTAAGAAATTAATTGATCACTTTCATCTAGCTTGGTGTTTGTATATATGTATATGGCCAGCTGCCATTAATTATTGGAATTTGTGTAGCATTTATGACCTTCGATACTGGTTTTTAGACTTCTAAGATTGGAAACTTGTTGCTGCAATGTTAACAATCTCTGTTGTTACACTAACAACTGCTGGTGTTTGAATTTTACTGATATGTAAGTTATATTCCCTCCATCTTCATGAGCTATATAGGAATATGGCTTTCTCTGACAGACTTAGAAGCATCAATACTTTCTCCCAATTCTGCATGATGTCTTGTTCTGTGAATGGACAGTGATTCTTCCCCTTTTCTTTGCTGTTAGCCTGTTATCTGCCTCCAAAAAATTAATAAGACATTGGCTTCTCTGAAGCTCTTTCTATTTTGATTCATCTTTCTTTCTACCACTGCCCATATGTTCACCAGATTTTTACATTACTTAAACTTGATTCTAGTTGGCCTAATTGTAATGGCTGCTTTGATATTTCTTTTTGGTTTATTATGAATGATAATATGGTCGAGTTAAAATTAGGTGAGCGAAAGCCAGACACAATATAGTTTCTGCAAAGCATGCTTTTAAGGGTATTTGTATTCTAATTGCAGCTTAAAATGGCTTTCCTGATGCACTAAGCACATATATTTTTCTGCACATGGGTACTAAGTATTAGTTAAAACCCCAACTAAGCATCAAACTAAGCCCAAAATCACATCTGCACATGGGTTCTAAGTATTAGGTAAAACCCAAACTATAGAGTAAGGTATATATATGGAGTTTTTTTCTTTTTTCTTAAACTCCAGATTCTTCATTACCATTAAGCTTTCTCCACCATACTCAGCTCGACCGTGATTAGTGTAAAACAATTAGTTTACTCTTCATTGGTTTTTATATTTTAATTTTTTAATCCCATCTCGAGTATATGTTATTCAACTATGGACAATGATTATTTGTAGAGAATTGGCTTCGTATACTTGATTTTTTGTCTCCTTTGTTTTCCATCATGAAACTCAATTATCATATAGATATTAAGTACCTAGCTATAAAAATATCTTGGTGGTTTCTATCCTTTTCAGATAGCTATAAAAATACCTTCTAGTTTCAACCTATCCCAATTAATTAGTTTATAATTCTATTTCAAGCTTTTCAACTAAATGCAATGCTTCTCATCTTGCTTTTCTAGAATTTCTGAATACCAAGTCCAATACATTCTTAAAATATGTTTTTTTGCAACTACCCAGATCAGCTGCAGCATGTAACTTGAACATAAGATGAAGCAAATGACTCGTACTCGGTTATAGCAATTGAGCATTAGAGAAGGCGTGTGCAAATTGACTTGGGTCTATGCAGGTACTGTATTCTAAACCCAATTACTATTCATGATTGTGGCTATAATTTATCTAAAATGGGGATTGTGATCGAAACTTGTAGCTGGATGAGATTAATTTTCCTCAAGATGACATGAGTATTTAATTAGCTGGAAAAAGAACATCATATTTAATGGCTCTTACTCTTCACAAATCACAAGAACAATCAAAAGTGAAATGCTCAGAATCTGAAATGATATGCATTGAGATTCCTTTGTTACTCATCTAATCAAAACAGATTCCCTTAATACCCATAACTGCACCGAATCTGGCAAATTTCCCAACTTCACTTTTCTGCCAGTTTTTGGGCTTCATCCACATTCTACCAATTGCAAATTATTAATGAAGAGTATTTAACCAAAAATAGCAAGATTCAATCTGCTACCCATCTGGTCACTCCCTTTCATATCTAATTAATTTCCAATCATTAGAAAATTTTTATCACCCTTTTCTTCATTTATCTGGAATGTATAAAATTCAATGTCCTTTACTGGACAACAAGCATGCTATTAATTTCCTTCATCAATTCCTTTACCATGATAGGAAATATGGAGTTATAAACATTTGGCAATTTATGCTGAATGAATGGACAGCAAGTTAAATGAGTTGAGGTTGTGCTTCGTTGTTTATTTTCCCCAAGTGAAGAGTAGGCCAAGAAATTAACGGCATATGATTTTCCCAACTTAATTTATGTAGTCCATATTGTGATAACAACAATCTTTGTCTATAGTTTTCTAGTGTATTTTTTTACCCTAAATTCGTGATAAATATATTTTGGTTCACCCTGAAACTGAAAATGACATAGATTTTCCCCTGTAGATTACAATTGGACGTCGAGTTTCTTTTGACGCTAAAAGGCATTCACAATAGCCTTTGAGAATTGTCATTTGTTGAGCCATTTCAACCTTAGTGTGAGCTGAAACTTGACATAGTCTATTGGTTATTGAAGGTAACCACTGCATCTGCAATTCCTCGTTTTACTTTCGTTCCCACGAACTCTCATTTCATATATGGATGTTTTCTAGCTTTGTGAAATAAATAGAACCATGCTTCCTCGTTACATTGTATAGTTCTCATATACAACTTGTTTCACAGTTTTACTCATTCCTTATGATAGTTCTATTAAAGTTCCAGGGTATGTATGACTATACATATATAGATATATATAGTTATACAATGCCTATATCAGTATATTCCTAGTGAGGGTGGTGGACATGTAGTTGTTTCAGATAGTTAATACTATCACATTCCCACATGTATTTTCTTAGTATTGACATGTGATGAATTATCTTACTTCTTGGCCTGATCTAAATTGTCATTTGTTAATGCATTATCTTAATATCTATTACTAATTATTTTGTGTAGACATGGTAGTGTTGGCCATAGCTTAAGGGTTGACCAACCATGAATATACTATATATGGTTTTTTTTTTTTTTTTTTATAAAAACCCCTATATATACAACTACAGATTACGTAGCCAGCATTATTCACACCTTTTAACTGACCTTAATGCAGATGACAACTTATCCAATACCATTCTTGACCTGTGATAAAAACGATGTCATAAACTAAGGAGACATTTCAAATTTAGCTGTCCAATTGCCCGATTATCTTCATCTGGTTCATTTCTGTTTAGACAGTCAATTATCCTTGAACCATACATGGCTATAAATGATTTATGTGACCCTTAGTATCCCTTGGTAATAAATGTTTGGGAAGTTAAAAATTTATCAAGGTCTGAGCCATGACTATATTCGATGAAACCATCATGATTGCGCAACATCACTCAATCCATGCACCTCTTAGTGGACTCATGGATATAACTTTTGTAACATGCCCACTTTTCTCATATGACCCAAACTCAAATCGCATACACTTGCTAGTCCTATAGAGAAAATCTCATGTTTTTACACCATGCCTTTATGAGAATGAATCAATAAAGTTTTCAACCTTCATCAACTATCTATATTGACGAAGTTTTGTTTATCTAAATCTCTTTCCCACCATATTTTTCTTTAGATGGACAAAAGTTGGATGAATGAGCCCAATAGACTCTTATCACCTGTATATGCCGAGGGTGTTAAAAATTTCCTCACACAAGTACAAAATCATGCAAGTGGATGGGATCGAATTCGGTGTCCATGCCATACATGCCTTAACAATCTGTGGCTGCCTATATTTGAGGTGGAAACCCATTTGTTTATCAAAGGGATCAATCCAAATTATACGCAGTGGATATTTCATGGGAAGGAGGAGACAACCTTATACATTAGTGACGATGATATTGGATATAAGGTTATACCAGAAGATGATTACATAGATGACATGCAGCATATGTTGGATGACATCCGAGTAGGGACCTTTATTGATGTGCCCCAAGCCAACACTGCTGCGCCAAATAGGCCACCAATACCTGAAGATTCACCAGCAACTAATTTTGACAAGCTAAGAGAGGATGCCCGACGTCCTCTTTTCGAGAGGTGTACAAAATTTACGAAATTTTCATTCATTGTCAAGTTATTACACATCAAATCAATCAGTAGATGGTCAATTAAGTCATTTAACATGCTACTTGATCTGTTACGGTCTGTCTTCCCTGATGCACTCTTGCCACAATCATATGAGGAGTCAAAGTTTTTGGAGCACGGGTTGGGTTTCAATTATCACAAAATCCATGCATGCCCCAAAGACTGCATCTTATTCTGGAAGGAAAATGTCTCTCTTAATGAATGCCCTATATGTAAGGCTTCGAGGTGGATGCCAAATACACACGGATCATGAGTTATAAAGTATTGCGATATTTCCCATTGAAGCCGAGATTGCAGCGTCTCTTTACGTCTGCAAAGATAGTGGGTGATATGAGATGGCATAAAGATCAACGGCCGATAGCTGATATCAGTCTGAGACATCCGGCTGACTCTGAGTGTTGGAAGAAATTTGATGAACATCATAGTTGGTTCGCTGTGGATCTACGCAATGTTCAGCTTGGTTTGGCCTATGACGGCTTCACTCCTTTCAACAACTTGGCTAAACCTCATAGCATTTGGCCAGTGATCCTTATCCCATATAACTTGCCATCATGGTCATGCATGAAAGATCAATTTTTTATGACATCTTTGATTATTCCTGGTCCAAAGTCACCAGGAAATGAGATCGATGTTTACTTGCAGCCGTTGCTCGATGAACTGCTTGAACTTTGGGAATATGGGGTCCCTACATATCATGCAGCAACTAAGGAGACGTTTATGTTGCATGCTGCATCGTTGTGGACAATAAATGACTTCCCTGCCTATGGGAATCTCTCTGGCTGGTCAACAAAGGGAAAATTAGCTTGTCCGTCTTGTAATGCTGACACAGACTCCAATTGGTTGAAATACAGCCGAAAACATTATTATATAGGATACTGCCGTTTCTTACTGCCAGATCACATGTGGAGAAGGAGGAAAGGGTTGTTCAATGGCAAGGAAGATCATCGCATGCCACCAAGGGATATAGGAGGATACGATATTCTAGGTCAATTGCAGATGATTGGGGATGTTCAATTTAGCAAATCTTGTAGGAAGAGAAATGTACTGCTAAAGAGCTGAACTAGACAAAGTCTAGCATATTCTTCACGTTACCTTATTGGTCAACACTTCAACTTCGGCATAATTTAGATGTTATGTATATTGAGAAGAATATTGCCGAAAACATCTTATTTACTTTAATGAACAGTCTAGAAAAAATTAAGGATAATATCAATTCAAGGTGTGACCTTGAGATTTTGGGCTATAGAAAAGAATTACATTTGAGGCGTGAAGGTGATCATGTAACAATGCCACATGCACTGTACACATTACACGAAGATGAAAGGAATAAGTTTTGTGAGTGGTTGTCCGATTTCAAATTCCCTAATGGTTTCTCTTCCAATATCTTGAACTGTGTGTCTCTAGGTGATTGCAAAGTCAATGGGATGAAAAGCCACGATTGTCACGTTTTCCTTCATAGACTACTCCCAATTGCTGCTGGGGGGTTTTTAAGAAGTGACATTGCCTTGGCTTTGACTAAACTTAGCACTTTTTTCAAAGAGTTGTGCACTCGAACACTGGATTTGAATTGCCTATCATCGCTCCAAACTGATATCGTAACCATTCTATGCAAACTGGAGATGATATTCCCTCCATCATTTTTCGATGTCATGGTCCACCTAACTGTTCATTTGCCCCATGAGGCCATACTTAGGGTTCCAGTACAATATAGGTGGATGTACCCATTTGAGAGATATCTCGGCAAATTCAAGCTGTATGTTAAGAATAAAGCCTGACCATAAGGTTCAATAGCCGAGGACTACATTCACACTGAATGCCTAACATTTTGCTCCATGTACCTCCAAGATGTTGAGACGAAGTTCAATTCAGTGGACCAAAACATTGATGCTGACAAAGAGGAAACTATAGATGGATTCAAAAGTTTTAACCAGAAAGTCCGTCCCTTGGGTATAGCTTCTAATGTGCAATTAGAAGACAAACTCTTTAAGGCAGGCACCTGGTATATGCTCAACAATTGTCCGGAGATTGGACCGTATATATAGTAAGAATCAAGTAATTTACTTGATCATCTACTTCCATTTCTCCATATACAAAATTTTATAAATGCAATGCCCATAACGTCAAAATTAATATTGCGATTCCGTGCCCCATATGTAGGGAACACTACGAGAAAAGTAAGGTGCAACACCCAAATTGCATCAATCGCACGCATCAAACTGACTTTCCAACTTGGTTCAAGCACCGTGTAAGTTATTTTCCAATCCTATCTAGGTACTGAAAACAAACATGTTTCCTTGATATGTTTTTTAATGATGAAAATATACGTTGTGAATTTTCAACAATTGGGTATAGATCCAGGAACATCGTATCAAGAATCCACATGATGTGTCTGATGATCTTTATGCATTAGCTTGCAGGCCTGATCGTTGGGTTGCATCATATGCTGCAAGCATAATGAATGGAAAAAGGTTTCATACGAAGCAGTGTGAACTTTGCCGTCGTATGCAAAATTCTAGGGTGTTGTTGACTGGGGACGAGGACACAAATAACGCCGACTTTTACGGTGTTATTAATAATATCATAGAGTTACACTACATGGAGTGGCGTCGGGTGTACCTATTTCAATATGATTGGTTTGACGTTGGTGATAAAAAACGAGGGGTACAGGTGGATGATCATATGATTAGTGTCAACATAAATAGGACTTGGTGTAAGGATGAACCATTCGTGTTGGCGAGTCAAGCTGATCAATGTTTTTACATAAGAGATTTGAGGGCGAAAGGGAATTGGGGTGTTGTGCAGAACTATACAAATAGGAATGTATACAACATTCCGTCAGTGTCGACAACTATGGAAGATATTAATGATGGCGATTCAAGTATTAATGAGGCCGATCAAGAAAATGAGTCATCATATTATTATGAACCAGTGCAGAGTGATAATGAAAATTCAGTGTCAACTCCACTTGATAGGCTCGATATACCACCTAGCCATATTGATGCACGAGAAGTCATGGCTAGTGATGGTCAATGCAACTCTTCATCTAGGTTTATTAATGATGGCATGCTTACTTCTGGTTCTGGAAATGTGGATAGTGAGGGGGAATATTCAAATGAGGATGACCTATCAACAGACGAAGAGTCTATGCCAGATTTATAATCAAAAGCTAGAAACTTCACATGAGTTGAGGTTGGTACATTCATTTACCTATTCCAAATTGGTGCTAGTACATAGACAACTCAATATTATTTTGTATGAAATACCAATTTCTGCTTTACTTGCTTAAAACCATCAATTATCGGATGTTTGAATTCTAGCACTGAACTAATATGTTGAAGATAACATTTATGTTTTCTTATATTTAATACCTAATAAACTTGTTTGACTTATGATGTATATCATATTATTCTTGGTCAGGTTACAGGAAAATAAAACTGTGTTGCCATCTTCAAGCTTTACAATTTATCATGCAATCCCATCTTGAAGCTTGAGGCATGAGGAGCACTAGTAATTATCAAGGTATATACTTTTGATAGATAAGTTATTCATTTGTCTATAGTATGCTCATAATGTAAGGGTTATTCTAGCAAAAAGTAATTAAAAATGTAGGATATTTGGAGTTAATCGAACCATGTCTGTGACTTTTAGATTATTTTGTGGAATGAGATTGATTTTTATTACAATCCTCATAACTCATACACATGCAGGTGACTGAGCAGGACCCAGTTCTAGAGGCAGAGGGAGAATCCAGGGTATTCGTGCAAGGCGCCATGTACCGTACGTGGCTTGCCACAACTGACATGGGGAGTGAAAATCTCCTCATATCATAGCCCTAAGGAGTGTAATCAAGAGTCCTCGGATGATTCCACACAACCCCCAAGCCCCCCACCATCCACCAACCCAATTTCCACACCAGCGCTTATTCAAGAACCCTCACCGATGCGGGACCAATCACCTACTAGAGAACATGCAAGATTGGAAGACTCTAGTATACCCGAAACTGGTGGGTGTTTTTCATATACATATTTAATGCATTGACATATTTAAACCCATTTATAAGAGTTTAGATAATTTATAATTACATACACTAATCATCTGAATTTTGCAATACAGTTGCAATGCCCCCACGGAGCCCGTATTAACCCAGCAACAGAGGAAATGAAAACGTGGGCCCACTCGATGCATTGAGTTTGAGAAGGTGAGAAAGAATGGGAAAGTACTTTTAAAGATAAACGATGGTGAGATTGCCCCTTGTTGTGATCATGCTTCTATGTTCACAACACGAGTATCATGGATTGTTAAACAATATTGTGACATGAGTTATGCGCGATGGACGAATGTCCCACAAGCCATGAAAGAGGAGCTAATTGACCGTATTCGGGTAAGTTTTATGTGTTAGTAGTGAAATGTTACTATGGGAGTGTGTTATCTAGTATAACCGTAGCACATATACTAATTCGCTGATTATTGTAGGCTAACTTTGTGTTAGACTGGGAAAGGGAAAACCACCGGTTGACGGTAACAAAGGCACTTTGTAAGTGCTTCAACTCCTTCCATCATGACTACACAAGATTTATCAATCATTTGGAAGCCATGAAGAAGCTTTAGCTAATGGCACAAGCTTGGTGGACCCATTTGTATGGGTCAAGTTGTGTGGCAGGTGGGGCAGTGATGCATTTAAGATATATATGCTCTTCAACTATATAAACCATAAATCCTTCCATTAAATAGTGGAGCAATATAGTTGAGGCAAATCCGGTTGTTTATTATTGCTAACATTGGGTGTGCGTGCATCGCAGAAAATGTCATCTCAGAACTGGGAGAACCAAAAGAAGCAGGCAATTAATCACACATCAGGACGTAAATTATTCGCCCGAATACTTGAGCAAAAGGTATGAGGATGCCGCCCTATGTAAATCAATACACTTGTCCAAATTCCAAACTCATAGGCCACAATAAATATTGGCATCCTAATCTGTTAAAATTAGATTCCTTTTTTTTTTTTTATATTATTTCCTTATTGATTGGGTAGTGGTCTCATTTCAACCTCATTGAGATTAATTTGCAAATGGCAACCAGAATAAATTAATTTTTTGAACTTCAAACATATTCTGATGCCCCATATGTCACACATGCAGCGCGCTGAGAATGGAAATTTGGTGGACTTCTATAAGGAGACATGCTGGTCGAAGAAGAAGAATAAGTTTGTGCCAGATGCTACTGAAGATACTTACGTGAGTAGTACACTAGTCGGCCTTCCACTAGTACAGTAGTACTAGTACTTACAGTCTTGGCTACTTGATCTATGTTTATTTATGATAATAATAAATAAGAGCATAAGGTTGTGTAGATTGTTAATAATTGTTGTTTTGCATTTGTGCAGAAGGAGATGCAAGGTAGATTGGATGGCCTAGAACCAGAGGAACGAAGTGGTGAGGCAGCAGTGACGGTCTTTAGGGAGGTCCTCAGACATCTACCTAGATATGCACGAGGACTCGGGAAGATGGTCATCCCCGAGTCAAGTAGACAACGTGACCAAGTTAAAATACAATGCTACCAGTCAGAGATTGAAAGATACAAGAAAGATGCTGAACAACATAAGAAAGATGCCAAAGACTATAAGAGTCAACTGGATGAAGTGAGATCAGAGGTGCGGGCTCTTAGGGAGCATGTGATTCAAACTGACAGTCTGCTGCAAGGGTTCTTTAAGGATCATCCCACATTCACTGAGTCATATTGCCAAACTCAGTGTAATGATTCCCCCGACCCATAATGGGAGGTCGAGTGTTTTTTGGCATTTTGGGTGCTTTTTTGTTAGTCAAAAAGATAGCTGGGCAATATATATATATATATATATATTAAGGGGTATATGTCAACACTGGGGACATTGGGGAAGTTTAGGCTCGACGACTGGATCGTGAGGAGTTTTTGAGCAAATGGTTAACACTTCATTACCATTGATATTTATTTGATGGTTCTGGTTCCTCGTTTCAATGGCAATTTTGAAAGACTTCAAAACCAACAGGTAAGTACTCTCTAAATACAAATAAACTTGGCCGAGTTGGCCACAACCCTACTTTTAAGGATTTACATATGAATTTGCATGCACACGGCATAATTTTAAGTTTATTTGTTGGTCTAGCCCTTTCTTTATAGATAAGAAATATAAATTTTAAGACAAATAAAATAGGTAACGCAGATTTCTTTATAGCCCTTTTTTATATGCTAGAAAAATTTATAAGAAATTTATACTAAGACAAGTAAATAGGCATAGCCCAATTACTTGTCTTAGGATTTTTCTGTAGGGAAGCAATTCGAAAGTTTTAGAGAAATATAGGATTTTAGCGATCTTTATATATAACTTTCCCCGAGATATCCTAGCATGATGTTCCAGCTGACAGTCAGAAGGATTGGAAGCAACCAACAAAACAGTTTAGGGAATATAGGCCACAATTCTAGGCATAGGTGAATTTTTCTGGGTGTGATTGCAAAACAGTAGCCATTTAATTTTTAGCCCAAATAATTGGTCAGCCTTTGACATGTTATAAGTGATAATCTGTGTTACTTACTGATAAGTAACAGCCATATCCGAGTATTTCATATAGTCCTGTGTACTTGAACGTAACTAGATCTATATCTTGTCCAATTTAAAATATAGTCAACTTGGCATATGCAATGATTTTTATTGTTAATTGTTTGTTCACTATCTGCTGTTAACAGTTTAAATTGTTAAGGCATCAGAATATTTTCTGATGTCTCCAAGTAGTATTAGTAAAAATTTTATTTTACTAGATAACAATATATATTTTTTCCAGATATGGAGCTTTGCAATGAACTCATAAGTGATGTAAGCATGAGATTGTAATTCAGACAGAGGGAAAACAACGTGAGCATGATGTCATCAGTGGGGCCCAAAAGAAGACTGAGGATGCAGCATCCTTTGAACTTACTATGGATGAAGGTTGGTTTGCACTTCTTTTGACCTTGAGTTTAATTTAATATTTGCAAAAGTAAACATATGAACATGGTAGTGTGTTTTTATATTACACACTTGTTATGCACCTATGATTCAAGGCTAGACCATAACAGCTTATTTAAATTCCTAAGCCCATAAGGATTTGATGGGAGTGACCAGATGGGTAGCAGATTGAATCTTGTTGTTTTTGGTTAAATACTCTTCTATAATAATTTGCAATTGGTAGAATGTGGATGAAGCCCAAAAACTGGCAGAAAAGTGAGATTCTTCATTTGTCAAATTCGGTGGAGTTATGGGTATTAAGGGAATCTGTTTTGATTAGATGAGTAACAAAGGAATCTCAATGCACAAGTAAAGCTGATCTGTTTATCATTTAGTAAATCTCTAACATCAAATGGGTAGAAAAAGTGCTCATTTCTAAATCTTCACATTGGTGGCTGATATATGTATTATTCTAGCTATACATACTTTGGCCTTCTATTAGGTTGAAATTCAGTTGTCCATTGAGTATAGACAGATGTTATTTCATGGGGTGAGTTTTATTATTAAGGAGTTTTGATTCACGGTCTGAATTTACTATGGTACATTAAAAAGAGAGTGAAATTTGAGGTGGCATATACTTGATTATACAGGGGTTGCCCCTGAAAGACTTTTTTACTTTTCAGATGGAATAATATAGGTAGATTAAATTTGGTGGTTCAATTAATGGGAAATTGCATTGGGATATTTATAGAAAGAAGTCCTGTATATATACAAAATCTTCAAATGAAGGATTTCAGTAATTTGTAATATTATCTTTAATATTTAAAGATAATTGAAGGGAAAAAAGGGTTAGATGGATCCATTATAAGAGTATATGTTCTTTTCCATGATGTAAGTGTTTGTGATATGATTGTCCTTTATATTGATGGTACTTAGAAGGTGGGGACTAGTGGTAACTTTCGAGTCTTGGGGTTCCCAACCAACACATTTTTTGTTACTTGAGTTTTGCAAAGGATATGGTGAGCCTTGTTCTGTAAAATTCCCATAGGACAACTTAATTTACTATTCATGGATAGGGATTCTATTTGAGGTTCTGTACTTTCCTCTAAGTCTCCTTCATTCTGTTCCTCTTTTTTTTTTTAAATAAAATCTCTAAAACTCTTTCAGAAAAGTAACTCTGAAAGAAACAAGCCACTGAGCTTTCCCTACAGAGTGATACTTTACATAAAGAAACCTTAGTGCAATGTTTCTGTCCTCCAAGTAGCTGGAAAAAACAATGACTTAGCACACAAGATTGAAGTTCTATTATTTGCAAAGCCAAATTCTATCAATGTGTGATTTTACTATGTCAAGTATAATCTTAGATTCTGCAACAAAATATACCTGGAATCCTGAAGCTTTGTTATCAATTCTTGGAGATGGAATCTTAACGACTTTGTTATCAATTCTTGGAGATGGAATCTTAACGGAAGTGCAGCAAGTGTAATTTGTGGAGTAGGAACCAGAAAAGAGCAGCTTTTGCTGTCTGCAAAGCTTTTGCGTACCATGACCAGGAACAATCAAGATCTGCAGAAGTAGATTGGGTGCATGAATGGATTCTTTCAGCTCTTTGACAGCCGCCATTTTCACGCTGGGCGACGCATCAACAGCCATGATGACAAGAGACTTCTTCAAGGTATTCCTCCATTCCATGATGGTGTGTTTTAGGTTTCAGCTAACCTCAATTATCATAATAATGTGGACCTCCAAGTAATTGTTTTTGGTAGGAATGTGCAGTTTAGGGTTCGTTTAGCTCCTAAAGGTTTGAGTTTTTGAGATGCTTGTAAGATAATTTGAGGAAATATTATACAACAGTTTTTAGGATTTGTTGTTGGAATGATTTATTAGGCGTTTCCATGGGCTGTTCTCTCTTACTTCAGCCTTGAAGGAGCACACAAATCTTCATGAATGAAACTCATATGGTCAATTTAATGTAATTCTTTGGTAGGTTAACATCAGAGCATCTATTATTTCCCATCACCATGGCTCTGAAACCGCTTACATATATGGCCTCTTTGTTTGCACCAATAGGGGTTTGAGAGTTCTTCCTGCAACATAACATTGTAGTGACATCCTGCGGATGAGTGTGTTATGATTTATGATATTGCAAACATAAAATCAGTGGAATTTTATAGTAGTTATAATTGAACTTGGAACAAATAGGTAAAATTGTTACTCTTTTTGCAAAACCTTGTTGGAGGAAATGGCATATGCTAAACTCACTTGGCCAATGAATTTAGATGTGCTTACACATTCAGACTTGCAGTTTGTTAATTGATATTAGTTCAGCATTTGGGTTGTATTTAGCTCCAGCGATGCACATGGAATACTGGTTTTTAGGGAAATAAAACTCCAAAAAAAACGGATGTCCTCATTATTTGTGAGGGTAATACATCAATGTACAAGCTTGGTTGAGGAGTAAATAATGTGCCATGTGATAAAAAAGATGAAAGTCTTGCTTTTGGATGAACTCCGTGTAAACAAAAATGATTGTGCATGAAAAACTTAAAGAAGGTTTTGTTATTCTAGTATAAGAAGGTTAGCTTTGCAAGCTTTCCATTTTCCTAGAATTATTTTATGACATTCTATTTGAATACCTATAAAATCTTAATTCTGCTTGAGTGTGACAGAATTAAGATAACAAAATCCATTGTACTATTTCATTTTTATTTTTTATTTTTATACAGGATTTATATTTTTTTTAATCCATATAGATTAAAATTAACTCACACAGGAATTGCAGCCAAGACATGCACGGTTTGGGTTATAAGAGTGCTACAAGCTTATTACTATGATTTCGTTACGTAATCTTGTTGTTAAAATGTTCAGAAAATTTTTTATAATATACATTCTAATACAAAGTGTATAGAGAAGAGTTGCTTAGTAAAGACTCAAGGAGAAGATGCTAGGAAATCCCAAACCATTTCTTTAAGCATGAATAGATTATACTAACTCAAGCAGATAATTACATATCCATCTGACCCTTGGTCCATTGAGTTAATGATTGGTGATGGACAAGTGAACTAAATTGCAAGAAAGATTAATAAACAATTTATTATTTTTTTGAGAGGGGGGCAAGGGGGGAGATTGTTGACATATGTTAGCTTGTTCTGAGAGCTAGTTGTTTTTTATTGGATCGGGTGGTATACTTCTTGTAACTCAACAAGAAAATTGAGTCTTTAGCCTTTTGGTGCTAATGTTTATATTTATATATTAGCACTTTGTGAAAGGAAACAATATAACCTTTAAGATCTAGTGATTTTAAGGCCTGCACTAAAAATATAACTTGGGAGGATAATTCTACATGTCTGAATTATTCAAGATTGAATAAAAAAACCAGTAGTAGGATTCAGCAAGTAATGTTTCTATTACTCGTCCAATTAATATTGCAATAATGGAAGTTGCTTGGGAATCATTTACATTTTTCTGTTTGACAAGTTGGTAGAGATGTTATTAGTGTCAATAGCCAGAGATGGTGGTAGCTTTTGATCCATCTCCCCTCTGGCATGCTATTCTAAATTATGTTCTTCCTTGCATGAGTTTTATTCTGTGTGCAACAGAGATATATAGGGGTTGCAGGTCGAGAGATCATGAGCTCCCAAACTTAAGGGTCTTAAGATTCATTTTTAGAAATTTAATTTATCTGACTGTGCTCCAACTCCATGTATTGGTGCATCCTTTTATCACCCTTCTAGTTTGTGCAGTTGCTATATTTCAACAGAAACTGAGATAGTACTCTGTTTCAATTGCAGATTACTTGCTGTTCTTGTCGCTAGATTGTGCTCTTAATACAGAAACTGCATGTGGAAGAGAATCAAATCCTGCATCTGTCTTTGATGGAGATGGCTGTGTAAATGCTCCCAAGTTATTGTAATCTGCACTTGCTACTTTTTCTCGAAGTGTGAGCTTGTGGCAAGGTTACCATTCACTGTAGACTAAGGTAAACTTTTCTTTGTTGTACAATCTTGAAGGGTGGGGAGTGCAATTTATTTATTTATTCATATGAGCTGAGCACTATACCATAAAAAATTCTAATTCAGGAAAACAACTTCACAAATATAGGCAACACTAGCACAGTGTAAGTCTCATATTTCAAATCGACCAAACAATAAATTTTAGGTAACTATTTAATTTCAAGGCCCCTAATGACATTTTGAATGAGGCTTTTGTTGTGGTGTGAACAATTGAAAGTAAGAGTTCTGAGGTTTCTGAGGTACTTCCATCCCAAATAGGTTAATTGAGAGTTTCTAGTTTATTTATCTATATATGGATATATTGTACAGTCACATTCCAACTAATTGATATTTAAATGATTTGTACTAATATTTTATGATTAAGAAAGAACTATTTATGTCATATAGGGTGCTCATGAGTTTGTCTTTGTTTCACTAATTTTAAACAGATGGGAACATTCTTCAAAACTTTAGTACTGTTCATTGGCGTGCACTGAAGGCACCAACAAGCACAACTTGGTAGCTCTTTGATTTTGGATGTAGTAGAGGCTTGAACTATAAAAATATTAGTTATGATTATCTCTTCACAAAATCAACAGCTCAACTTGTACTTGATATGATCAGTATAATGGACCACCCAGTGTAAAAATATATATGACTTTGGTCTCATTGACGACTTCAAGTCAATATTGATATTTGATAAATTTGTTGATGTATGGATATTTAATTAGCTACTCATGTCAATCAGGTACATTTGGATGAATGACGGGAAGATATTTGGTTTTCATGATTAGTGCATGGGTGAAAAATGAGACCCAGTATTCTTACTGGGTTTCATTTAAATGAGAACTCATTGGTCTGATTTAAATGAGACCTTTGTAGGAATACTGGATTATTAAAATGTCAAATTTTTAGGATTTTTCAACGATTTTTAAATTGCCTCCAAAAACTTACAAAACACCATAAATAAAATTTGTATGAAAAAAATTACTGGTAATTCAATTTCTAACGATTCTGAAATCGCTAGAAGATAATCAAATGGCCGTGATAGGATATAGCGGCGATTTATGAATCGCTGTCATATTAAACAGCATCGATATTAAAAATGCTGGAAAATAATTTAATGGCAGTGGTGTTAATTGGTGTTAATTTTCCGGCGTTTCGTAAATTGTCGACTAAGAAATCGCTGAGTTTGAGATAAGCCGTGGCTAGGTTTCATCTGCAAGGTATAAAATGTGGGATTGGTTTTAAACTTTTAAGAGAGGGGCTCCCAGGGGGTTGTACGGGTCAAACTCGTGCATCAGTTCAAACCGGGTTTTTCGGTTCGGTGTTTCTACCATACCCTAGTAGAAAGAGAAGTCATTATTGGTCTTGCGGCGTGATGCCGATTTCTCCTGATCTCTATGATGAGAAATGTGCGGATATGTAGATTTCAATAGTTGCACGTAAAGATCGATGAAAACTACTATATCAGCAGAAGCTAGCACGAGGGCAGCTGATCATGGCTAAACGCTGGCTAGCAGCATTTATGAAACTGAAACTGATGAAAGGTGGTCTTTCCAAAAGCAAATAAAAGCAAAAGCTTCATAGTTAACGACTAATTTCCATCACTAAAAACTCATGCCTTAATTACTATTCGGCGTTTGAGAAATCGCTGGCAATTTCTTACCCGGTGATTTACTAAACACCGGAAAATAAATTTCAAAATGTTAATATATATACCGGCGTTTGAGAAATCACTGGCAATTTATTAGCCGGCAATTTACTAAACGTCAGTAACTTGTTATTCGTTTTTAAATTTATATACTGGCGTTTGAGAAATCGCTGGGATTTTATTTGATGGCAATTTCTTCATAGCCAGTACCTCATTATCCATTTTTAAATTCGTAATCCGGCGTTTAAGAAATCGCCGGCTAATAAATTGCCAGCGATTTCTTAAACGCCGGTATATATCATACCGTTTCGAAATTTATATACCAGCGTTTGAGAAATTGCTGGTAATTTATTAGCTGGCGATTTCTGAAACGCCGGTAAAAACTTATCCGTTTCTAAAACTATATGCCGGCTATCAATAAATCGCTGGAAACTAATTATACGGCGATTTCTCAAACTCCGGCCTTTAAATTACCGTTTTATAATTGACTTCCTGGCGATAAATAAATCGCCATCTAATTATATTCCAACGATTTTGAAATCACCGGCATCTAGTTTTAACTTTTTGAAATTATATTCCGGCGATTAGGAAATCGCTGCTAAAATGCACACGTTATATGGCGATTTTGGAAGTTTGCAATAGTATAGAAGAAATGACTGAATAGTACTGGCGATTATGCAGCGAGTCTATAATCGCTAGGATAGATATATAGTGGTGATTTTTTGTAGTTTTTTCGACGATTTAAAATCGTCGGGAAAAGTGCTTTCTGTTGTAGTGACTCAACTCCGGTGGGATATGGAGAGAAAGAGGGTGGAGAGAAAGAGGGTTGGGAGAATCAGATGTAACATACGGGTGGGGAAGAGGGAGAGATTCAAAGGATAAAGAGAGGGGGATCAGGTGTATGCGGCTCCTTTTTAGTTTTTTTGGAGTGTCTATGTGGCACGTTATTATTAGCTGGTGTGAAAATTCTTTTTATACCCTTCCAGTCCCAAGCTTTTTTATTGTATTTTTTGTTTTGATATATATACACACATATAAATATATAGAGTAATGCTATATATAATAACCTTTACGTACTCTCTATGCGCTTTACTGATATGATTAATTTTTTTTAATATACAATAAATCATATTAATAAAATACATAAAAGAATATAAAACATTAATTGCACGTAGAATTATATATATTGTTATGAACTCAATGAAAAGGAGAGAGTTTCAAGAGATTGAGAGAGAGCAAGAGAGGAGATTCTCTTATTGATCTTTATTTCATATAACATCAATATATCCATATATATAGGGTTACAAAAGAGACTATGCTTTTGACGACTAGCACTATATATTTGACGGCTAGCTCACTATGCTAGCACTATGCACTATGCATTTGACGGCTAGCTAAATGTGGTCATACAATTCAAGATAGTTTATAACACTTCTCCTTTGGATAACCATATTTAAAGAATATGCCTCGTTAAAACCTTGCCAAGGAAAAACCCTGTGGGAAAAAACCAATGGCGAAGGAAAAAGAGTACAGTATTCATGTGTATCATCGGGTGCTTTAGGATTGTCTCATTAAAACCTTACAAAGGAAAATCCAGTGGGATGAAACCTTAGCGAAGGAAAAAGAGTACAATCAGCACAAGTCTTCAAGACATTACTTCCCCTAAAAAGTGCATGATAACAGGTCTTCAAACCTCCGCATTCCAATGTTCTGCATAATCTTCTTAAATGTTGCAATTGGTAATGCTTTAGTGAATAAATCTGCCAGATTTTTACTTGATCGTACCTTCTTGATATCAATTTCAACTTTCTTCTCATGAATTGCAATGATCTTCTTGTGTGTATCTGAAAGATAACCTGCATCTGTACGTCCAACTAACTGTGGACTTGATCCATGTTGATAAAATAATCACAACTGGATCTTTTTGCTCATCACTACTCTTCTGGAGTTGTACTCTTCTGGAGTTTTTTGTAAATTACACAGTTAGTGGAGAATTCATCAACATTAAACCGCTAACCTCCTTTTTTAATAAAAACGGTGGCCAGCCTTTTTAGATCAGACAAGCACCGCGGATTTTCAACTCTTCTGTAGGTCTCAGGCGTGCTGTCAGGCGCCGCAGCTGTCAGGCGTGCTGTTAGACGCCGCAGAGCTATGAAGCTATATTTCATCTCTTTTCTCTTGCTTCACGAGAGATGCTGTATTATAATTTTCTCTATAAAAGAGATATTCAGCTCATCTTCATTCGCATCTCATCTTCTTCACTTTTCTGTAATCATACTGCATTTTTACTCTGCAATCTCTTTCTGCATTCTTATCCTACAATAGCTCAGCGATCTTCTCATGGGCAATATATGAGGTACTCTGCACCTCGTTCATCAGCTGTTCCTGCTTCTGCCACAGGTGCTATCATGCAATATAATGATCTGACTCATAGGTCAGATAATGAAGCTATTTATGAGCTTGTGAGTCTCGGTACCCGATACTCATCATCCATTGTCGCATTTTCTCAGCGACTGCAATCCAGAACTTGTGGAGTTGACAATCTCCACGAGAATATTGTTATACTTCAGCGACTTCTTCTGGAGTCCAATATGAAGATAGAATCAATAAAGCAAGAGAATAGGAATTTAAAATCCTTGCTTAAATCTTCTTTTCGATTGCCCACCCCTTTAGATAGGAATGCCATGCAGATTCTTGAAGAACAAGAGCGTTTGAAGAATGAGGCAAAGTGCCTCAAATTTCTGTAATTCTTACTTTAAAATAATAAAATAATATTTCACAAATATTCATATTTGTGTTTCTATCTTTTGGTAGATATTCTGTGTGCTCATTTTTATTTCTTCTTTAATAATGCACACTTCTTATCAAACCCATAATATGAATCTGAAATACTAATTGTATTAAAAGATGGTATTTCATAACTAATAACATTATCCATCTTCCCCTTGAAACCGCAAGGGTTTCAGATCTATATTTCAAATATGTGCAGTTTTCATAAGCTCTTCTGGAGCCTCAATGACATTTAAATCATATATATAAACTGTAATAATAGCTTGTTTCCATTTTCGTTTGGATTGCTTTAGATCATATAAGGATCTTTGAAACTTGATAGAATACATATTTCTAGATGTATTTATATTAGAAACTTCAGACATTTTCTATCCTTCAGGGATTTTCATATATATATCATGATCCAATGATCCATATAAATATACAGTTAATCATACATATCCAAACTCTCGGTAACTTTCAACCTAATAAAAATCTCAACATGATTTCAACCACTTTAAAATCATATCAATATTATTTCTTCGAGAAACTAACTTGTGATTTCTATATCACATTTTTATATTAAAAGCTTCAGACTTTTTATATCATGTATATAAATATCCACTGATATTTAACAAAAATCACCTCTTTAGGTGTTTGGACTTCAAGTTCATATTTATCACATTTTATTTAGTGATATCAATTCTGCAGGAATTGAGAAACTGACTCGTGATTTATATATCACATTTTTATTTCCTTTCTATAAATACCCACTGACATTCAACAAGCATCACCTCTTTAGGTGTTTGGGCTATAAGTCCTGATGCATCATATTTTACTAGTGAATCAATTCTACAGGAATTGTTTCTTTCAAATTTGGCCAATATTTTACGTCGTATTCTTCGACAATTCTTGATTCACTTTCATCATTACTTCTGGTAATGTCAATTGCTATCTCATATAGAAATACGTTGTCGATAACGATTTTATTTCTATCCATAATTTCTCCATTATTCATGAAATGTAACGAGATCTCGTTATTTTCAGGTACCTGTCCCTCTTCAAGGGAAGACATTTTCATGAAAAACCTCTTCAGGAGGCACTCTTCAAGAATTTATATAGGAGAATTTTATACAGAGAATTTGGATGGACTTTATTACTTGTTTTGTGGGTATGACCTCTTCAGGAGCACCAAATTATTTGTGCCTTTCTCTTTTGAGATACTCTATCTTTTGTATCGATAAGTCTCACATGTCTTTATACATGTCTTTAGACTGCTGAATTTCTTAATTGTCCTACAGGGATTTCAATCCTCGCTAGGATTTTAGCAGCTAGAATATGAGACATTTTTATCTTATTATATCCAAAATTTAATTATTATCTAAACTTCTGGTTCACATATGATAATCAAGATAAAGTCGAATAATTTCATCTTATTTGCTTCAAGCAAATTTTTCTTTCCACTTCTGGTGGTAAGACTTTATAGTAAAAGAATTTTCTGGTTCTTTTATGGACGTCCATATGAAGATCATTCGACTTATCGTAATTCATTTTGGATGATCAAGATAACTATGAAAAGATACAAATATTTTGAATCATATCACCTTTTTGATGCATCATAATATTTGATTCAATAATTTGTATAATATCATCTCAAAGAGAAAGCTTACAGCTTTTCCAATACGAGCTTCTGGCCCGAAAAGATATTCATTATCACATCCAATCTCTTAGTTTCTTTGAATGAAACGTATCATTCTTTTCACTTTAAGGAATAGAATGATATAAATTCATTATCATTCACTTCAGGGAATGATGTAAATCTAGTAAGACGTGACTAATGATTCTCATCAAAAACTCATTATTTTGCTCAGTCATTGAAAGACCATATATAAATTTAGAATATATTGTGAACATTTGCATTTCATTTTGCTACTTCAGGAGCATACTCGATATTGCTACTTCAGGAGTACATTCGAGATGTTCAGGAGCATACTCGATATTTTCACAATTTCAATTATGCAACTTCAGGTGCATAAATCATAATGAGCTTTTGGTACAAGTATCAATCATTTAAACTATGAGATACTCACAAGCTATTATTGATTTAGGGCGATCCTTCAAGGATGCTCCGTTTCCATGCTCAGATAAATCATATCATCAATAAATAAAACTTGTATCTAAACAATATGAATAAAATTAATCGCATTAAAATGTGAATTATAAAAATTTTAATTCATCATAGATATAACTTGAGATGTATTCATTAATACTCACCTCAAGAATTATAAATAATATATTGAAAAACTTACTTGAAAGAGAAGATTACTATCTTCAGTGTCATCAGGACCTTCGTGTATTGTGAAAATTACTGGGATCGAAAAGATCATGGCACATGACTCCTGTCAGAAAACCAAAGATGCTTCCTTTAATGAATGTATCGCATAAAGCCGAAATGGTAAGGCTCCACCCTTGCAACTTGTGCCATTTTTGACTTTACCTTTGACAGCCATTATTTTGGTCTTGAGAGAATTCATGGACCCAAATCCTTTTCCTGGATAGAAACCAGCTCACCTCTCACCGAACTTTGTCGGCAATATCATTGCTTTTAAGACAAACAATTGAGGTGGTGTGGGTCCTTCAAAGTACATGAAGACACTTTCCCTTCGGCGCCATGATTGTTCCTTTGTCCCACGCTGTTTGAAAAATAAAATGGAACCCGTTCCAAGCATCCGTGAAAGAAAAAATCATGCCGGCGACACTGCTAGTCTTATATCGGCCTCTTTTTATGAGTCTGAGGTTTTATCAAGGACTTTCTTCGCGTCACCGAGTCTACCCTGCATGACCAGCCACCTTGGTGACTCTGGCATGCCTAAACCAACGATGCCAAGTATAACAGAGGGGACCCAGCAACAACCCAGCATTGAGGAAGACCTCTGTTCCTCCAACTGCTTCGCGCAAGCTCGGATCCCATGTGCAGATCGACGCCGTGTACGCCGCTCTAGCTTTGGCTGATTATAAGAAACTGTTTGTTCACATCTCCGAGACGGTTTTTGGCCATCGAAAAGTGACGAGGATGAGACCGGTTCTATGACATCTACGAGCCTAAGTCTTCCTCCACTGGCCATGGTTTTTAGCTCTTTCTTCTGCATGGCGTCCTCGAGATCCCCTCCTCCGATCTTGCCTTCACTGTAGTTCCAATAGGTTTCACAACAGAAGCTCCGATTCGGAAATGAGTCCGAGAAAAACAAGAAACAAAATCGGAAGAGAAACGTGGTGGCGATGGGGTCTCCGGTTCCTATATGGCTTCAAGAAGGTAACCCAGCTCCGGTTATAACCTCTTCAGATCCCTCTCTTTCACGTAGATCTCTCCACTTTTGCAACGGGATCTACCCTGGTATTTGCTCTTGAAAACCGACATTTATCGGCTAGGAATAGTGAACGATCTTGGATCTGAAGCATGGTTTCGGTGCAGGTTGGCGATTTGGAAGCCATAGGGATCGATCTTAAGAGCGGCCTGCTGATTCCCGAACTCCTAGCTGCTACGACATCGTCTTCTGTTTCTGTTGCTTCATTAGAAATAGAAGACGAGGACCTCGAACTGGAACTGGACCATGAGCGATGTTTGCAAGGAGTTAATTGCTTCTTCAATGGATTTTCATCAATCATGGGCCACCAAAATATTCTGGTTTGGCATGTTTTACTCCATGGATCTACTGGACCAGCTGTGCGACGGAGATCGGAGGATCCCGAGCGAGAAAGAGATAGACAAAAGAAAAACAATCGAGAACCATCTGGCCTAAGGAAGATTTTTCACGCATCGTGCTGATAACATATTATGAACTCAATGAAAAGGAGAGAGTTTCAAGAGATTGAGAGAGAGCAAGAGAAGAGATTCTCTTATTAATCTGTATTTCATATAACATCAATATATCTGTATATATAGGGTTACAAAAGAGACTATACTTTTGACGACTAGCACTATATATTTGACGGCTAGCTCACTATGCTAGCACTATGTACTATATATTTAACGGCTAGCTAAATATGGTCATACAATTCAAGATAGTTTATAATATATATATATATATAACACGGACACAATTATTCCAGTTAGGGTCCCACTCATCAAGTACTGTAAAAGGAATATATCTTGATGGGGCCGGGGAACTGTAACATCAAATATTATTTCAATATTTTGCATGCATGGGACCCCAAGTTGAAGTATAAGAAGTAGAGATATTATTCCTTTTCTTTTTGTTCGGTAGCTTTCGTTTCCAAGAATCCTTATATATATATATATATATATTGATAAAAAAAAAATCATTTGATAAACAATTACAAATATTTATGAAATTAATTAAATACTATCAATGTAACCCTTCAAGCATTACAGGCAAGCTGATCATGAGCTGCCATATTCCCTCCTCTCTATACACATGATCATTAAATGAACAAGTACCAAAACAACATTTCACCCTCTGTACTTTTGCAAACAGAACCTTGAGGATGGAGTCCACCATATATATATATATATATAATAGGTGGGAGTAACGTGCAAAGCACGTTTGTCTAATTTTATGAAATGATTATTTGTAAAAAATAATATATATTTTATAAAAATTATTAATGTCACTTAATAATTTAAGGCATATTGGAGAAAATAAAAAAATTAGTTCAAAATATCATATAATTCAATACATGTTTATAACATCTATAATTTTAGTAAAGATGTATACGAAAAATTTAATAAAAGTCTAACACAAACGGTAGTTCAAAATATGTGTCGTTTTATATTTGTATTATAATTCATCCATTTATGTCATCCTGTAGACAATCAATAGAGACAACATTGAAATTCTTATTTTTCTGTTGTTTGAGTCGATCAGGGACAACATAAAGTTAAAACATAATCTTTTTATAAAATTTGTGGTATAATATTTTCTATATATAGCATATATATAAATCATAAAATATATTTTGAAATTGTTGGTCAAATTTACTCTTTCTTGATTAACTCAAGGATCACGGCCTTTGTCACGTGCCTATCATAGCAAGCCCACGTATCGAATATGACTTAGCGGAAGCTACGTCCTACTACCATGGGGAAAAAAAAGTACTTTGATTAAACACACTTGTATTATATATTATATGAGATTTTTAAATTTGGAATATTCAATAATCTGAGTTAATGAAACGTATAATATACGTATATTATATTTAAGGATTCACGTCTTATGCACCTAATACACGTGTATATGTTAAGGAGAAAGAGAAAAATATAATAACTAATCTTTAATTACTTATTATTATATAAACTATTAAGTATTATAATTATTGAGATTAATAAATTATATAATAACATTGAATGCTATCTCTCTCAACATTTATGTCTTCATTTTATGTGTCAAACCGTTAAAATAAACGGTGTTAACTTTAACGGAAAAACAAGAAAAACCGTTAAAACAAGATTTTCCGTTTCATACACACTTTTTATATATAGAAGATATCTTTTACGCTGGAAAATATGGAAAAGAGCAAAACACAAGAAAATATTTTGTAAAGAACAATTACAAATTAAAGCCCCACTTCCAACGTGAGTGATTCCATTAATAATGAGGTTTACGTACCCAAATTAAGGTTGGGATATATATGATAGCTAGGTTGTATATGTGTTTGTTGGATTTTTTCTGATTATGGGTATTGATATTTGTTATTTGGATTCAATATTGTTTTAGGGTGTAGATTGATTTTTGTGAAGGCTTTAATTACGAAGAGTCCTCATGCTTTGGAGATCATTTTATAGCATATTATATAATTCTTGCATTATTTAGATAACCCTTCATGAATTTTATATAATCTGAAGCATCCATGATTTCCCCAACTGATATTAATTAGATAATAATGGGGCTTATTCGGTGATGTACGTTGTATTCCTTGACATTACTTTTAAAATCAATAGAGAATAAATACTTTATATATATTGGAGCTGCTAGCATCTGTCGGTTTGAATAATATATACCATATTCTTATTAATTAATATTACAACGTGAAATTTGCGAATAATTTGAATGGTTATAATGCCAAATATCATACCTTGGGACCAAGATCATGATTTAATATTGGCGAACATAATGATTTTTTGGTAATTTTACTCTCTTATTTTCTTTTGGGTATTAAATTTTCTCTTTAAAGTTCTTTCTTTCTTTGGTAACTTTTATTGAGTTCCAACTATTTTTATGAAATTCAATACATATTTTTACCAAGAAAAGATCTAAAAGTTAAGATAACTAGGAATTTTTCCCTTTTTTTCCTAATTAATATTCTGTTTCTTTGTTGACAAATTTCTTTCTTGAATTCTGTAAGTACTTTTACCTGATCTTGGAGTTGTGTAATGGCTCGGTCATGTATCAAGAACTTGATATTGTTCTAAATCTAAATATGTGTAGTACTGGAACTTCTTGGTATAATATTATATAGAGTACATAATTATTACTAGCTAGCTTGTTATTACCATACATTATTAATTGTAGCACTTCGTGATATTCATACTACACCTTTGTTATTGCAATCATGTTGTACATATTTCATGGATTGCGCGCTCGGCCTACTTAATGGTGTATCCAATTTGTACTGCATATTTTATGAGACGGTTCAGCTCCTCCTCATTGATGTATCCGTCTTTGTTTGCATCGGCATGGTAGAGCGCACGGCTGGCTCGATAGACGGAGCCTTTAGAGCCGAGGGATTCAAATGTATTCTTTAGCTCTTGCTTACTGAGGAGGCCGTCGTGGTTGACATCATGTCGCTTGAATGTTTCCTTGATCTGCTCTTCAGTAAGGCTTGCACTAAGGGACTTTGATTGAGAAACAAGTACCATTCTGTGACAAGGAGTTATCCGGGTATAAGGCGAGCCGGTGTAGATGTTGTATCCACACAAGTTTAAAGTTTCTGTTGTGGCCAGATTTTTAAGCACTCAACATAGTGGCTAGGGGTTTATATAGAGACTGAATTTGTACCTATTTCTGTATAACAGATCACAATACTAAATTTATTCCAACTTATCTTACATATTCTTGAAGGGGTCCCATTAAAGGATATTTAGAAGGAATATATCAGCTTGATGATGGGGAATCATCTATTCTTCTCGATCCTGGCCGGCCCGTCCTTTCTCAGCTTGAATATGGATGATCACTCTATGCCAAGCATGTAATGCTTTTGGGGATGCCACCAAGACACACGAGTTAGTGGCAGTCACTGGTGTTCTAGGACCCCCTACTCCTTTTCCGGACCCTTGCATGCAGCCGACCCCAAGTCCACAGTTGAAAAGGTGGTTTCTTTTTTTTATGAGAAATACTTTTTGCAGTCGGCAGATGCAGTCGGCTGTAAAAAAAAATTAATACAGGACCTATATGAAAAAAAAAATTATTTTTATAACTTTTTATAATTCATGTAGGTCCCATTGAATATAAAAAAAAAATTTATAATTTTCTTTTTATTCATTCCGTACAGCCGACTTCACGCCAACTGCATCTGGCGATTGTACGTAGCAAAACACTTTTTTTATATGAAGCTTAATGCGCCATTAGTTTCTTATATGGACAATGCTACCCTTGCTAGGGGCCCATCGGGCCGCCCAACATATATGGTGTGTCCTGCATTTTTTGTTTCTTTCAAATATTTTTAAACATATTTAAACATTTTAAAAATAATAAAAAATATATCACTTTCTTGATAATTAAAAAAAATTAAAACAAAAATTAAAACAAGCGAGCAGTCAAATTGAAGAGACAAAATCAAGAGGCTACTTAGCATTTTCCGTCGTTATATTTATAAGGTTGAGGTTGATGGTTTTAACCTACAACAATTATCTTTTTTTGGTATAGACTGGAAAAATGGAGAAAATTAAGCGTATATATATATATATATATATATCAGATATATAGATTTTTGGAATTATTTTATGGATGCTGCCACTTGGCCATATGAGTTTACAGCTCAAATTAACCACTGGACCTAGCTAGAAGTGCCACGTGGCACGGAGATATCATATTAAAAAAACCATAACGTAAAACTCGTTTTCTTTTTTGCTTATTATCATTGGTATTAATTTGTTATAATGATGGCAAGCATTTGCAGAACATTAATAATGATTACAAACGATGATCAAATCCCTTAATAAACCTCCAAAATGTACCATTTATTTCATTGCCAAAGAATAATACTGACAGAACTGTCATATCCCTTGTTAATTTCGAAAATCATGATCTTTAAATTCAATTTCTATTCTATTGTGTCCAAGAAATATCAAAGTCTCACTTTCATTAATGATGGCTTAGTTATGACCGTGCAAGCATCGTACATTTTTCATTAAATAAAATGAGTAAATATAATATTTACATAAAAATAATAATTTTTTAATAATAAATTTTATTTTTTTATAAAAAGATTATACGACATTTATATAATTTAAAGTTAAATATATGAAGCCTAGCCATAAAAACCCAAGCCTAGTGTTTTGTTTTATTATATTTTTTTATTATGAATCTGTCCTAGTTAGGAGCCCAAACCAGGACCTAAAACTCAGCCCCTTACATCGCATGGCGTTGTTTCGGCTTAAAGGATGAAACCCGAAGTTTTTTCTTCTTCTTTTCTTTTTGTTCCTCCTTCTCTTCTAAAGTTTTTCCTTATTAGCTATATAGTTATACTATATATATTATATATAAAGTAACATACTATTATACTATATAGCATAATATTACATATATATATATAGTTATATAGTTATATATATTAGGTAGTATTATATAACTAGTATGGTATAGTATAGTACTAAAGTAGTATATTATATGACTAATATAGTATATTGTATACTATGCAATTATATAGTTAATTATACTACATATATAGTGGTTATTCTACATCACATAATAATATAATGGGCATCTTATATTATATTATATTATAGTTTAATAATAATATAATATAATAATATAATATATTGTAACTTATATTAACTACGACTAGAGTATCTACTATTCGAACACTATATACCATTGTTCCAATGGTCAAGAGAAATTAATTGTCATATTTTATTTTGGAAGGTTGAGTAATCTGGTGTTCGAATAAGGATATTTCTGTCCGAACATATAAAGTGGGTGTTCAAACACTAATTTACTGTTTGAACAAGTAATTTTAATTACATAGAACGTTCGAATGTGAAATTAGACGTTCGAATTGGACTGTTGGAGGCATATATAATACCTAGTTTGAATATTGAACGTCTCACAAATACAACTAAAGCCTCAATTTGAAGAAGTGATTCGTCGTTCACCATCACTTGCCACCAACCTCTAGTGTATTTCGATTCATTTACTGTCATCTAAGTCTAAGAGGTATACGCCTTCCCACTAATTTATTACATGATTGAATGTTGTGAAAATCGGTTGAGATGGGGGTCGAATTTCAAATCCAATTTGACCAATTTTTGGTGTTTTAAAGCTGCCATACACGATGTTTTGCTGTAGAAACGATGAAGTGAACTATAGGCTACACTTCATGTAAGTTTTTATGCTTGAACAATTTGTTCGAATGACAATTTCCCAAACAACCATTTGTACAATATTTGAAAATGAACTAACACGTTTGAGCGTAACTAATTGAGTTGACTAGTTGTTCAAAGAAGTTGTGAGCTCTGCTCGCATGGAATATTGTAACTGTTTGATGTCCATATGATTCTTTTGTTCGAATTGTATGTTTTTTCGTTTAAATATGTATAGTCCCTTCAAACAACGGCTATTTTTTTTTTTTAATGGACATAAACCGTTCTAGCAGTGATCAATGCTATTTGAACAATATTGTTTATAGTTCGAATAGTCTATCTAGTTGTTCAAACAATTGTCAGAAAAAAAATATAATTGTCCTTTACAGCTTCTCATTTTATTTATATTCATTTTGTTTTTTGCCATGAATAGGGAATTAATGGCTAATGTTGGACAAAAATGTGGGAGGCAGGGCCAACCTAGCGGTGAAGCTAGTGATCATCTGAGGAGGCCAATCTTGGTTGAGTGAGAGATAATTATAGAAGACTTTTGCATTTTTTTTTATGATGGAAGGAGCCTATTTTCTATTTTCAGTGATAGAGGATTGGGCCCAATTTGCCAGTGGCAAGGGGTGGCCTATCCTGATATGGTCATAGAGTTTTAGCGGGCTATGGGTCAGATGGATGCTAATGAGGATTCATTCACATTCGTTATTTAGGAAATGACTATTACTATATCAGTAGACATTATAGTTGACTTTATTGGCATCCCCCATGAGTTCGGTGCATATCTTGCACAACAAGCTGCTGTAATGACAGATGGTGAAGATGCCAGTGAGGATGAGACACCAGCAGATGACGATTTCACTCACAATGAGATTCACAGTTGATGCATGACGATCTGGCTTCACAATATGATGGCAGTAGGGTGATCAAACAGGTTGATTGTATTGTATTTTTTCGCATGCTAACTTTGATTGTATCGCATAATATTGATCTAAGGAAACATAAGATTGACTTTGACATTGAACGAGCTCAATTTATGTTACGGATAGCACGAGAAGAGCCGATTGATCTACCTCTATACTTCCTCATGTGCATCCAATCTGAGTTACGGTATTCGACTGGAGGTAGTCTACTATATGCATGATGATTTCTGACCTCCTAGTTGATTTGGGGGTTGAAGTGCTAATGACAGAGTGAAGGCAACCACAAATTGAGCCACTTAACAAGATCATTTTTAGCAAGAATGAGGGCTATTTGTGGAAGGCACACGTTAATATTGTAGTGGCACAAGGTAGTGGCACAAAGCATGATCCAACTTCTACAAATGCCTGTGCTGATAGAGAGGCTACAAAGGCTACTACCCGAGAGATGCAATTACTACTTGAGGAGCATGCACACTTTTGATCTAGAATATGGAGAGGATCGTGGAGAGGATCACTACATCCATTATGGTTCAATTGCAAGAGATCGAGGGATGCAAAATTGCGATCTAAGAGGACTTGGATAGTCTGACGCATTAGTTTTATTTTAGATCTGTCTTTTTGTTTTGTATTGAACATTGTCACTTTATTACTATATATAACATTTTTATTTGTTAAATATAGCTAGCTTATTTATATCAAAAAATATTTTTCTTATTTAACTTACCATTTGACATATAAAATCTTTAAATTAATTATATAAATTTCTAAGACGACATATTTAATATATTTTAATTTACCATAAATAATAATTAATCCATGTAGGTAGACTTGTCATCTTTCAAAATCTTAATTAATACACTCAACTAATATTTATTTCGATAAATAATTGAATATCTTTCAATAAATTTCTAAATTAAATTTATATTGATTGTTTACGGCTCCATTTGAACTCTACTATTTTGTATTTAAATGGTTTATAAATACTATCGAACTTAAAATTACCGTTTGAATGGTATAGCAACCATCCCACCATATTTATTTTTAACTTCCCACTAAAAAATCCGCACCAATGAATAAATATAGCATTCGAACGGTTTCTGACTTTACTCCATCACAATTTTGTGTGCTTTCTTGCAATGACTATTTTTTGAATAGTGAACTCAACATTTGAACGTAAATTACAATACTGTTCGAATGTATTCCAGTGAGTTTAAACAGGTTTCTTTCTTGAGATGCTTGATTTCGTCCCAAAAAATCTAATTCGAACATGATTTATCATTGTTCAAACACGTAAAAACTGGTTCTATATTTTGAGACAAAAAATCAATTTCATCCCAAATAATAGCTTTTAGGGACAAAATTTACTTCGTCTATAATAAATTTCGTCCATAATTTTCATATAACTTAATTTTGCATATATATAAGTTGATGAGCTTTCATCTTGTTGGAGGTGGAGAAAAGCTTGGTTTTGCTAGGCAATATCAAAGGAATCAGTAAAGATTGAAATGAAGCTTGCATGAAGCTACTTTATGGTGCATTTGTACGTCGTTACTAGTTTGAATAATATCATCTAATTGATTATTGTATGGTAAAACTTGTAAATCATTTTAGTGGTTATTCCAAATTAATACTAACTTATTTGGAGTCATGTCCGTCCCATTAAATTATTTGCCGAAAAGATAATATCTGGTGATGAACAAGAGATCGATCATCATTTACGTACGGGTGAAAATAAAAATTTTATTATTTTTTACGGTCTTATTTTCTTCACAAATAAAATCATCTCCTTCATTTTAAGAAAAAGAAAAAGAAAAAAGAAAAGAGGATATCATTCACACAATCCTGTTGCAAAATTCCATGAATGTACTAATTAAGAGAAGAAGATATCTGCCAATCCTCAATATATATAAATACATAAGCACGACGTATTTTTCCAAAATTTTCCATGTTTAAGGATAGACGATAATATTAATTAATATTAATTGTTATTTCCATTGGGATATAACATAGATCAAGCTAGAGTACTACGAGGAAGGGCCTAGAACGTGCATACAAGGGCAGGAAAGAAAGCGTGCATGGCTAAGACACATACAATATTATTAATTTGGCTTAAATATTGCAGAAGGACAGCTTGCTTCTTCTCGGTTCAGCATCGTACTTTATGAACCTGAAGTTACAACTATATAGGTTGTATATATAGATAAGAAGTACATGCTTTCTTTTAGTTCATGATACTAGAAGAACTTTATTAAAGCAACGTCGTACTTGGTTTTCTACTTAATGGTGTATCCAATTTTCGCACCATATTCGACCAGAGCATTCAGCTCCTCATTGTCAATGAGTCCATCTCCATTGGTATCGGCATGGTGCAACCCACGGCCGGCTCGATAGCCTGGCAATCTAGAGCCGAGGGATTGAAATGCATTCCTTATCTCTTCCTTGTTGAGGAAACCATCACGATTGGCGTCATATCGCTTGAAAATTCCCTTGATCTGCTCCTCAGTAAGACCGGTACCATAGGACTTTGTTAGATATCGACCCATGGTGACGAAAGGGCGGAGCCGAACTTCTTTGCGTCTAGGGTGAGGTGGCAAGGCTGTCTAGTAGTGTCTACAGTTTTTTAAGACTTTTTTGTTGTATGGTTTTTGAGCATTCAACCCTAGGGTTTATATAGAGACGTTGTGTCCCTTTCCATTCACATGCATGCAGTTTATTCCAACTTATCTTGATTCTTGATGGGATCCCACGCACTCAGATGAAAGGAATCAATATTAATAGGGAAAGCATATGACTTTTGTACGTGTAAAGTGGTGTAGGTCTTTACCCATGCATGTTCTATGGCACAAATGAGTGCTGAAGAGAATTAGCCGCAACATTAAGAGAAATGCTTAGTTTAGAGAATATTTTTTCGTAACAGCGATATTGACGTTTGGTCCCTACGTGAACCATGTGGTAGATTATAGATCATGATTCTCTATCAGAAATGCATTATTTTGTGGAATTATGAGAGCTGGTTTGTTCCAATTAATCAGGGCTTTACCCCAATGGAAAAAGCAAAACATTATTGAGTATCTTAACCAAAATGATGTTGGCAGCATCTATATATTTAAAGTTTATATATGAATGGAAGGGATCGAATATCTAGAAGAATTTTTAAGATTGTGGTTGCAAATTAAAGGACAATGATTTTTGTCGTGGCATAGGCAATTGGTCTTTTATTTTCATTTGTGACCATTTCTGTAAAACTATCATTGATTGATGAATATATTACTTAGTTTTAAACCAGTACTCCCACCCTATAATAATTGGTTTACTTAACACCGCACACCTTATGTGTATTTTGTTGCGCCTCCGGCCTGTCCAAAAATCACACAAGATGATAGAGAGACAATATTTAAGTAGTTCGGCAACTTGCCTACGTCCATTGAAGCGGAAAATCAATATTTTTAATATGTTTGTACAATTTTACAAACACTCATAAACAACTCTCTATCTCTCTCAAATGGCCTCTGTTCTAAGTTTCTCCAAAACCCAAATTTCGCCCAGCCCTCTGCCTCGATCTCTCACCGTAGTAAGGATAATTTTATCCTTACAACTCATCTCCTTTTATAGGAGAACCATGGGGGGACAAGACATAGCAATTTTCAAGTCCTCTTTCGGTGCAACTTGATCAAGAGTTCTCTTGGTCAATATTTGCTGCCACAAAGAATACGGTGGATGGGTGGATGGTTGGTGGATGGGTGGATGGCTATAAATCCACAAACCGTTTCACACTTGGGCATTTCACACTTGATGGGTTTTCCAACAATCATCCCCTCCACCCAAGTGTGTCATACTAGGATGCTACAAATGGCTGCATCCTTCAAACGATTGCACTCCTTCATTGGAATGCTTGTTAGCCATGAGAGATCCACTATCAAATACATCTGCAGGTACGTCTTCGAATGGATGTCCTGATGCCTCTCTAAATGCATCTTCAAATACATCAGCATTGTCTACATCCACGGAGCTTGCAAGGGATTTTCTTCAAATGAGATTTATAAGTGCTTTACTGCACAATCTCAACTCTCTAGGATTCTTTTTTTGCTCGAGTCCATGAGTCCGCACTCATATACACCTTGAGCAAACTGAGTTTTGCTCGAGCCACAACCAAGCAAACAATCTACCTAGTGCCTTTATAGCTTTCAAAACCAGGTTCATAATCCTACAATTACACCAATCCCCAACTTGGAGACTGGTTCTCAACGTGCCAAGCTCTATCTCTAGCATGATCCCTTATCATCTACACAATTTTACAGCTCATGTCTTCAACTTAGAAGACTAACTAAAGTCATCCATAACTTTAGTTCATCGCGTACAATGCCCTTAATCAACACATCTGTATAGGACAACACATCTCCCACTGCACTGGGAATCAATGGTCTCGCACGGACCTTGACACATATCAGAGAACCTGTTGCTGAGGTCTCCATCTCTGATTTGGGCGACTGACTCCTCATTCTGCTGCTAACATATCCTGTTTCCAGTCGATGTGTCCATCTTGTGTGCTGTCTCTGCTAACTTCGACTTGCATAATCTCCATTCTTGCAAGATTTTCTTCATACCGTAGTTCACTACCTTCATTCAGCAGGGTATAGTTTAAGGTAGTAACCACCATGGAAGTCTGATTGTCTTGGCAATTATGTGATCACCAACTTTAGGTGTAGATATCCCTGGAACATCTGACATTTTGTTCCCATCTCTCACACCTGTACTTCATGTCGTGCTCTAGGGAGATTTCTTCAGATTTAGATGAGGAAAAGTAAAACTGACTTCTTTTTACTTGCTCATCTAATTCACACAACCATTACCACGAGCCAAGACCAATGAATCATTCGTGACCTTTCACGCATTTTTGAGAAAACACACCTGAATGACTGTTGTCTTCAAGCTGTCTTTAACAGCATTGTGCACTGCAAGAAATACAACGTCTTGTATTTCTTCAGTCACCATATTCACAATATCATTCTCAGTTTTCTCCTAATTTTAGCAGTTTCTTGTGGTCTGTCTTGGCACAAACTTGAGATCTTGCCAGAATTTCTTCTGCGCACCTCCTCATCTAGGATAAGATCTCTTCAATTTCGTCTTCTTTGCAGAATTACTCATAACCATTCTCATGACCTCCCAACTTTTTGACCGCAACGCCAAATACTATTGGGCAACAATAGTACTTTCTGCCTTTTCTAAAGTTGAACAAATTTCTTCATCAATACTTTGTAATTTGCAACTGGCTTTTCAAAGAAAACCACAATGAGATCCGATACGGTTCTCCTCTTAATAACAATATGCTCCATGAATTGCATGACTACCAAAACCTGCTGATATAACAAGTTAATCAGCATCGTCCAATGATCTGAAATTTGCTCCATCAAATTTCACGATCCCAACTGATTTAAATCAAGCCCAAACGAACTGAGTCTATCTCGACTCCAACTGGCTACGATCAAGCCTACAGCAAATGAGTTCGTCACGACTCCAACTGGCTACGATCAAGCCCACAACAAATGAGTTTGTCATGACTCCAACTGGCTACGATCAAGCCCAAAACCGATCTAAAGCATGAACGGTCCAGATCATTAGTACTGATGGCGAATCTCAACATTCCCACTATACGGATGAGTTCTGAATGATCCAAATAGTTTGTCAACACTATTTGATCTTCGTAATTAGACTCCAACTGGCGTAGATCTAGCCCAAAATGATCTGCAACTCATTGACGGTTCAGATCATCAGTACCGATGGCGAATCTCAACATTCCCACCGTACGGATGAGTCCCGAATGATCCAAATAGTTTTTCAGCACTATTTGATCATTGCAATTAGACTCCAACTGGCGTAGATCTAGCCCAGAATGATCTGCAACACATTGACAATTCAGATCGACAGTACCGATGGCGAATCTCAATATTCCCACCATACAGATCAGTCCGGAATGATCCAAATAGTTTGACATCACCATTTGATCATCACAATTAGACACCAACTGGCATAGATCTAGCCCAAAATGATCTGCAACACGTGGACGGTTTAGATCGAATATACCGATGGCGAATCTCAACATTCCCACCGTACGGATGAGTCCGAGATGATCCAAATAGTTTCTCACCACTATTTGATCATCGCGACGGCACTCCAACTGGCGTATATCTAGCCCAAAATGATCTGCAACTCATGCACAGTTCAGATCGAAAGTACCGATGGCGAAACTCAACATTTCCACCTTATTGATGAGTTTGGAATGATCCAAATAGTTTTTCAGCACTATTTGATCATCACAATGGAACTCCAACTGGCTTGGATCTAGCCCAAAATGATCTATAACACGTGGACGGTTAAGATCAAATGTATCGGTGGTGAATCTCAATATTCTAACCGTACGGATGAGTCCAGAATGATCCAAATAGTTAGAAACCACTATTTGATTGTTGAAATCGGACTCCGAATGGCTTAAATCTAACCCAAAATCGATCTGTAACTTTTGGACGGTTCATATCAGCCTTCTGCTACAGTAGCACGTGGGAGCACATGCCTGAGCATGGGGGCGCGTGAGAGAGTGTATCACACGTGTCTTCTTCCTCCAGACGTGAGTGGGGGCGCGTGGGCGCGTGTCTCCCACTCGTCTTCATCCTCTGACGGGATTTAGGCACGTCTGTGCACTCTCCAACTTCTAGGGTCACGTACAGGCTCTTGCTGCATCCGTTTTTGATGCTGTTTGCGGCAACGGATTCGTCTTGATGCAAGGAACATCACTGTGTGGTCAAAATTTGATTTCAATTAACTTGATTTTTCTGGACAGTACAAAGCCAAAAGCTCTTATACCAATTGTTGCGCCTCCAGCCTGTTCAAAAATCACACGAGATGATAGAGAGACAATATTTAAGTAGTTCGGCAACTTGCCTACGTCCATTGAAGCGGAAAATCAATATTTTCAATATGTTTGTACAATTTTACAAACACTTATAAACAACTCTCTATCTCTCTCAAATGGCCTCTGTTCTGAGTTTCTCCAAAACTCAAATTTTGCCCAGCCCTCTGCCTCGATCTCTCACCGCAGTTATCCTCACAACTCATCTCATTTTATGGGAGAACCATGGGGGACAAGACATAGCAATTTTCAAGTCCTCTTTCGGTGCGGCTTGATCAAGAGTTCTCTTGGTCAATATTTGCTGCGACAAAGAATACGGTGGATGGGTAGATGGTTGGTGGATGGGTGGGTGGCTGTAAATCCACAAAACATTTCACACTTGGGAATTTCATACTTCGGGGGTTTTCCAACATATTTTTATTTTTTTAATTTCTTCTTTGCATCTGCGAAAGCCTTCACTGCTCTTTTCCATTTGATGCTACTGTCAAATAACTGATTTGACTGACCTTCTGTCAGAAAATGTCCCTGCCAGATTTTTGCTTTCATTTTCTTTTCAAAATTCAAATCCACAAATCTCATACCCTCTTGTTTTCCCTTCATTTTTGTCTCTAATCCTCTACCTAATGCTCCGTATCCCTCCCTCCCAAAGTCGCATGCCTCTCTCCCTCCCCTCTCTTCCATTTGAAACCACAAAATCGAAACAATCTTAAAGCTCCACTTCCATTTCTCTCAAAGATTGAGCATTAGAGCTCCATTTCTGGCGTGGCTATGAAGTGTTTGTTAATATGTCTGTATGCTTCTCTCTCTAATTTTCACTTCTCTATTTTCGACATGGCGTGGGTATGAATTGTTAGTTTTCTGTTTTTGTTTTTAGGTGAATTAGATTTCTGATTTGTGATAGTGGTGATTGCTTGTGTGAGTGATCATTTTATGGGCTGCAGGAGTGGGGTATCAGTTTTTTTTTTTTTTTTAATAATTTGATTTTATTCGTAACCACTTGTTTGCTCACTCAAGAGAAGTAGAAGGAAAGTTCAGTTCGGATATTTTTTGGTTTCCAATGGACGTAAATGTCTAATTCTTCTATTTTATTAAGCTTGAATACATTATTTTGATTTGGTTATTTTGATTTCACTATGCTCATCATTGTGGGTGTTGGCACCGAGTTGTGTTGCATTTTTTTTTTTTTACAATAGTTGATGGATTTGTTATTTGATTTTTCTCTCAGGAGCTATTTGTTATAATATATAGACCTCTTTTTTTTTCCGCTAAATAACTCTGCTTGTTAGCAACAGATTCATCTCTATCATTCTGGGTGTTGGCATCAAGTTTTGTTGCATTTTTTTTTTTACAATAGTTGAGGGATTTGTTATTTGATTTTTCTCTCGGGAGCTATTTGTTATAATAAATAGACATGTTTTTATTTTTGGCTAAATAACTCTGCTTGTTAACAACAGAGTTATCTCTACCTATCCTTGATTATTTTCTATGGAAAAAAACACATATTTGGTGTTTTAAAATTTTCAAAAGAAAATGTTGTGTCCTCAAGTGTATGAAATAGTGTGATACACTTTGTGATCTAAAATCATGAAAGGCTATCTTCCGCTAAAGGTGCTGCCAGCTAAAAAAACAATAACAGGATCAAAATTTGATTTTTTTATGTGCCTTGATTGTGTGTCCTAATTTTTTGAACCGTGCATCACAGGTTTATATTTCATCCCTCTGAGTCAATTTGTCAAGAAATTCCTATGTCTATAAGAAACCTAGTTTTATTTGTAACATGGTAGAATTTGACAGAAGCACTTGTGATCTAAAATCATGAAAGGGTCTTTGCCACTAGAAGTGCAGGCAACTAAATAAACAATAATAGGATCAAATTTTGATTTTTTTAATGTGCCTTGATTGTGTGTAGTAGTATCCAAGGGTTTAGTACCCAATGTTTGAGCCACTCAGTAGTCTTATTTGCTAATATGTGTTTGTACTGTTGTTTGCTAATATGTACTGGTCACTTTTGTAGGTTGGGTAGTCTTGCAGATTTTTCTATTGGTATGATCCAAAAATTCCAGAATATAGCCAAAAGACAATCAACTTATTACAACAGCCAATTGGTAGATCAAAAATCAAGCTTCAAAAGATACAAGCAGCAATAGGCATCCAAACCACTCAAGATCAACTAGAAATAGAGGCTGGGTGGTACAAGAGAAAACTGGAGGAAAACAATTATATCATCTCAATTTCATTATTGTGGATATTCTTTTTGGAATATGGTTAGTTTTTGGAAAACCATATTGACTCACAAGTCTTGCCAATGTAATAAGATGTTATATTTTTTGGGGCATTCCTAAGCCAAGCAGTATCTTATTAGCAGCAGCTACAAAATATGATATATGTATAGCCAATTGATTATGTTATTAGTTGCATCATTTCTTTGTTTTTGATTAGTTGTGCTCCCTCTACCCAAATAATATTAAGCTATATCTAGTTGGATTTTTAGCTTTTCCATTCTTTTTGTTTTTTAATGTTTGTGGAAAGTGGAGAGAAAAATGTTCTGATTTTTGAACTGCAAACAGGTGCATGCACAGAGAAAATCATTCGTAACCATCCCTTGCTTGACTTCATTTTTCATAATTAATTAGGTCCAACACTGTTGTAATCCGTAAGACTACTCAATTGACTTCAGATTTCATCATTAATTCGGGCCCTAGGACAATACATTCCATCTCTTTGCTAAGCAGAATAAAAGAAAAAAAATGTATAAATACATTCCAATGTTCAACAAGTATTTCCTTTCCTGAATTATGAAAACGTGTACACACTACAAGAAAAACAGGCAATTGCGACCAATTTATAGCAACGAAAAGAGTATTAGCATGCGACCAATTTATAGCAACGAAAAGAGTATTAGCAACCAATTTTGCCTGTTTTTCTTGTAGTGACAATAAACTCCTTACTTTGTTTTTAGTTCTTTTTGCTCTTTAATAGAAATTATGTACAAAAACATTTAACAAAACACAATAAGTTGTGCCTCAAACTTATGCATGGCATCTCAAAACTTCCCCAACAAAGGGTGTGCCACTATTTATACGGGTGTAGATCACCATTTGCACCTAAAGGAACAAAACGTAGTTAGAACCAAAATAAATTAAATCCATAATCTTGCCAATATTCGACTTCAACATTACCTGAAATGGATTCACATTTGATTTTGTACCCATATAAACTTGGATGTTTGACCAAACTTGACTCTGTGTATACTATTTGGCATAAAATAAAAAAAAATAAAAAAAAAAAAACAACAACAACCTAATAAGAACCAACTTGACTCTGTTGAATGCTTATTAAAAAAAATCAAAGCATAAGCACAAGAAGTCAAGGAAACCACATAAACTAGGTTTCTTATAAACACAGGAGTTTCTTGACAAATTGATTCAGAAGGATGAAATATAAACCTGTGATGGACAATGGGTTCAAAAGATTAGGACACAATCAAGGCACATAAAAAAAATCAAATTTTGATCCTGTTATTGTGCGGCAAAGAGCTTTTCATGATTTTAGATCATAAGTGCTTCTACCACATTGTTTTATACACTTGAAAACACAAATCTTTTATTTTGAAAATTTTAAAACACCAAATATGTGTTTGTTTCCATAGAAAATAATCAAGGACATGTAGAGATAAATCTGTTGTTAACAAGCATAGTTATTTAGCCCAAAAAAAAAAATAATAATAACAACTCCTGAAAGAAAAATCAAATAACAAATCTATCAACCATTGTAAAAAAAAAAAAAAAAATGCAACACAACTTGGTGCCAACACTCCAAATTTAACAAGTGGAGTTATTTAGCGAAAAAAGAAAAAGAAAAAGAGGTCTATATATTATAACAAATAGCTCTTAAGAGAAAAATCAAATAACAAATACATCAACTATTAATAAAAAAAAAAAATTGCAACACAACTTGGTGCCAACACCCAAAATGATGAGCATAGTGAAACCAAAATAACCAAATCAAAATAATATATTCAAGCATAATAAAATAGAAGAATTAGACAGTTAAGTCCATTGGAAAACCCCAACAAATATCCAAACCGAACTTTCCTTCTACTTCTCCTTAGCGAACAAACAAGTGGTCATGAATAAAATCCAAATAGGAAAAAAAGACAAAAACAAAAACCAATACCCCACCCAGGCAATCACCATTGTCACGAATCATAAATTCATATTCACCCAAAAACAGAAATAGGAAACTAACAATTCATACCCATGCCACACCGAAAACAGAGAAGTGAAAATTAGAGAGAGAAGCATACAGAGTAAGAGAGAAGCATACAAACATATTAACAAACACTCCATGCAGAAATGGATTTCTGTGGCTCGGTTTTTGAGAGAAATGGAAGTGGAGCTTTGAGATTGATTCGGTTTTGTGGTTTCAAATGAAGGGAGGGGAGGGAGGGAGGGAGGGAGGCATGCGACTTTGGGAGGGAGGGATCCAGAGCATTAGGTAGAGGATTAGAGACAAGAGGGTATGAGATTTGTGGATTTGAATTTAAAAAGGAAAACAAAAGCACAAATCTGGGAGGGACATTTTCTGACAGAAGGTCAATCAAATCAATTATTTGACAAAAGCTTCAGATGTTAGAGCAATAAAGGCTTTCACAGATGTAAAGAAGAAATTAAAAATATAAAAATACACGTAAGGTGTGCGGTGTTAGGTGAACAGTAGGCTGACAAGTAGAATTACTCTATAATAATAAAATACATTTGTGGTAAACGATGATCGGGAACAAATGGTCCCATGACTTATGCCTTCAAAAAGTAAAACACTTTATTATTTTTCAATCACATCACGCACTAGCACCTCAAAAGTATACTACAAGGTGGATAGAGTTTTTTTTTAGAATTTGTCGCGGAAATCTACCGCATAAAATGAGAGAGATAAATACATGAAATAGACATTATAAAATTATATAACATTATATGTTATGTGCAAAATTCAGTCAAGCAAATATAAATTATATTGTGAAATCTACTTTATGAGTCAAACACCCCTCGCATAGCGTGAAAACATAGCATGTGCTCGAATGTTCAATAAATGCGTACAATGAATTTGGAGTGGAAAAATAAAAGGGGGCAGTCAATTAATAGTACTTGAAAATTATAAGATTACATCAATACAAAATATCCCATAAGCCACCAATCTCCCAATCTCCGACATAAAATTTTATATAGTCATTCAACTAATTAAAATGAAAATACCAAACAACACTACATAAGGGGAAAGGTACCCAAGTCTTCACTCCTTAGGCATAACAGATCCTCCAAGGTCATAATTGTTATTTGCATCAAAGTCTACAGTTTTGTAAAACGAAATCGTAAGTAGATACACCACAATGAGATTTTGCAATCTCAGCAAATAAAGCCAATAGAATGACATCCAAAAATACAAACATGAAAAAATATAAACATTTCACAATAAAAGGGAAGATTGATATCTTTCAGCATTACCAAATTTGTACCAAACCAATTTCCTTCTCAATAAATCTAGAAAACCACACTAAAAAAATCCACATTTCCATTTGTTTTTTAAGCATCCATTTAATTACGCACGCACCATGGTCTCCCCTATGCACCTCTCATCCTCCAGTGGAGAGGTCACGAAGTTGGCATGAGAGCGTTACTATCTTATCTAAACCAGTTGTCGCCTGACGACAACCTAAAGGATGTCACTTAGTGATTCACATAAAGTTTATACAATCATTTTGATTACGCATGTACCATGGTCTCCCTCTATAGACCATGCACACGTCCTAGCTCCCTTCATCACACCATAATTAACGACCGTGCGTGTGACTTCATAACGAGCAATAACCAGTTTCACGCTTGGCACGTATGTGACCAGGCATCCTCTAACCTCCGCCATCATATAGGTCATGGAGTCGACACAAAAGCATTACCGTCTCATCTGAGCCCATTGTCACCTGATGACAACTTAGGGGACATCATTTAGTTTTACACGCTCTCGAGTGATTAGAAGAGTTCCACTGAGATAGTGTCCCATCTTAGTCTAGGATCATGATATGCACATACCCACAAAATCTTATTTAGTCTTTTGACACCAAAAACACAATTTTCAAAGTTTATAGCACAGACATAGAGCAGAGCATACTTAATACAATAAAGATAAATAATGAAAATTAAAAATGTAGATGCGAGAACAAACAATTATTGGATGACATGACAATAAATACATCAATCAATGGCAGAACAACACACAGATTCATAGGTTACAACACAAGTGATTCACAATGCTTCACCTGGTCCTCGGCCAACAATCTATCACCAGCTACATATTTTATCCCTATGCTCCACTTGGCCTTTGGCCACTCAACCAATCACAAACAGAGTATAGTAAAAACTGTGTTTATCATTTTCCAATGTCAATATTCCAATGGTCAGGGTAGGATTTTACTTACAAAACATAAGGAAAAATTTATGAATGATCAAGCGTGTTGACTTAAAGTATTTCGTGACTGTGTGCGTGCGTGTGTCGTATGGTGGCATCTAGAAGGGTGGAACATGACAGTGGTGGTAACAGCACAAGGTGACAGGTGCAGATATGGACAAAACATGGAGATCTACGACTGGAAAAAAATTTAAAAGTGGCAGATTCAACATGACAGAGGAATTAACAAAGGGAATCCTGCGGTGGAGGGTCGTGGTGGGCAACAATGCATAACCCTAAAGAAGGATCAAGACTCGGGTCCGGGTGGATCTAAAGGGGGAAAAGGTCGAGTGGAGGGCAGAGGATGAGGGGGTGGTCGGACAACCATAAGGGAGATGCTAACAATGGTGGGCTGGCGGATTACCGCAGAGTTTAGGGAAAACATTTCACTAACTTACAAATGAAGATCGACCTATTTATAGGCCGAACGACCCACTCGGGACAAACCTTACCATTAACAGTGATTGGGCACACTAGGCGGTGAGCAAGCCACAAAGGGGGGGCTTGTAGTGTCCAAACATATGTGTGTGATAGGTGTGACCAATGGTGCTCACATGGCTGGAAGAAGCCATGTGGAGGACTCGATAATGACTTGGGAGAAATGGGCGTGGTTTGACGGTGGCTAGGAAGGCACGAACATGGAGTTGGCATGGTGGTGGATGCAGTTGGTGGCACAACCACTACATGTTAGTGGGAAAAGACAATGAAAAAAAAAAAAAACAAAGGGGGAGGAAGAAGTGGTGTGGCATTGGATGGGGGAGGGAGAGAAAGAGATAAAGTTTAGGATTTCCTATCCTTAGGCCAAAACGACATAGTTTTGGTGTGAGGGGCTGGGCTCTTGTTTTTAGCTATGGGTTCACTTACACTGGCTAGGCCCATCTCTCACACACCCATATACAAATAAAATCATCTTAAACAATATGATGGGCTTCAACTTACTAAAGAAAACACATACACACATGAGCATACTTGGGCTTTCACACTTGCCACCTTGGTGGGCTAGGTAACTTGGTTAAAATAGTAGATGGATTTGGAGAAGGCCAAAAAGATTTCTTAATATTGGCCTAAGCCTATTAAGATTAGAGGGTGAAGTTAGACCCATGATTTTAGGCCAACTTAGTAGACACAATATTATAGGCCCAATTTAGTGGATACAATACTATGTGCCCAAAGACTCTAGACTATTGGGTCCAATTTAATAAGTTCCAAGGTTATAGGCCCAACTTAGTAAAACTCAAGACTAAGGTCCAACCTAGTGAACCATTCATGCCAAGGAAATGCCCAATAAAAATTTGAACATGGGGCCCATAGGGCCCAAGCATTAGGACCATTCAAAGGTGGACACAAAAGGGTTTAATCTTTTGCCCAATAAGAATTCAAACTTGAAGCCCAAACTTAGTATTCATATCACTCTTGCAATTGGACCCAATATTAATGTGATTAACAACCTTGATTTGCCGATTTCATCAAGCTTCAAAAACCCAATCACATTTATGAAATTTTTACTTTCCTCACTTGCATTAGATCACTTTTTTATGAATCTTGAATGGTGGACAAATCAAAGCCCTCGTCATGTAGCAAAAAGGCATGTAAGATGGAAAACAACCCACCGATTGGCACACACAAGAGCAATCTGTAGGACCCAATAAAGCCACCAAAACCATGACTCTTCCACAAGTTTTCAAGAGGATTTCCTGCATCAGTCAAACCCCATTATGTAACCTAAGATAAGACCTAGGAAAAGGACAAAAAAAATTCCAAATATCAAGACAAAAGTTTAACTATTCACCTAGGAAATGAGAGTTTAACCAAGCCAACATCACATGCTTCTTCAAAAAAATTTCTTCACCAAAACCAACTACCTGCACACACCACCACCTCTACCATTTCACCCTAAGGAAGTACTTTAAAGAACTCAATTATGTGCTTTTCCAATTCCCTTCCATGAGCAACAGAACTGATTGGCAAATGGGATGGTGAAATGAGATTACTCGGCTAAAAACCTATGCACATTCAATGTGACACCCCGTATTTTAATGTATTTTATTTAATTTAAAGATTGGTTCTCTTGTTTTAAATTTAGCTTGCTTCTCATTAGTTTACTTTTATGATTTTTAGGTTGTGAAATTTATTTTGATGTATTTTCTTAATATTAATTATTGTTTTGTATTTAAATTTCTCTTTAATTTAAACTAATTTATTTTTTGGCTTTAAAATTATTGTGTTGTGAGCTTTTTATTATTACTTTATTTTAGCTAGTCATTACGTTTAAATTATTTTTATTGGACTTACTGTTTTGAAATTCTTTTCATTGAATCAATTTTGTGACCCAAATTATGAGGATTGAATCTCATTTATTTCTCTCAGTTTTTCTTTTTCCCTTTTTTTCTTCTCCTCATCTCTTTCTTTCTTTTTTCTTTTTTCTCATTTCCTTCCTTTACTTCCCTCCTCCTGCGTGTGAGACACCCCTCCCTCTCCCCATCCATTTTTCATCAGCCCTCCAGTGTGCCGCCGCACGCTGGCATGGCCAATACTACTCCTCCTATTTTCTTCCCTTCCAGCCGGCGACCTGACCCACCTATTTTCAGCCCAGTTCGTGTTGTCGTTAGCCTTCACGCACTGCTACAAGCCGCAGGCCATTTTTATTCCAACACTACCGTTGCGCTACCACTTGCTACCAGTTTTTCACCATACCACCATCGGCCCTCCAGCCACCCAAACCACCCTTCCCTAGCTCCGATCAGCCACTATTGAAGCCTCTCCATCTCATTTTTCGATTTGGGTACTTTAATCTACAACCGCCACTCACGGCCAACCACCACCATCAGTAGCTTCACCAACACCTCTAGATTCTTTCCTAGCTATCCGAAGTCTTCGTTTGTCCCCATTCAAAATTGAGTATTTTGGGACCCACAACCTTAGCCCAAATTTCACTGTTATATTGTTGTGATGCCGCCTTTTACACCTCCTTGATCCTCCGAAAATTATATTTTAGCACTGTAACTTTTCAATTAACTTTTTGAGATTAAAATATATTTTGCACTAACTCATATTTACTGTGATTTGGTTTGTTGTACCGAACTAAGTCTGAAGAGTTTGGGGGTCGGTTGGATTGGAGAATGGAGTCGTTTGTATGATTGGATTATGTTGGAATTTGGTGGCTGTTGAATATTTGTGTCGTGTCATATACATTGGATAATTGCACGCATGTCCATATTTGTAAATGAAAACTAGATTTTCGTATAATTACATACATGTTCATGTGTATATTTGAAAACTATGTTTTCAGGTGAGAAATCATTTTTGGCTATGTTTGAAATGAATGGATTAAAAAAAGTGAAAGAAATGAAAAAGAATTGTTGGGATGATGGTAAGCAGGGACGGTGATAGAGTCTCACTTGTGATTTCCGCCTATAAAGCGTGCAGTAGGGATGGTGGTAGTCTCGCCTGTGATTCTCCCCTACAATACAAACTGTAGAGATAGTGATAATCTCGTCTATGATTACCTCCTACAGTGCACGCAGTAGGGGCGGTGGTAGAATCCAGTTTGTGATTCCCACTTACAGTATTAGTAGTAGGAATGGTGGTAAGCATGGATGATGGTAGTTTCACATATGATTCTCGCCTACGGTACATGCGGTATGGTTGATGGTAGTCCTGCCTGCAATCCCTGCCTATAGTGATTGGATAAATGGATATGCTAGGCTATTTTCTGAAAAAATGAAGATTCGTAGTTTAATGGATATGAAGACTATTTTCAGTGAAAATGATGGATTTATACTTAGGCCGTTTTCTTGAAAAATGGCTAATGGTATTTAATGGCATGTTTTGGGTCAAATGAGATTTTTTGCTTGCGTTGAAAAATGGTATTTAATGGCATGTTTTGGGTCAAATGAGATTTTTTGCTTGCATTGGAAAATGGTCATTTTCGAAAAAAAAATGATGATTTTGGCCTCATTCATATTTCATCATGTGCACGCATACATGTTGGTTGTATGAATGTATTTTTATCTCGTGGGTTGGTTGGGTGATTACTTACTAACATTCACAATTTGACGGTATTCGATATACTGCAATTCCGTTTGATGGAACTGTAGATTTTGAACCAAATGAAGATATTGAGTTTGAGAGATCGGCTCCGCCGAAGGAGTGACATATGGTCGCTTTTTAGATTATGTGATTTGTTTCCCTTTTGTCTATATATTTCACTTTTTACTTTATTTTCATGGATAATTGTATAATTTTTAGTAATACTTTTATTTTGGTAAACTTGTATTTAAAATTCTAGTACTTAGTTGACTTATTTAATTTATCTGCTGCATTTTCATTGTACACTTTCTTCATGTACACACACTTGACACTTATCATTAGGATGCTTGGCCCGTGCTATCATTATCCTGACGTCACAGTTCCCGCATTTTCGTATATAGGAGTCGGGGCATTATAAATAATATGAAGTCTATGAAATTTTTGGCCAAAATGCAAATAGTAAAAATTTAGGGCCTACAATAATTTTGGGAATTATAAGGGTAGTTTTGTAAATATTACTTTGACCCCTTTAATTTTTATTTTGAATATCTTGCTTAGTTTTACCATTTATAAGTTAGAAAAACTCTTATTAGACCCACAAAAAATTCCTAAAATACTCGAAAAATTGGTAAGTTAGCGGCCTCTAACTTACTTTTAGATAATTTATTTATGATTCTTGTATAAACACCACATTGATATTGTAAATGTCATTTTGAGATTCGAATAGATTCTTTGTTAAGAATACCAGAGCGAAGTCGTATATTACACTTAATACTGGTAGATGCATATGTAATAATGATGAAATATTATCAATGCATTGAATTATGAGTCTGTAAACAATATAGTTTCAACATGAATTATATTACAATCACTGACAAGTACTCTCAATGCAAAAAAAGGAGCTATGATGATATAATATATGATGTCCTATTAATGATGGCTTTAATAAATTAAAACATGTTATTTTTTTTTAACTCAATAAGACACGCTCGCTCTATACTAAGGTTTAAAAGGCAACCTTATATAATATAATTTATGGATAATTCTAATCCCCACATTAAAAGTTATTCTTCACCGTAAAGTTTTAGTACAGATGCAAATACAACACAGGAAGATTCTTCATTCAAGATAAAATAAGTGATAATATCTGTATACTACTCGATCAGGTAGGAATAATCTTCTAATTTTCTTCCAACTTTTTGGTCGGTCATGCATGTGGGAGGCTTTTTCGTCAGACTCGCGTTCCAGTCTTCAGATTGTTGATTCTTGAATATAAAAAGTGGATAGAAATCTTGTTAGCCATTGTACTATTCTCTCCGGGCCTCGAGAATGCGACCCAACTGCGTGCAGGACAGCTCAACTGTTTTTGTACGCATTATCTATTTACAATGGATAAAGATCTCCTGGCCTATAAGAAGATATCTCAAATATTATTTTATATATAATTTTTATATTTTATTTATAATATAATTAGTTATATCATTGTTTTTTAATATAAAATATTTATTTCGAATAATCACATTAATAAAATATATAAAAAATATATAAAAATAATTATATATAAAATAACTATTTTTTAAGGGGTGATTTATAAAAATATATAATTGCTAATATCTAAAAAATTATATATTAATTTTATAAAACTTGAAAATTAAGATCTCGGATTGTAAAGCCGTGGAACCATTTCCCGATTAACCCTTAAAATTAATTTCAATTTTCATAACTACCTTTCATTTAAAATAGAGTTAAAGTATAGTACTAATAACAGATAGTTGAAATTGATCGATTTCCTCTCTTATATATGATCAGGATCCTTAGACAGTACTATATATATGGCCAAAAAGCATCAAATTATGCAATATTGTGGCATCTGCAAAGTGGCCCAAACATTTTGCATCCTTTAATATAACCAACTGTATAGAGATATAAATCCTGTTTTCTTAACCTTTATGCGTATTCTATATGTTTTTTCTTTATTAATGCATTTCATGTTATAAAGGACTGATCTATAGGGTTTTGGGATATATGGTTTATGTAATCAACAAATCTACTCATCATCTCTTTTGTAATCTAATGGGATGTGATATTAGATGATTGGTTTACCAGTAAAATATAATAAAAAGTCTACAATTATCTAACATCATATCATAAAATGATAAGAGAATGATGAGAATTGAGATGATCAGTAGCATTAATTCTCATATGTATGTAATTGATCCCACCACGAGAGAAGAATATTGCAAAAGCAATACGCAGCCAATCATATATAGTAGTCATAAGTAGGTTTCTGGCACTTATAAAGTTGAAAGAGTTGGCGATTCCTTTTACAGTTACTACTGTTTCGTTTCTCTGTCAGGACCTGAGATTCTACACTACTAGTACCGCATCTCATATTCTTTTTCCATGTGCAATTTTAATGGATGCAGAATGTTTGGACCAGACCTTTACTGCAAAGCTAGTGGATAAAAATTGACTTGGATTGAAGTTTATGAATTTGAAGATTCATGTCAAATCTTCATCTATCATGTTAATAAGATGAATTCTGTTACATACAGTTACTTTTACGTATTTTTTATATATTAATAAAGTGTACAAAAAATATAAAAATAACTACACATAGAATTTTTAATTGAGATTTCTACCCCAAATTCAATGGATTACTTAAGGATGCATTAATATATATATATATATATAAATGGGGTTACGTTTTTTGGATTAATTTAATAATTTTAATCGTAATAGCTAGCATTCTTATTGGATAAGTCATTTATGCATGACTTCTTGGTTTTTGGCATATTTGTAAGTACCATCAAGAGTCAAAGGATATAACAAAGAAAATCCATCGCCATAAGTGAGCTTCTTTAATATATATATATATATAAAGAGTGAATTATATATGTCTGTGCGTAGTACTTCTGTAGCACTCGTACTAACTCCCTCACCGTGTCCGACACGAGGGCCTGCATGTTTGAATTTGATCCTAGCTCCAGCTTGATCTTCTTTTCGAAATCTGTTCTAGAAAGAATGAAAAGAAAATAGGGCGAGACCGTGAGAGAGCTAGCATCTTCGATCTTGCTCCATTTTTGTTATTTCTGTTACGTACGTGGATATATCGCTATTTATTATCTTCTGTGCAAACTGAAAATAGGCTCGTGATCTCCCAGAACTAGCTAGCGAACATGCATGCGATAATTATTTGCTGCAAAAATATATGCGGTACGTGCTAAGTACGCGGCATCTTATATGCATGCAAAAGGACATGCGTACGTACTTATAATTGATAGTACTGTTGAATCAGGCCTGCAACCAGACCAATTCGGTCGATGTCTGGGCCCGACCTGACTCCCAAGATAGCACAAACCGGCTTGACCCAGCTTGAGTCGAGTCTAACTCTTTTTTTTTCCTCGATATGTTTTTCCCATGAACACTAGTAACATCTATTAACTGAAACGTACATAAGAGGCAGTGCCTTAAAACTTAAAAGTCATCACGTGTATTAAAACGCAACGGGACTTACATGCACCCTCACTTCAGCAGCGACAACCCTTGACTTGATCCAATGCTAATTGTCACTAACATAATCAGACGTTTTTACTTTTGTAGTTGAATTTGGAGGCATGTGTAACAAGGAGTTCCAACTCTGTCTCGATATCAATATATCCATCTCTGTTGTCATCGTGCTTCTTGAAAATAGTCCTCAACTCCGGTTTACTACAGGGTAAGATCATATCCTTCGGAATATAGCTTGTCGTCGGAAACGGCAACCGAACCATTTTGTAAGGGGGCGGGCTGGAAGAGGAGTACTAGTGTTTATGGTAATGTTAGCAACAAGCGGAAGAACTTGATGAGGGATACTCGCTCTATGATGAGGTTTAAAACGCAAGCTGATTGCTATATACAGACTGCTAGTTAGCACTCATTGATCTTCTCAATATGCAAGTTTTCCCAAGGCAAATAAAGGAAGATTCTCTAGTCAACATAAAATAAGCCATAATATTTGCAAATTGTTCGGTGAGGTAGGAATTTTAATCCACTTTTTATCCAACTTTTTTGTCGGTCATGGGTGGCTAGCTTTATCTTCAGATGCAAACAAGTGGGTCCAAGTACTCAAAAGTGTACAATTATACTCTTCTCTTCTGTCTCCCAATTTAGATACGCGAGGCAATTATAGATTAGGAGCAAAATTTGCTAGTTGCATGGGTTGCCACTGTGACGACTAGCTAGATTCCTTGATCAGTTCCTACTCTAAAAAATTTTGGGAGTGAGGAATAATAGCAAAAGACATCCGATACTTACCCAACGAAATCAGAATATTTGTATGGTATATTTTTTTCCTTGCCAATTCAGTAGTGGTGTGTTTGGATTGTTGGATTAATTGATCTTTAAAGATCTAAATCCCTTCTTTGTATATATGATATTAAAAATTATATTTCAAATTATATTAGAGTTCTTATGCTATGTACTAATTAAATTTTTATCTCACTACCATCACATATTAGAGTATATATTAATTATCCTTAGGTTCCATTTCCCGCAAGTTATTAGATCAACTCTTAGTTATATAAAAGCCAACTATTCTTAGTTAGAGAGGAAAAAATACAGACGAAGCATTTTTAAAAATATATGGTCTTTTTGCGGCCTAATGGGTGCAATGTGAAAGTAGACATGAAGAGAAGAGGAGAGAAGATCAGTTGTATGTAGATCATCCCGACTCTCCAGTTGATTGGTTTGGGGGGTTTGCTTTGATAGAAATTCCTAAGCATATATAAATTATGATAAAGATCCGACGATGGGCTTGTTTGAGGTTGTGGTAGGAGTCTTAAAAATTGTTTAAAAAGCTTCAAAAACTTTTTAATGAAAAAATTAAGTTATTTGGATATTACACATTAAAATACTTTTAAATCTCAAATAAATTAAAAAAGATGTTTGAGAAAAACATCAAATGTGCTTTTCCGAATAATAAATAATGTAATTCAAATTTTAAAAAAAACTCTTAATGGACAAAAATATCCATACAATTTTAAAATAATTATAACTTTCAAACTTTCAAAAATATGATTATAATTTTTAAAAATTAAAATAATCTTCATTTCTATCTTAGAAAACAATTTTTTAATTTGTTTTCAAATAAGCTAACATATTTGAAAGTGTTAATTTAAACATATAATTACCAAGCAGTAAATAACTTTTTAATAGTACAACTTACTACTTAAGTTATAAACTATAAGCTCTCAAATTATAAGTTATATTTTTCACCGCAATCTCAAACATGTAATATTATATATTACTTGAGTTTTGCAAGACTACTTAATAAAATTTTCATATTTTGAATATTTTCTACCTTTGATGAATTTCTGATGTGTTTGGATTAAAAAAAAAAAAAAAAACTACTTTATTAAGAGATTGATTGTATTTTTATCACTTATAGTGCATGTTTGGGGTTATAGTGGAAAATATTGCTTTTAACTTAGGGAGTATAACTTAGAGCTTAACGTAATAAGCTCTACTATTAAAAAGTTATTTATTGTTTGAGATCTGTATATTTAAAGCATTTTCAAACATATAAATTTTTTTAGAAACAAATTAAAAAAGCACTTTTTGATATAAAAATGACATAAAAGGGCATATACTTAATAAAAATAAAATATTATAATAAAATAATAACAAAAATAGTCTAATAGATTTTTCAGTAATTATAATGAAAAAGAAAATCTCTTCAACCATGCATAAGTGATAAGAGAAGAATGAAAAATATTGATGGGTAAAGTCTTGATTAGATTATACGAGAATCATGAAAAATGTAGATGGACAAAGTTGTCATTATGTTAAAATGATGAAGGTCATTTTGTAATGTATATAGCACGGTAAAATATGGACTACTTTTTCTAAAGTGTTTCTGACAAAAAGCACCACTTTGATACTTTTGTTGAAACGTAGTTTTCTATTTTTTCTTGGTTTAGAAGTATTTTAATGTAAAACTACCAAACAGACAAATTTTGTCATTTAAACACTTCAGATTGTTCTACCGCACTTTTTAGACCTCCCACCACAATCTCAAACAAACCCTTAGTTTTATTGAGAAGTGGTATTTTGCTAAGACATATAGTTAATTGAAAAAGAGTAATGCTAAACGTGACGCCCCGACTCCCACATACGGAAGTGCGGGATGAAGGAGGAGGCAGCGACACAGCATAGCAGAGAAGAACCGAAAATAAAACCAAAGGAAAAAAATGAAAGAAATGAGAAGATGAAGCAATCGACTAAAGACAAGGAAGGAAGAAACAAAATGAGGAGACGAGAAAGAAGAAGCAGCACGTGGCTGGAGAAGGAAGAAGGAAAACGAAATAAAGCCCTAAGGGCTTAAGGGCCAAAACGATGCCATTTAAGGGGAATTAGTGGACTGGGCTGTAATGCAACAGGCTAGGCCCGAAAATTGAAAGGACTTGGCCCAAAAACAAAGAAAAAACCCACTAAACAAGGCTTACCTGAAAATAGAAGGGTCCAACAAAAGAAAATGGTACAATAAAATTAAATAAGAGTCAAATAAAAACACTACAACACAATATTAATAAAATAAGAAAATTAAAGCGCAACAATAAAATAAATTAAAGCGAAGAAAAATTTAAATGCAAAACAATAATGAATATCAAGAAAATCCATCAAAATAAATTTCACAACTTAAAAATTATAAAATAATCCAATGAGAAACACGATAAATTTAGAACAACAGAACCAATATTTAACTTAAATAAAATAATCCTTCAATTAAAATACAATAAAATACGGAATATCACACTAAATCTTTGTCCAGTATCTCTTAGCTGCATTCAACATATTGAAGTCAATATAAGAATATGTACATATAAGGATAGGCGCGCACGTCCCTTAAACACGCTTCTCCTTTTATACATTAGTTGATTGGGAAAGACCCTACATACCATGTCGCATCTGATCCCCACCTTATCCAACACTAAAATTGATCAATCATGACCCACTTTATCTTCTTCTAAGTATCTGTTTTGCTTCTAGTTTATACACAAAAAAATAAAAAATAAAATAAAGGAAAAAGTAGAGAGTCTTCTTGCTTCATTTCTATTATCATGTCATCTGGATATATTAACTGTTTCTCTTCTGCAAATACCAAATAAGCTGGTTTCCCGGGGAGAATATGTCATAAATGGCAACAATCCATCTGATCATAGATTTGTTCCTAAACCACTGTGTGTGTGTGTGAGAGAGAGAGAGAGAGAGAGAGAGAGAGAGAGAGAGATTCTGATTGTTCTGTTATATATGATGAAGGGGCTATTTATAGTTACATCATTAGCCTCCTTACATTATCTATGACATAAAAAGCAGGACTTAAACCTTCGTAAGACAACTTAGCTAGCAGTGAGAACATCGTTGCATTTATAAGACACCTTAAACCTTCCCTGCAGCAGGCTTATATATATAGTTGCATTTAAAGGCGTAGGCAACAAGGAGTTTCAACTCCGTTTCGATATCGATAAATCCATTACCATCCTCGTCAGCATGACGAAACCCATCCACAGTCCTAAACCAAGGCCAACGTGATCCGAGCTTTCTGAAAGCTAAATCCAGCTCCGACCACGAGAGTTTGCCATCTCCGTTGGTATCGTGGTCCTTGAAAATAGTTGCTAACTGCGCTTCAGTGCAGGGAACTTCACCCCTGTATTGGTCTTGCGGAAACCTCAATCTCATTTTGTAGTAGTGTTTAGGGTGAAGGTGAATGTTTGGCAACAAGTAGAACTTAAGGGATCACTTTCTGATCTATACTCGAGGTTTAGAAAGCAATTACCCTAGCAGCTATATATAGAGTACTAGGGCCAGCACTCTTTTTCTTCCCTGGCCCCTTAAATTATCGTTCTCAATATTCTGCAGTAGTTAAGATAAGATAAGTTATAATATCTGCAAATTATTCTGTCAGGTACGTAGGAATTTTAATCTTTTTCTCTTCCAACTTTTTGGTCAGAAACGGGACGGTAGCTTTATCATCGGCCGGATACGCATTGATCTAGTCTTCAGATAGATTCTTTAATATAACAAGTGAATCTAAATCTGGTAAAGAATTATGTTCTTCTCTGCGCGGGCCCCTGATTGATTTGGAAGGCAAATTGCATAATAGCCCCATTGATCAATTGTTTGGATACTCTCAACAAATTAAGACATATAACTATCTCCTACTAGCAGAACAGTAAACTAACCACTATTTTAGAGTGTATAAGCTTAACATAGTCTTTCGATAAATTTTTTTTTTTAATTTTTTTATGTGGGTCTCATGTGTGGCTAACTGTTTTTTTAAGAAAGTGTACAAGACTTGCATAACCTATAACTTTATCAATCATTTTTTTTTTACAGGAAGAGAAATTATGTAAAATAGAAATTATGTTTAATAAAGTGGCATAATTATTTTATTTGGTTGTGAAGTGAGTAGTAAAATAGTTGTAAAATATGAGTTGTAGCATTATCCGAAAATATATTGGATTATTAAGCCTATCCAAGACCAACTTGATCCGACTTCTTCGGAGGTCGCTGCCATCATCACCTCTAGCCACGAAAGGTTGCTGTCTCCATTGACATCGCTTCACTGAAGCGAATCACACCCTAATTAGATAGGCTTTGCTGCGGAAACGACAACCTAATCATTTTGTAAGCGACTACAAGTGGAGTGTAGTTTAGGGTGAAGATGTTAGCAACAAGTACTAGAATTTGACGGATGACTTGCTCTATATATATTGGTAAGGATTAAAACGAAAAACTTGCTATATATATAAATATATATATGTTGAATGCCAGCTAAACTCTTTATTTATTTTTTTCTTTAAATATGCTTCGCAATATGAAAGTTTTTCAATTGCAAATGCAGGAAGATTCTGCATTCAAGATAAGATAAGATTATAAGTGATAGTATATATATATTTCCAAGTATTGGGTGAGGTGGAATTCTAATTGTCTTCCTTTCTACCATGATCTTTTTGGTCAGTTGTGAGTCTTTTTCGTTATATACCTATTCCAATGATCAGCTTTTTAGACAAAATAATTAGGAGTTGGACGAGAGTATACTATTATATGGTGATTTTCGTTACACGTCATCCGTTCATACCCGACTTGATTCGATTAGAGTTGGTCCGTAAATCATTGAATATATATAATTTATTTCACTATATTAGTATTCTTATACACACACACACACACACACACATACACACACACACATATATATATATATATATATGTTTCTATAAATTTTAAATTTAATAACATAAGCATAGTTACCTTTATAATCAAATATGTAGTATGTAACCCAATTACTTATACCTAGTCATTTATACCTATATATTGAATATAGTTCATATTTATATGTTAGTTAATTAAGTATCTAAGTGGTTAATTAGAATAAATTTTGTAATGTGTAATAATTAGTATATAGGCCAGACTTGGTAGTTTCATTATAGACTACAATGTATAACTTTATAAGAAATGTATTCATAAGATGTTATAATTTTAAAGTTCAATATAAGGTTTAAATATTAATTGTAAATATTTCATTAGATTTAATATTTCGTTTTGTAATTTGGTATTTTTAATTATTCAATTCATTCAAAAAAATATATAAGAGTACAAACAAAACTCAAGTAATAACTCGACTTGGCTTGGCTTGGCTTGGCTTATGCTCATTAAAGAGTACAGACAAAGATCAATAAATAACTCACCTTGGCTCGAGCTTGTGTTTGATCAGCTCAAATTCGGCTCGCTTCATGCAAGGCAATATAAGAGTCTCACATCGTTTAAGTAAAAGAGTTGTATTGCTTTGGCCTCATATATAAATGCCACATTAGGCTACACTATAACTTGCCCAAAATATACACTAGAAAATTTAAAAACTATATTATTCGTTTTTAAGTTTTATAGTCAGATGTACATATATAAATTTAGAATATATTTGGGTTCAAAAATATGTTTTTGATCACTTTTAGATCAAGAAATAATTTTTTGGCCTAGTGGACCATAGGTACTATTGGAGTGGGTGTGGGGCGGGGCAGATGAGGGTCCGTCCATGCGGGGGCAGGTGGCACCCCTATGGGAAGGTGAACAACCTTTGCCCAACTAGAATGGGAAGGCAAAGGCGAAGTCATAAAGGTGAGAAGCGACCGGTCACAACTCTATAAGGAAAAAATAGCAAAGGGTGAGGAGCTATTGATTTTGAATGGTGGGCAAACCAATACAGGGAGAACATACACGGCGGAGAATGCTTACTAGGTAAAGAAAACGAGAGATCGAGAGCCACCAAGCCCTTGAAACAATGAGGATCTTTTTTTAAGATTTAAATCAAAATTATATTAAAAAATTATATTCTAATAATATTTTAATTTTATAATATTTTTAGTCAATTTTTTCCCTCTCCTTTTTCAAAATCCTATAAAACATTTTAGTTCAAAGAATTTTACTACTATCCACAAATTATCTCATTATTATTTATACCTTTCTCATTTAATCTCATGATCTCATCTGCATAAAAAAGAGACCTTAGTAAAGTGATCAGTATTAACAACAAGAAATCGAGACCTGCAAAAAGAGCAAGCTTCTCACCAAAACCATTGAATAACGCTCTATAAATACTTCACAACAACTCAATGCAAGTTGTATGGTTCAATGTAATTATACACTCACTACAAGAAAATTCATTAATTGGGGCAATTTTTGTTTTGTTGGAAAAACTTTCACCTCAATAGGTTACATTTTGTAGCAATTTTATGATTGCCGTTTTGTTTTTCGAGTGGATGTTTAATTTTAAAGTACCTGGTACCTGTTGTACCCAATCATGCGATTACCTAGTCATCTCCACCCAACCCCTAACAATTCCATCGCTTTCATTTTCTTTCACTAGCCCATTTGCTTCTCCTCCACCCCATTTTCAAGCAAGCAGAACCATCTAGTGTCTTTTAAGCTATCGTGCCTTGCGATTCGATACCCAGTAGGCAGTTGGGTTTCTTCAAAGAAACTACAGCATTAGAGGTCGAGATTTGTGTATTTTAGATTCTTGGGTGTCTTCCGTCACCACTAGTATGGCTTCCAACTCATTTGAACCCTTCACTCCCCTGATATATGCGCTTGTTACTTTACAAAATTGCTAGTATTTATTTGTAGACTAATTTATAGCTATGTTGTTGTGAAATCATCTCCTTTTTTGCACTCGGAGTTTTGTATGCATAACTGTATTTTGTGGACTTGTTGATGTGGGTTATGTGTTTTGTCAAAAAATATAATAAGTTGTTAAAATTTTGAAATTGCATGATTCGCTGAAGTAGGCACGTTCTAAAAATCCATCCTTCAAATCTACCAGAACCTTTATTATATATACATTATTATGCTAGCCATAACCAACAATATTTTGAGGTTTTTGTGCCAGTTTTGGTTCCACTAGTGCTATTTGCAGCTAGCCAGCTTGATGGTGGACCATTTAGTGAAGCTTATTAAGAAAAAATGTCTTTTTTGCTTGTATTTTGAGGGAGCAAATTTTTCATACTTAGTTCGAGCTCTAATACGATAATTGATTCTTTTGTTTTTGTATTATTTTATCCTTAGCAATATACAATGATAAAATAGGAGTGTAATTGGTCTTGTTTCTATTTAAAGAAATTATTTGATATTATTCAATTATTCTTGTTTATATGAAAGGACTTGATCAGTTTATGATCAATATGTGTGTATATATATATATATACACACACTATATAATACAAATTATATTCACCCACCTAACGAAGAGATGAATTTATCATTGGTTCGATACTTTTTGCCATGGCCAAAAGAATGAGTTTAACTGCTGCAGATGATATTGCGTATATATTTTGAATTTGTAAGCTGATCTCTTTATTGGCCAGTTATGCCTTTAAGAATCATTTCCATTTCTTTAAACTGAAACTGCATGCATGCCTATGTCAAAATATTTACTCTGTATATTCTTCATCATACTTTACACAATCGTTTATTACGAATATATAAGACCATAATAGATCTTATATTTTTGGCTATACAAATCAGGTTCCTATAATCATGCTCTCGAGGGATGGAAAGAACGTGCCAATTTTTTCGCTCGGCAATGGTGGTGAATATGTTTGGGGGCATGAAGTTTCATGAAGAATGCCATGATATTCAAAATAATCCCAAAATTGGTGATTAACATATTCACCACCATTGTCCGATCGAAATACTTGAACCTTAGTAGAAAATTGTGTGTTTACCATAACATGAAATGACTTAAACACACCGAAAACTTCATCTTTATGTTTTAGCAAATAAAGCCAAGTCATTCAGGTGCAATCATCAACAAACAACACAAACCATCTGAACCTAGACACAGTAATTATTGGGGAAGGACCCCACACATCGGAATGTATCAAGGCGAAATGAGTATCTTTTTTATTCAAATGCAAAGGATAAGAAACCCTATGACTTTTTTCTAAAATGCAAGTTTGACATTGGAAATCAAAATGCTTCAATTTAGAAAACAAATTTTGAAAACAAGTGTTTCATGTAGGTTAAGGATGGGTGTCCTAAACGACGGTGCCAAAGCCAAATCTCTTTCTCTTCGACACCAACGGAATGCTGCATGTGATGTGCACTACCCACACTAAAGTCTTCCTTATAATACAACCCCCCTCTCTTAGTACCACGCCCAATGATCTCCTTGGTAAGAATGTCCTGTAGAAGACAAAAAGTAGGGTACATAGGCACAATACAATTAAGGTTAGACGTCACTTGGCTTACGGAGAGGAGCTTATGAGATAATGATGGAACAAGTAACGTATTAGGTAGCTATAGAGTAGGGGTTAAGGTCATAGTGCCTGCGCCAGTGACAGGTGAAATAACGCCATTTGCATTGGCGATATTGGTATGTCTCGGTAAGGAAGTCTGTGTGAAATCCTTAGCATCAAATGTCATGTAGTTAGTCGCGGAGGAGTCCACCAGCCATCTAACACATTCAGCATCACCGGGTGAACTAAAATAAACACAACCAAGGTTACCTGAGTCAGGAGAAGAAGATATGTCCGAATCGTGGGCAACTGATGGTGTAAAAGATAAGTAGGGCTCTGCATTAGCCACCGCTGTGGTGCCAAAAGCCTCATCTTTGCTAGCTATGTCATGACATTTCTTGGCCTGGAGAACATTCCACCAATCAAGGTACCCGTTCAACTTAAAGCAATTTTCACATGTATGCTTTAGATTGCCACAATGAGTGCATGTCAAGCCTTTAGACGACGCACGAGATTTCTACTTCCCATTGTGCATGGTAGACGTGGGGTTGGCAGGTGCAAGTTGAAGTCCTTTGGTGGCGAAAAAAGCACCAGGAACAGCCTTTGCACCAATGATCATAATAGTCTAGCGAATTGCTTCACGACAGACGTGAGCATATGCTTGCTCCACGGTAGGGAATGGATGAAGTTGCAAGACATCACCCCAAATCTTGTCCAGTCGGTCTGCAAGGGCATCCAAGAAACTTACACCCGGTCTTCTTGAAGGATAGTATTATACTTGTAAATATCAACTGCACACTCCATTGGATTAGGATGCCGGAAATCAATCTCATGCCATAACCGCTGAGGATCGTTGTAGTATTTTTCTAGGGAGCCTCCAACTTGTTTAAGTTGCATCACACGATATCTAAGGTCAATGACCTGAGACGTGCCACTACCATCGAAATAAGTTGTAACAATGGAGTCCCACACCTTTTTGGAAGTAGGAAACCAAATGAAATTCCCTATCAACAAGGAATCCATTGAGTTAATTAGCGAGCCTTTGACAATGGTGTTTTCTATGCGCCATTTGCAAATGGAGGGATCCATTGACAGTGGTTGTGTAAAATCCCCATTGATATATCCCAACTTGACTTTGCCCAAGATGTACATCTCAACAACTTGGTACCAAAGGGCATAGTTGGTGTCGTCCAACTTGATGTCGATCGAAGCAGCAGGGGGTTCGATGGATAGGGTCGATGTTTGGGCTTTGCTAAGTGCTTTAGTGATTTTGTTGTGAATTTGGTAAACATGGAATCAGATTGAGATGCACTAATGTGGTGCTCTATATCAAAATCTAACAACATGGTTGGCAAGGTAAGGGAAGGTAGATATTAGGGTTTTCGAGAATGAGAAGGCCCAGGATTAGGTTGTGATACCATGTCAAAATATTTAGTCTTTATATTTTTCATCTCTTTATATTTTTCATCATACTTTACACCATCATTTGTTCCAAATATATAAGACCATAATAGATCTTCTATTTTTGGCTATACAAATCAGGTTCCTATAATCATGCTCTCGTGTGATGGAAGGAATTTCTTTCCATCCCTCTTCCTATAATTCCTACCACGTACCCATATATTACAACTCATGCCAATAGCCTACCCCCACAAAAACTTCCAGCCTTATTTGGGATAATAAAATATAATTTACATCCTTGAGAAAATGACAACAAAAAAAATGTTTATTTCGATCGAATGAAATATTTGCAGAAAGGATGACTCATTTACATCAATTTTTCATGATAACTAGATATGTGTATATATCATATATATATATATATATATATATATATGTGCGTGTGTTGGGGGGGGGGTGTGAGTGTGCGTGAGCATGTCTATATATAATTTTTCACACATAATTATATGTGAAAAATTGTATTTGACAATGTACGTTCACCATAAATTGTGATGCATTAATGTCCTTCAATTACTATATATATATAGAGTATTTCGCTTGATGTACAGTACTTTAGTTATAAAATGTGGCCATATGATTATTGTAACACCCCGGTACACATTTCATTAAGATATTCATAGACTCCAAAATTTAAAGTCATCAAAATATAACAAAATCTCTTAATAAAATCCGTCAATCCTCATAAATCTTCTATGAGTAATCTACTATACTTAAATAATCATCTCACCCCTACTCCATAAGCTTGATCCTTAGCTGAACTATTCCAAAGTCATCTGAAATATATTGCAGAGATAAGTGGTGAGTTATCAAGAACTCAGTAAGTAGAGAACATATACTAGTATGTAAACATGAGTATTTATAGAGTTCAGGGTGCATAACAAAAATATTTACCTTTAGAATGCTAAAATTAGAACATTTGCTTTCAGAATGCAAAACGTGTATCAAAATATTAAAGTGAAACTTTTAGAAATAATCTTATTAAAAAATAATCCTTTGGCATAGCATAAATGATGATCATCATTATCATATCAGAGCATCATATCAGAACAGAAGCCATGTTGTAACATAGAAAAAATATTGAAATTTAACCTGTTGTAATATTATTTTATTAGTGGACTTTGTTTACGATGTTGAGTGCCTTGTTACTTCTTGTTATTGCACACCTTTGTTCCTTGGTTTCCTTGTTTACGTTTTGACCCTCCTGTCTGCTTGCTTAGACTGTCTTATCTTTTCTTTGCTTGCACTTGATTAACTTGTAGTGACTAAACCAAGTCAAGGCTTGGTTTTTTAAGTCTAGTGGTGGTGTGGTCTATGGACCTTTGCACCCTTTTTCCTTAGCACCACAAGTTGCTATGACTCGTTTGAAGTGTTTAGGGGTGGTGTGATCCAATGACCTATGCGCCCCTTTTTTCTATCGCACAACAAGCTGCTAAGGCTTATTTGTGGTGTTTTGAGATGGCACGGTCCCAAGATCTACGCGCTCCTTTTTCTTGGTACCACAAGCTGCTAAGGCTTGTTTTAGGTGTTTAGAGGTGGCGTGGTTTCTAGACCTACGCACCCTTTTTTCATGGCACCATAAGCTACAAAGGCTTTTTTGAGGTGTTTAGGGGTGGCGTGGTTTCTGGACCTACGTGCCCCTTTTTCATGGCACCACAAGCAGCTAAGGCTTGTGTAAGGTGTTTAGTGGTGGCGTAGTTCCTGGACCTATTTGTCCCTTTTTCATAACACCGCAAGATGCTAAGGCTTGTTTGAGGTGATTAGGGATGGCATGGTCCCAAGACCCACGCGCCTCTTTTTCATAACACCACAAGCTGCTAAGGCTTGTTAGAGGTGTTAAGGGGTGGCGTGGCTCCTGGACATAAACGTCCAATTTTTATGGCACCACAAGCTGTTAAAACTTGTTTGAGGTGTTTTGAGGTGGCGTGGTTCCAGGACCTACACGCCCCTTTTTAATGGCATCACAAGCTACTAAGACTCGTTTTAGGTATTTAGAGGTGGCATGGTCTCAATACCTACAAGCCCCTTGAATAGTTGCAAACAACGTTGAGCACTGTAGCTTCTAAGCTTTGACAAACGAACGCAAATAATTCCGCCAGATGAATATGCATGTGTTATTGTAAACATTATAGAAATGAATTCGACAGACGTGGCAACATTATAAACAGTACTGATAAAATTTCCTTAAGTGCTCCACATTCCAAGGATGTGTCAATTCCTTGCCTTGGCTGTCTTTCAAACGGTATGATCTCGACTTGTTTTTTGCTATTACTAGATAAGTGTCTTTCCATCAGGGCCCCATTTTCCTTTGCTTTGGGTAGTCACTCCGGCCTTTTTCAAAACCAGGTCCCCTACTTTAAAAGTCCTAGGCCTTACAATATTCTAGCTTCCGCTATCTCTCTTTCTTCTTCTACCAGGTCAAGGTACTCTTCTATTTTTTTATTGTTTTGGGTAGTTCAGAAGTGGCTCGTTCTGTAACTTGGGAGCCACACCTGGACTGGCAGGACTTCCTTGCACCCATAGGCCAGTGTAAATGAGGATTCCCCTGTCAGAGTTTTGACTGACATTTTGTATGTCCAAAGTACCGTAGGCAACTCATCCACCCAATCTCCTTCTTCTCTACCACCTTCTTCTTTAGGATTGAGAGTAACGCTTTGTTTGTTGCCTTTGCTTGCCCGTTTGCTTGGGGGTAACCCAGCGAGGAGTACTTTGCCTTGATCTTCAACTCAGCACACCATGCCTTATAGTGGTTGAAATCAAATTGGCGTCCATTACCGGTTACTATGCTCTGCGGTATTCCAAATTTGCAAACGACACTTTTCCACAAGAACCTTGTTATAACCTTACTAGTCATGGTCACCATTGGTTCTGCCTGTGCCCACTTTATGAAGTAAACCACAACAACTATCATGAACTTCACTCTCCCTTTTCCCTATGGGAAAGGTCCCACCAAATCTACACCTCACTAGGCAAACGGCCATGGTGCAGTTACAGATGTTAACTCCTCTGGGGGGTGTGTGGTATCGGTGCATATGTTTGACACCTAATACACTTCCAAGTGAATTCCCGAGCATCCCTTAGAGCGTTAGGCCAGTAGTATCCTACCCTGACTGCTTTTCTGGCTAGAGCTCTTCCTCCGAAATGATTTTCACATATTCCTTAATGTATCTCTGCTAATACATACTGGACCTCCTGTGTTGAAATGCATTGCAATAATAGGGCGGAGAAGCCCCTCTTTATGAGTAGGAATCTTTCCGCCTTCCTTCTCATCCTCCTCGCCTCTTCTTTTGCTTCGGGTAGCTTCCCTTCTACCAAGTATTCAACCACCTTGGTTGCCCAATCTAGGATGTTAGAGCCCATAACGCCTCCTTATGCGCCGATGGCGATTGGGCACACTAGGTGATGAGCAAGTCACAAAGGAGGGGCTTGCAATGTCCAAACATATGTGTGTGATAGGTGTGACCAATGGTGCTCACAGAGTTGGAAGAAGCCATGTGGAGGACTTGATAATGCCTTGGGACATCGGGCGGTGGTCTGACGGTGGTAAGGAAGGCACGGACATGGAGTTGGCATGGTGGTGGACGCGGCTGGTGGCACAACCGCTACCTATTAAAAGAGAATGAAAAAAACAAAGGGGGAGGAAGAAGTGGTGTAGCACTGGATGGGGGAGGGAGAGAAAGAGATAAAGTTTAGGTTTTCCTATCCTTAGGCCAAAACGACGTAGTTTTGGTGTGAGGGCCTGGGCTCTTGTTTTTAGCTATGGGTTCATTACACTGGCTAAGCCCATCTCTCACACACACATACAAATAAAATCATATGAAACAGTATGATGGGCTTCAACTTACTAAAGAAAACACATACACACATGAGCAAACTTGGGCTTTCACACTTGCCACCTTGGTGGGCTAGGTAACTTGGTTAAAATACTAGATGGATTTGGAGAAGGCCTAAGAGATTTCTTAATATTGGCCCAAGCCTAATAAGATTAGAGGGTGAAGTTAGACCCATGATTTTAGGCCAACTTAGTAGACACAATATTATGGGCCCAATTTAGTGGATACAAGACTATGTGCCCAAAGACTCTAGACTATTGGGCCCAATTTATTAAGTTCCAAGGTTATAGGCCCAGTTTAGTAAAACTCAAGACTAAGGTCCAACCTAGTGAACCATTGATGCCAAGGAAAGGCCCCATAAAAATTTGAACATGGGACCCAAGCATTAGGACCATTCAAAGGTGAACACAAAAGGGTTTAATTTTTGCCCAATAAGAATTCCAACTTGAAGCCCAAACTTAGTATTCATATCACTCTTGCAATTGGACCTCACATATACTATACCATTAGTTTCCTTTCTTCCGAAGCCCACCCCACATGCCTCTAGAGTTATAAATCTAACCATGGTTTGCACTCCCATAACCTCAAGCTTCCATACACAAAAATCCTTCATCAACCCAATATTAGTGTGATTAACAACCTTGATTTGCCAATTTCATCAATCTTCAAAAACCCACCCAATCACATTTATGAAATTTTGACTTTCATCACTTGTATTAGATCACTCTTTTATGAATCTTGAATAATTGATAAATCAAAGCCCTTGTCATGTAGCAAAAAGGCATGTAAAATGGAAAACAACCCACCAATTGGCACACACACAAGAGCAATCTGTAGGACCCAACAAAGCCACCAAAACCATGACTCTTCCCCAAGTTTTCAAGAGGGTTTCCTGCATCAGTCAACCCCCATTATGTAACCTAAGATAAGACCTAGAAGAAGGCCAAAAACAATTCCAAAGATCAAGCCAAAAGTTTAACTATTCACCTAGAAAATGAGAGTTTAACCAAGCCAACATCACATGCTTCTTCAAAATTTTTTCTTCACCAAAACCAACCACCTCCACACACCACCACCTCTACCATTTCACCCTAAGAAAGTATTTCAAGAACTCAGTTACATGCTTGTCCAAAGATCAATTACATGCTTGTCCAATTCCCTTCAATGTGACACCCCGTATTTTAGTATATTTTAATTGAATGATTATTTAATTTAATTTAAATATTGTTTCTCTTGTTTTAAATTTAGTGTGTTTCTCATTGGTTTACTTTTATGATTTTTAAGTTGTGAAATTTATTTTAATGTACTTTTTTAATATTAATTACTATTTTGTATTTAAATTACTTTTTAATTTAAACTAGTTTATTTTTGGGCTTTAAAATTATTGTGTTGTGATCTTTTTATTATTACTTTATTTTAGCTAGTCACTGCGTTTAAATTATTTTTATTGAACGTACTATTTTGAAATTCTTTTCGTTGAATCAATTTTGTAACCCAAGTTGTAAAGATTGGATCTCATTTATTTTCCTCAGTTTTTCTTTTCCCTTTTTCTTTTCCTCATCTATTTCTTTCTTCTTTCTTTTTTCTCCTTTCCTTCCTCTACTTCCCTCCTTCTATGCACGAGCCACCCCCTCCCTCTCCCCATCCATTTTTTGTCAGCCCTCCAATGCACCACTGCACGCTGGTGTGGCCAACACCTCTCCTCCCATTTTATTCCCTTCAAGCCAATGACCTCAACCACCCATTTTTAGCCTAGCCCATGCCATTGTTAGCCTTCACGCACTACTGCAAGCCACAAGCCTCAAGCCATTTCTATTCCAAAGCTGCTGTTGAGCCACCATTTGCCACCAGTTTTTCACCATACCACCATCGGCCCTCCAGTCACCCAAACCACCCTTTCCCAGCTCCGATTCGCCACCATTGAAGCATCTCCATCTCATTTTCTGATTTAGGTACTTTAGTCTTCAACCCCCACCCACGGCCAACTACCACCACCAGTAACTTCACCAACACCTTTAGGCACTTCCCTATCCATCCCAAGTCTTCGTTTGACCCCGTTCAAAATTGAGTATTTTGAGACCCATGGCCATAGCCCAAATTGCACTGTTACGTTGTTGTGCAGCCGCCTTTTACACCTCATTTATCCTCCAAAATTTATATTTTAACACTGTAAGTAACTTTTCAAATAACTTTTTGAGATTTAAATATATTTTGCACTAACTCATATTTATTGTGATTTGGTGGGTTATGCTAAACTGAATCCAAGGAGTTTGGGAGTCGGTTGGATTGGAGGATGGAGTTGTTTGTATAATTGGATTATGCTGGGATTTGGTGGCTGTTGAATATTTGTGTCGGGTCATGTACATTGCATAATTGCACACATGTCCATGTTTGTAAATGAAAACTCAATTTTTGTATAATTGCATACATGTTCATGTATATATTTGAAAACTAGGTTTTCGTGTGAGAGATGATTTTTAGATATGTTTGAAATGAATGGATTAAAAAGAATGAAAGAAAGGAAAAGGAACTGTAGGGATGGTAGTAAGTAAGGATGGTGGTAGAGTCTCGCTTGTGATTCCTGTCTACGGTGCATGCAGCAGGGATGATGGTAAGCAAGGATAGCGGTAGTCCTGCCTGTGATTCCTGCCTAAAGTGTAAGCTGTAGGGATGGTGGTAGTCCCGCCAGTGATTCCCTTATACGGTGCACCCAATAGGGATGGTGGTAGAGTCCTGTCTGCGATTCCTGCCTACAGTGTTAGCAGTAGAAATGGTTGTAAGTAGAGATGGTGGTAGTTCTTCCTATGATTCTCCTCTATAGTACATGCGGTAAAAATGGTGGTAGGCAGTTATAGTGGTAGTCCTGCCTGCAATCCCTACCTACAGTGATTGGATAAATGGATATGCTAGGCCATTTTCTAGAAAAATGGCGGTTTTGTGGTTTAATAGATATGATGACCATTTTATATGAAAATTGTGGATTTATGCTTAGGCCGTTTTCTCGAAAAATTGCAAATGCTATTTAATGGCATGTTTTGGGTCAAATGAGATTTTTGGCTTGCGTTGGAAAATGGTCATTTTCAAGAAAAATAATAGTTTTGGCCTCATTCATATTTCATTATGTGCACGCATACATGTTAGTTGTATTAACGTATTTTTATCTCGTGGGTTGGTTGAGTGATTACTTACTAAGATTCACAATCTGACGGTATTCGATACTCTGCTATTCCGTTTTATGGAATCGTAGATTTTGATATGGATGAAATCATTGAGTCTGAGGGATTGGCTCCACCAAATGAGTGAGATATGGTCGCTTTTTGGATTATGTGATTTGTTTCCCTTTAGTCTATGTATTTGACTTTTTACTTTATTTTCACGGATAACTGTATAATTTTCAGTAATACTTTTATTTTGGTAAACTTGTATGTAAAATTTTGGTACTTATTTGACTTATTTAATTTATCCACTGCGTTTTTGTTATACATTTTCTTCATGTACACACTTGACATTTATCGTTGGGATGCATGACCCGTATTGTCATCATTCTGATGCCATGGTTTTCGCGTTTCATTACATGGGAGTTAGGGCATCACAAATAATATAAAGTCTGTGAAATTTCGGGCCAAAACACAAATAGCAAAAATTTAGGGCCTACATAGCAATTTTAGGAATTATATGGGCAGTTTTGTAAATATTACTTTGACCCCTTTATTTTTTATTATGAATATCTTGCTTAGTTTTACAATTTCTAGCTTAGAAAAATACTTGTTAGAGCCACAAAAAATTCCCAAAATACACAAAAAGTTGATAAGTTTGCGGCCTCTAACTTACTCTTATATAATTTATTTATGACTCTTGTATCAACACCATATTAATATTATAAAATGTCATTTTGAGGTTCAAATGGATTATTTTTTAAAAATACTAAAGCGAAGTCGTATATTATACTTAATGTTGGTAGGTGCATATGTTATAATAATGAAACGCTATCAATGCATTAAGTTATGAGCCTGTAGACAACGTAGTTTTAACATAAATTGTACTACGGTAATCGGCAAATACTCTCAGTGCAAAAAGAGGAGCTATAATGATACAATATGTGATGTCCTGTTAATAATGGCTCTAATAAATAAAAAAATGTTATGTTTTTTTTAACTTAATAAGGATCGATCGCTCTATACCAAGCTTTAAAACGCAACGTTGTATAATATAATTTATGGATAATTCTAGACACAGTGAAAGGGTTCAATCCACACATTAAAAGTTATTCTTCTCCGTAAAGTTGTAGTACAGATGCAAATACAACACAGGAAGATTCTGCATTCAAGATAAAATAAGGGAACACTATAACCACCCGCTGGTGGCTGCTATTGGGGTCACCGTTGGTAGTTTTTATTTTTATTTTTTTAATAATTAAAAAAATTATTTGATATTGTTATAAATTTTTTATATTTTTTTAAATATTCAAAAGTATTAAAAAATATTTAAAAAAAACAAAAAAAAAATTTTTTGCCTAACGATGACGGGAGCCACTAGTGGTGAATTTAGCACCATCCTAAAATAAGTGATAGGGAAATGATAGGCATCCCATTGGGACATCCTCTTCATTTATTCCGCTCAAAATTTTTTTTATAGAAAAATTAAAAAAATATTTTTTAATTATATTGTGAATTATATTTATTTTTTTAAAATATTTAAAAGTATTAAAAAAATTATATGAAAAAATATTTAAAAGTGTTTTTATTTTATTTTTTCATATCATTTTTTTAATATTTTTAAATATTTTGAAAAAATAAATAAAATTTACAATATAATTAAATATAATCTTTTTAATCTTTTTATTAAAAAAAAAAAAAAAAAAAAAAAATTCAAGGGAACAAGTTAACAGGATCCCAGCCCGATCCGTAGCATTGTCCTAAGTAATAATATCTGTATACTATTCGGTCAGGTACGAATAATCCTCTAATTTTCTTCCAACTTTCTGGTCAGTCATGCATGTGGGGGCTTTTTCGTCAGAAGTGTGTTCCAGTCTTCAGATTATTGATTCTTGAATATAAAAAGTGGATATAAATCTTATAAGCCATTATATTATTCTCTCTGGAGCCTCGATAATGGGGCCCAACTGCATGCAGAACAGCTCAACTGTTTTTGTACGCATTATCCATGTACAATGGATAAAGATATCTCAATATTATTTTGTAATAAAAAATTATATATAAAATTACTGTTATTTTTTATATGTTTTATTATTATAATTAATTACGTTACTATTTTTTAATATAAAATATCTATTTTGATTAATCACATTAATAAAATATATAAAAATATAAAAAAATAAATATATATATATATATATATATAAAATAACTCCTTTTAAACGGGTGATTTATAAAGAAATCTAATTGCGAATATCTAAAAGGTTATATATTAATTTTACACAACTTAAAAATTAAGATCTCGGATTGTAAAGCCGTGGAAACCATTTCCCGATTAACGCTTAAAATTAATTTCAATTTTCATAACTACCCTTCATTTAAAATAGAGTTATAGTATAGTACTAATAGCAGAGTTGAAATTGATCGATTTCGTCTCTTATATACGATCAGGATCCGTGGACAGTACTAAATATATGGCCGAAAAGCATCAAATTATGCAATATTGTGGCATCTGGAAAGTGGCCCAAACATTTTGCATCCTTTAATATAACAGACTGTATAGGGATATAAATCCTGTTTTCTTAACGTTTATGCTTAACCTTACTCTAGGGCCACGGTCGTGCCACTACTTCACCATCGACCTTTAAGTTATCCAACCCACTATTTTTCAGTTCTGTTCCACCATCAATGAAATCCATCCATTAGATTTTTCTATTTGAATTTTTTGGCCTTCAACCATCGCCCACGCAGCCACCCACGGCCAACCATCATTACTATTAGTTTCATAAACACTCCTAAATCATTTCCTAGCCATTCTAATTCTTCGTTTGTCCCCATTCAAAAGTTGAGTTTTTTAGACACTTGGCCCTTGTCCATCTTGCACTGTTGCGTGGTTGTGCTGCTACTTCTAGCACTTCCGTGATCCTCCAAAAATTATATTATAGCATTGTAAGAAATTTTCTAAAGAATTTTATGAGATTTGAGTATATTTTTATACTAAAATATTTTCTGCAGCCTGATTGGTTGTGCCAAACATTGAGTCTAAGGAGTTTGGTGATCAGTTGGATTGGAGGATGGAGTTGTATTGTGTGATTGGATTATGCTAAGATTTGTTAGCTGTTGAATATGTGTGTCGTGTCATATACATTGCATAATTGCACGCATGTCTATGTTTGTAAATGAAAACTGAATTTTCGTATAATTGCATACATGTTCATGTATATATTTGAAATCTAGGTTTTCATGTGAGAGATGATTTTTTGGTATGTTTGAAATGAATGGATTAAAAAGAATTAAAGAAAGGAAAATGAACTATAGGGATAGTAGTAAGTAAGAACGGTGGTAGAGTCCTGCTTGTGATTCTCACCTACAGTACACGCCGTAGAGATGGTGGTAAGTAGGGATGTAATGGTAGTCCTGCCTGTGATTCTCGCCTATAATGCAAGTTGTAGGGATGGTGGTAGTTCCACCTGTGGTTCCCTTCTACGGTGCATGTGGTGAAGATGATGGTAAGTAGGGATGGTAGTAGAGTCTTCCCTGCGATTCCTGCTTACAGTGTTAGCGGTAGGAATGGTGGTAAGCAGGGATGGTGGTAGTCCTGCCTATGATTCTCCCTTACGGTGCATGCAGTAGGGATGGTGGTAGCCCTACCTGCAATCCCTACCTATAGTGATTGGATAAATGGATGTGCTAGGCCATTTTATAGAAAAATGGCGGTTTGTGGTTTAATGGATATGAGGATCATTTTCTGTGAAAATTGTGTATTTATGCTTAGGTCGTTTTCTCGAAAAATGGCAAATGATATTTAATGGTATATTTTGGATCAAATGAGATTTTTGACGTGTGATGGAAAAAATGTCATTTTCAAAAAAAATGATGGTTTTGGCCTCATTCACATTTCATCATGTGTACGCATACATGTTGGTTGTATTAATGTGTTTTTATCTCGTGGGTTGGTTGGGTGATTATTTACTGAGATTCACAATCTGATGGTATTCGACACCTAGCAGTTTCGTTTTATGGAATTGTAATTTTTTTATGCAGATGAAGACGTTGAGTGTGAGAGATCGGCTTCGTCGAAAGAGTGACATATGTTCGCTTTTTGGATTATATGATTTGTTTCCCTTTTGTCTATGTATTTGAATTTTTACTTTATTTACACGGATAACTATATAATTTTTAGTAATACTTTTATTTTGAAAAACTTGTATTTAAAATTCTAGTACTTAGTTGACTTATTTAATTTATTCGCTGCGTTTTTGTTGTACGCTTTCTTCATATACACACACTTTGCACTTATTGTTGAGATGTGTGACCTGTGTTGTCATTATTCTGACATCACGATTCTCGAGTTTCCGTACGTGAGAGTTTGGGCATCACAAATAATATGAAGTTTGTGAAATTTGGGGCCAAAATGTAAATAGTAAAAATTTAGGGCCTACATAGCAATTTTGAGAATTATAAGGGCAGTTTTATAAATATTGCTTTGACCCCTTTAATTTTTATTATGAATATATTGCTTAGTTTTACAATTTCTAACCTAGAAAAACTCTTATTAAACCCACAAAAAATTTCCAAAATACCCGAAAAGATGGTAAGTTGGCTTCTAACTTACTTTTAAATAATTTATTTATGATTCTTATATAAATACTATATGTATATTGTAAATGTCATTTTAAGGTTTGAATAGATTCTTTTTTAAAAATATTAGAGCGAAGTCATATATTACACTTAATGCTGGTATGTGTATATATTATGATGATACGTTATGATGATGAGTTGTACTATAGTCACTAACTAGTATTCTTGGTGCAAAAAGAGGAGTTGTGATGATACAATTATGATGTCCTGTTAATGATGTCTCTAATAAATAAGAAAATATTATGCTTTTTTAACTCAATAAGGATAGCTCGATCTATACCAAGGCTTAAAACGCAACCTTATATAATATAATTTATGGATAATTGAAAGTTATTCTTCTCCGTAAAGTTTTAGTACAGATGCAAATACACCACAGGCAGATTCTTCATTCAAGATAAAATAAGTGATAATATCTGTATACTATTCCGTCAGGTACGAATAATCTTCTAATTTTCTTTCAACTTTTTGGTCACTCATGCATGTGGGAGGCTTTTTCGTCAGACGCGTGTTCCAGTCTTCAGATTCTTGACTCTTGAATATAAAAAGTAGATAGAAATCTTGTAAGCCATTATATTATTCTCTCTGGACGTCGATAATGGGACCCAACTGCATGCAGAACAGTTCAACTGTTCAACTGTTTTTGTACGCATTATCTATGTACAACGGATAAAGATCTCCTAGCCTATAACAAGATATCTCAAATAATATTTTGTAATAAAAAATTATATATACGATCACATTTATATTTTATATATATATATATATATATATATTTTATTAATATAATTAATTATATCATTATTTTTTAATATAAAATATCTATTTTAATTAACTATATCAATAAAATGTATAAAAAATATATATAAATAACTATATATAAAATAATTATTTTTTAACGAGTAATTTATAAAAGTATCTAATTGCGAATATCTAAAAATTTATATATTAATTTTATAAAAACTTAAAAATTAAGATCTCGGATTGTAAAGCCGTGGAGTCATTTCCCGATTAACCATTAAAATTAATTTCAATTTTCATAATTACCGTTCATTTAAAATAGAGTTATGGTATGGTACTAATAACAGAGTTGAAATTGATCGATTTCCTTTTATCTTCTAGATACTACTTAAGATATTTTCATTATAAAGTTTTCTAAATATGATGCCACAAAAATAATGCATATGATATTATTCAAGTTTATACGAATTTAAAGATTATTTTTTACGAATAGGTTATTTAATGCACGAATTGAACCAAATTAGAGGTAAACTAAATTGATTTTGAGCGGATTGTTTGGGCAGTACTTTTAATTTATAGCACTAAGCAGGTGTCATATAAAGTTTAATTTGTTGATAAGCCATAATCCAAATTTTCTACTAATTTTAGGGCCCGTTTGGATGCCAAATTCAGCTCAGTGCACTTTATTTTTAAGCTACTTTAAATATCCAAACACACAAATGAGTGCAATTCAACTTGAACTCATTGACAGGTCCCATGTATAAATAGTGCTAGCAATTACTGAAAGGGACTTTATGGTTCTCCAAACATGAGCTGACAATTGGCGTACATTGTCTAAATAGTGCATTTCAAGTGCATTACTCATTAACATATGTTATTAGGCCCCACAACTCAAACCCACAGTATGATATTTTTTCCTTAATCCTTGCGCTAGAATGAAATGTAGAAAACTTTTTCTTTTTTTACAAATTCGAGGTACTGTGGTGAGATAATAATATCAGTAAATAATAGGTATTTATGTAGGTGGATCCCAATAATTTTATAACTTTCTATAAATATATCTAAACTCATCCTAATATTTAAACATATTTTAAACTCATTTTAAGTAGGTTCCATAAAACTACTTAATTATCTTAATTTATTACTATTCATAAAGAACTTAGATCAATTTAACTCAACTCAATATCCAAATACAACCTTCTTCTTTATTAACGAATTTTTTGAACATCCAATGTTACTACTTTTATATAATATAACGTACTTCTATAGCACTCGTATCTCCCCCACCTTGTCGGCTAGGAAAAACATGAAAAGGAGGCATGCAGCGTTATTGTCTTCGCGATCTTGCTCCATTTGTATAATTATTTTGTTAGGTGGATATCACAATTTATCTTGAAAAATTCTATTTGTTATTCATATCAACTCGATATCTTTTTATCTTTATGTTACTTCAAATGATTGACCCACAAATATTATATAATATATAATTTTTAATTATTTAATCCTAGAATGATGATCGATCTCCAGGAGCGAACATGCGGGGAGAGAGAGAGAGAGACAGAGACGAGCTAGACCTAGGTAAACAAAAATGATTTCAGTTTTGCGCAGAGCAGTAGATAGCTAGATTTTGAAGGATGTTCTTTTCTGATTAAAAAAAAAAAAAAAATGGAGGGAAGGGTTATGTACTATAATAAACACTAGTAACATCCATTAACTAAAACGTACATAAGAGGCAGTGCCTTAAAACTTAAAAGTCATCACGTGTATTAAAACACAACGGGACTTACATGCACCCTCACTTCAGCAGCGACAACCCTTGACTTGATCCAACGCTAATTGTCACTAACATAATCAGATCACGTTTTTACTTTTGTAGTTGAATTTGGAGGCATGTGTAACAAGGAGTTCCAACTCTGTCTCGATGTCAATATATCCATTGTCATCAAGATCGGCATGGCGAAACGCATCCTCGGTTACAAGCCAAGGCCAATGTGATCCGAGTTCTTTGAAGGCCGCCTTCACCTCCGCCCACGAAAGTTTTCCATCTCTGTTGTCATCGTGCTTCTTGAAAATAGTCCTCAACTCCGGATTACTACAGGATAAGATTTCCTTTGGATTATAGCTTGTCGTCGGAAGCGTCAACCTACCCATTTTGTAGGGGGCCGGGCTGGAAGAGGAGTACTAGTGTTTATGGTGATGTTAGCAACAAGCAGAAGAACTTGATGAGGGATACTCGCTCTATGATGAGGTTTAATACGCAACCTGATTGCTATATATATATATAGAGAGTACGTGGTTATAGTTAGCACTCATTGACCTTCTCAGTATGCAAGTTTTCCCAATGCAAATAAAGGAAGATTCACTATTCAACATAAGATAAGCGATAATATTTGCAACTTGTTCGGTGAGGTAGGAATTTTAATCCACTTTTATTTTATCCAATTAATTACTTTTTTGTCAGTCATGGGTGGCTAGCTTTATCATCGGATGCAAACAAATGGGTGATCCAAATCAAAGTAAATAATCATTATATTATTCTACTTTCTCCCCAATTTAGATATGCGAGGCAGTTATAGATTTGGAGCAAAATTTGCTATTTGCATGGGTTTCCACTGGGACTCCTAGCTAGATTCCTTGATCAGTTCCTACTCTAAAAAATGATCTTGGTGTTTTGAAAGATCAACACATTAGCTTTCGGGAGTGAGGAATATTAATAGCAAAAGACATCCGATACTTGCCCAACGAAATCAGAATATTTGTATGGTATATTTTTTTCCTTGTCAATTCAGTAATAATGGTGTGTTTGGATTGTTGGATTAATGGATCTTTAAAGATCTAAATCCCTTCTTTGTATATATGATATTAAAAATTACATTTCAAATTATATTAGAGTACTTATGCTATGTACTAATTAAATTTTTAGAAATTATATTAGAGTATATATTAATTATCCTAGGCTCCATTTCCCACAAGTTATTAGAGCAACTTTTAGTTATAAAAAAGCGAACTATTCTTAGTTAGAGGGGAAAAAAAACAGACGAAGTATTTTTAAAAATATATGGTCTTTTTGCGGCCTTATGGGTGCAATATGCAAGTAGGCATGAAGAGAAGAGGAGAGAAGATCAGTTGTATGTAGCTCATCCCGACTCTCCTGTTGATTGGTTTGGGGGGCCGGTTTGGTTTGATAGAAATTCCCGAGCATATATAAATTATGATAAAGATCCTACCATGGGCTTGTTTGAGGTCGTGGTAGAAGTCTTAAAAAATATTTAAAAAGCTTTCAAAACTCTTTAATAAAAAAATTAAGTTATTTGGGTATTACACATTTAAGTACTTTAAATGTCAAATAAGTTAAAAAGTATGTTTGAGAAAAAAATATTATTTTTATGCTTTTCTTCAAACATGTTCTTTCAAATAATGCAAAATGTAATTCGAATTTTAAAAAGATTATTAATAGACAAAAATATCCATACAACTATAAGATAATTATAATTTTCAAACTTTCAATAATATGATCATAATTTTTAAAAATTAAAATAATCGTCATTTCTATTGTAAAAAATACTTTTTTTAATTTATTTTCAAATAAACGTAATATGTTTGAAAATACTAATTTAAACATATAATTACCAAACAGTAAATAAATTTTTAATTTCTCATCGTAATTTCAAACATACAATACTATATACTACTTGACTTTTGCAAGACTACTTAATAAATTTTCATATTTTGAATACTTTCTACCTTTGATGAATTTTTGATGTGTTTGGATTAAAAAAATTACTTTATTAAGAGATTGATTGTATTTTTATCACTTTTAGTTCTATTGAGAAATGGTATTTGCTAAGACATATAGTTAATTGAAAAAGAGTAGTGCTAAATGTGATGTCCCAACTCCCACATATGGAAGCACGAAACTTGTTATTTCAGGATGATGACGGCATGAGTTACACATCCCAACGGTAAGTGTCAAGTGTGTATACATGCAGAAAGTGTACAACAAAAACCTAGTGGATAAATTAAATAAATCGACTACGTACTAGAATTTTAAAGACATATTTACTTAAATAAAAGCATTTCAAAAAGGTATTATAGTTATCCAGTAAAAACATAATAATACCAAAATATATATTTCAATAACGGGAAACAAATCCCAATACACGAGCAAGTGATCTCAAATCACTCATCTGGCAAAGCCAAATCCTCAAGCTCTATATTAACATCTGCATCAAAATCTATGGTACCATAAAATGGTACTGCAGGGTAAAGAATACCACATGAGATATGAATATCAATAAGTAACAATCAAAACAACTCAAGAGATAAAAAGTGCATTAATGTAACCATCAAATATGCGTGCATATAATGAAATATGCATTAGACCCAAAACATCATTTTCCTGAAAATAAATATTTTTCAACACCCCAAAATTCCATTTTAGCCCAAAACATTCCATTAGAATATTTTCCTGCCATTTTCCTTGAAAATGGCCCAAAACAATAATTCACAATTTTTTTAGAAAATGGTTCACATAAAATCCTTTTATCCAAAACCTCACATTTTCTAAAAAAATGGCCCAAATACCCATTTATCAAAAACTTACAATTTTCCCAGAAAATGGCTTAATATCCAATTTACCGTGTGCACCGTGATCTCTCCTAAGGACTATTTGCACATCCTGGAACCATTTGTTACACTACGGGTAACGACCGTATGAGTGACTTCGTAACGAGTAATGACCAGTTCTACACCCAGCACGTTCATGGCTAAGTATCTTCTAGCTCTCGCCAGCAAAAGGGGCTACGAAGTGGGCACGAGAGTGTTATCATCCCATCCAATCCCAGTGTCGCTCGGCGACAACCCAGGAGACATTACTCAGTATATTACCCTCTCGAGTGACCAAAAGAACTCTACCGAGATAATACCCTATCTCGGTTTGCAGTCGTGATACATACGCACCTAAAAATAATTTCTGACATGAAAACCTAATTTTCAAATATACACATGAACATTCATGCATTTATGCAACGTATATGACATGATAAAATATTCAACAACCAACAATCCCAACATAATTCAATCTCACAATAACTCAATCTTCCAATCCAACCGATCCCCTTACTCTTTAGACTCAATTTGGCACAACCAACCAAATCACAGTAAATATGAGTTAGCGAAAATATATATAAATCTCAAAAAGTTATTTGCAAAGTTACTTACACTGCTTAAAGGCAATATCTGACAGATCAAGCACCCGAACACCTAGTTTAATGCCAAAAGCAAGCCCAAATCAAAATCACCAAAAATCACAAATTTTGGGATGGAAAAAGAGTTTTGAAAACAAGTAATTTTTGAAGTGATATTTTCGAAATAAAGGGCCGATTAATTGAAATAAAATTAGAGAATATGGTAGCTGGAAAATGTAGCTTACGACAGGCACCAAAAATTCACAAGAACCCAAAATGAACCCCACGGTTTGGGATCAAAACAGGGGCATGAGTTTGAGGCTAAAATGGAACATGGCCAAACCAAAACAAATGGAATTGCAAGGGGGTTTCATAAGCTTGAACATAAAATAACCAAGGGAGAAATTAAGGAAGAGAAATGGCGGCAATGGAGGCTCACAGCAAGAACAAAATCAACAAGAAACACAAAATGCAACCCATGGTTAAGGCCAAAAATAGGGGCACAGCAAGAGCATAAACAGAGAAATGGAAGGATCAAACAAATGAAAATGCAATGAGAATAAAACACAAGCATGAGCCATGAAATTTACTAAGGAAAATTTTGAGGAAGAACAATAATGGAGGCTCACTAATTTTACTTGCAATAGATGAGGAAAATAGAGAAATTAAAATGCAAAGAGGTAAGAAGAATAGTTTGGTTCAGTAGAAAATATAGAAACCAAAACAAAGAAAGTGAAATGGGGATGTTACTAGTTGAAGAAGGGACCAATGATTTCAGCACAACCAGAATTTGCTAAGTGAAGAGGAACCAAAATAATAAAATGAAGAGGATGAAGGAGGAAGCAACGACACAAGCACAGAAGGGAAGAACCGAAAATAAAACCAGAGGAAAAAAATGAAAGAAATGAGAAGATGAAGCAATCGACTACAGAGAAGGAAGGAAGAAACAAAATGAGGAAGAAGAAAAGGAAGAAACATAATGAGGAAGAAGAGAAGGAAGAAGCAGGATGCAGCTAGAGAAGGAAGAAGGTAAAAGAAATAAAGCCCTAAGGGCTTAAGGGCCAAAACGACGCCGTTTAAGGGGAATTAGTGGGCTGGGTTGTAATGCAACAGGCTAGGTCCAAAAATTGAAAGGGCTTGGCCCAAAAACAAAGAAAAAACCACCCACTAAACAAGGCCACCCTAAAAATAGAATGGTCCAATAAAGGAAAAATGTACAATAAAATTAAATAATAGCCAAAGAAAAACACTATAATTCAATATTAATAAAATAAAATAATTAAAACCCAATAATAAAATAAATTAAAGCAAAGAGCAATTTAAATGCAAAACAATAATTAATATCAAGAAAGTCTATTAAAATAAATTTTATAATTGAAAAATCATAAAATAATCAAACAAGGAACACGATAAATTTAAAACAAGAGAACCAATATTTAACTTAAATAAAATAACCCTTCAATTAAAATACACTAAAATACGAAATATCACACTAAATATATGTCCAGTATCTCTTAGCCGCATTCAACATATTGAAGTCAATATAAGAATATGTACAAATAGGGATAGGCGCGCAGGTCCCTTAAACACGCTTCTCCTTTTATACATGAGTTGATTGGGAAAGACCCCGACATAGTACCATGTCGCATCTGATCCCCACCTTATCCAACACTAAAATTGATCAATCATGACCCACTTTATCTTCTTCTAAGTATCTGTTTTGCTTCTGAGTAGAGAGCCTTCTTTCTTCATTTCTATTATCATGTTATGTGGATATATTAACTGTTTATCTTCCGCAAATACCAAATAAGCTGGTTTCCAGGGGAGAGAATGTCATAAATGGCAACAAATCCATCCGATCATAGATTTGTTCCTAAACCACAGAGAGAGAGAGAGCGAGAGAGAGAGAGAGAGATTCTTATTGTTCTATTATACATGATGAAGGGGCTATTTATAGTTACATCTTTAGCCTCCTTACATTATCTATGACATAAAAAGCAGGACTTAAACCTTCGTAAGACAACTTAGCTAGCAGTGAGAACATAGTTGCGTTTATAAGACACCTTAAACCTTCCCTGCAGCAGGCTTATATATATAGTTGCATTTAAAGGCGTAGGCAACAAGGAGTTTCAACTCCGTTTCGATATCGATAAATCCATTACCATCCTTGTCTGCATGACGAAACCCATCCTCAGTTCTAAACCAAGGCCAACGTGATCCGAGGTTTCTGAAGGCTAAATCCAGCTCCGACCACGAAAGTTTGCCATCTCCATTGGTATCGTGGTCCTTGAAAATAGTTGTTAACTGCGCTTCAGTGCAGGGAACTTCACCCTTATTTTTGCTTTTTGAAATCGGACTGAACGCGAGCCTACCCATTTTGTTGGAGATCTTCGAAGTAGAGTAGTGTTTAGTTAGGGTGAAGATCGATGTTGGCAACAAGTAGAAAACTTGAGGGATCACTTGCTCGATCGATGATGAGATTTGAAACGTAACATTATTGCTAGATATAGAGTTTTAGCTACCACTCTTTTTCGATCCTTTTCCAGCCTTAAAGTTACGCTTCTCAGTAAAAGTTTTATAATTGCAAATACATGAAGATTCTGCACTCACATAAGGTTAGTGAGAATATATTCAAATTACTTGGTCAGGTAGGAATTTTAATATTCCTTTCTATAGATCAACTTTTTGGTCAGGCAGGAGACCTTTTTGTTAGATTCCAATTCCAGTCTTCAGAATTTTATTATTACATGAAATGGATAACTGCAGAATAGCCTGATTGATCTTTTATGGTAATATCTCCTAGAATTAGCAGTTTCAAGTATATATATAATTATATATTTTGCAATTAAGAGAGAAATGAAACCCATTTCGAGATGGTTGTGAACAGTAATGAGTACTAGATTGCTTGATGGAATCCTACTCTCGAAGATGATTTAAGTGTACTTGGATACCGAAACTTCAAGACACTTGCAATTATTTATGTGGCATGGCATCATGCCACATGTCAGCTAGCCTTCGATTGGCTAATCTGTCATATTATTGCCATGTGTCAGCTAATAAAAGGACTAAATCTCGACATCTTCTTAGTTTTCTAAATGGAGATTGACCGAGAAACCTAATTGTAAATTTCTTTCAAATTCAGATATTTTGTAATTAACACAAAGATAATTTTTAATTTTAAATAATTAAGCTTTATATATAATAGAGTTGTAAGATAGTTATAAATGAGTTGCAAGTTTATCAATTTCATCTCTTATTTATCAAGAATTTTAGACGGTTGATATCCATGCACCTACCTATGAACATGCCATTACCGAAAACAATCCCATTAACGTTTATGCACCGGGGAAAGCTAATGCATGCATGCATGCTAGTAGAATAATATAGCCCAGTAATTAAACATGAGAGAGAGAGAGAGAGAGAGAGAGAGAGAGAGAGAGAGAGAGAGAGAGAGAGAGAGAGAGAGAGAGAGATGTAAATACAACGATTTGAATTTGCTCAGAGATCGTAGATAGATAGATTCTATATATTCTTATAGAAAAGGGGCTATATATTTACACCGTTAGCCTCCTTAATTGCTTTAATTTATCTGTGCCATAAAAAGTGGCAGCTTAAGCTTAAAAGTGGCCACATATTTTACAAGATAACAGGACGTACGCAAGTACACCCCCATCCCACTGAAGCAGCAAGAAGCTGTAACCTCGATATCTTCTCTTTACTGATAAGCATAGTTGCAACTAGAGACATAGGCAACGAGGAGTTTCAACTCTTTTTGGATATCGATATACCCATTCTTATCTTGATCGGCATGACGAAACACATCGTTAGCTCTAAACCAAGGCCAACGTGATCCGAGTTCTTCGAAGGCCGCCATCACCTCCTGCCTCGAAAGTTTGCCATCCTTGTTTTTATCGTGGTTCTCGAAAATAGTCTTCAACCTCTCTTCAGTGCAGGGAACTTCACCCTTGGGAAACGAAAATCTAACCATTTTGTAGTAGTGTTTAGGGTGAAGGTGGATGTTTGGCAACAAGTAGAACTTAAGGGATCACTTTCTGATCTAGCTGCTATATATAGAGTACTAGAGCCAGCACTCTTGTTCTTCCCCGGCCCCTTAAATTATCGTTCTCACTATTCTGCAGTAGTTAAGATAAGATAAGTGATAATATCTGCAAATTATTCTGTCAGGTACGTAGGAATTTTAATCTTTTTCTCTTCCAACTTTTTGGTCAGGAACGGGACGATAGCTTTATGATCGGCCGGATGCGCCTTGATCTAGTCTTCAGATAGATTCTTTAATATAATAAGTGAATCTAAATCTGGTAAAGAATTATTTTCGATCTTCTCTGCGCGGGCCCCTGATTGATTTGGGAGGCAATTGCATAATAGCCCCATTGATCAATTATTTGGATACTCTCAACAAATTAAGACATATAACTATCTCCTACTAGCAAAACAATAAACTAACACTATTTTACAATAAGTAATGCTAGATATTGCTTTAGAGTGTACAAGTCTAACATAGTCTTTCGATAAAAATAGATTTTTTTATGTGGGTCTCGTGTGTGGCCTACTGTTTTTTTCAAAAAGTGTACGAGATCTGCATAACCTATTACTTTATCAATTATTTTTCTCACTACAAAGAAAAGAGCCTATTGCGGCATTATTTATTTTGTTGCAAAATAAATCGCAGCAATAAACCGTTATTGCCGATAATTTTCTTATCGCCGTTGTGTCTTAACGCCAGTGCACTATGAAGTGATAAAAAGATTTTGTTACAACGATTTTGAACATAGAGCGACGAATTATGCAGCTGCCCCTTCTCTCTTAATTCGTGATTCAGCAACCCTGACACCCATACCCATGCCGAAATTTCTTTCCTCACCATTTTCGCCTACCTGCATAGATAGGTGAAAATTTACCCCTTCTCTCCTAATTCATGATTCAGCAACCCCGACGCCCATACCCATGCCGAAATTTCTTTCCTCACCATTTTCACCTACCTGCAAAGATACAGAACAAGACTTTGCTAAGCCAGATATATTCGCATGAATTGATTCTACTAATTCCCTGTTAGCTACGCCCGTCGATTCGGCTGTATACAAAAACCTAAGTCTATGCATGCCTCCATCTTGGGCTTCCGAGTTATTTATTTTAGGCGTCTGAGGTATCGGCCAGAGTTTTCCTACATCGATTAGCGGGTGAATCTGTTTCATGCACCACAGGTATGTGTACCCCTTCATCCACACTAGTTGATTTCTTAAAATTGTGCACAAATATGCTTGTAGAAACGGATTTACAGCCACCATCACTCTGAAAGCATGTCCTTTGTATATTATCTGGGCAAGGGTATGCGTTCTGTTTTGGGTACTCTCTCTATTATGTATTCGCCGTCATCTCCGAATCTTCCTCGACCTTTGCCTCTAGGGTATTTTTGTGTGGGTTGTTTATGGATTTTGTATTGGGTATGCATTCTGTTTTTGGTAGTTGTTTGTATATGCAATTTGTTGATGGGTTGGGATGGGCTCGAAGTTGGGTTTTTCTGTCCAAGCTATTGGTTTATTTTACGATTATTCTGGGCAGATTTTGAGTGCAAACTGCTAGTTTTTATGCCTCCTTGCTGAAAGCACTTCACTGAATTCATTATGCTTTGGCTTATAAAAATAGGGCTGCTTTATTAGATGGTTTTTGCTTCTCTCTTTTTGAAGTGTCTCCGAGTGTGCTTGAATTTAGGCCATCCAAACGAGTATTGGCTTTCAAGAATCAGTTTGGAATTGTAAAAGGTTACTATGTCTTGGTGGATCGTGCGATTTGTTAAGGATAGTGGGTTTAACTAAAAGCATCTTCACCTTAATTGATAAATATGCTGAACAAGAGTTTTAGGACCCCAAAGTGAGCAATTCACTGATTTCTTTGTTACGGAACTTATTCATCTTGTAATTCTTGTTTTTATTCTGGCAGTAGAAAGGTATAAATGAATGGACATATAAAATTGATTTTTATTTTAGAGCTTTTATCTTGTAGGGAATTTCAGTTTATCCAAGAAGTTTTGATGATTCTCTCTTTCTTGATCTGTGATTATTTTTTATAATGGAACATATTGTCCTTACTTAACTGAGCTGCCAATCTTTGAATTCTTGTCTTTTATTGAATAGGCTGGTTCCTTGCTGAGCTGACAAAGCAAGTGTTTGCTGATCTTGCTGCGAGTAACTATCAGGTATATCCTTCTTGTCCCGTCATTTGCTTTCCGATTTGGGTTTTTTTCATTACTTGATGCTATGGCATCTAGCAGGGATCGGGTAATTGAAATGAAATGCTACAGCTAAGGGGAAACAATTGTTGAGAATAGAATCTGAGTTCAAAATATACATGGATAATAGCATGTTGTTGCTAATTCCTATAATATATGTGTTATTCAATAGTTTGGTGTGCAGCTCTTCATTTGCCCCCTTTTGAAAGACATATTGAGGTAGTGTTGGTTGTCTAATCTTTAATATGAAAATATTAAAAACTTCCATGTTAATGTAAATAATTTTTCCCTAAACTATGTGCTAATGCTGCTAGAAATCATTGCTACAGCAGTTTAGTACTAAAGCTTTCTTCACAGTTCACACCTCTCTGATCCCAGCCTCCCCAATTTGTCAAACATGTTTTGGTACTCACATTGCACCTTTTATTTTCTCTTTCTCTTTAACTTTTTCAATATTAATGAAAATCAAAGGGGGAAGAAAGTCCAAAAGTGAGAATTTTAAAGTTGAATTTTCCATGCTTCCAAACGTTACCAAATCCACTAGATTGCACTTTTTGAGGTTGACCAAGTGGGATGACCATCTCTAAAATTGCTCAGTAAAATGACCAGTTCAAAAATTCTATAAAGCAGTCTGATCCAAGAGAGAAGAAAAGAGAGATTAATGCAAAGAAAGGAATTTGAAGTCATTATCTTATCTTAACTATTGTACATAAACAAAGCAAATACATGGAAGGTTTAAGGGATGCATGCCCAACAGCATTACAGAGTATTGCATTACCCTGCCAATGGCCTCCACTCATCTTTGATGTTTGCTTTGTTAGAAAATAAAATAATGATAGTCCTAAAGCTAAGATCATGAGCTGATCTCAGAGTATATAAGGAAGTGTAGCTTCTACTATAGCTAACTGGCAGAGAAATAGATTGGGAAAGAGTGTTTTGAGTATAGGGCTGAGGGGACATTATGGGTAGTATAAAAAGATAAGATTGTAGCTTTTGGTTCAACGTGAGTGGAATTTTTTTTTTATCTCTACTTTTCTTATTTGGTAAATATTTAATGTGCATATGATAAAGTGAGGTTGGAATTCAAATTCCAACCTCTCATTAGGGCAATGGTTGTGAAGATTTATTTAAACAACTCCGCTAACTTGGTTTTCAAGGATCTTGGAATTTTCATATTATTCTCATTGACGTAAAAAATTGATAGCACCGAGGGAGAAAAGAGAGGATGCCGGAGGTGGGAATGGCTACAATGATCTCAGTCTCATCATAGTTGTGATGAACTCTTGAACTTCCATTCAAATTTTATTTAATTAATCTCTAAAAAATGCACATATATGTAAATGAGGGATGAAAGGGATACTAGTCGACATCATAAAGATAGGGGATTTCTCCCACTTTTCAACATATATAATGACCCTAATTGAGGATAATTTCAAATTGCCATATTGTGTTTGAGCTATTATAAAAATGCTTATAATTAGTATCCAACTTGATTCATAAAATGTGCCTGCAAGTTGAGAAAGAGATATCTAGATAATGTAAGATCACTATTACCATGAGTGAGTTCACACAGTAGAGTCGCTCTTGGTGGCTTTGATTTGTCAGTATATGTGAACATGGATTGCTTAAGCCAACAAAGGAGATCCAGGGGTTGGTGGTGTGAGAAAGTTTTTACCAGGTGCAGGAAATGATGAGAAGTTTTCATGGCCATCCTTTTAGATTTTGTTACCCTATTATAAAGATGTAAGGAAAAGATGTAATATTTGTAGGATATGGTGGGGCCATTTACCTAGAAGTTTGTGCATTTTATACAGCAACCATTGTTGGACCAAGTTTTTGCTCATGGCCTTGCCTGCCTATATCTGCAATATGCATTGATGATTGAGTAATGAAAAAAGGTTGTTTTTTTTAAGGTAGTAATGAACATCTATTATGACCCAAATAATAGCATTTAAAATGTTGTTTACAATTAACCCAAATAGTCCAACAAGAATATGCCAAATAAAATCTTTCTTATTGTTGGATATGAAAGAAAAATGATCAGAGTTGGAATGAGCCAATATATATATATATATATTTATCACTACGAGAAAATAAAGTATGTTATTTTATTTAAATATTTTTTAAAAATATGAGTTTGTTTTTATAGTATATATTCATTATTATCGCATATAATCACAAATGATCATTTTTTTTTGTAGTGCACATATTGATCATGCATATTAAAGAAAATACAGAGAAAAATGAACCAACCCAAACATGATGCATGATCAATATTGAGTAAATCCTAATGATCATCATGATCAGAACATAATTACAATTGTTGGAAGCCTGGCAGCTCCAAGTGATGTTTTCTTATAGCATTTCTATACAAGGTAAGGTTAGTTTTCAGTGTGTTTCTTGTACACTAGCAAGGCTGGAGAAATGGCCATCCTCATGACATCAAAAAAGGCATATGCATGCAAAGGTTGTAGTACATAAAACAGTTAGTAAAGCCCCTACCTATCCAACTTTAATTTTGTTCTGTACTACTGGATTTACATTCATGAGTCACACTAGTTTTGGCAGATTGGAATAGCTAGGGTCCTTAAATATAGGAATGGTAGAGTTTGAAGAAAGAGGCAATGTGAAAGCCTTGGACTTTGCCAAAAATATGTCTCCTTTAACACTTTGTCTATTCATCTATTAGCCCAAAGCTCATCACCCTAGATTTAATCATATCTTTGGCAGAGGTGAGCTTCTAACTAATGGAATGGGCATTCTAATAAATTATTTACTTCACCCACCTTTAATTAGTTTTTGAATATAGGAAAAAACTATAGGTAGAGTGAAGGTTCAGTTTGCAAGAAAAATGATATAAGTATATTAACTAAAGAGTAACTGTGAAGATATGAAATTTGAAGAATAATATTAAATACAAGTTAGTTATGTGCAAATGATCTTATACCCCTTTACATTAATAAATGTAAAGTACTCCATCGAAAAGGATAACATTATATTCTATTATGTTTTTGCTTTTTCTGTTGAGTGATATACATTACATGCTTCACTGTAATATCCATCATTTTGCATTGGTGATTTTGTTTTGACTGAGGTGGACATTTTTGTCTATCTCCCAGCTTCACTTTTGGCTAGCTTTTTGTACTGATCCTTATAGTTATTATTCCTTTTTGAGATGATCTTAGTTCTTGTTTTTCGTCATTCCTTTAGATTTAGATGTCTTTATTATGTGGATTTAACATTTGCTACATAACAATCTGACATTGACCCCTATATTTACTTCACCAGTTTCCACTGCAGCTCCTACTTGATATGAAGTTGGGCTGAACTATCTTGAACAACAGCCCCAGTGTGGGCTTATATTGGATTGGTCATCATTTGAAATCATCTGTTGTATTACTAATTGGAACTGTAAGAACATTTATGTTTGTTTTTACTCGCGTTTCAAACTCTCTCTTGCACCTTGGTAACCATGTTGCATTAGTGTTTCTGTGCATTTTTTAACTTAACTAGGACTATATAATTCAGCTACATACTAGGTTTACTAGATTATGTTGAACAATCATTAAAAAAATCATTTAATCTAGTTCGATCAAAATTCAGAACATTTTAGTTGACCACACAGCTCAATTAGATGAACGCCCTTGCTGGTTGATAAACATGAATATAAGTTCCTTCCTGCAGGTGTTCTGAAAATGGTCAAGTCAGCCTTATCTTCTCTTTTCCCCAAACTACTTGACCGCACTCTTCATTTCTTTGTGAACCTTTTTGCATCTTGTTAGCTTTAGTGATTGTTCACAAAATTCGTTGGTTTTACATTATTAGAATACAAAATGAAGAGGTCATTGGACCTGCAGTAACTGGGGCATCTCTCTTTGTACTATTTGACAAGCCCCTCGCTTCTATTCATAGGAGTGGAAATAACGGTGTGCATTTAAATAAAAATTAAGACTCTATTTGAGTGGTACATTCTGAAATGATCTAGTACTACCCTACCTTTTTTCCAATGCCAAATACCTTAGCCACCTATACATTTTCTGGAGTGTTGGCGTTAATAATTACACCATGATTTAGGCCATCTCAAATCATTGGTATAATGTCTACCAACTACATGCATTTTAAATTAGACTCAGCTTAGTACCCACATAACTTGAATAATTTCCTAGTAGCTTATAAGTTCTGAATAACGTGTCCAAGCGATTTGCTGTCTGATCATATGCCTCAAATAGTTTATGCCTCAACCAAGACCGACATTCCACTACATTCCACTATGGCTATTGTGCATGGATGCAATTCATCAACCATTTCTTCAGCTCAAGAAGTTGCATCACTTTTATATTAGTCAATGGATTTGAAAACCTTTTCCCATTTAAAGGCTTTCCATACACAATGTTCCTTGTGCACTCTGCGTAGCTAACTAGTTAGGGACATTTTAATTTTGTTCCCTAACATTAAGGCTGTTTATACTAAATTCTAGATGGAAAAAATTTGGATGCACGAGAGCGATAGAATGATGTCACCTGCATATGCCGAAGGAGTTAACCAATTCCTATCACTTGCACAAAACCATGCAAGGGGCCAAAACCGCATATGGTGTCCATGCCACATATGCTGTAATAATCTGTGGCTATCTTTCCCTGTAGTGTAGAGTCATTTGTTCATAACTTGGATTAATCTAAGTTATACACATAACATTTTAATATTGGATCTGATGATGAGTTAGATTATAATGGTGGGGAGGATTACATCGATGACATCGACCAGCTGTTAGACGATGTGCGGGTAGGTACATTCTTTGACCCGCCCCATGACAGCATGTCGGGGCCTACTCAACCACCCATGGCTGAACACATTCCAATGTCTTCCTTTGCACAATTACTTGATAATGCTCATCGTCCACTTTATCTCAGATGTACAAAATTTTCAAAGTTGTCGTTTGTTGTAAAGCTGCTACATATAAAGATCATTGGTCATTGGTCAATCAAATCATTCAACATGCTCCTCAACTTATTGAAGTTTGCCTTTCTTGATGCTGATTTGCCATAGTCATATGAGGAGTCAAGGTCATTAGAGCGGGGGCTAGGGTTCAAGTATCACAAAATCCATGCATGCCCCAACGATTGCATATTATTTTGGAAGGAAAATACTGATAAGAATGTGTGCCCTATATGTAATGCTTCACGGTGGATGTCAAATACACATGGGACACGAGTTCTCCCTCAGAAGGTTTTATGACATTTCCCATTGAAACCTAGACTGCAACGGCTATATATGTCTGCAAAGATAGCAACTGATATGCGATGGCATAAAGAGAAACGAGCTTCAGATGAGACAATTATGAGGCACCCAGCCGACTCAGACTCTTGGAATAATTTCGATAAAGACCATGAATGGTTTGCAGAGGATTCTCGAAATGTTAGACTCGGTCTAGCTAGTGATGGCTTTAACCCCTTGAATAATTTGGCTAAACCTTATAGCATATGGCCAGTTATTCTCATACCGTATACCTTGCCTCTGTGGCTATGCATGAAAGACCAATTCTTCATGACATCTCTCATCATTCCAAGGCTGAAATCACCAGGGAATGATATTGATGTTTACTTGCAGTCGTTGATTGATGAGTTGCTTGAACTTTGGGAACATGGGATAGCTACGCATGATGCGTCCACATCGGAAACATTCATGTTGCATGCAGCATTATTATGGACAATAAATGACTTTCCAACCCTGGGGAATCTTTCCGGGTGGTCAACAAAAGGAAAATTAGCATGTCCACCATGCAACGCAGATACAGACTCAACATGGTTGAAGTATGGTTGAAAGCATAGCTATATAGGACACCGTCGGTTCTTACCGCTAGACCACATTTGGAGACGCCGAAAGAATTTGTTCAACGGTAAAGAAGATCACCGACTGCCACCACATGTGTTATCAAGTTTAGATATATTAAGTCAACTATATATGCTTGATGATCTCCAATTTGGTAAATCTCGTTGAAAGAGAAAGCGAAGGGTTGATGAGTTGAATTGGACAAAGAGCAGCATTTTCTTCAAGTTACCCTACTGGTCAACATTGATGCTGTGGCACAATCTTGATGTTATACATATTGAGAAGAACATTACTAATAACATCTTTGGCACTTTAATGAACATTCCTAGAAAAACAAAAGATACTATTATTGCACAACGTGACCTTGAGGTCTTGGGTGTAAGAAAAGAATTACATTTGAAGCGCGAAGGAGAAAGGGTTACATTGCCACATGCTTCTTATACACTGCAAGGTGATGAGAGGACTAAATTTGGTGAGTGGTTGGTGGATGTAAAATTCCCCGATAGGTTTGCTGCAAACATCTCGCGATGTGTTTCTGTGCGTGACTGCAAAATCTCTGGGTTGAAAAGCTATGATAATCATGTATTTCTGCAACGACTACTTCCTATAGCAGTTGGCGGGTACTTAAGAAATGACATTTCCCTGGCATTGACTGAGCTTAGCAGTTTCTTTAAGGAGTTGTGTTCACGAACACTTGATAGAAATCGCCTATACCAACTGGAAAATGATATTTTACTCATCTTGTGCAAACTAGAGATGATTTTTCCTCCAGCATTTTTCGATGTTATGGTCCACCTCGCTGTCCATCTGCCCCGTGAATCAATACTTGGTGGTCCAGTGCAATATAGGTGGATGTACCCATTTGAAATATACCTAGGCAAGTTCAAACGGTATGTTAAGAATAAAGCTCGGCCAGAAGGTTCAATTGCAGAGGCCTACATTTACCTCGAATGCTTGACATTTTGCTTAATGTACTTAGAAGATGTTGAGACGAAGTTCAATCGAGCGGATCGGAATATTGACGGTTCAGAAGCGGAGACAATGGATGGCTTTGCCATTTTCAACCAGAAAGTCCGTCCTTTGGGAGTTACCTCTAATATCCCTTTAGATCATGAACTCCTTGCTTCAGCCCGGTGGTACGTGCTTAACAACTGCACAGAGATAGCCCACTACCTACAGTATGTACACCTATTATCTATGTTTATTATTTACTCTCTGTTGATCTTTACCACTGCCTACAATGCCAATGCATATTATCCACAACCTGATTTTACCAATTTGTGCACATCGTGACTTGGTGTGCAGAGAACATCATGAAATGTGTCAGCGGACGAACCCTACTGCAGTTGATCGCACACATAAGAAGGACTTCGAACTATGGTTCAAGACGCGTGTAACGTTTCTTCTGTGTCTATGTATATTTTTGTCACATTTACAATTTCCTTGAATAGTGATCAATCACAATGGAATTGGTTATCTTTCTCTTACAATTTTCCAATATTGTAATAGGTTATAGGCCAACGTAACCTCAATCCACTTGATGTGTCCGCTGATTTATACGCACTAGCCTGTGGTCCCAAAAGTGGGGTTGCATCATACACTGGTTGTATTATAAGTGGAAAACGGCTCCACACAAAGCGGCGTGAAGTCAGAAGACGTACACAAAATTCAGGAGTCTTTGTAACTGGTGACAATCAGTCTAATAATGTTGACTTTTATGGTGTGATTCATGACATCTTGGAGATACACTACATGGGATGGCGACGCGTGTACCTATTCAGATGTGAATGGTTTGATATTGGAGATCGAAGATGAGTGGTGCGAGTGGATGATCATTTAATCAGTGTCAACATGGACCGGACTTGGTATAAGGACGAACCCTTCGTCCTAGCATGCGAGGCATCCCAATGCTTTTACATAAAAGATGTACGTGTCAAAGGTAATTGGCATGTAGTGCAGAAATTCACCAATAGGAATGTATACAATATTCCACCAATAGAAATGGTGGCAGAAGCAAAAGATGTGAATGCGTCAAGTGACGCTGATGCCTATCAAGAGAATGAATCGTTGCATCATTATGCACCTATCCAGGGTCATGATGTGCTTGTCCCAACTCCATTGAGTAGGAATGATATTGAACCCAGGCGTGTTGATGCACGAGAAGCAGGTTGTATAGATAACGCAGACTTGAAGATTTTATCAACGATGCCGAACTTGGCTCTACATCCAGTGATGCTTATGGTGACGAGGAAGGTTCTGAGGAGCATGGTTTTACGATAGAGTTTGAATAAGTCTCAAAGTAGACTTGTTTAGTGATAATGCTTTGACTGAACTTTTGTAATAATCTAACTCTAATGAAGGTTACAGGGAGCATCTTGTCTTCAGTCAAATATGTATCAAATACATAGGTGTATAATAATTAAGATATTGAATTAAGCTATGTGTTTAGTTGCGACTCCTCTTAACTAATGCATGCAAGATTTATTTATTCATGTGCAGTGACGTTGGAAAAATGCTGGACCTGGAAATCGTAGTCAATCTTGTACCTAGTTGGCTACGTGAATAATGAGGTAATTGTTCTTTTTTGTGTAGCTTAGTGAATTAATCTACCAATATATTAATGCTCAGATGTTTATGCAGGCCACAACTTGGCATCAAAGTGGTTGTGCCTCATATGTGTTAGGGACAATTTGGTGATGCTGGTGGGAGCCCTCCGTCTAGAAATTATAACGTCTAGTTCGAATCTAACAAAAACAAAAATTTCCAATATGTTGCCCCTCCCCCCTCCCAAAATCTGAAAATAGTGCCTATCTTAGTTAGAATACATAAATGACTAATGATCGCACAACCTATCTAATAAGAGGACATAATATTTACGGATATAAAATTAAAACTTACTGGTATATAGTATCATAAGATTGTTGAATGTGATTATAACAAAGCAGCAAGAATGAATGTTAGAAAATTACTAAAAGCATCCAATCATGGTGCAATTAACTGGACGTATTTATTAGTAGATATAGGACATGATGGTTGAGATTAGAAGCAGGTTGTCCCCATGGTATATATAAACAGCTATATATTAAGCGTTAATAATTGCCTGGAATGCTGCTGCAAACAATAAGGTTGTTGCTCAAGGCATCCTTAATCCTATTGTGAATGGAAGTACATAAAGCAGGTTTACAAAGCAATGTGTTTTTCTGAAAAATGGCTGGACAATTGTGTGGAAAATACACCTATTCTTCTATTGAATATGATGTTTATTGGAAAGAAAATTTGGTTAATTTACTTCTCTTAACTTTAGCTACTGGAATTTACCTCACACATGGAACTGCTAAAGAAGGGTGAGTCGGATAAATCTAGGCTTGCCACATTTTAGGAGTGCAAAAATGTTAAATATATTGATGTACCATCCATGGTGTGCCAACCATTTTATAAAATATTTTTGGCATAATGGATAAATTGGTCTAGATCAGAATTTTCAAACACACCAATACATTTTTGGACTTTGCCATGGTGTTATCTTTTATAAAGTGATCGTTCAAGAACTTTTTCAACTTAATTTGTGTCATATTACAATTTCTATTACACTTGGTACCAAAAGTGTAACTAGAACATGGATAAATAAGTTTTAATAAAATACTTCATATTAATGCAGATTCCACAATTACATAGAAAATGGTCAACTTTAAATTTCTATATAATTATTGAACTTTTAGATTTGAGTGAAATTCAGAACAGGTTATGGTGTGCCAACCATTTTAAATGATTTTTTGGCATCATGGACATATTGGACAATATGCTGAATTTTCAAACACACCAATGCAACTTTGGACTTTGCCATGGTGTTGTATTTTATAAAGTGATCAAATTGAACTTTTTCACCTTAAGTTGTGTCATATTAACAATTTCTATTACACTTGGTACCAAAATTTCAACTAGAACGTGGATAAATAAGTTTTAATAATGTACTTCATATTTATGCAGATTCCACTGCTACATAGAAAATGGTCAAGTTTAGATTTTTATATAATTACTAAAAATGGTTTTGAGTAAAATTCAGAATAGATTATTTAAACATTTAAAAATAGTTTGGGGGAAAATGTATTACAAAAGAGGGAAGATAGAAAAGAGGCGCATATCAAAGGCGGGAGACTTGTATATCTTTACTGCTTTTAAGGGTATAAATGTAATTGACATACACAGCTGAAGTGATTTGCACCCATGCATAAAGAAATCAGAAAGTTTAAAAGGTAAAATACGCCCAGCTCTGTTATCTGCATGCAATATCTCCAGTTTTACAAGCTCACTGACATCTTGGATATTTCAGCAAGAAAGGAAATCTCCCACTACAAGCCTGGCCACTCCAGCAAAAGTAATGAAGTGGTTCTAGCTGATTAGAGGTCAACAATACCTTACTTTCTGAAAATTCCTTTCAACAATCATCAAGATGCACCATAAGAGTAGCATGCTAGAAAGAGTTGCCGGGTGATTTTGCACTGCTGCCTGGGAAAGTTGGTGGGTGAGTTGGCTCATGCACTTCATATATTCCTCTCTTTCTTGCATTGAGGACTTAAAGTCTGGTTAAAGGTATGTATCACACGTGGATTCATGCTGATTTCTTACAGAGCTTTAATATGATATTCTTCCTTCTTAGTCCAGACAGTAATGGGGATAAGCTCTAGAGCTCTAGAGCTTATTTAATATAATTTTTTTTTTATCTTTTTCTGAACTTTCTAGAGCTTATTTAATGGGGATAAGCTCTATTAGGTTAGAAAATGCACATGGATGGTTTTACGTCATTTCCTCAAAATCTGCATGCATGGTTGTATATGTGATATGCATGTGGAAAATTACCTTAAGTGAAGCCCACAGTAAGGTAGTTAGTCGGGAAGAATTAATGTTGTTTCTATTTCCAATTCCAAATAATTAATTTTGGAACTTATTCTGTCCATTACGGACCAAAAAAAAAATAGCAAAAAAAAAAATCATCTTGACAGCTGTAATTGCTTAGTTCCCAATGCAATTCCACTACCTTCCATGTAGGAAGTCTATTTGCAATTAGTGAGTTGAAAGATTAAAGGGTATGTATTTCTCATTACAATGGTGCATTATATGCATTTTAACTTCCAATTGGTGTTCTGTTTTTTGACTGGCTGTGTTTTAAGTTGGAATGCATGAAAATGACCTACTATTCTCTGAATTGGTAGTTCTGGTCATTAATATTGGACTGGTAATTTTTTTAATATGAAATCAAAGTTTTACACCAACAACAACATGATTACTAAGCATACAAAATGAAGATGGTGAAAAATGTCCACATATGTGCCATGTGGGAGGCAAGACTTTAAATTGAGAGAAGCCATTTGTGTACCTAGCCTCATGGTTTAAAATTGCTTACATTGACATTTGAATCGATATGACATCTGCTGTACAATATAAAACTAATGTTACTCTAGTGTAGGACAGCCGGTCACAAAAAGTTCAGATTAAGATTGTAAACAAACACTTTCACATACATACGGTTACTGGCCTCACGCTTACTTAAGGCGACAAATTTGCGAAGAAAGTGAGGCAAATGAGGACCAACATGGATGAAGAAGGTACAATTTCCTCTATTGGTATTGATTTTTCCTCCATACCAATAGATTTACCAATTGTACCATGAGTGGGTCTCCTGAATTTTATGTTAACAATTGTAAAGCTGGCCGAACCATCATTTTAATAATTGTTTACAATATGTTTTACTCAGGTGGACAAATGAGGCAAAGTGTTCGAGGATGGAGGAGAGGAAGGGGATGGCGTCCTATACGGAGTGGACACCCTAGATTTCCATGTCGAAAACGTGATGCAATCTTGAGGGAATGCACCCCAAAGCAAGTTGTGGGACCAACCTTTAATCTTCTTACAGAATCTCCAACTATAGAGGAAGAGGCTTTTCATCCTTATTTGATCCCGAGACCAGGGATTACAACTGACGATAACGGTAATAAAAATGATGAGTATTTACTAGCTTTGTTATAATGGTTTACATTAATTGGCTGCGACTTAAGATAAGTTTACAAGTTTGCAATATTGGTTGCAAAATCTAAATGCTAGTTGTTTAGGGGATGCTGCCATAGAAGATATAACAATATTGGTACCCGCCTCGACACAGAAGAACGTGGACGTGGCCCAGCCAAATACACTGAGTTTGAGAAGCTTTGTAAGCACAGGCCAATACATTTAAAGATCAATGATGGGGAGATGGCTCCATGTTGTTCTAATGCCGGTATGTTCACAACAAGAATAACATGGATATTGAAACACCATGCAGACATGAGTCACGCAAGGTGGACGGATGTACCCAAGCCCAAGAAGGATGAGTCGATGGAGTGCATCTGGGTAAGATAGCTTATTCCTACATACTAAATTCCTTGATGAATATAGAAATGCAAGTATGCTACTAACAAACTCAAGTGTGTAGGGTGACTTTGAATTGGATTGGGAGAAACACAATCATCAAATGGTCGTTTGGAAAGCCCTACGTAAGCGGTTTAACGCTTATCACCATAAATTGCACAAGAAGTATATGAAGTTTGCCACTCATGAGGCATTGGCTTCCGAGACTAGTATGGTCAACCCAATAGTATGGACTAAACTTTGTGAGAGATGGGGAAGTGACTCCTTCAAGGTATCCATTAAAATTAATGCATGAATCTATACATGTATATGTTGAGTTTGACATAAGTTATATTCTCATGCATATTCACTTTTCAACATATAATTAACATTGGCATTATCATGGCAAAAAATGTCAGCTAGAAATAAAGAAAGTCACAAGAAACTCGACGTTAATCATACATCGGGGTGTAAGTCATTTGTTAGGGTACTCGAGGAAAAGGTAAATGATTTATATAAGTTAGAGGGAAAAAGCAATAGCTTTGTAATATTTATTCTGTTAATTGAATTAATAAATCACATTTATTGATCATGAATGAGAAAAATGCTGACTTTTGTTTTTGGTCCAATGTTGCAAGTTTTCCTATCAATAGTTATGCAGGAATTCAGCATCTAGTTTTCTTTATATCAATCCATTGATTATCATGTACATCCAAATTTAATTTTCATTCATCTGAGTTGCATAGGTCTGGACTCGATAATCATATCTGTACTTTATTTGCATCCTTAGCATTTAGCTCACACTTGATATTCCTTATCTCTTCTATAAACTGATTTTCATGTTGATGGTTGTATCGAAGGTGAAATTGTGTTAACAATAGTTATGCGCATGATCAGAAGGTTTTATATAAACAGATAAACCTAACATGTATGACTTGCAGTAATAGGGAAGTTTAGTAGTCATATATCGACATTTGCATAAAAGTTTTTTGTGCAAATGTGATAGCTAATTTGCCACAGTTCAATTTATTTATAGCAAGTTTGGAAGTTGCCTATCTTTGTCACATAGAATATTCATTATGTTTTTTGATATCAGCACATGTAATTTCAGCTATTATTATGTGTGGCTAGATTGTGTAGTTAAACATAATATTTTGTATAGTTTTTGTTATATGTGTTACTAATTTCTGTACAATTTTCATGCCACACACTATCTAGCGAGTACACGGGACCAACGTAGTGGACTTCTATCGACACACCCGGTGGTCAAAGAAGAAAGAGAAGTTCGTGACACCAGCAACGGAGCATAATTATGTGAGTAACATTACAATTTTTAGAGATGGACCTAAAGTGTTTCAAATCTAGTATACTTATTGAGATATAATGGTGTTACCATGAATATGGGAATAGAATGTATATACTTATGCCTGTTTGTTTCTTGTTACAGAACAAGATGACCAGCAAAATGGATGCATTAGAGCCTGAAAAATGGACGAATGAAGTAGCATCAGAAATATTTAGGTCGGTACTTGGTCAAAGAGCAGGATATGCACGAGGGTTAGGAGAAATGGTAATTCCAGACTCTAGAAGAGTACATGATCATATACGAGATAAGGAGTATGTAGAATTGGTAGAACGACACAAGAAAGATGCTCAAACTCACAAGGATGAACTAGAGGCTGTACAGGAAGATATGAGGAAGATGATGGAGAGGCAACGTGAATCTGAGAAGAAGATGATGGAGAAGCAACGTCAAACTGAGAAATTATTGATGTCCTTAATGTCGGAAAGGCAGTTGTGCTAAAAAATGCAGCAGAGGTAGTCGTGGACTCAAATTGCGAGGCAACCGTGGGCTGAATCACAGAGGCAGCTATGGGCTGAATCACAGCGCAACCATATTCTGAAAAGCAAAGGCAGCCAGCATCAGAATATGAGGAGCCGGCTTCCTCAGATTCAATCTCACCCACTCCCTAGTCAACTCCATGAGCTGTATGCAGCTTGTGGATGTCCCTATTTTGGAAATTTTTGGTAGTTAGGTGGCAAGTAAAAATCTAGAATTTTTTGGTAGTAAGGTTGATTTGCTAATTTGGGTTAGTGGTGTGAGAGTCTACACACAGAATATAAGTTTTTTGGGGAGCTAACTAAATGAGAAGGGGGGAGGGGGAGACCAGATAACGGTTTAAGTGCATCATGGATGTCCATTATGTCTTTTTGTATACCTTTAGACTGCAGGAATATATAACCCATGTCCCAAGACAAAAGCTAAATTTGTTCAAATGTATATTATTAATGGATCTATAGATGGACAAGATGGTAGTGTTAATGTGTGCACTACATAAGGTTAGTTGTTTTACAAGTTAGTTATCATTTTTAAATGGCTAATCTAGTTCTGGACAGATATGCATATTTACTTACTAGATATTGTAATCACAGGTTCTAAATGAAGATAGTTAGGAGGTCGTAGGTGAGGAGCTGCTGAACCACACACTCTGCTCTTAAAAAATCAGAACTTGGATGGCAAAATAACCCAAATAGCTGCTAGCTAGGCCTTAAAATATTCTCACAGACAGCGAAAGCTGGAATCTGCAGGTAATAGATGTCTTGCACATATTAGTTAATTTCAATGTTTAATGATTGGTGGTAACATTAGAAGTTTACAATTACCTTTAGAAGTTAAATAAAATCTTATGGGGCTGTTAGGAATTACAATTGAATTGATGACTGGCATTATTGTGGGGTAGCTAGAAGGCTGCAAAATTTCTTGTTTTGAGCTGGAAATGAGTTGAGAATAGTATGTTCCTACGCTAGATTCATTTGTGTGCAAAAAATAAAAAAATACATGGCTCTAATTTACCCCATTAAGGGAGGTTTCCTTAGACATAGGATTTCTACTATAACTTATTATCAAAGACAAAATATGCTTGTCCTAAAGAAATAAATTATCTAGACTTTTGCTATCTTTGTCACATAAGTTGATTAAGTATATTAACTTGAAATTAATGGTTTAGTGTAGGTATTTTTAATCTGATGCATGTATAGAATCCAATATAACTAATGTAGCATCCGATGCATGCTAGATTACTAGTAGGAGAGTTGTAGTTATTCTCCTAAATTTCTAAAGCGGGTGTAAGGTTTGCTTAGGAATTTAACACTATCTTAGAAACTGTTAAGAGAATTGCAAAGGCTATGTCAACAATCTCTAAACTGATTCTATATTACTTCTTAGCCCTCTCTCTCAAGGTAAACAATATTGAAAAGAAAATTTGAATAACAATTATAATTAAATTGCAGACTCATGAAAGAGTGTTCCCTAGCGAATGTTGTCTATATGTTTAAAAATGCATATTATTCAAACATTGTGTGCTGTTATTGATATAAGTTTAATTAGTTTCACTAATGCACAGATTAAAGGTACCAACTGATGAGTAAAATGGCACACCAGTGGGGTTGATGGAAACCATGTGACAGCATGTGTGGTAGAAGATGAAGTGCATAAAGAGATTATAAATTTACTGGTGTAGATTTCTCAACTTTATTTTTGGATCTAATGGGGATATAGTATGCTGGAAACAAAGCAAACACAGTCTGGAGTGTTGATTATAAAGATGCGAACAAGCAGTGGTGGTCTCCCATCTCACCCTCAACACCATCAATGATTACAAGTTAAGGACTTAACCTGGTATGAAGTTGAAGTTTTCCTACCCAATCTCCCAAAGTCAAAATTTCTTGTAAATGGATAGTGGGTTTGACATTTCTAGTTTACTCATAGATTATTTGGAGTTTAGTTGGTATATTTGAAATAGCATGGATTAATGCTTTGGCTTGTTGGGCAGCACCATTTCTAGTGTGGTAGTTGCTGAAGTTTAATCCATGTCTTGGTATATTTTGAGATTATTGACCTTTAAACTATGTGAAGTGCTGCAATGAAGTTGAATATATATGAATTTCTACTTGAATCATTGCTACTATAGCTACTGTATGTGTGACGTGTGGTTTAGGGGGGTTCAGTTTTCATGTAAAGTAGGCAATCTCCTAATTTATATGTCTAATTAGTTGCTGGCAACTCAATTATTATGTGTACCAATTGTTACGTACACGAGACATTATGATAAGAACTAAAATTTTACATCATCAATTTGGATAAACTGCATTAGTAACTATATATTGTTGAAGGAATTGTGTATTTTTATATGCAAGAAATGGGTTGCAATTAAGTACCACCTGCATGCCCACTATAGATCACTACTAGTAAATATTTTATACTAGTTTTTTAATATATATATATATATATTTAGGCCAATGGGATTTTAGACAAACCAACTGTGAAAGAAAATGTTCAAAGGATCAGTATATGCAATAATACAAATTAAAAAAAAAACAATGGACGTTACACAGCGTTTTATGTGGTTGATGAAACTTGCTTGCAGTTTATATATATATATATATAAACTCATGAATTTAAGGAAGTGCGGCATTGGGGAGGACATATGGTAGCAAACAAAAGCAATGCAAAAAGTGTATAGATTTCCAAAAAGTAAAATTTGTGGCTACTGTGCAGTAAAGTCAGCAGGGATAGTTAATGTTGCCTTTAACTTGATGCGATGAAAGCACCTCAATTACTGCGGCAATAAATCAACGTTGCCTATAAAGCAGTAGGCCAGCATTTGTTATAAACGTCGCCTCTGTTTTTGGCCAATCACCGGCGAAATTTTCTGGGCATCAGCTACATAATGGATTTGCAGCAGATAAATAACAGCGGCATATTTTGACTCCCCAAATTACTAGTATTGTTGGCACATTCACATGATAAAGGCTGCGAATATTTGTGCTGCAAATATTGGATATTTATCTGCATTATACAGGGAAATGAAGGCTTAATGCAAAGGCCACATTTCTTTCCTGTCCATCAAGTGGCTGTATATAAATGTTGCGGTAAGTAATTTCCGACATTTTATGCTTACAATGGCAACTATTTTTAATGTCACAAATTCTAAATATTCTTGTAGTGTCTTTTATAGGAAGAGAAATTATGTAAAATAGAAATTATTTTTAATAAAGTGGCATAATTATTTTATTTGATTGTGAAGTGAGTAGTAACATAGTTGTAAAATATGAGTTGTAGCATTATCCGAAAATGTATTGGATTATTAAGCCTATCCAAGGCCAACTTGATCCGACTTCTTCGGAGGCCGCTGCCATCATCACCTCTAGCCACGAAAGTTTGCTGTCTCCATTGACATCGCTTCACTGAAGGGAATCACACCCTAATTAGATAAGCTTTGCTATGGAAACGACAACCTAATCATTTTGTAAGGGACTACAAAGTGAAGTGTAGTTTAGAGTGAAGATGTTAGCAACAAGTACTAGAATTTGACGGATGACTTGCTCTATATATATTGGTAAGGATTAAAATGAAAACTTGCTATATATATAAATATATATATATCGAATGCCAGCTGAACTCTTTATTTATTTTTTTCTTTAAATATGCTTTGCAATATGAAAGTTTTCCAATTGCAAATGCAGGAAGATTCTGCATTCAAGATAATATAAGATTATAAGTGATAGTATATATATTTCCAAGTATTGGGTGAGGTGGAATTTTAATTGTCTTCCTTTCTACCATGATCTTTTTGGTCAGTCGTGAGTCTTTTTCGTCATATACCTATTCCAATGATCAGCTTTTTAGACAAAATAATTAGGAGTTGGACGAGAGTGTACTAGTATATGGTGATTTTCATTACATGATTTAAAAAAAGAAAAAAGAAAAAAAAAGTAGGCATTCAAGTATTCTTAACTGTATTGGTTTAAAAGACCAGTTCATGTGATTGCTCACTCGATACTTGTTCAGCTTAACTCGAACCAAGCTCGACTCATAAAAAAAAAAAAAAAAAAAAAAAAGAAGCATGGTCCTGAAAGCTGAAATCCGCTTGACTAGTAAATGACATATACTCAATGAAACTCGACTCGATTCAGTTAATATTCTTTAAGGCTCATCCGTTCATACCCGACTCGATTCGATTAGAGCTTGTCCATAAATCATTGAATATATATAATTTATTTGACTATATTAGTATTCTTACACACACATACACACACACACACACACACACATATGTTTCTATACATATTAAATTTAATAACATAAGCATAGTTACCTTTATAATCAAATATGTAGTATGTAACCCAATTACTTATGCCTAGTCATTTATACCTATATATTGAATATAGTTCATATTTATATGTTAGTTAATTAAGCATCTAAGTGGTTAATTAGAATAAATTTTGTAATGGCTCTGCATCATTCATCTTAATTTGTGTGTTGAGAGCACGCCTGTCAATAAGGGACTCACCTGTTACGGGGTATTCTACTCTGTCATCATCACTAGAATCCTTCAACTCGGGCATCTCATCACTATCATCGTCACTTGCAGTCATCACTTCCCCATTATCATGCCTAATCATCACACGTTTGTTTGGACCTTGAGAAGCGATGTGCCCTAAACCGAAACACTTAAAGTATTTAATATCTTTATTTCTAGAAGGTTGGGATGCTACCTTGGGTTTGTTGCCAGTTCTTTCATCTTTTCCTTTAAGTGGCTCGGTCTTTGCTTTTGTTACAACCCGATTATCTTTATCCCACTTTGGTTTCCAAGAAGTGCTAGAAACCACTCATTGGAAACCAAAGTGTACCTTGATGTCCATTTTTTCTTTAATTGCCTAACCACCTTCATAACCATGTGCACCATGTCTTCTATTTCTACCTAATGCAATAACTCAACCACATTGGCTATCTCCCTATTCAAACCACACAAAAATCTAGCCATAGTGGCCTCCCTATCCTCCTCTACATTCGCCCATATCATAGCCAGCTCCATCTCCTTATGGTAGTCCTCTACACTCCTAAAACCTTGTGTAAGATTTTGTAATTTCTGGTAGAGGCCCCTATAGTAGCGATTAGTACAAATCTCCACCTCATGAAAGCTTTCAACTCTCCCCATGTCTCGACAGGCCTCTCATAATTCATCCTTCTATTGATCAATAATTGATCTCACCAAATAATAGCATAATTAGTGAACTCAATTATTGTCAACTTCACTTTCTTCTCTTCTAAATAATTATGACAATAAAAAATCAACTTTATCTTCTTCTCCCACTCTAAATAAACTTCAGGGTCAGCTCTACCTTAGAAAGATGGTATTTTTATTTTGATGCTCTCAAGGTCCCTATCTACTCCATCACGATCCCATGGGTTTCCCCTAAATCCTCTTTCACACCTAACTCCTCTATGCCTACCCATCCCAACTTCAGACATTAGGTCTTTTGCATCCTTACCATCTCCTTCATCTTCATACTCATGTTCTCTTCTAGGTTCATGTCTCCTCCTATCTCTCCCACCATGCAAATTTCTAATTACTTCATCTTGTTGATCCATCCTATCCCTCACTTCTCCTAACATCATGTTTAACCACTCAAACTGTTGTTGCATGGCTTGGAACAAAAAAGAGTTATCTGCTATCCCTTTTGGTGATGTGTCACTTTTATGAGACATCGTACATACTGCAAAAAAAAAAAAAAAAGTGTTAGTGGAAAAGACCTCACACGCTCGCTTACGTGTTTACACTCGAATATTGGCACTCCACTCATGTTTCACTCTTAATAGGTTTTTTTTTTCCAATAATGATCTCTCAGTCCATGGCTTTTACCTCAAGATTTTTTCCATTCAAGTTCTTTAAGAACTAATTGAACTCAATCAAGACAATACAATCTTATTTTGTTTTAACTAGCAATTAGGGCAAAAAATAAAGAACAAGAGAAAAACACGGAAGGAATAAAATAACACGAGACTCAAGGAATTTATATGATGGAAAGAGTAATTAGAAAACAAGATACTAACTAGATAGATGTATTCAACCCATTTAAAGATAAAGCTCAATCAATAAAATAAAAATTTAGATTTTTTTTCGATATTTTTTATCTTTTCTTTTCCTTTCTTTTCTTTTCTTTTCTCTTCTTTTCTCAACAATTCAACCAAAAACAAAATTGCTCAATTGTGATAATGAAATAATTGAATTCAAACACATAAAAATTGACAAGGAAATAGAAGGGAATCAATGAAACCCTAGAAATTTCAAACCCTAGATGATGCAAATTTTGGCACCCCTCGAACAAGGAATTTAGCCACCCTATGATGATGAACACGAAACCCAAATGATGGAGTAATTTGATAGCCCTAGAAAAAATGAATTTCTGCACTTTTTTTTGTAACCTTAGAACAATGAAGCCCTAGAATTAAAAATGCAATAAATAAAAAAAATAGAATCAAACCTGATTGAAAACCGAGCTCTGAATACCAAATGATGTGAAATCCAATCAACTCACTCTAAGACCCAACAACAATATTGGAAAACCAATCCAAAAGAGCCAAACTCAAGTCTATGGATGGAGAATCTAGACCCGTTAAGAACTCATTTTAAGAATCTAAATTATATTAAAATCTAGACCCATTAAAGAATCCATCTCAAGAACCCCGGATTATAAGGAGGAACGCCACATAGGTTATGATTTACCTTTGATAAGTTCAAAAGTTCAATCAAGAACAAGAGGAATAAACTCAACTCACAATAAAAATTCAATATTTTCTAACCTCCTTAAAGGAAGTTACAAGTGGTTTAAATAAACAATCCCTAAAAATCCTAAGTGAACAGTGTCGCGCTGTAATAACTTCTAAAATCCTAGTTCACATAAAATAATAACTTTTCAAATATGCCCTTGGCCAAAATACAAGGCCTACCCAAAAACCATAGTTCATTAGAAATATGACGTATGTGAACTAAGCATCTTCAAGTCCACTTATTCTAAACTAATAATAAATTGAAAGCCTTAACAAAAACAGGCCCTATACTGAAGTCATGTCTTCCACAGCTTGTATCAAGTGGATCAAAACTAGTTCTCCTTCCTTCAAGCCCATTTTGAGTGTTGGGCTATTTCTAGTTTCATCCCAAGTGGTTTGCACCAATCCCTGCATTGCTTCTTTGATCTTCTTGGCTCTTGATCTTGTAATTGGCTCATCTTGCAAATGATCTTTAAGGCTACCTCCACCTTGGTTCCCATCTGGAAATTTTCACCATTTTTCATGCAAGTTGGGCATTATGGATCTTCATGCAGCAACTTGAGGAGGAGTATTGACTGAATCCGTAATTGGACCAAATTAGGATTCAAACTTGCACAAAATCAACCACCCATTGTCACCATAATTTTAGGAATTAGTCATTGATTTGTAAATATAAATTATTTCCATACATTCATTTGTTTCCATACTTAGATCAACTTAGATAAACTACATGTATCTATTTAAACAACATATTCTTCATTGTAAAAAGCAAGTGACTATATAGAAAAAGCCCTCGGTTTCATATTCTTAACATTTAGTTTCACAGATTATTCAGTTTTCTCTCTGTTGGAATTGTCAACTTTTGATAAAGATTTTCTTTCACTCAAACAAGCCACACATAGTAGCAATCTTGTGTTGCCATCTACTGGGTGTCCCCCCTTCTCGTTATTTGAATTCTTGAGTTAGAAAAAGATTTCCCTTTAAGATGTAGTTATATTTTTTGTTTTATGGAAAGTAGTTTCCAAGGTTTGATAATTGAGATAAATTTATATTAGAGCTTGACCTAACACACTCATTTGGTATGGATCATCACAGAAGGCCAAAAAGGTTAAACCTTGATATTTGACTTCTGTTGTTGGTTGAAGGAAAGCTAATCAGATTGGTGAATATAATTGGTTTATTAAGCTCATTGTACACCAAGTTTATTGGGTTCAACCTCAGCTGGCCACTTGTTATTATTTGAAACAGAGTCCCTCTCGACCTTTACCAAAGCAAAGCAACAAAGAGATCAAGATAAATGCAAGGAAAAATGATGAAGTTCATCACAAGAGGAAGAGTTAGAAAATCCCATTTCCTGGTGTGTTTATTTTGTTTTCTCTCTATGAATGTAACAAAGTAGTCATTGAGAGCAACTCAAATTACTTCTTGCCTAGACCTAGAACTACATGCATGTAACGTGTTTGATAAAAATAGTCAATAATCATTATAAATATACAGCATGGCCAAACCATGAGTCTACACGGAAGCCAATTTATTTCTTCTAAATTTTATGTTTCTATATGGCATCAAGAGCCATTGACTCACATCACCAATGGTAGACTTCTTTAGCTCCTCACCCCCTCTTCCTCCTCTCTTGTTAACCTTCACTATGTCATAACATTAAAGCTCACCTATGACAATTATCTTCTATGAAAGGCACAACTGATTCCATATGTTTGGGAATAGAATTTATTTAGCTACCTTGACGGCTCAATTTCCCCCTTCCTTTCACAATCCCCAACCAACATACACCAACCACCACTATAAGCAACCTTGCCTATCTTTTATAGTATATAGGCCAAACTTGGTAGTTTCATTATTGACTACAATGTATAACTTTATAAGAAATGTATTCATAAGATGTTATAATTTTAAAGTTCAATATAAGGTTTGTATATTAATTGTAAATATTTCATTAGATTTAATATTTTGTTTTGTAATTTGGTCTTTTTAATTATTCAATTCATTCAAAAAAAAAAAAATATAAGAGTACAAACAAAACTCAAGTAATAAATCAACTTGGCTTGGCTTGGCTTATGCTCATTAAAGAGTACAGACAAAGATCGATAAATAACTCACCTTGGCTCGAGCTTGTGTTTGATCAACTCAAATTCGGCTCACCTAATTCAAGGCAATGTAAGAGTATCACATCGTTTAAGTAAAAGAGTTGTATTGCTTTGGCCTCATATATAAATGCCACATTAGGCTACACTATAACTTGCCCAAAATATACACTAGAAACTTTATAAACTATATTATTCGTTTTTAAGTTTTATAGTCATATGTACATATATAAATTTACAATATATGTGGATTTGAAAATATGTTTTTGATCATTTTTGAGTCTAGAAATAAATTTTTGGCCTAATGGACAATAGGTACTATTGGAGTGGGTGTGGAGCAGGGCGGATGAGGGTCCGTCCATGCGGGGCCGGGTGGCACTCCTATGGGAAGGTGAACAACCCTTGCCCAACTAGAATGGGAAAGCAAAGGCGTAGTTATAAAGGTGAGAAGCAGGCGGTCACAACTCTATAAGGAAAAAATAGCAAAGGGCAAGGAGCTATTGATTTCGAATGGTGGGCAAACCAAAACAGGGAGAACATTCATGGCGGAGAATGCTTACTAGGTGATGAAAATGAGAGATCAAGAGCTACCAAGCCCTTGAAACAATGGGGATTTTTTTTAATATTTAAATAAAAATTATATTCTAATATTATTTTAATTTTATAATATTTTTAGTCAATTTTTTCTTTCTCCTTTTTCAAAATCCTATAAAACATTTTAGCTCAAACAATTTTACTACCATTCAAAAATTATCTCATTATTATTTATAGATTTCTCATTTAATCTCATGATCTCATCTGCATAAAAAGAGATCGGTATTAATAACAAGAAAGCGAGACCTACAAAAAGTCGAAGCTTCTCACCAAAACCATTGAATAACCCTCTATAAATACTTCACAACAACTCAATACAAGTTGTATGGTTCAATGTAATTATACACTCACTGCAAGAAAATTCATTAATTGGGGCAATTTTTGTTTTGTTGGAAAAACTTTCACCTCAATAAGTTACATTTTGCAGCAATTTTATAATCGCCATTTTGTTTTTTGAGCGGATGTTTACTTTTAAAATGCCTGGTACCTGTTGTACCCAATCATGCGATTACCTAGTCATGTCCACCCAACCCGTAATAATTTCCATCGCTTTCATTTTCTTTCACCGGCCCATTTGCTTCTCCACCCCTTTTTCAGGCAAGTGGAACCATCTGGTGTCTTTTAAGCTACCGTGCCTTGCGATTCGAGACCCAGTGGGCAGTTGGATTTCTTCAAAGAAACTACAGCATCAGAGGTCGAGATTTGTGTATTTTAGATTCTTGGGTCTCTTCCATCACAACTAGTATGGCTTCCAACTCATTTGAACCCTTCACTCCCCTGATATATGCGCTTGTTACTTTACAAAATTGTTGGTATTTATTTATTGACTAATTTATAGCTATGTTGTTGTGAAATCATCTCCTTTTTTGCACTCGGAGGTTTGTATGCATAACTGTATTTTGTGGACGTGTTGATGTGGGTTATGTGTTTTGTCAAAAAATATAATGAAGTTGTCAAAATGTTGAAATTGCATGATTCACTGAAGTAGGCACGTTCTACAAATCCATCCTTAAAATCTATCAGAACCTTTATTATATATACATTATTATGCTAGCCATAACCAACAATATTTTGAGGTTTTTGTGCCATTTTTGGTTCCACTAGTGCTATCTGCAGCTAGCCAGCTTGATGGTGGACCATTTAGTGAAGCTTATTAAGAAAAAATGTCTTTTTTGCTTGTATTTTTAGGGCGCAAATTTGTCATACTTAGTTCGAAAATAGGAGTGTAATTGGTCTTGTTTCTATTTAAAGAAATTATTTGATATTTTTCAATTATTCTTGTTTATATGAAAGGACTTGATCAGTTTATGATCAATATGTGTGTATACACACACACACACACACACACACTATATAATACAATTATATTCACCCACCAAATGAAGAGATGAATTTATCATTGGTTCTATACTTTTTGCCATGGCCGAAAGAATGAGTTTAACTGCTGCAGATGATAGTGCATATATATTTTGAATTTGTAAGCTGATCTCTTTATTGGTCAGTTATGCCTTTAAGAATCATTTCCATTTCTTTAAACTAGAACTGCATGCAAGCCTATGTCAAGATATTTACTCTGTATATTCTTCATCATACTTTACACAATCATTTGTTACGAACATATAAGACCATAATAGATTTTCTATTTTTGGCTATACAAATCAGGTTCCTATAATCATGCTCTCAAGGGATGGAAAGAACGTGTCAATTTTTTCACTCGTCAATGGTGGTGAATATGTTTGGGGGCATGAAGTTTCATGAAGAATGCCATGATATTCAAAATAATTCCGAAATTCGTGATTAACATATTCACCACCATTGTCTGATTGAAATACTTGAACCTTAGTAGAAGATTGTGTGTTTACCATAACATGAAATGACTTAAACACACCGAAAACTTCAGCTTTATGTTTTAACAAATAAAGCCAAGTCATTCGGGGTACAATCATCAACAAACAGCACAAACCATCTGAACCTAGACACAGTAGTTATTGGGGAAGGACCCTACACATCGGAATGTATCAAGGTGAAAGGAGTATCTTTTTTATTCAAACGCAAAGGATAAGAAACCCTATGACCTTTTTCTAAAATGCAAGTTTCACATTGGAAATCAAAATGCTTCAATTTAGAAAAGAAATCCGAAGACAAGTGTTTCATGTAGGTGAAGAATGGGTGTCCTAAACGACGGTGCCAAAGCCAAATCTCTTTCTCTTCGACACCAACGGAATGCTACATGTGATGTGCACTACCCATAGTAAAGTCTTCCATATAATACAACCCCCCTCTCTTAGTTCCAGACCCAATGATCTCCTTGGTGAGAATGTCTTGGAGAAGACAAAAAGCAAGGTATATAAGCACAATATAGTTAAGGTTAGATGTCACTTGGCTTACGGAGAGGAGCTTATGAGATAGTGATGGAACAAGTAACGTATTAGGCAGCTATAGAGTAGGGGTTAAGGTCATAGTGCCCGCGCTAGTGACAGGGGAAATAACGCCATTTGCATTGGCGATATTGGTATGTCTCGGTAAGGAAGTCTATGTGAAATCCTTAGCGTCAAATGTCATGTGGTTAGTGGCTGAGGAGTCCAGCAGCCATCTACCACGTTCAGCATCACCAGATGAACTAAAATAAACATAACCAAGGTTACTTGAGTCAAGAGAAGAAGAAATGTCCGAACCGTGGGCAATCGATAGTGTAAAAGATAAGTAGGGCTATAGTATTATAATTGTAAATATCAACTGCACACTCCATTGGATTAGGATACCAGAAATCAATCTCATGCCATAACCCCTGAAGATCGTTGTAGTATTTTTCTAGGGAGCCTCCAATTTGTTTAAGTTGCATCACATGATATCTAAGGTCAAAGACCTGAGACGTGTCACTACCACTGAAATAAGTTGTAGCAATGGAGTCCCACACCATTCTAGAAGTAGGAAACCGAATGAAATTCCCTATCAATGAGGAATCCATTGAGTTAATTAGCGAGCCTTTGACAATGGCGTTTTCTGTGTGCCATTTGTGAATGGAGGGATCCATTGATGATGGTTGTGTAATATCGCCATTGATATATCCCAACTTGTCTTTGCCCGAGATGTACATCTTGACAACTTGGGACCAAAGGACATAGTTTGTATCGTCCAACTTGATGCCAATCGAAGCAACAGGGGGTTCGGTGGATAGGGTCGATGTTTGGGCTTTGCTAAGTGCTTCAGTGATTCTTGTTGTGAATTTGGTAAACATGAAGTGTGGTGCTCTATATCAAAATCTAACAACATAGTTGGCGAGGTAAGGGAAGGTAGGTATTAGGGTTTTCGAGAACGAGAAGGCCCAAGATTAGGCTGTGATACCATGTCAAAATATTTACTCTGTATATTTTTCATCATACTTTACACAATCGTTTGTTCCAAATATATAAGACCATAATAGATCTTCTATTTTTGGCTATACAAATCAGGTTCGTATAATCATGCTCTCGTGTGATGGAAAGAAATTCTTTCCATCCCTCTTCCTATAATTCCTCCCAAGTACCCATATATTACAACTCACGCCAATAGCGAACCCCTACAAAAACTTCCAGCCTTATTTGGAATAATAAAATATAATTTACATCCTTGAGAAAATGACAACAAGAAAAATGTTTATTTCGATCGAATGACATATTTGCAGAAAGGATGACTCATTTACATCAATTTTTCATGATAACTAGATATGTGTATATATCATATATATGTGTGTGTGTGGGTGTTTGGGGGGGGGGGGGGGGGGTGGGGGCTGTGTGAGTGTGTGAGAGCATGTCTATATATAGTTTTTCACACATAAATATATGTGAAAAATTGTATTTGACAATATACGTTCACCATAAATTGTGATGCATTAATGTCCTTCAATTACTATATATATAGAGTATTTCGCTTGATGTACAGTACTCTAGTTATAAAATGCGGCCATATGATTATTATAACGCCCCAATCTGAATTTCATTAAGATATTCACATACTCCAAAATTTAAAGTCATCAAAATACAACAAAATCTCTTAATAAAATCCTTCAATCCTCATAAATCTTCTATGAGTAATCCACTATGCTTAAATAATCATCTCACCCCTACTCTATAAGCCTAATCGTTAGCTGAACTATTCCAAAGTCATCTAAAAAATATTGTAGAGATAAGAGGTGGGTTATCAAGAACTCAGTAAGTAGAGAATATATAAGAGTATGTAAACATGAGTATTTATAGAGTTCGGGGTGCATAACAAAAATATTTACCTTCAAAATGCTAAAATTAGAACATTTGCTTTCAGAATGAAAACATGTATCAAAATATTAGAGTGAAACTTTTAGAAATAATCTTATTAAAAAATAATCCTTTGGCATAGCATAAATGATGATGATCATCATCATATCAGAACATCATATCAAAATAGAGGCCATGTTGTAAAATAGAAAAAATCTTGAAATTTAACCTGTTGTAATATTATTTTATTAGTGGACTTTGTTTACGATGTTGAGTGCCTTGTTACTTCTTGTTATTGCACACCTTTGTTCCTTGGTTTCCTTGTTTACGTTTTGACCCTCCTGTTCCTTGCTTAGACTGTCTTATCTTTTCTTTGCTTGCATTTGATTAACTTGTAGTGACTAAACCAAGCCGAGGCTTGGTTTTTTAAGTCTAGTCGTGGCATGTTCTATGGACCTTTGTGCCCCTTTTCCTTAGCACCACAAACTACTATGACTTGTTTGAAGTGTTTAGGGGTAGTGTGATCCAAGGACCTACGCACCCCATTTTTTTATGGCACCACAAGCTGCTAAAGCTTGTTTGTGATGTTTTGAGATGGCACAGTCCCAAGACCTACGCGCCCATTTTTCATGGCAACACAAGTTGCTAAGCCTTGTTTTAGGTGTTTAGAGGTGCGTGGTTTCTAGACCTAAGCATCATTTTTTTATGGCGCCATAAGCTACTAAGGCTTGTTTGAGGTGTTTAAGGGTGGCGTGGTTCTTGGACCTATGTGTCCCTTTTTTCATAACATCGCAAGCTGTTAAGGCTTGTTTGAGGTGATTAGGGGCGACATGGTCCCAAGACCCACGTGCCTCTTTTTCATGACACCACAAGCTGCTAAGGCTTGTTTGAGGTGTTTAGGGGTGGCGTGGTTCCTAGACCTAAGTGTCAAATTTTTATGGCACCACAAGCTGTTAAGGCTTGTTTGAGGTGTTTAGAGGTGGCGTGGTCCCAAGACCTACACGCCCATTTTTCATGGCACTACAAGCTACTAAAGACTTGTTTTTAGTGTTTAGAGGTGGCATGGCCTCAATACCTACAAGCCCCTTGAATAGTTGCAAACAACGTTGAGCATTGTAGCTTTTAAGCATTGACAAACGAACGCAAATAATTCCGCCAGATGAATATGCTTGTATTATTGTAAACATTGCATAAATGAATTCGACAGACATGACAACAATATAAACACTACTGATAAAATTTCCTTAAGTGCTGCACATTCCAAGGATGTGTCAGTTCCTTGCCTTGGCTGTCTTTCAAACGGTATGATCCCAACTTGTTGTTTGCTATTACTAGATAAGGGTCTTTCCATCGGGGCCCCATTTTTCCTTTGCTTTGGGTAGTCACTCCAGCCTTTTTCAAAATCAGGTCCCCTACTTTAAAAGTCCTAGGCCTTACCCTCTTGTTAAAGTATTGCTCCTTTCTCCTGCAACATTCTAGCTTCCGCTATCTCTCTTTCTTCTTCTGCCAGGTTAAGGTACTCTTCTATCTTTTTATTGTTTTGGGTAGTTGAGAAGTAGCTCGTTCTGTAACTTGGAAGCCACACCTAGACTGGCAGGACTTCCTTGCACCCATAGGCTAGTCTGAATGGGGATTCTCCTGTCAAATTTTTGACTGACATTCTGTATGTCCAAAGTATCCCAAGCAACTCATCCCCCCAATCTCCCCTCTTCTCTGCCACCTTTTTCTTTAGGATTGAGAGTAACGCTTTGTTTGTTGCCTTTGCTTGCCCGTTTGCTTGGGGGTAACCTGACGAGGAGTACTTTGCCTTGATCTTCAACTCAGCACACCATACCTTATAGTGGTCGGAATCAAATTGGCGTCCATTACCGGTTACTATGCTCTACGGTATTCTGAATCTGCAAATGACACTTTTCCACAAGAATCTTGTTATAACCTTACTAGTCGTGGTCACCAATGGTTTTGCCTGTGTCCACTTTGTGAAGTAAACTACAACAACTATCATGAACTTCACTCCCCCTTTTCCCTGTGGGAAAGGTCCCACCAAATCTACACCCCACTAGACGAACGACCATGGTGCAATTACTAATGTTAACTCCTCTGGGGGGCGTGTGGTATTACTGCATACGTTTGGCACCTGATACACTTCCAAGTGAATTCCCGAGCATCACTTAGAGCGTTGGGCCAGTAGTATCCTGTCCTGACTGTTTTTCTGGCTAGGGCTCTTCCTCCAAAATGATTTTCACATATTCTTTCATGTATTTCTGCTAATACATACTGGACCTCCTGTGTTGAAATGCATTGCAATAATAGGGCAGAGAAGCCCCTCTTTATGAGCAGGAATCTTTCCCTTCCTTCTCATCCTCCTCGCCTCTTCTTTTGCTTCAGGTAGCTTCCCTTCTACCAAATATTCAATCACCTCGGTTGCTCAATCTTGGGATGTTAGAGCCCATGACGCTTACTTATGCGCCGACGATGATTGGGCACACTAGGCGATGAGCAAGTCACAAAGGAGGGGCTTGCAATGTCCAAATGTATGTGTGTGATAGGTGTGACCAATGGTGCTCACAGGGTTGGAAGAAGCCATGTGGAGGACTCAATAATGACTTGGGACAACGGGCGGTGGTCTGGCAGTGGTAAGGAAGGCACAGACATGGAGTTGGCATGGTGGTGGACACGGTTGGTGGCACAGCTGCTACCTATTATAGGGAAAAGAGAATGAAAAAAACAAAAGGGGGGGGGGGGGGGGGAAGAAGTGGTGTAGCACTGGATGAGGGAGGGAAAGAAAGAGATAAAGTTTAGGGTTTCCTATACTTAGGCCAAAATGACATAGTTTGGGTGTAAGGGGTTGGGCTCTTGTTTTTAGCTATGTGTTCACTTACACTGGCTAAGCCCATCTCTCACACACCCACATACAAATAAACTCATATGAAACAATATGATGGGCTTCAACTTATTAAAGAAAACACATACACACATGAGCAAACTTGGGCTTTCACACTTGCCACCTTGGTGGGTTAGGTAACTTGGTTAAAATACTAGATGGATTTGGAGAAGGCCTAAGAGATTTATTAATATTGGCCCAAGCCTAATAAGTTTAGAGGGTGAAGTTAGACCCATGATTCTAGGCCAACTTAGTAGACACAATATTATAGGCCCAATTTAGTGGATACAAGACTATGTGCCCAAAGACTCTAGACTATTGGGCCGAATTTAATAAGTTCCAAAGTTATAGGCCCAACTTAATAAACTCAAGACTAAGGTCCAACCTAGTGAACCATTGATCCCAAGGAAAGATCCAATAAAAATTTGAACATGGGGCCCAAGCATTAGGACCATTCAAAGGTGAACACAAAAGGGTTTAATTTTTTGCCCAATAAGAATTCAAACTTGAAGCCCAAACTTAGTATTCATATCACTCTTGCAATTGGACCCCACATATATTATACCATTATTTTCCTTTCTTCCAAAGCCCATCCCGCATGCCTCTAGAGTTACAAATCTAACCATGGTTTGCGCTCCCATAACCTCAAGCTTCCATACACAAAAATCCTTCATCAACCCAATATTAGTGTGATTAACAACCTTGATTTGCTGATTTCATGAATCTTCAAAAACCCACCCAATCACATTTATGAAATTTTTACTTTCATCACTTGTATTAGATCACTCTTTTATGAATCTTGAATAATTGATAAATCAAAGCCCTTGTCATGTAGCAAAAAGGCAGTAATGTAAAATGGAAAACAACCCACCAATTGGCACACATACAAGAGCAATATGTAGGACCAAACAAAGCCACCAAAACCATGACTCTTCCCCAAGTTTTCAAGAGGGTTTCCTGCATCAGTCAACCCCCATTATGTAACCTAAGATAAGATCTAGGAGAAGGCCAAAAACAATTCCAAAGATCAAGCCAAAAGTTTAACTATTCACCTAGAAAATGAGAGTTTAACCAAGCCAACATCACATGCTTCTTCAAAATTTTTTCTTCACCAAAACCAACCACCTCCACACACCACCACCTCTACCATGTCACCCTAAGGAAGTATTTCAAAGAACTCAATTACATGCTTGTCCAATCCCCTTCCATGTGCATCAGAACCGATTGGCAAATGGGATGGTGAAGTGAGATTACTCGGCTAAAAACCTATGCACATTCAATGTGACACCCTGTATTTTAGTGTATTTTAATTGAATGATTATTTTATTTAATTTAAATATTATTTCACTTGTTTTAAATTTAGCATGTTTCTCATTGGTTTACTTTTATAATTTTTAAGTTGTGAAATTTATTTTGATGTACTTTCTTAATATTAATTATTGTTTTGTATTTAAATTACTCTTTAATTTAAACCAATTTATTTTTGGGCTTTAAAATTATTGTGTTGTGAGCCTTTTATTATTACTTTATTTTAGCTAGCCAATGCGTTTAAATTATTTTTATTGAACGTACAGTTTTGAAATTCTTTTTGTTGAATAAATTTTGTAACCCAAGTTGTAAGGATTAGACCTCATTTATTTCCCTTAGTTTTTCTTTTTTCTTTTTTCTTTTCTCATCTTTTTCTTTCTTCTTTTTTTTTTCCTCTCCTTCCTCTACTTCCCTCCTTCTGTGCGCGAGCCAGCCCCTCCCTCTCCCCATCCATTTTATGTCATCCCTCCAATGCACCACCGCTCATCGGCGTGGCCAACACCGCTCCTCCCATTTTCTTCCCCTCTGGCCTGCGACCTCAACCACCCATTTTTAGCCTAGCTCGTGCCATCGTTAACCTTCACGCACTACTGCAAGTCGCAAGCCATTTATATTCTTGCGCCACCATTGGCCACCGGTTTTTGCCCATACCACCATCGGCCCTCCAGCTAACCAAACCACCATTCCCCAGCTTCAATCCGCCACCATTGAAGCCTCTCCATCTCATTTTCTGATTTAGGTACTTTAGTCTTCAACCCCCACCCACGGCCAACTACCACTACCAGTAGCTTCATTAATACCTTTAAGCTCTTTCCTATCCATCTCAAGTCTTCGTTTGTCCCCGTTCAAAATTGAGTATTTTGAGACCCATGGCCATAGCCCAAATTGCACTGTTACGTTATTGTGCCGCCACCTTTTATACCTCATTGATCCTCCAAAATTTATATTTTAGCACTGTAAGTAACTTTTCAAATAACTTTTTGAGATTTAAATATATTTTGCACTAACTCATATTTATGTGATTTGGTGGGTTGTGCTAGACTGAATCCAAGGAGTTTGGGGGTCAGTTGGATTGGAGGATGGAGTTGTTTGTGTGATTGGATTATGCTGGGATTTGGTGACTGTTGAATATTTGTGTCGGGTCATGTACATTGCATAATTGCACACATGTCTATGTTTGTAAATGAAAACTCAATTTTCGTATAATTACATACATTTTCATGTATATATTTGAAAATTAGGTTTTCATGTGGGAGATGATTTTTGGGAATGTTTGAAATGAATGGATTAAAAAAAATAAAAAAAAGGGAAAAGTAACTGTAGGGATGGTAGTAAGCAAGGACGGTGGTAGAGTCTCGCTAGTGATTGCTGCCTACCGTACATGCGACAAGGATGGTGGTAAACAAGGATGGTGGTAGTCCTGCCTGTGATTCCCGCCTAAAATGCAAGTTGTAGGGATGGTGGTAGAGTTCTGCCTGCGATTCCAACCTGCGATTCCCGCCTACAATGTTAACGGTAGGAATAGTTGTAAGTAGGGATGGTGGTAGTCCCTCCTATGATTCTCCCCTATGGTACATGCGGTAGAGATGGTGGTAAGCAGGGATAATGGTAGTCTTGCTTGCAATCCCTACCTACAGTGATTGGATAAATTGATATGCTAGGCCATTTTCTGGAAAAATGGCAGTTTTGTGGTTTAATGGATATGAGGACCATTTTCTATGAAAATTGTGGATTTATGCTTAGGCCATTTTCTTGAAAAATGGCAAATGGTATTTAATGGCATGTTTTGGGTCAAATGACATTTTTGGCTTGCGTTGGAAAATAGTCATTTTCAGGAAAAATGATAGTTTTGGCCTCATTCATATTTCATTATGTGCATGCAGACATGTTGGTTGTATTAATGTGTTTTTATCTTGTGAGTTGGTTGGGTGATTACTTATTGAGATTCACATTCTGACAGTATTCAATACCCTGCTGTTCCGTTTTATGGAACCGTAGATTTTGATACAGATGAAGACATTGAGTCTGAGGGATCGGCTCCACCGAATGAGTGACATATGGCACTACAAGAAAAAGCCGTTTTACCGGCCAAAATTACTTGCGGTGAGCAGCAATTGGACGGCAGAAATATTAAATTTACTGTGCCGTGTTTTTCTTCTGGAGAGCCAGGGACGCCCTGCTAAAAAGACTATTTGCGGCGAAGATGTGTCGCCGCAAAATGTCATCATAAAAATCTCTTTATTTCGCCCCGTTTCTTTTCCTCCGTTTCTTTTCCTTCTCCCCCTTTTCTCTTTTCCCCCAGCTCGAGACTCCCTCTATATTCTCTCTGAGTTTGCTGCTGCCCTTCCCAAGCCGTGCCGTCGCCATCTCACCGAGGAGGTGAGTCTCAATCCTCCGTCTGTTTCTTTCTCTATCTTCGTCTCTGTGTGCGCGCCTCTATCTCTCTCCCTCTCCTTTATCTCTCTTCGTCCGTTTCTCCCGCTCTGTATTTCACCCTAATTTTCTCTCTCTCAATGGGGTTGGTTCTAACTTTTTCTTTATATTATTTTGGGATCAGGATCTGCAGAAAGAGAAGATTTGATCAACGTATGGAAGCGGTGACGGAAGAGAACTAGGTATTTGTTTTCCAGAACAAGTTATTTTATTTATTTATTTATATTTCATTTTCTATATTTTTCTTTGTTCTTCATTTTTCCTATTCTGTCTATTGCAGTTTCTCTGTTAATTTTTCTGTTTTGCATTCCTTTTTTCCATGTTAGTCGTGTTGAAAATGACTGAGCGTAAATGTATTCGAGATTTGCAAGTTTTGTTTCTTCACGGTCAATATTATGTTTTGACTTCATTGTGAATCTATACGAAGGGCATTTTCATTTTTTCTTTAGACTTCTCTGTTTGTTTTATTTGTGTTGTTAATTTATTTGGTTTCTAAACTACTGGGTTTCGTTAGTCCCTAAAATGTCAAGCATTAGAATCAGTTAATTAAAGGGTGATGATTGATAGAAATGTAAAATGTATTGAGATGCAAGATTCTACTTTCCTATTTGTTGGCTGACAATTTTTTGTGATGGTTTTTTGGGGTTTGATGCAAGTATTACAAAAGGAGATGCAAGATTCATTTTGCTTCTTGATTTTGCAAACTTGTTTCCATGCCATGCATTTTGCTCTTGTGATTCTCTTCATCTGGGTGTTGGTTAGTTGTTATGTATTTGTTATTATGCTTTTACAAGAAAAGCTTGTTTGCCTTGTATTAATTTACAGAGTATATGTTTGCCTTGTGATTGTGCAGGGTTGGATGCTCTGATTTTGGTTCTGAAATCGATCTTGATCCTCTCTATATATGTTTGCCTTGTGATCCTCTCTGATTTTGGTTCTTGGTGACCTGAATGATAGATATATATCTTGGTGGTAGTAGAAGCTCAACATTTTGAAGATGCCATCAGTGATGTTAGTATAAACTTTCTTCACTTGTCCTTCTTGATGGTGAAGAAGCTTAAGTGAGGTGTACACTTTATACACACCCAAGTAGATTGGAATTTGATGTTTTTCCTCCTGTAACTTTTGATGAACATTAGTGAGGTAGATGTTTTGTCTCCTATGCTTCACATATCATTATTGATTAAGCCTCTGTTATATTACCTATGTGATATTAGAATCATGTATGCCATGTAAATTAAGCCTGTTTTGTCTCCTATACTTCAATCTTGCTTTTTTTTTTTTTTTCTTTTCTTTTTTAAGTTAAGGTTACTCACCAATCAATGCTCTTTCTACTTTTATGTTGGCTTCTATATTTAAGGGTTAGAGCCTTTTTTTTTTTTTTTGCATCTTTAACTTTTATATGATCTTTACCTTCTAGAGGATATTTATTTCCTGCACGTTTTTTTGGTTAATTTCTCTTTTGCTTGGATTTTTATTGATTTTCCTTGAAATATACGGTTTTTATTGATCTCAGATTTGTTGGCTTGGATTTTTACTAATTGGGTTTATGCTTTTATTTTTTTTTTTGCATAGCCGAACACCATTTATTGCAATTTAGGATTCTGTGTATTTTTTTTTTTTAAATGCTGAACATTATTTGCGGCGACACTTTCTCCCCACAAATAATAATTTCCTGAGAACCAGCCTCACGGCAACAAAGTCTGCAGCTCATGTGAAACTATCATTTGCGACGAAATGGCTTCGCGGCAAAAGATATTACAACCGACCAATACAGAGGTCACCGAAATTGGTCAATCCAGATGTATTACTCCCGACCAATTTACTACGAACCAACATCCGTCGGGTGCCTTTTTTTGTGGCGAGAAGTGGACTTTTTGTGGTGAACTTACATGGCCGCAAAAGACCTTAATTTTTGTAGTGTGGTTGCTTTTTGGATTATGTGATTTGTTTCCCTTTTGTCTATGTATTTGACTTTTTACTTTATTTTTACGGATAACTGTATAATTTTCAATAATACTTTTATTTTGGTAAACTTGTATTTAAAATTTTGGTACTTATTTGACTTCTTTAATTTACCCACTACGTTTTTGTTGTACATTTTCTTCATGTACACACTTAACACTTATCGTTGGGATGTATGACCCGTGTTGTCATCATCCTGATGTCACGGTTTTCGCGTTTCATTACATAAGAGTCAAGGCATCACAAATAATATGAAGTCTGTGAAATTTGGGGCCAAAATACAAATAGTAAAAATTTAGAGCCTACATAGCAATTTGGAAATTATATGGGCAGTTTTGTAAATATTACTTTGACCCCTTTAATTTTTATTATGAATATCTTGCTTAGTTTTACAATTTCTAGCTTAGAAAAACACTTGTTAGACCCATAAAAAATTCCTAAAATACCTGAAAAGTTAGTAAGTTAGCGGTATCTAACTTACTCTTAGATAATTTATTTATAATTTTTGTATAAACACCATATTCATATTGTAAATGTGATTTTGAGGTTCAAATTGATTTTTTTTAAGAATATTAGAGTGAAATCATATATTACACTTAATACTGATAGGTGCATATGTTATGATGATGAAACGTTATTAATGTATTGAATTATGAGTCTGTAGATAACATAGTTTTAACATAAATTGTATTACGGTTATCGACAAGTACTCTCAATGCAAAAAGAAGAGCTATAATGACATAATATGTGATATTATGTTGATGATGGCTCTAATAAAGAAGAAAATGCTATGTTTTTTAACTTAATTAGGATCGCTCGATCTACTCTAAGGTTTAAAACGCAATCTTATATAATATAATTTATGGATAATTCTAGATATGGTTAAAGTGTACAATTCCCACATTAAAAGTTATTCTTCTCCGTAAAGTTTTAGTACAGATGCAAATACAACACAGGATGAATCTGCATTCAAGATAAAATAAGTCTGTATACCATTCGGTCAGGTACGAATAATCTTCCAATTTTCTTCCAACTTTTTGGTCAGTCATGCATGTGGGAGGCTTTTTCGTCAGACGCGTGTTCCAGTCTTCAGATTTTTGATTCTTGAATATAAAAAGTGGATATAAATCTTGTAAGCCATCATACCATTCTCTCTGGGCCTCGATAATGGGACCCAACATGTTTTTGTACGCATTATCTATGTTAATGGATAACGATCTCCCATGGATAACAATATATCTCAAATACCATTTTAAAATAAAAAATTATATATACGATCACTTTTATATTTTATATTTTTTTATTTTTGAAAATACAAACTTGACTTATATTTTTATTCCAACAGAAGAAAAAACTTGACATTCCTCTGACCAAACTTTCTCTATCCCTATAGTTAAAAGCTAACTTTGATAACAACATCCTTTTTATCAAAAGATGATTGATACTCAATGAGATTTTGCTTAGCTGACCTGAATAATATAATTAGTTACATCACTATTTTTAATATAAAATATTTATTTTGATTAAATATATTAATAAAATATATAAAAAATATATATAAATAATTGTATATAAAATAACTATTTTTTAATTGAATTGTTCAATCGGGGAACCCGGGTACACCCGGGCCGGAAACCGGGTTTCAAATCCGGGCCAAAAACCCAGCCTGGGTTAATCCGGATCAGACCCGGTCCGGAACCCGGATGTATCCAGGTTTTGAAAAAACCGGATTCTGGGTTCCGGGTTGGACCCGTGTTTTTTTTTTTTTTTAAACCAGTGTCATTATAGCCACTTTAATTATGTGATTATGACTATAAATTGATCACGTTTTGCCATTTTTACAACAATTATTAAGATACAAATCAACCATAAAAATGATGGAATGCTATAAAAGTTACAAGCACCCACTTGATTTACAAACAAAATGACAAAATAAATCTGAAAAAACACATCCATAATACAACTAGCCAAAAGTAATTCTTAAAATATGCTTAAATCCAGTGAAGAGGACCACGAGCAACAACATATGACAATCCATCATATTGCAAAACAAGAATCAAAGAAGATCCATTAACAGAATGATAACTTGAAGGATAAAAAAACTGGTAAGATTTCTATATTCTAGTGGATTACGGGCTTGCATTTCATCAAAAGCATGGTATAATTCTCTGGTTGTCTTTCCCTGTTCATTACATTACTCTTCTCCAATGAATGTGTCTTTGTGTGGCCAAATAAGAAAACTTTGGTCGAAACACTAGCTCCAAGTGGCTAGACAACTTGACGAACTAAATTACCATTCAGCATATATACTTTCAAAACCAAAACCAATCAATTGCAACAAGACAATGAAATCACCAACAAGCTCAACTTTAATAGCACCCTGAACATCAAACACAGCAACAAGCTGTAGTGTATTTACAGTTTTATAGACATGACTGATCAAACACAGCAACAATCTGGTCTTTTTGCTTTACTGTGTGGTAATGGCTATATAGTAGGCATCAATCAGATATACGATATTGGAATTGACAAGTAAGCTCTGAATATGTATGCGGATTTTTATGTGAATTATATATTAGACAAAAGCACCAATTTACGTAGCTGGCCCCTCACAATAGACTCAAGTACAAAGAAACTCAAGGGCGCTGCTTAAAGTTTGAAGTTCCCAAATTAATGCCACCATAAAAGTTTAATTGTAAAGGCTTAATCACAAAACCCAAAACAGCAAATGAAAGCATAAAAAATGGTCTATTACTAACTCTTGAAAACACTTAACATTTACAGATTATATGAGAAAAGCAATTATCTACAGAATACTATTTTCATTAAATTGAGGAGGGAAGCAAGTTGTCATGGGAAGTACTGGGCAAGAGAATGTAACACAAGTACCATTAACGGCTCTTTGAGACTAGCATCATCATCACTACCAAACCATTGTCTCGGGCAACCCCCCAGCTCCAACCCCCCAGCTCTTTGTATTTCCAATTTTAAGCAGCTACAGCCCCCCAGCTCCAGCAACCTTAGTATACCAACTTACAGAAAATTGGCAAAGCCAGAGCTTGGCGACAAGGAATTTTGCACGTAACCAAGGAGAGGCTGTCTATGGTATCTGCCTAAGGATGATTCCCTAGACGTTCTCCTTCTTATTATTATTTTTTTTCCTGCTTTATTCTTTTTCATGGGAGTTCCTGAAATTAAAAAGTCTGGCAACGACCTGAAATACCCAGCTCAAGGAACTCCCCTTCCCCCTTAAAACCATAACACTGAAATGAAAAATAAAAGATATCCCCAAAAAACTTAGCTAGCAAGAGGAAAGATACTGTTGCGAATTCTACTATCAAATTTCCCACGCATGATGTAACAGATCTTATATTGTGAAATGCAGAATTGTAAGCAAAAAAGAAAATAATGAAAAATAAGAGCGCAGAATGTTCTTAAGATTTCAAAATTTCTAAAACCACGTTCACCTGTCTTGAAATGGTTCTTATACACATCTATTCTATCCTTTCCATGGTACCATTCTTTCTGAAACCCACACTGCACTTTCTTGATATCCTATTTTTCAGAAGTAACAATACCTGTCTCAAATTGGGTTTAGTGATTTCTACCCAAACATGCAATATGAAAATTTTGATGAAAATATAACCCAAACATAAAAGTTCATGCAATAACCCAAACATCCATCAAATATCAATATGGAGCATCGACCCGGCTACTAGTAGTGGATATATCAAGATAGAATGAAAAGCAAGACCCAAGGAGAAAGAGAAGGAGAAAAACTGACTTCGATTGGCGCACAAGGCTGAAGATGACGGAGCGGAACTTCGATCGGTAGAGGAGGCTAAGGTTTCGGACCTTCGGTGTGGGTGAGAGCGTGAGAGAGAGCGAGAGGGGAGAGCGAGAGGGGAGAATGAGTGAAGCCGGCGGCATCTGTATTAGGTTAGGTTAGTTTTCATTTTGAAGAAACACGGGTACCGGGTTTTAAACCCGGGTTCCAAGTTTAAAACCCGGTACCCGGCCATGTTACACCCGGGTTTAGACATCCGAATTTCGGCCCGGATCAACCATAACCGGGAACCCGGTTATCTGGGTTCCAGTCCGGACCGGGTAAAACCCGGTCCGGATGAACAGCCCTATTTTTTAACGAGTGATTTATAAAAGTATCTAATTGTGAATGAGAAATAATATTTACAGTTGTCATGCAGTCTATTTGAAAAAAGTTAATTAATACGAGACCTACATGAAAAAAAATTAAGTTTTTAATTATGGATTCCACTCTTTTTCAAAATGATTATGCATTATTTGCATAATCTACAACTATATATAGCATTACTCATTACGAATATATAAAAATTTATATATTAATTTTATAAAACTTAAAAATTAAGATCTCGAATTGTAAAGCCGTGGAGCCATTTCCCGATTAACACTTAAAATTAATTTCAATTTTCATAACTGCACGCCCTTCATTTAAAATAGAGTTATAGTATAGTACTAATAACAGAGTTGAAATTGATCGATTTCCTTTATCTTCTAAATACTACTTCAGATATTTTCATTATAAAGTTTTCTAAATATAATACCACAAAAATATGGAATATGATATTATTCAAGTTTATACGAATTTAAAGATTTTTTTTGCGAATAGGTTATTTAATGCATGAATTGAACCAAATTAGAGTTAAACCAAATTGATTTTGAGCGGATTGTTTGGGCGGTACTTTTAATTTATAGCACTAAGCAGGTGTCATATAAAGTTTAATTTGTTGATCAGCCATAACCTAGATTTTCTACTAATTTTAGGGCTCGTTTAGACGCCAAACTTAGCTCAATGTACTTTACTTTTAAGCTATTTTGGATATTTAAACACACAAATGAGTGCAGTTCAACTTGAACTCATTGACTGGGCCCATGTAAATAGTGCTAGCAACTACCGAAAGGAACTTTATGGTTCTCTAGACATGAGCTGACAATTGACGTACATCAGCTTAATAGTGCATTTCAAGTGCATTACTCATTAACATATGTTGTTAGGCCCCACAACTCAAATCTACAGTATGATATTTGTTCTTTAATCCTTGCGCCGGAATGAAATGTAGAAAACTTTTTCTTTCTTTACAAGTTCGAGGTAATGTGGTGAGATAATAATATCAATAAACAATAGATATTTATGTAGGTAGATTCCAATAATTTCATAATTTTTCATAAATATATATAAATTCATTCAAATATTAAAATATATTTTAAACTCATCTTAAATGGGTCCTATAAAATTACTCAACTATCTCAATTTATTACAATTCAAAAAGAACTCAGATCAACTTAGCTAAACTCAATATCTAAATGCTCTTCATTTACGAATTCTTCGAATATTTAAGTGTTAAATCAAACTTCTACATCATTTCCAATGTTACTACTTTTATATAATATAAGGTACTTCTATCGAACTCGTATCTCCCCCAGCTTATCGGCCAGGAAAAACATGAAAAGGAAAAAGGGTTAGAGGCATGCAGCGTTAGTGTCTTCGATCTTGCTCCATTTGTATAATTATTTTGTTAGGTAAATATCACAATTTATCTTGAAAAATTCTATTTGTTATTCATTTTATCATATCCTCTCGATATCTTTTTATCTTTATGTTACTTTAAATGATTGACCCACAACTATTATATAATATATAATTTTTAATTATTTAATAAATTAATACTACATAATGGAATGATGATCGATCTCCAGGGGCTAACATGCAGAGAGAGAGAGAGGAGCTAGACGTAGGTAAACAAAAATGCTTTGAGTTTTGTGCAGAGCAGTAGATAGCTAGACTTTGGTTGTTCTTTTCTGATAATAATAACATATAAAAAAAAAAGAAAAAAAAAAGGGAAGGGTACTTATGTACTATAAACACTGGTAACATCCATTAACTAAAACGTACATAAGAGGCAGTGCCTTAAAACTTAAAGGTCATCACGTGTATTAAAACACAACGGGACTTAAATGCACCCTCACTTCAGCAGCGACAACACTTGACTTGATCCAATGCTAATTGTCACTAACATAATCAGAAGTTTTCACATTTGTAGTTGAATTTGGAGGCACGTGTAACAAAAAGTTCACTACAACAAAAATAGATTTTAGTGATAGATGAAACTGTCACAAGAAATGCAAAAAACGTCACGAAATATATTTGGTGACGGTTTCTGACCGTCACCACAACTGTCACGTAATGTGCGTCACGGATTACATTTGGTGACAGTTTACTGTACAAGCGTCACTAAAAATATTTTTAGTGACGGTTGGAGATGTGCCGTTTGAAATAACGTTCGAACGTATTATTTTCTGTGACGGTTAGAATCTGTCACAGAATATAACGTTCGAACGTAAAATTATACGTTCGAACGTAAAAAAGACGAGCTGACTTCCGAACGAGAAAAGGTAACGTTTGTTGATTATAGTTCAGACGTATAATGTAAACGTTCGAACGTTTATACGTGCGAACGTTACGTTCGAATCTCGAATCCAACGAAAATGAAATAATGTCCGAACATTTGTAACATGACGTTCGGACGTTAATTCAAATGTTAAGAGAGTAGAGTTCGAACGTAAAGTGTACGTTCGGATGTTCGGAACGTTAAACTTTTTTGACATTCGAACGTTTTTTTAAATTGGGTTTAAACGTTCGAACGTTTTGTTACTATTTTGTATGGTTACGTTCGAACGTATTTTCGAACGTTTAATACTGTTGAAACGTATTTTTTTTACATTCGAACGTACATATCAGAAATGCTAAACTCATCCACTTAATAAACAAACCAATTGTTTCACATTACAGTACATATTTCACAACCAATATTATTTGAAACTGTTTTCAAATTAGATGTTAAAAACGTAATACAGAAATAAAATTCATTTCTTTTTCTTTCCTCGCCCAGCACGATTCTGTTGCAATGACATAACACGCTCCATTTGCAGCATCATCTCCCGCTGCACTTGCTCTTGGATCTCACTACGGATTCTTTCCTCATGTTCTCTTTGTTGGTCCTGCAAACGCGTCTCTAAATGAGACTGTCGCTCTAAGAGGGACTACAACTCTTGCTGTCTAGACCTCATATACTCATTCTCGCGTCGTGCAGCTTCTAAATCTTTGGTAAGATTATTAATTTGTGATGTCGATGAGGTTGAAGAAGATGAACCGAAATGCTTGAAAGATCGTCCCAAACCTGTTGCCATACTAGAGTTGGGCCCAAGCACCTGTGAAAAAATGTCCAAGTCACTAGGAGAGGAATCCCCAGAAGCTGACTGCATCTCCATCATTTTTCCCTGCAGTTTGAAAGATCAAAACACACATTAAGTAACATATTAAAAGAAATACAAATAAAAAATAAGTTAATCACATGTTACATAATTTATTCAACAAAAGGAGCATCGCTTACATAATTAATTGCAGCTGCAGGATCCATCCACTCACTATGCTCATTAGTGTGAGCAGCAGCATAGACATGAATGAGGGAAAAGTTTTCAGGATCATCACGTTTCTAAGAAAACGACATTAGCAATTTGAAAAAGACAATATTAGTACTTATAAAAAAGAATAATAAGAAAAAATATGAATTATTGCGTTTATTAATTACCATTTTTTTAGCAAGACGATGGAATGATCTTGAACCAGCACGATGGTGAATAGTTAGAGCAGATCTATTATTTGCATTTGTAGAACTTAAGTGCTACAAAAATAATTCTCACCATTAATTGTAATATATGTACATACATATAATATAAATAACAAATATAAATGTAAATAATTATAGAAAATAAATCTAAAATACCTGATATTCTGGAGAGGCAAAAATATCACAACACTTTATCCAGTCGTCTAATTTCATCTGCTGGAAAGGGGACTGTGCAGCCTCTTCAAACGTCTCAAATTTCTTGAAATGGTCGTGACATTGTCCCTTGTGACATCGGAATAGTGTAGCCATTAACTCATTCACAGTTCTCAAATCTTCGCTACGACCAAAGTCGAGGTCAAATTCATCCTAATTATAAATTAATTACGTTAACAATATAATAAACTAATGTAGGTGAAAAAAATGATATAATAAGTAAACTCACCAGCACACGACTCCGAATGTGTTCCTTAATCTCATTCGGCACATCTCTCCAAGAGCGCACATAAAATGGAGCGTAAGCTCGAATTACTGTGCCAATATAGGAGGAAAGCGCTGCTGCACTATCATTCACTCCTCCAGTGGAATTATCAGGAATTGTGATTTTCAATTTACCATGCCTTCGATTTTTCTCAAGTGAGATGCCGCGTGTATAGCCACGACCGCGACGAGCCAATTGTTCATCAACTAATAGATGATAGTATAATTTTGAAGGTTATATATATTATTTATTGAAACAAACATCTTCAAGTATATATAGTATTAACGTAAACATTCCTTACCGGTAGGTGTCGACTGTGCATCGTTCTCTGTAATGTTAATTTCATCTTCGGGAACAGACTCCTCAGGTGGGGAGTCCTCAATGGGTTCAGGACTTGGACTCGGTGGAGGAGGCATATTTCTCCTTTGTCTTTTTGGCGGCATACTTGGAAATGATTATATATAACAAAAAAATATTATTAGAATAAATTTATATTTATTATAAAATTCTATAATGGCTGTATATGAATAAACTTTTTAGTACTTTTAGTCTTCATCTTCGGATGTATTTTCCATGTTTGTTTCAGAATCTCTCTATATAACATCTTCGTCATCATCATCAAGCTCTTGTTCGTCATCCTTATCCACTTCCCTCCCGGATTCTTGTTCGTCTTCTTCTTCTGACTCTTCTTCTGTACTTTTCTCACTTTCTTCAAATGAGTGATAATTTAATGAAGACGGGTCGAGATGGATGAGTGGGACGTCATCTCTACATAAGGGGAGCAACTTGAGTGCACCGAGGTCAACAAATAAGTTAATACCCCCTCCTCCATCTTCCTGGTAGGCCTCTACATTTAGAGTGTCATCTTCACCTCCACTATTATCGTAATCTGCACTCGTTCCTACTTCATATATATTTCGAGGGACAAATTTTTGTACAACTCGCCAAGTTATCTCTCCACTATCTTCATCAGCACTTTTCATTGGATCAATCAAGTAATAGATTTGAGTAGCTTGACAAGCTAGTACGAATGGATCATCTTTGTACCATTTAGATGCAGTATTGACACTTGTAAAATGATTATCCCTATATATCGAATCCCGACCACAGCCTAGATCCCACCAATCACATTTGAAGACATATGTTATAGACCCACCCAGATATTTCAATCTGATAATATCACGAATGACACCATAATAATCAATATCATCTGTTCCATGACTCCCCTCGACCAAGACACCACAGTTTTGAGTTTTTCTATTACGTTCACGGTCCAGAGTATGGAATCTATAACCTCGAACTGTGCATGCAGTGTATCGAAGTGCTCTGTTTGATGGACCACGGGCCAATGCATACAATTCAAAAGAGACTGATCCGGGATCATGAGCATGTTGTTCCAATATCTAACAATTTAAATAATGTCATTTATTAAATATTAGTTAGAGTTAAAACTTTCATCATGTAACATATAGTATAGAGTTTAGTTCATACACGTTGTTCAAACCATCCAGAAAATTCTGACTCGTGTCTTGCCACTATATCCTCGATGCCTTCCATCTTAAGTTTGTCCATGTGCTCACTGTATAGTATATATTATCATATTATTTTACATAACAATAGTTAAAGTTGTATATAATCTTTAGAATTATTTAAACCTTGTACAACGACATACCTGAGATAGTGATCAATCTCCTGACAATTATTTAGTACGTACCACCGAACTTTACCCAACTCTGTATCAAGTAAATCGTAACCCGTTTGTGCACCCAAAGGTCGTACATTCTGAGAAAACACTGATAGCTCACGAGAAGGCGGAGCAGCAAGATCAGCATTTCGTTCTTGACGAATAAATCGTGTCTCAACACCACGAAGATATAAAGAGCAAAATGTTAACCATTCATCTTGTATATAGGCCTCTGCTATTGAACCCTCAGCTCTGGCTTTATTCCCAACAGTGCGCTTCAGTCGACCTAAATATCTTTCAACTGGATATATCCAACGGAACTGTACTGGTCCACCCAACATGATCTCCCGGGGTAAATGTATTGCTAAATGGACCATGACATCAAAAAATGACGGTGGAAAGATTTGCTCAAATTTACATAGTATATTAGCAATGTCTTCTTCCAGTTTCTGCAGCATATCTCGCTTCACTACCCGAACACACAAATCCTTAAAAAACATACACAGTTCAGTTATGGCAACACGTACAGCAGATGTTAGCTTCCCACGAATTCCCACCGGTAATAACTTCTGTAAAAATACGTGACAGTCATGACTTTTCAATCCACCAATTTTCCAATCATCATGACTTACGCATCTACTGATATTTGAAGCATAACCATCTGGCAACTTCACACCTTGCAACCATTTGCAGAAGTCCATCCTCTCCTCCCTTGTCATTGTAAAACATGCATGCGGCATGACCACCCTCTCACCATCCACTCGTAAATGCAAATTATGTTTAATTCCCATTCTCTCAAGATCTTTCCTTGTCTTAATCGTATCTTTTGTCTTTTTATTGATGCTCATCAATGTACCCAGTATATTATCACAAATATTCTTCTCAATATGCATTACATCCAAACTATGTCACAACATGCAGGATGACCAATACGGCAACTCAAAAAAAATACTACGCTTTGTCCAATTCAATTCTGCTACGCCTCGTTTTCTCTTGTTCTTTCCCCGACCTTTGCCAAAATTGTTCGCTGCCACATGTACCAATTGTTCCAGGATCTCTTCCCCAGACAACTCATTTGGCGCAATTCTATCTTCTACGTGTCCATCAAACTTAGCGGATTCTGTTCTCCATGCATGATTAGTTGGTAGATAACGTCGATGACCCATGAAACACAACTTTTGAGAATATTTTAACCACTCACTAGTAGTTTCTTTATTACACGTCGGACACGCTAACTTTCCTTTAGTACTCCAGCCAGAAAGATTCCATATGCCGGAAAGTCATTTATCGTCCACATTACCGCAGCATGCATCTGAAAAGTTGTTGATGTGGATGCATCATAAGTTCTGACGCCTGCTTCCCATAACTCTTTCAACTCTTCAATCAACGGCTGCAAATATACGTCAATGTCATTCCCAGGTGATCTCGGGCTGGGGATAAGCAAAGTTAACAAAAAGTTGGGCGCCTTCATGCACCTCCATGGTGGAAGATTGTACGGAATCAACACTACAGGCCAAGTGCTATAACTTGTACTCATATTTCCAAAAGGGTTGAATCCATCAGTTGTGAGTCCGAGACGCACGTTCCTTGCTTCTATCCCAAACTCTGGATACTGATTATCGAAAGATTGCCACGCAAGTGAGTCAGCAGGGTGCCTCATAAATCCATCATTTTGAACTCTTTTCTCTTTGTGCCACTTCATATCGTGAGCTATTTTCTTACACATGTATAAGATTTGCAATCGGGGTTTCAATGGGAAATATCGCAATACTTTAACCGGAACGCTTTTCTTATCCTTCCACCTCAACTCTCCGTATACAGGACATGCTTGTTTCTCCTCGTTCTCATTCCAAAATAAAACACAATCATTCTTGCACGCATGTATGGACTTATACTCAAATCCTAATCCCTTTCTCAACTGTTTCGCTTCATAAAAGTTCTTCGGCAATGCAGATCCTTCGGGAAGCACTTCATTAAATAAGTCTAATACCATGTTAATTGCTTTGGTTGACATTCCACACAATGATTTTTTGTGAAGCAACCGCACAATAAACGACATTTTAGAATGTTTTGTACAACCTGGATAAAGCTCACGCTTTGCATCTTCCCACATTTTTGGAAAATTATCTGAATCATTCCGTCGCTCACTTGAGCCATTGTCGTCAACCTCATCCATAAACATCCCAGCTCCAATGTCACTCAACATCTCCTCCATCTCATCTCGCTCATAATCATCATCCACGTTGTGCAAATTTTCCCGCTGACTGAATAAGTCATCCGCTGATTCAGCATACGGCTCACCATGCAGTACCCATCGAGTATAGCCCAAATCCATACCATTCACAAATATATGACTTTCAGCTTCATCCAATCCTATCGCACACAAATTTTTACAACCTCGACATGGACACTTAATGTAACCACGACTATCAGCAGACGCCTTTGCAAAATCAATGAAGGCCCTTACTCCACGCGCATAGGATATGTAATCTTTTCCAAGTCTATCGTGTAGACGCATCCAACTTTTATCCATTTCTAAAAACATCTAATTTTTTAGTAATTAAGGTAAAGTTAAATACACATGCATGTCATGTTACATCATGTTCAAAGTACTCTTTCTCAAGGTAGTTGGTCCTATCCCATTCGAGATTATATTCTCCATATTGCACAAGTCCCGTCACTCTACTACTTTGAACGTTAGTAAAAATTTCGATAGCACTTCCCCATAGTTCTCCAAGTATACATGTTCACATATAGGGATTATGACCCTAAGAACAGTATACCCGAAGAACAAATGAGAAAGACACCGAAACTTCATACTAAACGTTCAAAGTAGGAATAACGTTTATTGTGCAATACAAATAATATAATCTCAAACTGTCCACACTGGACAATTCAGGAATTAATGTACACCTAAATGTACACTAATTCCCAAACGGGTCTAAGGTTATTTATGCAATGTTATACAATATCTAACAAAAAAGTCTACAAATAAATTAGTACACATTGTTTGAATTATCCCGATGTACTAATAATATTTATATTATTAATGATTGATAACACTTAGAAATTATTTGTAGACTTATATAATTCCTAATTTATTATATTATATGTCATTTATTAGCTATATAATATATAACACTACTATAAAATATCTTATAATTACTATTATAAGTTACTGATAACACTTATATTTTATCTGTTATTATATAGCATAAAATAACAATTTTTACTTATTTATCTCGTATTTAATATAATATATAGTAAATTAGATTATAATTACTAGTTATACTATATATTGATAATACTTAATTGTTATCAGTTATTATATAATTATTACTATTATTGCCAAAATTATTATAATTATTATAATAATTTTTATTATTAAATAAGTAATTATTATTATAATTACTTATCTATTTCTTATTAATCATTTTTTAATACTATACATTACATGATAATTATTATTATGGATTAATACTAATATAGTCTATACTATATATTATTAGATAAAATATTTAGGATTATTGAGCTATTAGATAAATAAGTATTATTATTTTATAATACTTATTTATATTATCATTTTAGTAATACGATTTTTTATATATACTATATAGTTATGCCTTATTATTGACACTTAGTAATATATGATAATTTATTATATTAGTTATTTAACTAATTATATATATAATAGTTATAATTGTAATATTATAATTTATAATCTTCATCATCCAATAAATTATATTTTAAAATTTTTATTCTTACACAAATAATCACACTATTTATTTATTAAATAAATTGTTATATATATTCTTTTATAACAACAAATTACTAAAATAGACACATAAACTAACAAATAATTATTATTCAAAAACATACACTATACTAAAACATTATCACATTAAGAATAAACATATTCAATAACAATAATTTTTCTTTTTAATTCATCCAAACAACACAAACTTAATCACAAATTATATTCACAATAAAATGTAACAATAGAGTTTAGTATATATACCTTGTGCTTTAAATAAATTCTTCTTCAAAAATCACAACTTCTTAACAATTCACAACAAATGATCCTTCAAAAAATACACAATACTAATTAGTTAAATATATATGAAATAAAATATTGATAATTATCATGTATATTACAAATAAAAAATGAGAAAAACCATTTACCTTATTGCTTAAAAAAATACCTTTGCAACCTCCCTCTCACTATAACCCTCCACTTCTTCTCTTCCTCTCTCTAAAACTCTCTCTCTCTCCCCATTGCTTTCCACTTCCCAGCTCCGTCTCTCTAAAACTCTCTCTGTCTCTCACTCTAACATGCACGGAGGAAAGCAGATATTTTATTGTGAACGTTCCCGTGCGTGAAAGTTTTATTTTCTGCTTGTTATGCGATTAATGTTCGGACGTTCATTAATGAACGTTCGAACATTTCATTTTACGTGCTAACGTTTACGCATTAACGTTCGAATGTAAAATTATCCCGCCCAATAATTATACAGTACGTTCGCACGTATTATTGTCCATCCTACGTATTCGTCAGTAACATTCGAACGTTTATATAGTACGTTAGAACGTACTGTGCAAATTTGGTTTAAGCGGGAAATTTCCCTCCGAATTTATTATAACGTCCGAACGTTTCTCATTAAGGTTCGAACGTTAATATTATTATTTACATATTATATATTTAGTATATTCTTCATAATATACTTATTAATTAAATTATAAATTATACAATATTAATTAATATATAATTTGTACCAATTATAATATATATAACATAAGTATTATATAAGAACGTACTATATATATTATAACTTTATACAAACTAATAATATAAAATATATATTATATTATAACTATAATATATAATAAGTATATTATATATTATAGTTATAACAAGTATATTATAATATATTATATAAGAAAAATTGTATATTATCCTAGTATAGTATACTTTAATATAGTATATCTAATAACTATATTAAAGTAATATAGTTATTAGATAATGTAGTATAAATATTATATAATATATTATCTATATTATAGTCTATAATATAGTATAAGTATTATATTATATAGTAAATATATTATAGATATAATATAGTACTAGTACTATGTTATATATACTACTTGTATATAATATAGTATATATACTACAAATATAGTGTAATATATAGTATACTATACATATACTTTATATGTATATACTAATATATTATATACTATATAATTACTATATAATATACTATAGTTATTATATAGATACTATAGTATATTAACTATAGTATTGGATATAGTTATAACTATATAATACTACTATATAATATATACTATATATATTAACATATTAAATAGTATTAAATATATATATTAATATTATTACAATAATATATACAATAATATTATATAAGTATACACTAGATATAATATAATATATTAGTATATATAATATAATATATAATAACATACGAATATATATTATATCTATATATGGTATATAATACGTATATAATATTCGTATATAATATAGTATACTATATTACTATATACTATATAATATAGGTTTCAATAATACGTATATAACATTATATACGTATTAAAACTACATACTATATAACACTATATAGTATATAGTGTAATATACTATATACTATATAGTAAAACACTATATAGTATATAGTATACACTATATACACGTATAACAGTATATAGTATACGCTATATACACTATTAACACTATATACTATATAATATACGTATATTATATGTATATAATATTATACATTAGTATATAGTATATAGTATACACTATATACATGTATAACAGTATATAGTATATGCTATATACACTATTAACACTATATACTATATAATATACGTATATTATACGTATATAATATCATACATTATATAAGATATAATATTATATATTATATATCATATTATATAGTCATATATAGGTAATATAATATATATTATAATAATATATTATATAATATATATAATATAATATATAGTGTAAAAACGTTCGACTGTTATAACCAAAACGTTCGGACATTTTGATTGACGTCCGAACATATACGTTATACGTTCGCATGTTAACACAACGTCCGAACGTACAAGTTATACGTTCACACGTATTCTTTTACGTCCGAATGTAATCTACATAACGTTCGCAAGTGCAGTTAACGTCCGAACGTTAATAAATTAACGTTCGGACGTTAACTGTATATAAGGCCAGGCACGACGGTTTCCAGGCCATAACTTGTACGAAACCGGTTATAAAACTCAAACTCTCTCATCCTCTCTGCCACGCACGCCACCGCAACCGTCACCATCCGCCACCGCAACCGTCATTAAAAGGTAATGTGCCTTCTCCCTCTTCTATTTTCTTGCTTTTAATCGGTGGGTTTCAAAAATTCGAAACCCACCGTAGCCCGGTTATAAAACTTGCATTTCCGGCCACCATTCGCAGTAAAATGATAGAATAGGACCGTAGAAACATTCCCCATCTTTTGAAATGCATATTTTGGTTGTTTGTGGCTTCGAAACATGCGTTTCAAAGCTTTCGGTAATGGTTGAGTCGACTCAGTATTTTCGTGTCGTAATGTTCGGACGTCACAACACAACGTCCGAACGTGTGACCTTTTGTATTCTTTACGTTCGCACGTTATATTGTAACGTGAATGTAACGTGCGAACGTATTAGTTTTACGTGCGAACATTTTTATCCAACGCTTTAACGTAACGTTGGATAAAACGTTCGAACTTAAACCGTTGGTCTTCTTCGGCTAGTAAGAACGTCCGAACGTATGATGGTTCAAATTCATTACGTCCGAACGTTTAGATAATACGTTTGGACGTAATGAACTTATTCGCACGTTTTTATCGAACGTTTGAATGAAACGTTCGATAAAAACGTCCGAACGTATCATCTTTGTAAATTAGCACCTATTTTAACGTGCGAACGTACATTGTATTAACGTTCGAACGTTTCCTATAAAAAAATTTTTATATTGTTTCTTTTAGGTATTATTATTTTATATATTGAAAAAGTGAAATTATTTAAAAGTTTTACTGGCAAAATTATGTAAATTTATAAGGATGATATTTTAATTTTTAGTATAATCCATATATGTCATAATACGTATGTATCTGTGATTATAATCATTTTTTTTAAATGTTATAACTTATATATATTTTTTTATTTTCAGGATATGGCTCAGTATATGACGACAAGGAAGCGAGGGAGGGATGGAGGCAATCCGGACATCGCTCGACTGGGGGCACGAACTGTTATGGGGGAACGAGAAATCCTCATTAATGAGTTTGATGAGCTCAGCTGGGAGCAAAAGACGCTGAGAGACGTCTTCGTCACCAGAGGCTGGGGCCCCATATGCACATTGAGGGGAAAGATTTACCCCACAATGGTTCGAGAGTTTTACATTGGGATGACCACCATGCCTAACGATGCATCATCCCATACTCTCAGTGTACGCGGTGTACAGTTTCAGTTCTCGGCGGATGTTCTCGCCGACTTGCTCCAGATTCTGCGTATACTACCTGAGTCGACAGCTGCTCAGGCTGATGACATAGCAGCTGCATTTTCCCCGAGCATATTCGAGGCAGATCCAGCCGCTTCTGCTTCATCTTCGGGCCCTGTTGAGTTTATGCCCAGTCATGAAGAAGATCGACCCGAGGGCGATCCTATTGCTGCTGAGGTTGGTGACGATGAGCGGGACCAGGATTTCTACATCCTCACTGGCACGGACTGCACAAAGCTCGATAGGCCGAACTCCTTCAGCCAGAATCAGCTGCTGCCTTTCTTTCGCATGTTGCACATTTTTGTTGCAACAAATGTAGACCCGGTGGCACATAAGAGCACATTAAGTCGGGCTCGTGCACAGTTCCTGATTGGCTTGGCATGTGGTGAGCCCATTGACTTGCCCCTTGTTATATTTGAGCAGATCCGTTACGAGGCTAGCATCATTACCACGGATAATCTCCCGTACGGAGTCATCATTAGCCGCTTATTACTAGCCCGGGGAGTGCCACTCAAGCGGAGGAAATGGTTATAAACCAGATGAGCCCTATCGACATAACCACACACCGCCGGAGCATTGGACAGGGGAGAGGCTCAGCTCGGCGTCAGTCTGGTCCTATGCCAGATCTTGTTCCCCCGACTGAGTCTGGGGCCGATGTTGCTCGCCCGTCGGCGAGTACTAGTCAGCAGCCGGGAGTTACATCTGCTGGGGATGTGGGACCTGCTTGGGTTGATACAATGATGACAGATATGAAGGCGCATATAGACCGACAGATCGATAGACAGATTGCACATATAGATCAGGCTGTCGCACATCTTGCACATTATGTAGATGTGTTAAACAATAAGGTTGAGACATTGACTGAGGAGTTTCGATCTTTTGTAAACCAGCAGTTCTGAAAATGATTTGTAAAAATTTATCATTCGAACGTTTTTTATTTTCGACATATGTAATGGACACAAATATTTAATGTATGTATTGTGTAGCTTAATTTCTACTCTTAATTTTTTTTAATATAACGTTACTCAACCTTACTATTAAAAAAATATATATTATGGTTAATTTATGTAATTTAACATATAACGTTCGAACTTTATCACATTAACGTTCGAACATTGGCGCTAATATATTCACGTTCGCACGTAATTATGTAAAACGTTCGAACGTTAGCACTAATTTTTTTTACATTCGCACGTAAATATACATAACATTCGAACGTTACTTTGACGTGCGAACGTATTATGTTAAACGTCCGAACGTTTTGAAATTCTTGCCCAACATTTAGTGACAGTTCTCACAAACCGTCACAGTAAATACGTTTTAGTCACAGTTTGGAAACCGTTACTATTTATAATCTGTCACTAAAAGCCATATTTGTTGTAGTGGTTCCAACTCTGTCTCGATATCAATATATCCATTGTCATCGAGATCAGCATGGCGAAACCCATCCTCGGTTACAAGCCAAGGCCAATGTGATCCAAATCGAAGTAAATAATCATTATATTATTCTCTTTTGTCCCCCAATTTAGATATGCAAGGCAATTATAGATTAGGAGCAAAATTTGCTATTTGCATGGGTTGCCACTGGGACTCCTAGCTAGATTCCTTGATCAGTTCCTACTCTAAAAAATGGTTTTGAAAGATCCACACATTAGCTTTTGGGAATGAGGAATAATAGCAAAAGACACCCGATACTTACCCAACGAAATCAGAATATTTATATGGTATATTTTTTTCCTTGTCAATTCAGTAATGGTGTGTTTGGATTGTTGGATTAATTGATCTTTAAAGATCTAAATCCCTTCTTTGTATATATGATATTAAAAATTATATTTCAAATTTTATTGGAGTACTTATGCTATGTACTAATTAAATTTTTATCTCACTACCACCACATATTAGAGTATATATTAATTATCCTTAGGTTCCATTTCCCACAAGTTATTAGATCAACTCTTAGTTATTAAAAAGCGAACTATTCTTATAAGAATAGTTAGAGGGGGGAAAAAAATAGACGAAGTATTTTTAAAAATATATGGCCGGCTTTTTGCAGCCTTATGGGTGCAATATGCAAGTAGACATGAAGAGAAGAGAAGAGAAGAGAAGATCAGTTGTATGTAACTCATCCCGACTCTCTAGTTGATTGGTTTGGGGGGTTTGGTTTGATAGAAATTCCCCAGCATATATAAATTATGATAAAGATCCTACTATGAGCTTATTTGAGGTTGTGGTAGGAGGTTTAAAAATTGTTTAAAAAGCTTCTTAATGAAAAAATTAAGTTGTTTGAATATTACATATTAAAGTACTTTTAATCTCAAATAAGTTAAAAAATTTGTTTGAGAAAAAAATATTATTTTTATGCCTTTCCTCAAACATATTTTTCCGAATAATGCATAACATAATTCGAATTTTAAAAAGACTATTAATGGACCAAAATATCTATACAACTATAAGATAATTATAACTTTCAAACTTTGAAAAATATGATCATAATTTTTAAAAAATTAAAATAATAGTCATTTTTATCTTAGAAAACACTTTTTTAATTTGTTTTTAAATAAATGTAACATATTTGGAAGTATTAATTTAAACATATAATTACTAAACAGTAAATAACTTTTTAATAGTACAATTTATTACTTAAGTTATAAACTATAAGCTCTCAAGTTATAAGTTATATGTCTCACCACAATCTCAATCATACAGTACTATATATATACAACTTGACTTTTGCAAGATTACTGAATAAATTTTCATATTTTCAATATTTTCTACCTTTCATGAATTTTTGATGTGTTTGGATTTAAAAAATTACTTTACTTAAAAATCATAAAATAATCTAACGAGTAACACGATAAATTTAAAATAAGAGAACCAATATAACTTAAATAAAATAATCTTTCAATTAAAATATACTAAAATATGAAATATCACACTAAATATATTTCCAGTGTCTCTTATCTGCATTCAACATATTTAAGTCAATATAAGAATATGACGTATAAGGATAGGCGCGCGCGTTCCTTAAACACGCTTCTCCTCCTTTTATACATGAGTTGATTGGGAAAGACCCTACTTACCACGTCACATCTGATCCCCACCTTATCCAACACTAAAATTGATCAATCATGACTCACTTTATCTTCTTCTAAGTATCTGTTTTGCTTCTAGTTTATCCACAAAAAATAACATTTCTATTATCATGTTATGTGGGTATATTAACTGTTTCTCTTCTGCAAATACCAAATAAGCTGGTTTCCAGGGGAGAATATGTCACAAATGGCAACAACTCCATCTGATCATATATTTGTTCCTAAACCACTGAGAGAGAGAGAGAGAGAGAGATTCTGATTGTTCTATTATATATGATGAAGGGGCTATTTATAGTTACATCATTAGCCTCCTTACATTATCTGACACAAAAAGCACGACTTAAACCTTCATAAGACAACTTAGCTAGTAGTGAGAACATAACAGGACACTTTAAACCTTACCTGCAGTAGGCTTATATATATAGTTGCGTTTATAGGCGTAGGCAACAAGGAGTTTCAACTCCGTTTCGATATCGATAAATCCATTACCATCCTCATCTGCATGACGAAACCCACCCTCAGTTCTAAACCAAGGCCAACGTGATCCGAGGTTTTTGAAGGCTAAATCCAGCTCCGACCACGAGAGTTTGCCATCTCCGTTGGTATCGTGGTCCTTGAAAATAGCTGTTAACTGTGCTTCAGTGCAGGGAACTTCACCCTTATCTTTGCTTTTTGAAATCGGACTGAACGCGAGCCTACCCATTTTTTGGGAGATCTTCGAAATAGAGTAGTGTTTAGTTAGGGTGAAGATCGATGTTGGCAACAAGTAGAAAACTACTTGAGGGATCACTTGCTCGATCTATGATGAGGTTTAAAACGTAGCCTTATTGCTATAAATAGAGTTTTAGCTACCACTCTTTTTCGGTCCTTTTCCGGCCTTAAAGTAACGCTTCTCAGTATTAGTTTTATAATTGCAAATACATGAAGATTCTGCACTCAAATAAGATTGGTGAGAATATATTCAAATTACTCGGTCAGGTAGGAATTTTAATATTCCTTTCTATGGATCAACTTTTTGGTCAGGCAGGAGTCCTTTTTGTTAGATCCGAATTCCAGTCTTTAGAACTGTATTATTACATGAAATGGAAATAACTGCAGAATAGCCTGATTGATCTCTGTTGGTAATATCTACGTACAATGGATAAATATCTCCCATAGTTATTAGTTTCAAGTATATATTATATATTTTGCAATTAAGACAGAAATGAAACCCATTGTGGTTGTGAACAGTAATGAGTACTAGATTGCTTAATGGAATCCTACTCTCGAAGATGATTTAAGTGTACTTGGGTAACGAACTTCAAGACACTTGCAATTATTTATGTGCATGGCATCAGTATGCTACATGTCAGCCTTCGATTGGCTAATCTGTCATATTATTGCCATGTGTCAGCTAATAAAAGGACTAAATCTTGACATCTTGTTAGTTTTCTAAATGGAGATTGACGGAGAAACCTAATTGTAAATTTCTTTCAAATTCAGATATTTTGTAATTAACACAAAGATAATTTTTAATTTTAAATAATTAAGCTTTATATATAATAGAGTTGTAAGATAGTTATAAATGAGTTGCAAGTTTATCAATTTCATCTCTTATTTGTCAAGAATTTTAGACGGTTGATATCCATGCACCTACCCATGAAAAGCAAAAATACTTATATGGATTTTATTTTCGGAATTTAGGTGTGTAGAATTGGGTAAGGTAACAAAGGCTACTTGATAAGCCATTCGAGAGCTGAATTTGGCTCGATTGATTTGTTTACTAAATCAGTCGTTCGTGAATATAAAATTATGATCAATTAAATTATTATGTAACTTGTGTAAAACTCGTATCGATATGTATAAGCTCGTATATACTAAAATAATCTCATATTCATGGTATTTTCTCTACATGATCTCTACATTTATCATTCTTAAAACTGAACATGTTACTTGAATCATTATAAATATAAGCTGTAGATATATCATATATATATAGATTTTATAAATAATCTATTTTGTCAAAATGAAGCTACACATGAACAAACTTGAACTCACTCGAATATTAAATGATTTGCTCATGAAAATAAAATCTAACTCGATGAAAAACTCGCCCAACTCGTATTCGAACAAAAGTTGGGACACAAGGGGTACTGACTCTCGAGATATTCGTGCAGCATTGACAGAATTGAGAGCATTTTTTAATGATGGAAGCTGAAATTCCAAATAAAAATTATGAGAGTTTGATAGGAAAGTGAGATAATTAATTAGGATAGTGACATACTGGATTTTGTACATACTTCTATATATAGTTTTACAGCGCTTGCTCCTATTTCTGCCTCTAAATAAACAAGCTGCGAGAGAGCTACTGATCAGCTAGTTCTTGCTTCATTTTCATAATTATTTTGTTTCGTGCATATCACTATTTATAAATCTAGGAGAGAACATGCCATTACCGAAAACAATCCCATCGACGTTTATGCACAGGGGAAAGCTAATGCATGCATGCATGCCAGGAGAATAATATAGCCCATTAATTAAACATGAGAGAGAGAGAGAGAGAGAGAGAGAGAGAGAGAGAGAGAGAGAGAGAGAGAGAGAGAGAGAGAGAGAGAGAGAGAGAGAGAGAGAGAGAGAGAGAGAGAGAGAGAGAGACGTAAATACAACGATTTGAATTTTGCTCAGAGATCGTAGATAGAAAGATTCTATATATTCTTTTAAAAAAGGGGCTATATATTTACACCGTTTGCCTCCTTAATTGCTTTAATTTGTCTGTGCCATAAAAAGTAGCAGCCTAAGCTTAAAAGTGGTCACCTATTTTACGAGATAACAGGACGTACGTACGTACACCCCCAATGAAGCAGCAAGAAATTGTAACCTCGATATCTTCTCTTTACTGATAAGCATAGTCGCAACTAGAAACATAGGCAACGAGGAGTTTCAACTCCTTTTGGATATCGATATACGCTTTCTTATCTTGATCGGCATGACGAAACACATCCTTAGCTCTAAACCAAGGCCAAAGTGATCCGAGTTCTTCGAAGGCCGTCATCACCTCCTGCCTCGAAAGTTTGCCATCCTTGTTTTTATCGTGGTTCTCGAAAATAGTCTTCAACCTCTCTTCAGTGCAGGGAACTTCAGGATCCTTGGATTGGTCATGCGGAAACGACAATCTAACCATTTTGTAGTAGTGTTTAGGGTGAAGGTGCATGTTTGGCAACAAGTAGAACTTAAGGGATCACTTTCTGATCTATACTCGAGGTTTAGAAAGCAATTAACCAAGCTGCTATATATAGAGTACTAAGGCCAGCACTCTTTTTCTTCCCCGGCCCCTTAAATTATCGTTCTCACTATTCTGCTGTAGTTAAGATAAGTGATAATATCTGCAAATTATTCTGTCAGGTACGTAGGAATTTTAATATTTTTCTCTTCCAACTTTTTGGTCAGGAACTGGACGGTAGCTTTATCACCGGCCGGATGCGCATTGATCTAGTCTTCAGATACATTCTTTAATATAACAAGTGAATCTAAATCTGGTAAAGAATTGCATAATAGCCCCATTGATCAATTATTTGGATACTCTCAACAAATTAAGACATATAACTATCTCCTACTAGCAAAACAATAAACTCACTACTATTTTACAATAAATAATGCTAGATATCGCTTTAGAGTGTGCAAGACTAACACAGTTTTTCAATAAAAATAGACTATTTTATGTGGGTCTCGTGTGTGGCTTATTGTTTTTTTCGAAAAGTGTACGAGATCTGTATAGCCTATAACTTTATCAATCATTTTCTTTTATATAAAGAGAAATTATGTAAAATAGAAATTATTTTTAATAAAGTGGCATAATTATTTTATTTGGTTGTAAAGTGAGTAGTAAAATAGTTGTAAAATATGAGTTGTAGCGTTATCCGAAAATGTATTGGATTATTAAGCCTATCCAAGGCCAACTTGGTCCGACTTCTCTGGAGGCCGCTGCCATCATCACCTCTAGCCACGAAAGTTTGCTGTCTCCATTGATATCGCCTCACTGAAGGGAATCACACCCTAATTACATAGGCTTTGTTGCGGAAACGACAACCTAATCATTTTGTAAGGGACTACAAAGTGGAGTATTGTAGTTTAGGGTGAAGATGTTAGCAACAAGTACTAGAACTTGACGGATGACTTGCTCTATATATATTGGTAAGGATTAAAACGAAAACTTGCTATATAGATATAGATATATAAAGATATATATATATATATATAAGCAATGCTACATACAGTTGTGGAATTGCAAACGTCGCGCAATCGCTTTGAAAAAGAGTGGGGTCCACGATTAAAAAGTTAGTTTTTTTTTTTCATGTGGATTCCATATTAATTCATTTTTTTCAAAGCGACTGCACGCCACTTGCACAACCACGACTGCAAATATCATTTCTATATGTATATATATATTGAATGCTAGCTGAACTCTATATTTTTTTTTTCCCTTTAAATACGCTTCGCAATATGAAAGTTTTCCAATTGCAAATGGAGGAAGATTCTGCATTCAAGATAAGATTATAATTGAATAATATTATAAGTGATAGTATATTTCCAAGTATTGGGTGAGGTGGAATTTTAATTGTCTTCCTTCCTACCATGATCTTTTTGGTCAATCGTGAGTCTTTTTCGTCATATACCTATTCCAATGATCAGCTTTTTAGACAAAACAAGTGGATCCAAATCAGGTGAGCAATTATTTTATATTCTTCTTTTCGATCGGGCATATATAGAATTTAGATATTAAGGTTATTGCAGATCACATGTATGTATGTATGTATGTATGTTTATATGTATATAGAAATGCTACAATGAAGTGATCTTACACCATGCATTTCCATCGGTTAACCAACTGATTATTTGTTATTTTTATCATTCTATTGAAACACATACATATTTAAACATTAAAATAGAAGAGAAAAAATAATAAATTATATGTTGATTTGGTAGATGTGTATGGTCATGTAAAGTTTTCATGTAGAATTTTTTTGTACGAGAGTATATATATATCTTTTTATTATGTCACTTCTATCACGTTGTGTTGATGCGTTATTACCCTTTAACATGAATTAGACCAACTTTTATTTTTAAATAACAATAAAAATTCAAGAAATGAGAGTTAATGCCACATGGTACAAGATAATTAGGAGTTGGACGAGAGTGTACTAGTATATAGTGAATTTCTTTACATGATTAAAAAAAACAAAAAACAAAAAAGTTTAAGTCATTCAAGTGTTCTTAACTCTATTGATTTAAAAGACCAGTTCGTATGATTGCTCACCTGATATTTGTTCGGCTTAACTCAAACCAAGCTCGAATCATAAAAAAAAGAAAGAAAAAAACATGGTCGTAAAAGCTGAAATCCGCTTAATTAGTAAATGACACATACTCAATGAAACTCGACTCGACTCTGTTGATGCTCTTTAAGGCTCATCCATTCATAACTGACTCGACTCAATTAGAGCTTGTCCATAAATCATTGAATATATATAATTTATTTCACTATATTAGTATTCTGACACACACACACACACACACATATATATATATATAAATATATATATGTTTCTATACATTTTTTTTATAGGAAAAAACACTTTCATTTATAATGAAAACAGAATTACAATGCTAAATTAGTCCATTGGACTTGTTCAATAACAGAGGGAATAGACTCCCACCAAACACTTGTATCAACTACTGATCTTGCAAACCTTACTAATCTATGTGCTGACTCATTTGCCTCCCGATTGATATGCAAAATAGAGCAATCTGGTATTCTACTCTGTAGCTGCTTTATGTCTGTTACAATATTTCCAAACATAGCATTGGCTAGCTCAGGTTTTGCTAGCTCTTGAGCTAAAATCAACGAATCTGTCTCAATGATTAGAACTTGCAACCCAAGTGGGATACAAAATTGTAAGCCTCTGAGTATAGCTACTAGTTCAATCTCTAGAGGCTCCACCACTACTGTCTCCTTTTTGCTTACAGCCATGATCACCTTTCCTTCCCAATCTCTGAGTATAAGACCAACTCCTGCACTGCCATCTTCATTAAACATTGCTCCATCCACATTAAGCTTTGTGGTCCCTTGTGGAGGCAATTGTCATTTAGTCACTCTCTAATGCCATTAAAATTAGTGCCTTTAGTTGCCTGAAAAGCCTTAAGCAAGCAAAGAGCATGGTTGACTACCTCTGCTAGTTCCAGTTGTTTTTCCTCAAATACCCACTGATTTCTTCTATACCAGCATGCCCAAGCTATCATGAATAAACGCTCTAGCTCTTCTTGATTGTGATTAACTTGTACTCGAGCAACCATCTCTCTAAAGTCCTCATGTGGTACTGCATTCATTCTTTGAGGAAACTGTTGCTCCTAGGTTGCAGTGAGCATCTGACATTGTTTAAGAGCATGTGTAGTATTTTCACAATCTGCAGAACACAATTGACATGTGGCATCTTCAACTACCTTTCTTCTTTGCAAATTGCATCTGGTTGGCAGGGCTTCAATGCAAGCTCTCCATGCAAAAATCTTAACCTTCTGGGGCACTTTCATCCTCCAAATGGCTTTCCACAACTTTTTATCTTCTCTACTTCTTGAGCTTTCTCCCTCTGCTATTGTGGGCAAGCTTTTAAAAAGTTTGTAGGCACTCTTAGCACTAAAGCAACCATTTCTCTCCATGTCCCATACTAACTTATCCTCATGGTTTTCTGAACTGAGGATAATTTTCAAAATTGCTTCAGTTGGTTTAGGTGCCAACAAACTTCTGACTTTGTTTATATCCCACCACCCTGAGTGTTGATCAATTAGAGTCTCTACTCTTTGGTCATCTTCTGTTAATCCAGCCATTGTCTGTTGTAAGTTTTTGAAACTAGGCACCCAATAGTCATCCCAAATCCTTATCATTCTTCCATTTCCAACCCTCCACCTGCAACCTTGTAGAAGCTTTTCTTTCACTGACCAAATGCCCCTCCACACAAAGGATGGATTGTGACCAAGATTTGCACTCTGAAAATTCGAGTTTTGGAAGTATCTGGCCTTAAAAACTTTGTGAAGCAGGCTTTCTTCATTCTGCATTATTCTCCATCCTTGTTTTGCAAGTAGGGCCTCATTGAATATCTTTAAATCTCTAAATCCCATGCCCCCATCCCCTTTAGTCTCACACAGCCTCTTCCAATTCACCCAGTGAATCTTCCTCTCTTCTTTCTTCTGTTCCCACCAAAACTTGGCCATCATTTGCTCTATTTCATGACACAAAGAGCTGGGTAGCTTAAAGCAGGACATAGAGTAAGTTGGAATAGCTAAGGCCACTGCCTTTATTAAGACTTCTTTTCCCCCTTGTGATAAGAGCTTTTCCTTCCATTGCTACAGCTTAGACCATACTTTATGCTTAATATCAGAAAAAGCCCTTCTTTTATCTTTTCCTACCATTGATGGTAGGCCTAGATATTTATCATAATTCTGGTATCCTTGAACTCCCCACAAAGATAGGACATGTTGCTTAACATTTGATGGGACATTGTTATTGAAAACCATTGTAGTCTTTCCTCTATTAATTCTTTGACCTGATGCATTCTCATATTCATCAAGGATTCTTTGTAACTCCATGTTCTCTTGAAGAGTGGCCTTACAGAAGAGGATGCTATCATCTGCAAATAGCAATTGATTCACCACTGGAGCCCCTCTGCATACACGAATGCCTGAAATCTGATTTCTGGAACTTGTTTCAGTCAACAAAGAAATAAGTCCCTCAGTACCCAATAAGAATAAATAGGGAGATAGTGGATCTCCCTGTCTTAACCCATGGGAAGGATGAATAGGGCCAACTGGTTCTCCATTTATGATAATGGAAAAAGAGACTGTTTTGACACAAAGCATGACTAATTGGATCCATCTATGAGCAAATCCCATATGTTTCATAATAGCTTCCAAATAATTCCATTCGAGCCTATCATAAGCTTTGCTTATATCTAACTTGATGGACATATATCCTTCTTTTCTAGCTCTTTTTCTTCTTAAATAATCAATCATTTCATAAGCTACAAGAATATTATCAGAAATGACTCTACCCGGTACAAATGCACTTTGAGAGTTGGATATAACATAAGGAAGGACTAATTTCAGCCTATTAGACATGATCTTAGAGATCAATTTATAAATGACATTACACAAGCTTATTGGGCGATATTGGGATACTAACTCAGGCTTTTTAGTTTTTGGGATAAGGACAATAAAGGTGTGATTTAACTCAGCAGGGAATTGACCCTCATTAAGAGCATGCAATACAGCTTTAGTCACAGACTTTCCTACAATATGCCAGTATTTTTGATAGAAAATAGGAGCCATACCATCAGGTCTAGGAGCTTTAGTAGGATCCATTTGTTGCAGTGCAGACTTTACTTCATCTTCAGAATAGGCGTTTGTAAGATCTTCATTCATTGCTTCTGTTACCCTGCCTTGTAGAGAAGATAAGAAACTGTTGCTAGTTGCCAATCCACTTGATTTAAATATCTCTTCAAAATAGTTTATTATCAGCTCATCCCTTTGCTCTTTTTCTTTCCATTTCCCATGTTCATCCTTGAGTCTGGTAATGGTGTTCTTCTTTTTCCTTTGACATGCTTTGCTGTGGAAATACTTGGTATTTTGATCACCCCCATTTAACCATAATGCTTTTGATCTCTGCCTCCAAAGTATTTCCTCCCTCTCAAGACATATTTGAACTTCCTCTCTTGCTTGCTATACTACTGCTCTATTTGGGTTTCTTAAGTTCTCTGTTTGGATCTTCTCTAATTGCATTCTAGCCATCCTTAATCTCTTTTGGACTGTTCCAAAACTAGCTTTGTTCCACCTTAGCAACCTGTCACTACACCTCGAAATCTTGTTCACCACCTCTCCAATAGGTCCATCCCCACAGTGAACTTGCCAAGCCTTCTCAATCACCTTTGCAAATTCTTCACTTTCTATCCATACTGCTTCAAACCTGAAAGGCTTTTGGCCTTTAAACTTTTGCACACAACCCTCAGTTTGTAGCACAATAAGGTTATGGTCTGAATAAGTAGCAATGGTATGAAACACCTTTGCATAAGGAAATGCTCTACACCATGCATTGTTTGCTAGGGCTCGATCTAGTCTTTCATGAATGGCATTTACCCCTTCCCTGCTGTTCCACCATGTAAAACTGGTTCCTTCATAACCCAGATCAATTAATGTGCAATCATCTATCATTCTTCTAAAACTCTCCATTTGTAATTCAGCTTTATCCTTCCCACCCTTTTTTTCCATTCTACTGGTTATTTCATTAAAGTCATCCATCACCAACCATCTCTCATGAGCACCCCTACTTAAAGACCTCATTAAGTCCCAAGTTTCTTCCCTCCTACTGGTGTCTGGGTGTCCATATAGACCTATTACTTGCCAGCAACCTTCATTATCACTATCTTTCACTTCAGCATCAATATGATGTTTAGAAAAACTTTTAATGGTCAGCTCAACTTCCTGTCTCCATAACAAACTAAGGCCTCCACTTCTTCCCTCACAATCGGCTATTAGACAATTATGTAATCCCACCTGATACTTCACTCTATCCATTATTCTGCTGCTTACTTTTGTTTCTTGTAAAAATATTATATCGGGACCTTCCTTCTTGACTAAATCATGAGGGGCTCTAATGCCACGTGGGTTCCCAAGCCCACGTGCAAACCACCCTTCCCCAGCTCCGATCTGCCACCATTGAAGCCTCTCCATCTCATTTTCTGATTTAGGTACTTTAGTCTTCAACCGTAACCCACGCCACCTCCCACGGCCAACCACCATCACCAATAGCTTTACCAATACCTTTAGGTTCTTCCCTATCCATCCCAAGTCTTCATTTGTCCCTGTTCAAAATTGAGTATTTTGAGACCCACAGCCTTAGCCCAAATTGCACTGTTATGTTGTTGTGCCACCGCCTTTTACACCTTCTTGATCCTCCAAAAATTATATTTTAATGATGTAAGTAACTTTTCAAATAACTTTTTGAGATTTAAATATATTTTGCACTAACTCATATTTACTATGATTTGGTGGGTTGTGCCAGACCGAATCCAAGGAGTTTGGGGGTCGGATTGATTAGAGGATGGAGTTGTTTGTGTGATTGGATTATGCTAGGATTTGGTGGCTGTTGATGTCGGGTCATATACATTGCATAATTGCACACATGTCCATGTTTGTAAATGAAAACTCAATTTTCGTATAATTGCATACATGTCCATGTGTATATATGAAAACTAGGATTTCATGTGAGAGATGATTTTTGCGTATTTTTGAAATGAATGGATTAAAAAGAATGAAAGAAAGGAAAATGAACTTTAGGGATAGTGGTAAACAAGAACGATGGTAGAGTCTCGCTTGTGATTCCTACCTATGGTGCATGCGGGAGGAATGGTGGTAAGTAAGAATGACAGTAGTCTCGCTTGTGATTTCCGCCTACAGTCCAAGCTGTAGGGATGATGGTAAGTAAGGATGGTGGTAAGCAGAGATAGTGGTAGTCTTATCTGTGATTCCCTTCTACGATGCACATGGTAGAGATGATGGTAAGTAGGGATAGTGGTAGAGTCTTGCCTGCGATTCCAGCCTACAGTGTTAGCGGTAGGAATGGTGGTAAGTAGGGATGATGGTAGTCCTACCTATAATTCTCCCCTACGGTACATGCGGTAGGGATGGTGGTAGCCCTGCATGCAAACTCGGCCTATAGTGTTTGTATAAATGGATATGCTATGCCATTTTCTAGGAAAATGGCCGTGTGTGGTTTAATGGATGAGGATAATTTTCTGTGAAAATTGTTTATTTATGGTTAGGTCATTTTCTCTAAAAATGGCAAATGGTATGTAATGGTATGTTCTGGGTCAAATGAGATTTTTGGCTTGCATTGGAAAATGGTCATTTTAAAAAAAAATGATGGTTTTGGCCTCATTCATATTTTATCATATGCACGCATACATGTTGGTTGCATTAATATGTTTTTATCTCGTGGGTTGGTTGGGTGATTACTTACTGAGATTCACAATTTGATGGTATTCGACACCCCACGGTTCCATTTAATGGAATCGTAATCTTTTATGCAGATGAAGATGTTGAGTCTAAGAGATCGGCTCTGCTGAAGGAGTGACATATGGATGCTTTTTAGATTAAATGATTTGATTCCATTTTGTCTATGTATTTGACTTTTTACTTTATTTTTACGGATAACTGTATAATTTCAGTAATACTATTATTTTGGTAAACTTATATTTAAAATTTTGGTACTTAGTTGACTTATTTAATTTATCCACTGAACTTTTGTTGTATACTTTCTTCATGTACACACGCTTGACACTTATGATTGGGATGCGTGACTCGTATTGTCATCATCGTGATATCACGATTCTCGTGTTTTTGTACGTGGGAGTCGAGGCATCAGAAATAGTATGAAGTCTATGACATTTTGGGCCAAAATGCAAATAGTAAGAATTTAGGGTTAAATAGCAATTTTGGGAATTATAAGGGTAGTTTTGTAAATATTACTTTGACCCCTTTAATTTTTATTATGAATATCTTGCTTAGTTTTATACAATTTCTAGATTAGAAAAACTCTTATTAGATGTGATGACCCGCTTTTGCGTGTATTTTCACTGAAGATTGTTTTTAATTTAATTAATATATTAGTTTATTTATTTTAAATTATTGCATTTTAAAATTGGTTTTTATTTATTTATTTGATGATGTGTTTTATTTAATTAGTCGTTTTATGGTTTTTTAATCTCGTTTTCGGCGGATTTGTTTTATTTTCCGGAGTGAGGATTGGATCTCATTTCTTTCCTACATCTTTTCTTTTCCCTTTTTCCTTTCTCTCTTTTTCTCTTTTCTTTCCTTTTTCTTTTTTCTTTTTCTTTTTCTTCTTCCTTTTCCCTCCCCTCTCCCGCGCGTAACCCCCTCCGGTGAACCACCCCACCAATTTTCACCGCCAACGGAGCCGTCGTTTGGCCGGAAAAAGCCCAACAAGCCTCACGGATTTTGCTCCGATCCACCGCCGTCGCTCCACCTCCGGCCACCACCTCTTCACCACTTCATCAACGACTCCTTGCCGTCCTAACCCACCCATTTCCGGCCTCTAACAGCCACCGGAACAGCTCCCACGAGCTAGTTTCTATTTTGGGAAATTCGGCCTTCCTTCGCCGTTTCCGCCACCACCCACGGCCAAACTTCACTTCTATTAGCTTCATAAACATCCTTAGACCCTTCCCTATCAATCCCGAGCCTTGGTTTGCCCCCGTTCAAAAATGGGTATTTTACAACCCACGACCACAGTGAATTTTCACTGTTACGCTGCTTTCCTTCCGCCGTTTGCAACGCCGCGTGTTTTCTAAAAATACCATATAGCGCTGTAAGTATTTTCCAAACCCTAGTTTTAGATTTAAATATATTTTGCTCTTTCAATAATTAATTATTGTTGGTTGGCTGATTCCGGACTGAGTCCGAGGAGTTCGGGGGTCGGATGGATTGAGGATGGAGTGCTTGATTTTGCTTGTGTGCGATTGCTTGATTATTTGGGCCATGTGGCATGAGTTGCATATTGTTTTAATCGAGAAAATCCCGTTTTATTGGCGTAAATGGTTTTGGGTGTGTGTGTCTCACGAGCCCAAGTCGGGATGGGTTAATATCTCGGTGGAGCTCCTCTGGTTACTCGAGAGTGGATAATACTGAGTGACATCCCCTGGGTTGTCGCAGGGCGACGACCGGATTGCACGATACGGTAACGCTATCGTGACGACTTTGTGGTCCCTAGAGTGGCGGGGACTAGAGGATGGCCTGGCCAGGTACGCGCGGGGCACGAGTCTGGCATCGCTCGTTTAGGTGTCACATGCGTAGTCGTTACCTGCGGTGTGACATAGAGCCAGGGTGTGTGGGTGATCCCTAGGGGAGATCATGGTGCATGCATAACCGGATTGTTTTTATGGTTTTCGGATGTGGGCCATTTTCTGGGAGAATGGCGATGTTTGGTTTTCGAGGCTTTTGATCCATTTTCTGGGAAAATGGTGGTTTGGGCCATTATCTGGGATAATGGCGAGGCTTGGTTTTAAGGATGTGTTTTTGTGGACCAAATGGGTTTTTGGCGTGCGTGGGAAAAATTATGGTTTTATGGCGCATGTGCATTGGTTTTTCTTTCACGCATATTGTTTGAGTTTTATATATTTTTATCTAGTGGTGTTTGGAGTTTACTTACCTGCGGCATCATTTTTGGTACTGTAGATTTTGGTGCAGAGATCGAGGATGAGGAGGAGAAGGCTGAGTCCGAGGATGCGGCTCCGCCGGGATGCTGATGTTATGTTTTGTATTTGATTTAAAATTATATTTGCGTCTTGTAATATTTATTTATGTATGTTTTGAATAGCTTTGTATTAAACAAGAAAAATTCTAGTACTTAGTTATTGACTTGCTTTTTCGCTGCGTATTTCTCGTGCACATTTGTCGCTTTTACACACACTTGGCACACGTTAATAGGGTGATGACCCGTGATGTCATCATCCGGACGTCTCGATTTCCCCGTGTCCGTGCATGGGGATTTGGGGGCATCACAGGTGGTATCAGAGCGGTTTGGCTCTGGGTAAAACCACTTGTCCCGTAGATAGTACCAGAATGTTTTTAAGGTTGTGTTTTAAAAAATTATGTTAAGTAAGGTTGTTATTTGTTTTGTTTATTTGTTTTATTTGTTTGAACTTGTTTGCTTGTTTTTATTTATTTTGTTATGTTTTGCAAGTTGGTTTCTTTTTGTTTCTTGTTTTGTGGTGTTGGTCTTTGGTTTTTGTTTTTGTTTTCTTAAAGGGGGTCAAAAGTTGTGGTGGCAGGAAAATGGTGAGACCAAGGAAATCTACTCAGAAGCCACGGGACAATACATCAAGAGATGACTCCATAGCCCAAGCAATACGGTAGATGACAGAGTTTATGTAGCAAAATGTTAGGCTACAGCAAACAGGGTCTTGGCCACAACCAGGAGGACCTTGGCCACAACAAGGGGGTCCCTGGCCGCCACAAGGAGGGCCTTGTCCGCAACAAGGAGGACTTTGGCCGCAACCAGGAGGTCATTGGCCATATCAGGGAGGGCCTTGGCTTTACCCGGGAGGATCTAGTAGCATGGTGCAAGCCGGATGCACCTATGAGCGCTTTCTGGCGCATAGGACCCCACACTTCACTGGAGAAGAGGATCCGCTTCAAGCTGGAAAGTGGATCAAAGACCTGGAAAGAACTTTTGAGGTGTGTGGTTGCACCGAGGCGCAACAGGTACTCTACGCCAGCTATCTGTTATAAGGTACCGCTTTTGATTGGTGGGATACCAAGAGGGTGATGCTAGAAGCAGAGTTAGGATCATTCGCTGCTATAACCTGGCAGCACTTCAAGAAAGAATTTAACGACCGCTTCTTTCCCGCATCGGTAAGGAAGCAAAAGGCAAGAGAGTTCTCAAATTTGGTCCAAGGAGGCATGACAGTGGAACAGTGCGCCCGAAGGTCTATAGAACTTGGGCGATTTTCTCCCCACCTTATCGCCACAGAGGAGATGCAAGCTGAGCGTTTTCAGGAGGGACTACGCCCTGATATACGCCGTATGGTGGTCAGCCACCAGATATCCACTTTTCAGGACTTGGTGGATGTGGCCACCCTTGTGGAGCGAGAGAATAATCTGAGTATGGGCTCCCCTCCGGGTCATAAGAGGCGGAGTTTTTCTGGTGAAGGAAGCAGCTCGGGTTCACTTCAGAAATTTGTTCAGTGGACCGGAACTCGACTGCAAGCATCCTCAGGTGTTCGCATGGGAGGACGTGTGCCTGTTTGCAGAGTTTGTAATAGAGCCCATGTGGGTGAGTGCCCTTCTAGTGGGGCTCAATGTTATAATTGTGGCTAGTAGGGTCACTTTGCCCGAGAGTGTCCAAGACCAGTTCAAGGAAGTCGCGGAGGTAGACGCGGTGGAAAAACAAATCCAAGATAAGCAGTGCAAGCCCGGGTTTATGCTGTCACACCCAGAGATGTGGATGATGAGGCACCAGTGACCCATGATGCTGGAGTAATTACAGGTATGGATTAATTTAATTTAATTTTATGTTGGAGTTAATTTTTGATGTATTTGGTTTCTCCTTTGTTTTTTTTGGATTTCATGGGTTATGTGTTTGGTTCAGGGAGAGTCCGTTTGTATGAGTTTTATGCTTGCGCTTTGTTTGATTCCGGTGCTCCACAGTCATTTGTATCTTCCACGTTTGTGTGGATGTCTAATTTGGTCATGGAACCTTTGCCAAAGTCATTGGTAGTGGCTTTACCCGATGGTGAAATGGTGTGGTGCTCCAAGGTTGCGTTGGGATGCCCATTAAATTTTGATGAAAGGTTCTTGGATGCTGATTTGGTGGTGTTTAAACTGTTGGGTTTTGATATCATCCTCAGGATGGATTGGTTATACCGTTATTCTACGCGTATTAATTGCAGAAGTCGGGTAATTACCTTTCAGCTTCCAGATGGTGATTGTCTGGAATTTGCGGGGAGTAAGTTAAAAGAAAAGCCGGTAATTATATCGACAATTCAAGCAAGAAGAGAGATTGCATGGGGAGTGGAAGCCTTCTTAGTCCAGATGGTGTCCACGCCGTCCGAGAAGAAGTCTTTGGTAGACATTCCAGTTGTGGAAGAATTCCCCGATGTGTTTGTGGATGACTTGCCCGGACTACCCCCTGTTCGGGAAATGGAGTTTGTTATAGACTTGGAACCTGGAGCGGCTTCGGTACATAAAGCTCCTTATCACATGACACCGGCTGAATTAAAAGAGTTGAAGACTCAGTTGCAAGAGCTGGTAGATAAGGGATTTATTCAACCTAGTACGTTGCCGTGGGGTGCGCCAGTTTTGTTTGTTAAAAAGAAAGATGGAACCCTCCGTATGTGCATCGATTATCGAGAATTAAATAAGGTGACCATAAAAAATAAATACCCTCTCCCGCGGATAGATGATTTATTTGATCAGCTTTAAGGAGCAGCTGTGTTCTCGAAGATTGATTTGAGGTCAGGATACTACCAGCTGAGGATCAGAGACAAGGATGTGCCTAAAATTGCTTTTAGGTCGAGATATGGGCATTATGAATTTAAGGTGATGCCGTTTGGGCTAGCTAATGGCCTTGCTGCTTTTATGGATTTAATGAATCGAATATTTCAACCTTATCTGGATTCCTTTGTGGTCGTATTCATTGATGATATTTTGATTTATTCCCGAGATGTTGAAGAGCATGTGTATCACCTTCGTCTGGTACTTGGGATATTGAGAGAACACCAGTTGTACGCCAAGCTCAGCAAGTGTGAGTTCTGGTTGGAGGAAGTCAGATTTCTTGGGCATTTGATTTCTCGAGACGGAGTGGCTGTTGATCCTAGTAAGGTGGAAGCCATTTTGTCATGGCAGCGTCCGACTATAGTGCGTGAGATCCGGAGTTTCTTGGGGCTTGCCGGATATTACCGAAGATTTGTGGAAGGATTTGCTCGCCTATTCGGACCTCTCACAGCTTTGACTCGGAAGAATGCAGAATTTGTTTGGTCAAATAAGTGTGAGAGAAGCTTCCAATAATTAAAGAACAGGTTGACGACGGCACCAGTGTTAGCGCTTCCAGAACCGCATAAGCCATTTGTAGTCTTCAGCGATGCGTCTAAATTCGGTTTGGGTTGTGTCCTTATGCAGGAAGGATGGGTTGTTGCCTATGCATCTCGTTAGCTAAAGGACCATGAGAAGAATTATCCGACACACGATTTGGAATTGGCTACGATTGTTTTTGCTCTCAAGATTTGGCGGCACTTTTTGTATGGGGAAGCATGTGAAGTATACACCGATCACAAGAGCCTGAAGCACTTGGTTTCCCAGAAAAATCTGAATATGAGGCAGAGGCAATGGCTAGAGCTAATCAGTGACTACTAGTGTGAGATCAAGTATCATCCGGGGAAGGCTAATATAATTGCTGATGCTTTGAGCCGAAAATCGCAATTGAAAGATGAAGCCGAGCCGTCGGAATTGGATTCTTTGCTTTGTGGGATGAGAAGGCTCCTTATTGAAAGTTCACAGCAAGAAGAGATTCTATCTTCAGTTCTTGACATTCGGGTAACTGATTTTGAGGAATTGAAGACTCTTCAAAGGAAGGATCCGAAACTGCTGAATATCAGAAAAAGAGTCAAAAAATCTCGAGGGCCGTTGTATTATAGTATAGATAAAGATAGAATACTTCGGTTCTGAGATCGCAGAGTGGTCCCCAAAGATTCAGAATTCAAGGAGTGGATCATGGCAGAAGCTCATGTGGCCCCTTATTCAGTTCATCCCGGCAGTACAAAGATGTATCGGGACTTGAAGAAAAATTATTGGTGGGATAGAATGAAGAGGGATATTGCCTTATATGTTGAGAAATGCCACACATGCCGTCAAGTGAAGGCCGAGCATCAAAGACCCGCTGGTATGCTCCAACCCCTCCCTATTCCTGAGTGGAAATGGGATGACATCACGATGGACTTTGTAGTGGGTTTGCCGAGGACGCCTAGTGGGAAAAATTCTGTTTGGATGATTGTTGACCGGTTAACGAAAAGTGCTTATTTCTTGCCTGTTAATAACACCGATTCCTTGGGTAAGTTGACCTGCTTGTATGTCAAGGAAATAGTGTGGCTGCACAGCATACCAAAGTGTATAGCGTCGGATCGAGACCCAAGGTTCACGTCGCAGTTCTGGAAGAGTTTGCAGGCAGCTTTGGGTACTAAGTTGAAGTTCAGTACTGCTTACCACCCACAGATAGACGGCCAATCAGAGCCCACCATTTAGACCCTTGAAGACATGTTGCGAGCGTGTGTCATGGAATTTCAAGGGAGTTGGGAAAACCATTTGCCGCTCATAGAGTTTGCATATAATAACAGCTTCCATGCGACCATTTAGATGGCTCCCTATGAAGCTCTTTACGGGAGGAAGTGCAGATCGCCCTTGTGTTGGGATGAAGTCGGGGAGAGTAGGATAATTGGACCCGAAATAATTCAAGAAATGCAAAGCCAAGTTCGGATCATCAGGGATAAAATGGCGACAACTCAGAGTCGTTTGAAAAGCTACGCTGACACCAGGAGGAGAGAGTTATCTTTTGAAGAAGGTGAATAGGTTTATCTCAAAGTCTCTCCCATGAGAGGTGTTAAGCGTTTTGGTAAGAAGAGGAAATTGGATCCGAGGTATGTCAGCCCTTTTCAGATTCTGGAGAAGGTAGGGCCCGTTGCCTATAGAGTTGCTTTGCCAGAGTATTTTGGGGATATTGATGATGTCTTCCACGTATCGTCCTTGAAGAAGAGTTTTGGACAACAAGAGCCACGCTTTGTCGACTCAGAGAGTATTCAGTTGCAACCAGATCTCACTTATGAAGTTGTTCTGTCGCAGATCATGGATTGGAAGGAGCAACAGTTGAGGTCCAAGATGATACCTTTGGTTAAGGTGGGATGGGGAGATCCGTTAGCTCAAGACTTCTCTTGGGAGCGAGTAGCGGACATGAGGGGACAATACGCATACTTGTTTGAGTAAAGCCGGTACGTTTCTTGATCTTGGTCACAGTTGGTTTATGTGATTTTATGTGGCTTGTTTTAAGTTGGTAGTTGATCTTGCAAATTTCGAGGACGAAATTTGTTTTTAAGGGGGGGAGGATGTGATGACCCGCTTTTGCTTGTATTTTCACGGAAGGGTTGTTTTTAATTTAATTAATATATTGGTTTATTTATTTTAAATTATTACGTTTTAAAATTGATTTTTATTTATTTATTTGATGATGCGTTTTATTTAATTAGTCGTTTTACGGTTTTTTAATCTCATTTTCGGCGGATTTGTTTTGCTTTCCGGAGTGAGGATTGAACCTCATTTCTTTCCTACATCTTTTCTTTTCCCTTTTCCCTTTTTCTCTTTTTCTCTTTTCTTTCCTTTTTCTTTTTTCTTTTTCTTTTTCTTCTTCCTTTTTCCTCCCCTCTCCCGCGCATAACCCCCCCGGTTCGTCTCTCTCTCTCTCTTCTCTCCCACGCTGGAAACTTCATCAGCCCAGACCCACCGCCGCCGGCCACCGTGCGGCACACCACCCCTACCAAAATCTTCCCCTCCCTCCGGTGAACCACCCCACTAATTTTCACCGCCAACGGAGCCGCCGTTTGGCTTGAAAAAGCCCAACAAGCTTCACGGATTTTGCTCCGATCCGCCGCTGTCGCTCCACCTCCGGCCACCACCTCTTCACCACTTCATCACTGACTCCTTGCCGTACTAACCTACCCATTTCCGGCCTCTAACAGCCACCGGAACAGCTCCCACGAGCTAGTTTCCGTTTTGGGAAATCCGGCCTTCCTCCGCCGTTTCCGCCACCACCCACGGCCAAACTTCACTTCCATTAGCTTCATAAACATCCTTAGACCCTTCCCTATCAATCCCGAGCCTTGGTTTGCTACGTTCAAAAGTGGGTATTTGACAACCCACGGCCACAGTAAATTTTCACTGTTACGTTGCTTTCCTTCCGCCGTTTGCAACGCCGTGTGTTTTCTAAAAATACCATATAGCGCTGTAAGTATTTTTCAAACCCTACTTTTAGATTTAAATATATTTTTCTCTTTCAATAATTAATTGTTGTTGGTTGGCTGATTCCGGACTGAGTCCGAGGAGTTCAGGGGTCGGATGGATTGAGGATGGAGTGCTTGGTTTTGCTTGTGTGCGATTGCTTGATTATTTGGGCCATGAGGCGTGAGTTGCATATTGTTTTAATCAAGAAAATCCTGTTTTATTGGTGTAAATGGTTTTGGGTGTGTGTGTCTCACGAGCCCAAGCCGAGATGAGTTAATATCTCGGTGGAGCTCCTCTGGTCACTCGGGAGTGGATAATACTGAGTGACATCCTCTGGGTTGTCACAGGGCGACGACCGGATCGCACGATACGGTAACGCTGTCGTGATGACTCTGTGGTCCGTAGAGTGGCGGGGACTAGAGGATGGCCTGGCTAGGTACGCGTGGGGCGCGAGTCTGGGCATCTCTCTTTTAGGTGTCACATGCGTAGTCGTTACCTACGGTGTGGCACAAGCCAGGGTGTGCGGGTGATCCCTAGGGGAGATCATGGTGCATGCATAACCGGATTGTTTTTATGGTTTTCGGATGTGGGCCATTTTCTGGGAGAATGGCGATGTTTGGTTTTCGAGGCTTTTGATCCATTTTCTGGGAAAATGGTGGTTTGGGCCATTATCTGGGATAATGGCGAGGCTTAGTTTTAAGGATGTGTTTTTGTGGACCAAATGGGTTTTTGGTGTGCGTGGGAAAAATTATGGTTTTATGGCGCATGTGCATTGGTTTTTCTTTCACGCATATTGTTTGAGTTTTATATATTTTTATCTAGTGATTTTGGAGTTTACTTACCTGCGGCACTATTTTTGGTACCGTAGATTTTGGTGCAGAGATCGAGGATGAGGAGGAGGAGGCTGAGCTCGAGGATGCGGCTCCGCCGAGATGCTGATGTTATGTTTTGTATTTGATTTAAAATTATATTCGCGTCTTGTAATATTTATTTATGTATGTTTTGAATAGCTTTGTATTAAACAAGAAAAATTTTGGTACTTAGTTATTGACTTGCTTTTTCGCTGCGTATTTCTCGTGCACATTCGTCGCTTTTACACACACTTGGCATGCGTCGATAGGGTGATGACCCGTAATGTCATCATCCAGACGTCTCGATTTCCCCGTGTCCGTGCATGGGGATTTGGGGGCGTCACATTAGACCCACAGAAAATTCTTAAAATACCCGAAAAGTTGGTAAGTTAGCGGCCTCTAACTTATTCTTAGATAATTTATTTATAATTATTGTATAAACACTACATTCATATTGTAAATGTCATTTTGAGGTTCCAATAGATTATTTTTGAAGAACACTGGAGCGTAGTCGTATATTACACTTAATGCTGGTAGGTGCATATGTTATGTTGATGAAATGCTATCAATGCATTGAGTTATGAGTATGTAGACAATATAATTTTAACATGAGTTATACTATAGTCACCGACGAGTACTCTTAGTGCAAAAAGAGGAGTTGTGATGATACAATTAATATATGATGTCCTGTTAATGATGACTAATAAATAAGAAAATGTTATGTTTTTTAAATCAATAAGGATCGCTCGCTCTATACTAAGGTTTAAAACGCAACCTTATATAATATAATTTATGGATAATTCTCGATAAGTACAATCCCCACATTAAAAGTTATTCTTCACCGTAAAGTTTTAGTACAGATGCAAATACAACACAGGAAGATTCTCAAATACTATTTTGTAATAAAAAATTATATATATATACTATCACTTTTATATTTTTTTATATATTCTATTAATGTAATTAATTATATCATTATTTTTAATATAAAATATCTATTATAATCAATCATATCAATAGAATTTATAAAAAAATATACATAAATAACTGTATATAAAATAATTATTTTTTAACGGGTGATTTATAAAGGTATCTAATTGCGAACATCTAAAAATTTATATATTATTTTTAAAAATTAAGATCTCGGATTGTAAAGCCGTAGAACTATTTCCGGACTAACCCTTAAAATTAATTTCAATTTTCATAACTACCCTTCATTTAAAATAGAGTTATAGTATGGTGCTAATAACAGAGTTGAAATTGATCGATTTCCTCTCTTATATATGATCCGGATCCTTAGACAGTACCACATATATGGCCAAAAAGCATCAAATTATGCAATATTATGGCATCTGCAAAGTGGCCCAAACATTTTGCATCCTTTAATATAACCGACTGTATATGGATATAAATCCTGTTTTCTTAACCTTTGTACTTACTCTATATGTTTTTTCTTTATTAATGCATTTCATGCTATAAAGGACTGATCTATATGGTTTAATTGAATGATTATTTTATTTAATATAAATATTGCACTACAACATAATCGTTTTTTTGGGACGAAAAATTTTGTCCCAAAAAATATTTTGGAACGAAAAAACATCATCCCAAGGTCATCCCTACAACATTATCCTTCAAGATATATTGGGATGAAAATCACCATTTCATCCTAAAATATCTTTTGGGAATATTTTGAAATTGACCGTTCGATACAGTTCAAACGGTTAATTTTTTTGTCACGGTTTAATTTCATTCCAGAATTTCGTTCAAATGGTTACTATTATACGTTCGAACGCAATTAAATTGGTTGAACGATTATGAAAATATGTTCAAATGATCACACATTTTGATAATGTTTAAACGGTATAAAAGAGATTTCCTTTCGAACGTTAAAGAAACAGATCGAACAGTAAAAGAGATTGAACGGTGTTGAGTTATGTTCGAATGCTACAATAATAAATTGCATTTGAACGTTTTTTGATCATCTGATGTCATTCGAACGGCTTAATCAATAATGTTCGAACGTTACATGGTCGCTCGAACAACTATTATTTTATTAAAACCCCATAATAATAGAAAACCAAATAGACATTCATAATATTTGAAAAACATACATTAGAAACTGTTTAATACTCACAAAAGTTTTATAATAAGTGCGAACTAATAAATAACCATGAGACTGGCAATGTTCATACATAATTAGATAATGTCATAATCTATGCGTAAAAAACCATCAGTTGCTTGGAGACATGTACTGTTGCATAAGCTGCTACATTTGGAGTTGCATATCTCTCCTAAACTCTTCTTGTTGTTCTTCATGTTGTTTTAGACGCGTATCCATGTCTCCTTATTTTGCCAATTGAGCCTCTAACTCATGTTGCCTTGCAACCAATTCTCCAATTATGCAATTCACATTCTCTTGCGCTATAGCGACCGTAGAGGCAGACCCGGAAGAAGAGGAAGAGCGAGAAGGTTTTACACAGCAACCCAAACTCCTTAAATATCCTAAACGTTGACCCAAAACTTGTGTAAAAATCAATCTCAACATCATTTGTTGAGGAATTTTGATCTGACACAGATTCAGCATGTTTGGCAACCATTTATTTAAAATAAATTATAATACTTACATAATTTTCACGGACATCGGGATGACTTCACTCTTCATTACGATTAGTATGTGATGTAGCATATAATTTTATCTAATCATAATTGGCATCTAAATCTTGTTATAATAAATATTTGTTAAGATATAAAGTCATTAGGATTCATATATTCAGTTAAAAAAAAAAGCAATACCAATTTCTTAGAGAGGCGGTGGAAAGATCTTGAGCCTGCATGACGAGTAATCTTCAATTTCTATCTATTTGTTTTGTTTATAGAACTTCGCTCCTACATAGGAATTGAAAATATTAGAAAGTGAAATTAAAAAAATGATGACTAAAGTAATTAATTTAATTATAACTTATATGATGGATCCTCAAACATGTCACAAAGTTTTTCCCAATCAAAAGGTTGGACATCTTGAAAAGGATGTTGGCGTGCATCTTCCATATTCTCAAACTTATTATAATGCTCATGAAACCTCACCTTATATTAGCAGAATGCATTACTCATAAGCTCTTCCATAGTCTTAAGCTTCTTTCTCTGACCAAAATTCAATTCGAAATCATCCTTCAAAAAAAAATTAGACATACATATTATCATTTATAATATTCTAACTTTAAGTAAAATATAAAAATTTACCAACTAAATAAATGTTTTAAATATTACCAAACAACGCTTCTTGATAAACTCTTTAACATCTTGGGGGACTTTCTTCTATGAACTTGTTGCCAAAGGTGCATAAGTTCGTATAAAAGCACCCATATGTGATGCAAGCCAAGCTGTTGGCTGTCTTTCGCCTCCAGTATGTTCGTCAAGAATGTTAACTTTGATCTTACCCACCTTACAATATTTTTCCAACGTCACGCCTCTAGTAGTGCCTCGACCTTGACGAGATTGTACCGTGAACTCATCATGATATATAACATTTTAATCAATTTTCTATTATAACCTTAATTAATAACTTTTATGACTATTAGAATTTTACCTTATTCTGTAGAGTCAATCTCTAATAGTGAGTCTAAAGGAGAGCTAGGAACAGGTGGAGATGAGATGCGAACTTCCTTTCTCTTCGGAGGCATAATTTCAGAAAACTGATAAAATATTCATTAAGTATAATAGTACTATCATCACGTAATGTGAAAACATAATCGGTCAATCACTATCTGTATTAGTATCACTTGACAATTCAGTCTCATCATCTGTAGATACTTCAGATGAATCAACATTTTGCTCAATTGTCACATCAACAATTTTAGCCCCAATATCTTCTCTATTTAATGGAATCATCTCATACTGGCTCAAATCCACAAACTAATTAAATACGGACTGACTCTCTTGGTATGCTTCTTGAGTAGAGGGATCATCTTCCTCTTCATCTCGCCCTTCCGCCTGAGGGATAACATCATATATATTTCTTAGAGAATATTTTTGTACTACTCGCCATTGATTTCTAACTTTGGGTCATCTAAGTAGAATACTTGAGATGCTTGAGAAGCTAAAATAAAAGGATCATCTTCATACCATTTTTTTGATGTATTAATATTCAAAAAAAATTCATCATCATAGACTCCATCAAGGATTGCTTAAATCCCACCAATCACACTTAAACAGATACACTGCAAGCTCCCCCAAATATTTCATTCCAATTATATCAACAATAACTCCATAGAAATCAATATTTTCTGCATCATGACTTCCCTCGACTAGGACACCACTATTTTGTGTTTTCCTATAACAATCTCAATGCATTGTGTGATACCTACTTCCCCGAGAAATACACGCAGAATATCTTGTAGCGCATCTCGATGGGCCACGCGCTAATGCATATAGTTCATCCAATATAGCGTTTGGATTATTCACATGCATTTGTACAACCTACATATTGAATAAAGCTTCTATTATATCATAATAAACAATCAATATTTTCTGAACTATTGGATGAGTAAAGTATATGTAATGTCATTACCCATTGTTCAAACCATCTTGGGAACTCCTCTTTATGTTTCTGGTTTATATCATTTACTCCTAGTTTCTTGAGCATGTTAATATGATCACTGAATTTGATGATTACCACAAGTCTTTTATATTCTTAGAATTTTGCGAAAGTAAATGAGCGAATATTAAATTAAGAAAAGATTATAACTTACTTCAAGTGGTTCTCTATCTTAGGGCAATTGTTCAGCACGTACTACTGAGCTTTCTCAAACTCTCTTCCACATAAGTCATAACCACGCACTGCACCAAGTGGACATACTTGTTGGGAAAACATAGAAAACACATTTCATTGTCTTGCTTGGTCAACGTCAAAGTTTATTTTCGGCCTATCAAACCTAGTGTCAAGTCTGTGGAAATATTTGGAACAAAATGTATGCCACTCAGCATCAATATATGTTTCTGCAATTGATCCTTCTGGGCGAGCCTTGTTACCAACTATACGTTTCAACTTCCCAAGGAATCGTTTAATGGGATACATCCATTTATACTGAACTAGTCCTGCAAGTCGAGCCTCGCATGGCAAATGGACGGTTAGGTGAACCATGATGTCGAAGAATGACGGTGGGTAAATACTTTCTAGCTTACACAATATTATGGCAATTTCCAGTTCCATTCGATCCAAAGATTCTACATTTAATGTCCTAGCACATAAGTCTTTAAAAAATAAACCCAACTCAGTCAAAGCCATGCGCACGTCTCTGGTCAAGTACCCATGGATACCAATAGGCAAGATATGCTGTAAAAGGACATGACAATCATGACTTTTTAATCCAGTTATTTTCCAGTCATTTGTTCACACACACCTTGTCAAATTCAAGGCATTATCGTCCTGTAATTTAATTTTCATTATCCACTCACAAAATGTAGCCCTTTCATTCCTTGATAATGTATACCACCCAATCGGCATGTAAACGGACGAACCATTTTCTTGCAATTGCATTTCCGGTCTTATTCCCAACCGCTTCAAATCCTTCCTTGAGTTTAATGTATCATTCATTTTTCCTTCAATTGACATCAATGTTCCCAATATGGATTCGCATATATTTTTTTCAATATGCATAACATTAAGACTATGCTGTAATTTTAACTTTGACCAGTATGGGAGATCAAAAAATATACTCTTCTTAGTCCAATTCAACTCAGATGTAGCTCGTTTTCTTTTTCATTGTTTTTTACCAAATTCATTACAACCAACATCTATAAATTGTACAAGTACATCTTCACCAGACAAATATGGTGGAGGTTGGCCCCATTCAATAGTAGCATCAAGCATTTGTGAATTTCCCTGCCATTTATCGTCACCAGGTAAAAATCGACGATGACCCATGAAACATAATTTCCTCCCTCGTAAGTGACCCATTCGGTTTTAGTATGTTTGTTATAAGTTGGACATGCCATTTTCCCCTTAGTACTCCAACCTGACAAGTTTCCATAAGCTGGAAAATCATTTATTGTCCATAACACAACAGCATGCATCTTGAACAACTTGCCTGTTGATGAATCAAATGTGATAACCCCATTCTCCTGCAAATCTTTCAATTCTGCAATCAATGGTTGTAAGTGTATGTCTATATCATTTCTTGGTGATCTTGGACCTAGAATGAGCAAACTCATCATGAAATATAGATCTTTCATACACTTCCACGATGGTAGATTATACGGCATAAGTACAACTGGTGAAGTACTATGACTAGTACTCATGTTCCCAAACGGATGAAATCCATCTATTGCCAACCCAAGTCGCACATTACGCGGTTCTTCAGCAAACCATGGGTGTTCCTGATCAAATTCCTTCCACACTTGGGAGTCAGCAAGATGTGATAAAATATCGTCGTTCCTAACTCTGGCTGATGAGTGCAATATCATTCTACAGCCGTTGCACGTGACATATATAATCGTTGTAATCTAGGTATCAATAGAAAGTGGCGTACTACCTTTTGCGGTAGATTTTGTTTGTCAGATGTCCATCTTGATTCATGGCATATGGGACACTCATTCAACTGCTCATTCTCTTGCCAAAATAATATGCAGTCATTCTTACAAGCATGTATTACATTGTAATCAAATCAAAGTCCTCTTTTCAATTTTTTTGCTTTATAGAAGTTACGAGGTAAAGTATTATCTTATGGCAGTACCTCTTTAAACAGCTCGAGTAACATATTGACAGCCTTAATGGATAATTGGCATATTGATTTTATGTGAAGCAGTCTTACGGTAAATGACAACTTACTGTGTCTTCTGCATCCTGGATATAGCTCACGTTGTGAATCATTCCACAATCATGCAAAAGTGTTATGACCCCCATCATTTGAACTTGATGTGTCTGTGTCACCTTCATTCATAAACATTCCTGCACCGATGTCACCTAATATTTGCTCCATATCCTCATCATATTCATCTCCAACAACATCTGGTTGTACATCTTCATTGATCTCTTCTTCTTCATGTGGAAACTCAAATGAAGTTGGATATGGTTCGCCACGTAAGACCCAATCAATATAACCCTTGTCAATACCTTTGACAAAGAGATGCTCTCTCACCAAGTCTATCTTATGAGAATGCAAATTCCTGCATTCTTTACATGGGCATTTAATACGCCCATCACTATCACATGTACCCAATGCGAAATCTAAGAATTTCTTAACACCTTCAGCATATACATTGTAATGCTAACCCAATCGATCACTAACTCGCATCCAACTCCTATCCATGCTGACTATCTTCTTTACAAACAATCGCGTGTGCATCAACAAATAAACATGTATCATGTATCAATCAAGGAGTATGCCTGTGACGCCCCCAAATCTCCACGCACGGACACGGAAAAATCGAGACGTCCGGATGATGACAACCCGGGTCACCATCCTATCGACGAGTGCTAAGTGTGTGTAAGAGCAACAAATGTGCAAAAGGAAACGCAGCGGATAACGAAAGTCATATAACTAAGTACCAGAATTTTTCTTAATATAATACAAGCTGTTTAAAACATAAATAAATAAAATATTACATAACACAAACATAGTTTTGAAAACAGCTACAAAGCATAACTTCAACTCAAAACTCTGGCGGAGCCGCATCCTCGGGCTCAACCTCCTCCTCCTCCTCGAACCCTGCACCAAAATCTAAGGAACCAAAAAATGGCGCCGCTGGTAAGTAAAATCCAAACACCACCAGATAAAAACATATAAAACTCAAACAATATGCATGAAGTATGCCCAATGCACATGTCTCATAAACCACATCTCAAAACCCATAAAAACATATTTTTCCACGCAAGCCAAAAATCCAATTTGGCCCAAAAATAAATCATTTCCAAATATCACGCCAAAAGTCACATTTGGCCCATATCAAACTCAAACCATTAACCAGTTAATCCGTATGCACCATGACCTCCCCTAGGGGTCATCCGCACACCCTGGCTCAAGTGTCACACCGCAGGTAACAACCACGCATGTGACACCTAAACGAGCGATGCCCAGTTCCGTGCCCAGCATTCGTAGCCAAGCATCCTCTAGCCCTCGCCAGCGAAGGGCCACGGAGTCGGTGTGCAGAGCGATGTCTGGTTCCGCGCCCGGCGCATTCGTAGACAAGCACCCCCTAGCCCCCGCTCCCGTCGTCGCCCAGCGACAACTTAGGGGACGTCACTCAGTTTATTCCGCTCCCAAGTGACCAGAGGAGCTCCACCGAGATAATACCCCATCCCGGTTTGGGGTCGTGATACACATGCACCCGAAAATCCATTTACGCCAATAAAACAGGCTTTTCTCAATTAAATGAAAACGCACGTGCATGCACCATGTAAATGCGATATCAATGTACAAATAATCAACTATCCATAAATCAATAAAACAAGCAACTCCGTCCTCTATCCATCCGACCCCCGAACTCCTCGGACTCAGTCCGGAATCAACCAACCAGTAGATAAATAAATATTGAATGAGCAAAATATATTTAAATCTGAAAGTAGGTTTTGGAAAATACTTACAACGCTATATGGTATTTTTAGAAAGCTTGCGGCGTTTTAAACAGCAGAAAGAAAGCAACGTAACAGTGAAATTTCACCGTGGCCGTGGGTTGTAAAATACCCACTTTTGAACGGGGACAAACCAAGGCTCGGGATTGATTGGGAAGGCTCTAAAGATGTTTATGAAGCTAGTGGAAGTGGAGGTTGGCCGTGGGTGGCGGCGAAAACGGTGGTTGATGGCCGGATTTCTCAAAATGGAAAGCTAGCTCGTGGGAGCTGTTCCAGTGACTATTAGAGGCCGGAAATGGGTGGGTTAGGATGACAAGGAGTCGGTGATGAAGTGGTGAAGAGGTGGTGGCCGGAGGTGGAGCGACGGCGGCGGATCGGAGCAAAAATTCGTATGGCTTAAAGGGCTATTTCCGCCTAAATGGCGGCATGGCTGGGGCTGGGATTTGGTGGGGTGGTGTGCCAGTTGGAGGGGAGTCGACCGGCGGGGGTGGTGTCGACCACGGTGGCCGGACGACAGTGGGTCAGGGTTGATGGTCGAACGGCGTGAAGGAGAGGAGAGAGAGAGGGTCAACGCACGGGGGGCTCAGGGGAGAAAGAAAAAAGGGAGAAAAAGAAAGAAGAAAAAAAGAAAAAGAAAGAAAAGAGAAAAAGAGAAAAAGGAAAAAGGGAAAAGAAAAGACGTAGGAAAGAAATGAGATCCAATCCTCACTCCGGAAACCAAAACGGATCCGCCGAAAACGACATTAAAAACCGTAAAACGACTAAATAAATAAAACACAACATCAAATAAATAAAACCAATTTTAAAACGCAATAATTTAAAATAAATAAACCAATATGTTAATTAAATTAAAAACAACCCTTCAGTGAAAATATACGCAAAAGCGGGTCATCATAATGCCACGTTTAACCGAGTAATTGGTCCTATCCCATTCGGAATTGTAAGATGATAGTCGCAAACCTATTTTCTATAATCTGTCACGTCCAAAAAAATTTCGGCAACATCTCCCCATAGTTCTCCAAATATGCTCGTTTGGTTATGTGCACTAACAAGTAACACGACGATACACCACCACCGAAATTGCATATCCAGAGAACAAGGGATGAATCTACCAAAATCTTAATGCTAGATGTATAACAGATATAGTTTGATAGTTTGCGAGAATGATCTTACAATCCCAAACTATCCACTCTAGACAATTCAAAAGTTATCAATCTTTCAATTCATCCGAATTGATAACTCTCGAACGGGTTTAAGGTTTATTTTGATGAACAAACAATGCAAGATATGCTAATGTGTATCAAACAAACAATGCAAGATATGCTAATTAAAATTCATTTGTTTAATTAAAATATTTAGTATTTGAGTATTATTAAATCTTAACTATTTGTATTTTAATTAACCTTAAATTGATTACTTTAAAAATTAAGTATTTAAGTATTATTAAATCTTAACTATTTGTATTTTAATTAATCTTAAATTGATTAATTTAAATATTAAGTATTTAAGTATTATTAAATCTTAACTATTTGTATTTTAATTAATATTGAAATTCAAAGATTTAAAGATTTAGTACTATTATAATTTCTAAGTAATATTTTAACATTGACCAACATAACGTTCAAAAGGTGTTAATAAGTGTTCGAACGTAATAAACCCGTTCGAACGGTAATCGTGTACCATTCGAATGACTTTATTCCAGATTTCAGTCGTCTTCAACCTCCAAAAACCCCAACAATGACCAACTCATTACAGCAAATGAAAACACACAATATCACGAACTCAGTATAGCCAAAAAAAAAAAGAAAAACACTTATATTCAAACTAAAATGAGAATATGATAGCATATACACTAGATTTTGAGAGATGAAATTGCAAGGAGACCGTACGTTATGCCCGAAACAAAAATACTCTTCAAGAAGTAGTAAAAATAACGTCTTAATCCGATAATATAAGAGATAGATGAAAGCTATTAATATGTGGGGGATGGATTGAGGGAGAATGGTGCTGGTTGGAACATATTGCCTCTGGGAGCAAGATTGGGAGTGATGGGATGAGTGCAGGATTGTGAGGATCTATCGTGTAAATTTAGAACATTTATGTTCGAACGGTTCCTTACTAAACATTCAAATGTGAAATAATGTAGTGGGAAAAATTTGCCCCCTGAATTTTAACGTTCGAACGTATAATATAACGTTTGAATGTTAATGTCCGTTTACCAAAATGTTCAATCGCTTATTAGTAAGCGTTCAAACGGTTTGAACTATATTGGTTAGTGTATTTTTTTTTTTGCACTATACTTTTAAATAAAATACCAACATTAATATCTAAAATATAATATACTATAGTTTTGTAACAAAATAATATTTGATTATAATATATAATCAAGCATATATGTTAATTATATTATATTTTACTATAATATAATAAAAAATATCATACTACATCTAATATTATAGTCAAGTATATATATATTAGCCTATATATAACATATATATGGTATCATGGCGTAGGGGCATAATACTTTCTAGTATAACATGTACATACTATCATATATAGTGTCATTTATAGTACTAGTATTTAGAGTGTATTCTAATTAGACTAAAACTAAAATATAATATGTTAATATATTAAACTATATATAACATATATATACTATGATATATAGTGTCATCTATAGTGCTAGAATTAGAGAGTGTCATCTAATTAGCCTGTAAGTAAAATATAATATGTTAATATACTAAACAAGTCAGAACATACATTTACTATAACATATATAAACATTTTAATATCATATATATGTTATATAATACTATAATATAGTATCGTATATATAGTATACTATATTATACTACATCATATAACTTATACTATATATAATATAATATAATATAATATAATCTATTAAATATAATATAATATATACTATATTAAAAATAATAAATATAATATATGTAGTGTTTGATATAATATAATAACATATATTATATTATATTATATTATATTATATTTAACATTTTAATAAATTATTATGATAATAAACATTATATTTAATAATTACATAATTCGGCAATAAATTTTAGTTAATAACGAACGCATAAACTTACCGTTCGAATGGTGTTAGATATATAAGTTGCCGCGGACGTCATTTTCATGGAAACCAAACGTGTGCATTTCCTTCATTTCAAGCTGTTAACCGTCCATCTCTGCCGTACAATGCCGTTAACAGTACCCACTCGAAGCTCTTCCTCTAAGTATTGGTATTCTTCTTTTTCAAACCATTTTACCATTTAGATTTAGGTTTTTTATGGATTATTTGTTTGAATTAGGATAAAGCGATTTATCCATCAATACTCACCGTAGATTTGCTTTAATCCATTGTAGGAAGGTTAATTTAGGTTTCTATTTGATTTATTTTGGTGAAAAATCCATGGAATTGAAAGATTCCATGGATTTCAATGACTGAGTCGACTCGGTCTGGAATATGAAATCAGTTCCTATACCGTTCGGACACTATAAATATCATTCGAACAGTATTCACTAACCATTCGAATGTAGTTTTAGATGTTCAAACATCCAGGCCAATCCCACCCGTTCGACCGTTCATGTAAACGTTTGAACATTACAGTTACCGTTGGATCACTATATTGGGTGTTCGAACGGTAATAGTAATATATTCAAACGTTGTTTTACACGTTCAAACTATACAAGTGTACCATTCGAGCACTATTTTTGACGTTCGAACTGTATGATTAAATTTAGTAATATTTATTAATTGTTTAATTTAACGAGAATAATTTCTATATTATAATTAAATTAATGCCGTAATTTATCCCTTTTTTTTAATATTATATTTCTATTAATATTAATCTAATTAATATTAAATAATGTGATATTATTTATTAAAAATTATGTTGTTCACAATGTCTCACTTTATTAAATTGTTATTCGTTTGAAAGTATTGTGAATAGTTATTTATTGTATTTTTATTATTAATGTTGTATATCTAATTTTTAATTGTAAATTGCAGGTTGATTATAATGTCTCTTCTAGGGCGGGACGTAAACGATGCAATCCTGCTGAGACTACTAGTGGTCCAGCCAGGGAGAGAACTATTTCACTGGAGCGACCGGTGAAGATTTCTGATTTCTAGAGTCTTGTCTGGGAGGGTCATTCACTGCCATCAGTCTTCAGCGATCATTGTTGAGGACCTATCCTAGATGAGAGAGAGGAAGCATGGGAGCCAGTCTCCTATATTGACATTGTTGTTGAGTTCTACAGAGAGCTCGGTAGTGCCAGCCCAGATGACGGAGGGGCCTACAGGATCTCTATCTGAAGAGTTTCAATTGTATTTTCACAGGATGGACTTGTTGAGCATCTCGATATTCCTAAGCTGCCAGATGCATATCCGAATGTGGTGCCTAGAGAGTTTGATCCTTCAGTTGAGGTGGAGATAGCTGAGGAGGAGGTAGCAGTTTATACTGATGAGGTCGATACCCTTGCTGATCATGAGATGAGGGATTTGGTTGTCAATCCAGATGCTCCACTATATGATGGGATGAAGAGAATCAAATAGGTAGATCTATCTTCTTTCTTCAAGATCTTGAATTTGATAATTACCAACAACATTGAGCCTCGGCAGCACAAGATAGAGGTTGGCATTGATCGGACGAAATTTATGATACGGGTCTCTTGTGGCATTCCTATCAATTTGGTGGGATATATATTCGATAGGATTCTATAAGAGTCTCGGTACATTTCGATGGATATACTGTCATTCAGAATCCCGATCACCCGATTTCTGCTATTTGCTGGTGTTGTGCTTGATGATGCTGAGCGTAAACAGGAGCCAATGGGACCAATAAACAGCACCACCCTCTCACGCAGCATGGGACACTCGAGACTGCATCTTCGTGGACATGTTCCAGAACCGGTTGATCCTCAGAGAGATGCACAGTCGGGAGATCATGGAGTATCAACTACTAAGACATCCACACAGGTCGAGGCATCAGTAAATAATGTTACTTGTGAGGAGATGGCTAAGATTGTGCGTGCAGCGATCAGAGAACAGACATCAAAACGGTGATCGATGCAGTGCATATGGAGATCCATTCTGTTGTGTCTGTGCTTCGTACAGAGATTACTGTGTTATGTATAGAGTTTGATGCCATGTTTATGACTCAGGTCACCATTAGTACTCGACTGACACAAATAGAGGAATGTATAGCTGCAGTCGAGGAAGTGTGCAAAGACTTGGGGTCTTAATTAGTACCTTCTATCTTTTATTTATTTATTTTTTGTTTTAAACAGGGACAATATTTTGTGTTTTGTAAATTCAGCATTTAACCATCTACCGCATGTACCGTAGGCGGGAATCACAAGCGAGACTTTACTACCGTCTTTGCTTACCACCATCCCTACAGTTCATTTTCATTTGTTTCATTCTTTTCAATCAATTCATTTCAAACTACCCAAAAATCATCTGTCACATGAAAACCTAGTTTTCAAATATATACATGAACATGTATGCAATTATACGAAAATCCAATTTTCATTTACAAATATGGACATGCGTGCAATTATGCAATGTATATGACATGACACAAATATTCAACAGCCAACAAATCCCAACATAATCCAATCATACAACACAACCCCATCCTCCAATCCAACCGACCACCAAACTTCTTGGACTCAACGTGCGGCACAACCAATCAGGCTACAGAAAATATTTTAGTACAAAAATATATTCAAATCTCATAAAATTCTTTGAAAAATTACTTAAAGTGCTATAAAATAATTTTTGGAGGATCACGGAAGTGCTAAAAGTAGCGGCACAACCACACAACAGTGCAAAATGGACAAGGGCCATGGATTTCAAAAACTTAACTTTTGAATGGGAACAAACGAAGACTTGGGATGGCTAGGGAATGGCTTATGAGTGTTGGTGAAACTAACAGTAGTGGTGATTGGCCGTGATTGATGATGTGGGCGGCGGTTGGAGGCCAAAAAGCTCAAATCAAAATATGCAATGGATTGGCTTCACCGGTGGTGGATCAGAGCTAGGAAAGGGTGGGTTAGGTAGATTAGAGGTAGGTGGTGAAGTGCGGGCATGACGGCGGCTCTAGAGTGAAAAGGAGCCACGGCTTCCACCGTAATTGGGAGCTAACGGCAGCACATATTGGGTGAAAATGGGTGGGTGAGGTCGCTGGCCGAAGGGGAAGAGATTGGGCTGGGTGGTGTCACTCACGAATGGCACTATGGGCGAAAGACGAATCTAACGGGGGGAAGGGGAGGGGGTTGTCACACACGGGAGGTGAAAGAAGCATAGGAAAAGAAGGAGAAAGAGAAAAGAGAATAAGGAAAAGAAAAGGAGGAAAAAAGAAAAAGGGAAAAAAAAGGTGAGGGAAAGAAATGAGATTCAGTCCTTTCAACTTGGATGACAAAACTTATACAACTAAAATAATTTTCAAAATAGCAAGTTATGTAAAATAATTTAAACGTAGTGACTAAATAAAATAAAATGATAAAAAAATTCAACAACACAATAATTTTAAAGCCCAAAAACTAATTTAAATCAAATAGCAATTTAAATTCAAAACAATAATTAATATCAAGAAAGCACATCAAAAATAAATTCCGCAACCTACAAATCATAAAATAAATCCAATGACAAACACATTAAATGTAAAACAAAAGAACCAACACTACAACAAAAAAGATATTTTGGGACTATTTTTTTTGGTCGAATTGAAAATCGTCCCAAAAGGTGAGATTTAGGAACGAAATTTATATTTCATTCCCAAAAAATGATGGAATGTGTGTAACATTCGAACGCTTTTGAACAGCTTGTTAGGGACGAAATATTTTGTCCAAAATAAGTTAACCATTCAAACACTAATGATTCACCATTCGAATGTCTAAATTGTACCGTTTGAACCTAATTTTGGTGCATTAAGTAAATTTTTTTAGAGAGAAATTGATACACCGTTCAAATGTTCTAATTTAACCGTTCGAATGATGCATCAGCACCATTCAAACTTGATTTGAAGGGGTCGAACGGTGACCAGGGTTTTTTTTTTTGGCAGAATTATATTTATATTAACTAATAATTATAAGAAATTGGTTAATTAAATAATAGAAATAATATAAACTAATAGTTAATTCAGAAAATATAAAATAATACTATTGCAGGGATGGTGGTAGTCTCGCATGTGATTCCCGCCTATAGTGCAAGTTGTTGGGATGGTGGTAGTAGGGCTAGTGGTAGTCTTGTGATTCCCTTCTACAGTGCACGTGGTAGGGATGATTGTAAGTAGGGATCGATGGTGGTAGAGTCTTACCTGTGATTCTCACCTACAGTGTTAGTGGTAGGAATGGTGGTAAGCAGGGATGGTGGTAGTCCTGCTTATGATTCTCCCCTACGGTACATGCAGTAGGGATCCTGGTAGCCCTGCCAGCAATCCTTGCCAGCAATCCCTGCATATAGTGATTGGATAAATGGATATGCTAGGCTATTTTTTGGAAAAATGGAGGTTTGTGGTTTAATAGATATGAGGATCATTTTCTGTGAAAATTGTGTATTTATGCTTAGGTCGTTTTCTTGAAAAATGGTAAATGGTATTTAATGGTATGTTTTGGGTTAAATGAGATTTTTGGCTTGCATTAGAAAATGGTCATTTACTGGAAAAATGATGGTTTTGGCCTCATTCATATTTCATCATGTGCACACATACATGTTGGTTGCATTAATGTGTTTTTATCTCGTGGGTTGGTTGGCTGATTACTTACTGAGATTCACAATCTAACAGTATTCGACACCCTGCGGTTCCATTTTATGGAACCGTAATTTTTGATGTAGATGAAGATGTTGAGTCTGAGAGATCGGCTCTGCCGAATGAGTGACATATGGTGGTTTTCTAGATTATATGATTTGTTTCGCTTTTGTCTATGTATTTGATTTTTTACTTTATTTTTACGGATAACTGTATAATTTTCAGTAATACTTTTATTTTGGTAAACTTGTATTTAAAATTATGTTATTTAGTTGACTTATTTAATTTATCTACTACGTTTTTGTTGTAAGCTTTTTTCATGTACACACACTTGACACTTATCATTGGGATGCATGATCCATGTTGTCATCATCCTAACGTCAGGGTTCTCCCGTTTTCGTATGTGGGAGTCGAGGCATTACAAATAATATGAAGTCTGTGAAATTTGGGGCCAAAATGCAAATGGTAAAAACTTAGGGCCTACATAGCAATTTCGAAAATTATAAGGACAGTTTTGTAAATATTACTTTGACCTCTTTAATTTTTTATTATGAATATCTTGCTTACTTTTACAATTTCTAGCATTGAAAACTCTTATTAGACCCACAAAAAATTCCTAAAATACCCAAAAAGTTGGTAAGTAAGCGGCCTCTAGGAATAATTTATTCTTAGATAATTTATTTATAATTCTTGTATAAACACTACATTCATATTGTAAATTTCATTTTGAGGTTCGAATAGATTCTTTTTTAAGAATACTGGAGCAAAGTCGTATTCTTTTTTAAGAATACGTTGCTTTTCCTCCGTCGTTTGCAACGCCACGAGCTTTCAAAAAATACCGTATAGCACTGTAAGTATTTTTCAAACCCTACTTTTAGATTTAAATATATTTTGCTCTTACAATAAATATTTATCAGCTGGTTGGTTGATTCCGGACTGAGTCCGAGGAGTTCAGGGGTTGGATGGATTGAGGACGGGGTTGCTTGATTTGCTGAACTATGGTTGGTTGGTTGTTTTGTACATTGATATTGCATTTACATGGTGCGTGCACGTGCATTTTATTTATTTGAGAAAATCTTGTTTTATTGGCATAAATGGATTTTAGGTTGCGTATATCTCACGAGCCCAAGTCGGGATGGGTTATTATCTCGGTGGAGTTCCTTTGGTCACTCAGGAGCGTAATATACTGAGTGACGTCCCCTGAGTTGTCGCTGGGCGACGACGGGAGCGAGGGCTAGAGGATGCTTGGCTACGAACGCGCCGGGCGTGGAATTGGGCATCGCTCTACGCACCGACTCCGTGGCCCTTCGCTGGTGAGGGTTAAAGGATGCTTGGCTACGAACGCGCGGGCGCGGAACTGGACATCGCTCGTTTAGGTGTCACACGCATGGTCATTACTTGCGGTGTGGCATAGGAGCCAGGGTGTGCAGATGACCCCTAGGGGAGGTCATGGTGCATACGGATTTTGGATATGGGCTAAATGTGACTTTTGGCATGATATTTGGAAAGGTTATGTTTTTGGGCCAAATGGAATTTTTGGCGTGCGTGGAAAAATTATGGTCTTATGGGACATGTGCATTGCATTCTTTCATACATGTTGTTTGAGTTAATATGTTTTTATCTAGTGGTGTTTGGATTTTACTTACCTGCGGCACCATTTTTGGTACCATAGATTTTGGTGCAGAGTATGAGGAAGAGGAGGAGGCTGAGCCCGAGGATGCAGCTCCGCCGGAGTTTTGAGTTGAAGTTTAAGCTTTGTTGTTGGTTTGAACAATATTTGTAGTTTGTAATATTTTATTATGTATGATTTGAACAGCTTTGTATTTAACTAAGAAAAAATTCTGGTACTTAGTTATATGACTTTGCTATTTGCTGCTTGTCTCTTCGTGCACATTTGTTGCTTATACACACTTGGCACTCGTCGATAGGGTGGTGACCCGTGATGTCACCATCCGGACGTCTCGATTTTTCCGTATCCGTGCGTGGGGATTTGGGGGCATCACACTGATACCAACTACGTATACCAGGATATATATAATAGATAATATAATAGATATATTAATAGATAAATATAATATAAATAAGTACTATAATATATAGTATAATTATATAATAACAATATAAAATTATATAATTTAAGAATCTCTAATACAAATTATAATCTAATATATAGAATAGTATTAGTAAATATAATATAAATAAGTACTATAATATATAGTATAATTATATAATAACAATATAATTTTATAGAGATTAAGAATCCCCAATACAAATTATACTCTAATATATAGTATAGTATTAGTAAATATAATATATAGTATAATTATATAATAACAATTAAAATTTATTAGATAGTGTGTAAGTATATTATTCTATCTAACTTATTGTTTAACAATATATAACACATGGGAATATTTGTTTGTAGTTTTTAATTCAGTCAACATGATTGAGAATTTGTTTGTAGTGTTTTTTATAAGATATTGTATGACATTGCATAAATAACCTTAGACTCGTTTGGGAATTAGTGTACATTTAGGTGTACACTAATTCCTGAATTGTCCAGCGTGGACAATTTGAGATTATATTATCTGTATTGTACATTCTTGTTATTCCTACTGAACACGTTTAGAAAGAAGTTTTGGTGCCCTCCTTTCTTGTTCTTCAGGTATATTGTTCATAGGGTCACAATCCCTCTATGTGAACATGTATACTTGTAGAACTATGGGGAGGTGCTGACGAAATTTCTACTGACATGGAAAGTAGTAGAGTGACGGAAATTGGGCAATATGGATAATATAATCTCGAATGGGATAGGACCAACTACCTTGAGAAGAGTAATTTGGATGGGAGCATGACATGCATTATTATAGTATACTACGTGTTACTAATAATTAGATGTTTTTAGAAATGGATAACAGTTGGATGCGGCTAGGTGATAGACTTGGAAAGGATTACATACCCTATGCACGTGGAGTAAGAACCTTTATTGATTTTGCAAGGGCCTTTACTGATAGTCGTGGTTACATTAAGTGTCCATGTCGAGGTTGCAAAAATTTGTGTGCGATAGGGTTGGATGAAGTTGAAAGTCATATATTTGTGAATAGTACGGATTTGTGGTATACTCGATGGGTACTGCATGGTGAGCCGTATGCACAATCAGCGGATGGATTATTCGGTCATCCAAATTATTCGCGGCACGTGGATATGACTATGAGCAAGATGAGATGGAGGAGATGTTGAGTGATATTAGAGCTGGGATGTTTATGGATGAGGTTGACAACAATTCCTCAAGTGGCCGAGAGAATCATTCCGAGAATTTTCCTACAATGTGGAAAGATGCAAAGCGCGAGCTGTATCCAGGCTGTACAAAACATTCCAAAATGTTGTTTATTGTACAGTTGCTTCACATTAAGTCATTGTATGGGATGTCAACCAAAGCAATAAACATGGTATTAGACTTATTTAATGAAGTGCTTCTTGAAGGGTTTGCATTGCTTAAGAACTTTTATGAAACGAAACAGTGGAGAAAGGGATTAGGGTTTGAGTATAAGTCCATACATGCATGCAAGAATGATTGTGTTTTATTTTAGAAGGAGAACAAGGAGAAACAAGCATGTCATGTATGCGGAGAGTCGAGGTGGAAGGGTAAGAAAAGCCTGCCAATTAAAGTCTTGCAATATTTTCCATTGAGACCTAGATTGCAAAGATTATGGGTATGTTTGGGGTTGTGGTAGGAGGCTTGAAAAGTGCTTAAATATCATTAAAGTACTTTAATAATAAATATCAAATGTTCGGATATCCTATATAAAAGTACTTTTTAGGTCCCAATAAGTTAAAAACTGAGTTGGAGAAAAAGCATCATTTTGATGCTTTTCTACCAATGTACTTTTCATTATACCGAAAAAGGTGGTATAATAATGTCAAAAGACCAAAATATTTCTATAATTTTTAGTAATTCCATGTTTTTACCTTTTCATTCCGTAACTCTCTCTCGTTTCTCTCTCCTCCCTTTAATGGTGTGTTTAGATGCAGAGCATGTAGCTCCCTTATCTACCTACATACAACTCAGATTTTTCTACCCCCTTCAATAGCTTAGAAAACCCAAATAAATCTACCCATCACTGGCTTCAAACTCACCATTGTTATTTCTAATATCTGCCTTCAAACCCATAGCTAGTTATCTATCATTAATATTGCTCTTTCACTTATGCAACGTTGAAGAGATTTTTTTTCCATTATAATTACTAAAACACCTATTAGACTATTTTCATTGTTATTTTATTATAAATCATTTTATTTCTATCAAGGATATACCCTTTTGTGTCATTTCCACTTCAAAAAGTACTTTTTTAATTCATTTCCAAACAAATCTAATATGTTTGAAAGTACTTTAGACTTACGGATCCCAAACAGTAAATAGCTTTTCAATAGTAAAGCTTATTATATTAAGCTCTAAGCTATAAGTCTTAAGCTAAAAGTAATATTTTTCACCACAACCCCAAACATGCACTATATATGTGTAAGAAAACAGCTCACGATATGAAGTGGCACAAGGATAAAAGAGTTAATAATGACAGATTTATGAGGCACCCAGTTGACTCACTTACGTGGAAATCTTTCGATAATCAGTATCCAGAGTTTGGGATAGAAGCTCAGAATGTGCGTCTGGGACTCACAACCAATGGATTCAACCATTTTGGAAATATGAGTACAAGTTATAGCACTTGGCCTGTAGTGTTGATTCCATACAACCTTCCACCATGGAGGTAAATGAAGGCGCCCAAATTTTTGTTAACTTTACTTATCCCTAGCCCTAGATCACTTGGGAATGACATTGACGTATATATGCAGCTGTTGATTGAAGAGCTGAAAGAGTTATGGGAAACAAGCGTCCGAACTTATGATGTATCGACATCGACAACTTTTCAGATGCATGCTGCGGTAATGTGGACGATAAATGACTTTCCGATATATGGGAATCTTTGTGGCTAGATTACTAAAAAGAAGTTAGCGTGTCTGACGTGTAATAAAGAAACTACTAGTGAGTGGTTAAAATATTCTCAAAAGTTGTGTTTCATGGGTCTTCGACGTTATCTACCAACAAATTATGCATGGAGAACAGAATTCGCTAAGTTTGATGGGCGAGTAGAGGATAGAATTGTGCCAACTGAGTTTTCTGGGGAAGAGATACTGGAACAATTAGTACATGTGGCAGCAAACAATTTTGGCAAAGGTCGGGGAAAGAACAAGAGAAAACGAGGTGCAGCAGAATTGAATTGGACAAAGTGTAGTATTTTTTTTTACTTGCCGTATTGGTCATCCTGCATGTTGCGACATAATTTGGATGTAATGCACATGGAGAAGAATATTTGTGATAATATAGTGGGTACATTGATGAGCATTAGTAAAAAGACAAAAGATACGATTAAGACGAGGAAAGATCTTGAGAGAATGGAAATTAAACATAATTTGCATTTACGGGTGGAAGGTGATAGGGTGGTCATGCATGCCGCATGCATGTTTTACGATGACAAGGGAGGAGAGGATGGGCTTCTGCAAGTGGTTGCAAGGTGTGAAGCTGGCATATGGTTATGCTTCAAATATCAGTAGATGCGTAAGCCCTAATGACTAGAAAATTGGTAGATTGAAAAGTCATGACTGTTACATATTTTTGTAGAAGTTATTACCGGTGGGAATTCGTGGGAAGCTAACATCTGTCGTACGTGTCGCCATAACCAAACTGTGTATGTTTTTTAAGGATTTGAGTGCTCAGGTAGTAAAGCAAGATATGCTGCAGAAACTAGAAGAAGACATTGTTACTATATTATGTAGATTCGAGTAGATCTTTCCACCATCATTTTTTTATGTCATGGTCCATTTAGCAATACATTTACCCCAGGAGATAATGTTGGGTGGACTGGTGCAGTTCCATTGGATGTATCCAGTTGAAAGATATTTGGGTCGACTAAAGCACACTGTTGGGAATAAAGCCAGAGCTGAGGGTTCAATAGAAGAGGCCTATATACACGATGAATGGTTAACATTTTACTCTTTATATCTTCGTGGTATTGAGACACGATTTAATCGTCAAGAGCGAAATACTGATCTTACTGCTCCACCTCCTCGTGAGCTATCAGTGTTTTCTCATAATGTACGACCCTTGGGTGCACAAACGAGTTACGATTTACTTGATATAGAGCTGGGTAAAGTTCGGTGGTACATGCTAAATAATTGTCGGGAGAATGATCACTATCTCAGGTATGTCGCTGTAAAAGGTTTAAATATTTCTAGATTCAATGAGGTTAACTATAACTTTTGTGACATAAAATAATATAATTTTGCATATATATACAGTGAGCACATGGATAAACTTAAGATCGAAGGTGTAGAGAATATAGTGGTAAGACACGAGGAAGAATTTTCGGGATGGTTTGAACAACGTGTATGAACTAAACTCTGCTTGATATGTTAGATTATAAAAGTTTTAACTCTAGGTAATATTTAATAAATAACATTATTTCAATTGTTAGATTTTAGAACAACATGCTCGTGATCCTGGATCTGTCTCTTTTGAATTGTATGCATTAGCCCATGGACCCTCAAATAGAGCACTTCGATACACTGCATACACGGTTCGAGGTTATAGATTCCATACTCTGGACCGTGAACATAATAGAAAGACTCAAAACTATGGTGTGTTGGTCGAGGGGAGTCATGGAACAGATGATATTGATTATTATGGTGTCATTCATGATATTATTGGATTGAAATATATGGGTGGGTCTATAACATATGTCTTTAAATGTGATTGGTGGTCGGGTTTCAATATATAGGGATAATCATTTGACGAGTGTCAATACTGCATATAAATGGTACGAAGATGATCCATTTGTATTGGCTTGTCAAGCTACTGAAATCTGTTACTTGATTGATCCAATGAAAAGTGCTGATGAAGATAGTGGAGAGATAACTTGGCGAGTCGTACAAAAACTTGTCCTTTGAAATATATATGAAGTAGGAACAAATGCTGATTACAATATTAGTAAAGATGAAGATGACACTCCAAATGTAGAGGCCTACTAGGAAGATGGAGGGGGTATTAACTTGTTTGTTGACCTACTCGAGTTGCTCCCCTTATGTAGAGATGACGTCCCACTCATCCATCTCGGTCTGTATTAAATGATCATTCAATTCAAGAAAGTGAGAAAGAAGAAGAAGAAGAGTCAGAAGAAGAAGACGAAGAAGAATCTGGAGGGGAAGTGGATAAGGAGGACGAAGAAGAGGTTGATGATGATAATGAAGATGTTATAGAGAGAGATTCTAAAACAAGCATGGAAAATACATTCGTAGATGAAGACTAAAAGTACTAAAAAGTTTATTTATATATGAGTATAGAATTTTATAATAATAATTAATTTCATCTAATTAAAATTTTTGGTATATATAATCAATTTCAAGTATGTCGCCAAAAAGACAAAGAAGAAATGTGCCTTCTCCACCAAGTCAAAGTCCCAAACCCATTGAGGACTCCCCACCTGAGGAGTCCGATCCTGAAGATGAAGTTAACACTACAGAGAACGATGCCCAGTCAACACCTACTAGTAAGGAAATGTCGTTGATAATTATTTATATAGTTAATATTTTTGTCTCAATAACTATATAACTATAAAAATTATACACATTATTTATATTAGTTGATGCATCCACTTGTCGCGGTCGTGGCTATACACGCGGCATCTCACTTGAGAAAAACCGAAAGCATGGCAAATTGAAAGCCACAATTTCTGATAATTCCATTGGAGGAGTACATGATAGTGCAATAGCGCTTTCCTCCTATATTGGTACAGTAGTCCAACCTTATGCTTTATTTTATGTGCGCTCCTGGCGAGATGTGCCGAATGAAATTAAGGAACAGATTCGGAGTCGTATGCTGGTGAGTTTACTTTGACAGTTCATTTTTTTCACCTAGATTAGTATATCATATTTTTTACGTAATTAATTTATAATTAGGATGAATTTGACCTCGACTTTGGTTGTAGCGAGTTGAATGAATTAATGGCTACACTATTCCGACGTCACAAGGGACGATGTGACGACCACTTCAAGAAGTTTGAGTCTTTTGAAGAGGTTGCACAGTCACCTTTCTAGCAGATGAAGTTAGACGACTGGATAAAGTGTTGTAATATTTTTGCATCTTCAGAATATCAGGTATTTTAGATTTATTTCCATTAATTATTTACATTAATATTTGTTGTTTATCTTATATGTGTGTATATATATATTACAATTAACATTCTTAATGTGCATTTGTAGCACTTAAGTTCTACAAATGCACATAATAGATCCGCTTTGACTATTCACCATCGTGCTAGTTCAAGATCATTCCATTGTCTTGCTGAAAAAATGGTAATTAATAAACTATATAATTCATTTATTTTCCTGTTATTCTTTTATATAAGTACTAACACTATCTTTTTAAATTTGCTAATGTCGTTTTGTTAGAAAAGTGATGATCCTAAAAACTTTTCCCTCGTTTATGTTTATACTGCTGGTCACACTAATGAGTATAGTGAGTGGATGGATCCTGCGCTGCAATTAATTATGTAAGCGATGTTCCTTTTGTTAAATAAATTATGCAACATATGGTTAAATTCTTTTTTATTTGTATTTCTTTTAATACTTTACCTATCGTGTGTTTTGATCTTTCAAACTGTAGGAAAAAATGATGGAGTTGCAGTCAGCTTCTGGGGAATCCTCTACTAGTGACATAGACATTTTCACACAAGTGCTCGGGCCCAACTCTAGTATGGTAAGAGGTTTGGGATGATCTTTCAAGCATTCCAGTTCATCCTTCTCGACCTCATCGACTTCACAAATTAATAATCTTAGCAAAGAGTTAGAAGCTGCACGATGCGAGAATGAGTATATGAGGTCCAGACAGCAAGAGTTGGAGTCCCTCTTAGAGCAACAGTCTCATTTAGAGACACGTTTGCAGGACCAACAAAGAGACCAGGAGGAAAGAATACATAGTGAGGTCCAAGAGCAAGTGCAACGGGAGATGATGCTGCAAATGTAGCGTGTTATGTCATTGCAACAGAATCGTGGTGGACGATGAAAGAAAAAAAAAAGAAATGAATTTTATTAGTGTATTAAATTTTTGATATCTACTTGAAAAATAGTTACAAACATTGTTGGTTGTGAAATATGTTATATAATATGATACAATTGGTATAATTGGTATGTTTCTTAATGGGATGAGTTTAGTATTTCTGATATGTACGTTCGAATGTAAATAAATACATTTGAACAATATTCCACATTCAAACACACGTTCGAATGTAATCACACAAAATTGTAACATAACGTTCAAACGTTTACACCGACACATGAAAATTATGTTCGAATGTTTAAACTTTTAACGTTCCAAACCTCCGAACGTACTTCTTGCATTTGAACTCTAGTTTCTTAACATTAGAAAGAACGTTCGAATGTTATGATTCAAACGTTTGGACATTGTTTCCTTTACGTTGGAATCTAAATTCGAACGTAATGTTTGAACATAAATATGATACGTTCGAACTATAATCAACAAGCGTTACCTGCTCTCATTCAAATGTCAATTTGTCTAGTTTACGTTCGAACATTATATTTTTCATTCAAACGTATAATATTTTGTGACAGATTCTAACCGTCACAGAAAAGTAAACATTCAAACGTTATTTAAAATGGCACATCACAAACCATCACTAAAAATATTTTTAGTGACGCTTGTACAGTAAACTGTCACCATATGTATTCTGTGATGCATATTTTGTGACGGTGGGGGTGACGGTTTATAACCGTCACCTAATGTATTTTGTGACTTTTTTCCATTTATTGTGACAGTTTCATTTGTCACTAAGTCCAATTTTTGTTGTAGTGATTATTGTAATGCCCCAGTCTGTATTTCATCAAGATATTTATAGACTCCAAAATTTAAAATCACCATAATACAACAAAATCTCTTAATAAAATCTACCAATCCTTAGAAATCTTCTATAAGTAATCCACTATGCTTAAATAATCATCTCACCCCTACTCCATAATTTGAATCCTTAGCTGAACTATTCCAAAATTATCTGAAAAATATTGCAGAGATAAGGGGTGAGTTATCAACAACTCAGTAAGCAAAGAACATATACTAGTATGTAAACATGAGTATTTATAGAGTTTGGGGAGTAGAACAAAAATATTTACCTTTAGAATGCTAAAATTAGAATATTTTCTTTCAAAATGCAAAACATATATTGAAATATTAGAGTAAAACTTTAAAAAACAATCTTATTAAAAAATAATCATTTGCCATAGCATAAATGATGATGATCATCACCATATCAGAGCATCATATTAGAATAGAGAACATGTTGTAACATAGAAAAAATCTTGAAATTTAACCTTTTGTAATAATATTTTATTCACAAACTTTGTTTACGGTGTTGAGTGCCTTGTAACTTCTTGTTATTGCACACCTTTGTTCCTTGGTTTCCTTGTTTATATTTTGACCCTCCTGTCTCCTTACTTAGAGTGTCTTATCTTTTTTTGCTTGCTTCTGATTAATTTGTAGTGACTAAACCAAGTTGAGGCTTGGTTTTGTAAGTCTAGAGGTGGCATGGTCTATGGACCTTTGTGTCCATTTTTCTTGGCATCACAAGCTATTATAACTTGTTTGAAGTGTTTAGGGGTGGAGTGGTCCAAGGTCCTATGCGCCCCCTTGTTCATGGCACCACAAGCTGCAAAGGCTTATTTGAAGTGTGTTGAGGTGGCGTGGTCCCAAGACCTACGCGCCCCTTTTTTGTGGCACCACAAGCTACTAAAGCTTGTTTTAGGTGTTTAGAGGTGGCATGGTTTTTGGACCTATGCGCCTCTTTTTCATGGCACCATAAGCTGCTAAGACTTGTGTGAGGTGTCTAGTGGTGGCATGGTTTTTGGACCTATGTGTCCTTTTTTCATGACACCACAAGCTGCTAAGACTTGTTTGAGGTTTTTGGGAGTGGCGTGGTCCCAGGACATACGCGCCCATTTTTCATGGCATCAAAAGCTGCAAAGGCTTGTTTGAGGTTTTTACGGGTGGCGTGGTCCCAGGACTTACACCCCACTTTTTCATTGCAACATAAGCTACTAAGACTTGTTTGAGGTGTTTATAGGTGGCATGGTCCCAGGACTTACGTACCCCTTTTTCATGGCACCACAAGCTGCTAAGGCTTATTTGAGATATTTAGAGGAGACGTGGTCTTAGTACGTACACACCCTTTTTTCATGGTACCACAAGCTGCTAAGGCTTGTTTGAAGTGTTTAGGGGTGGCGTGGTTCTTGGACCTAAGCGCCCATTTTTTATGGCACCACAAGTTGCTAAAGCTTGTTTGAGGTGTTTAGGGGTGGCGTGGTTCCTGGACCTAAGCGCCCATTTTTTATGGTACCACAAGTTGCTAAGGCTTGTTTGAGGTGTTTAGGGGTGGCGTGGTCCTAGGACCTATACGCCCCTTTTTCATAGCACCACAAGCTACTAAGGTTTGTTTTTAGTGTTTAGAGGTGGCGTGGTCTCATTACCTACGCGCCTTTTTTTTTGGAATAGTTGCAAACAACGTTTAGCATTGTAGGTTCTAAGCATTGACAAATGAACACAAATAATTTTGCCACATGAATACGATGTATTATTGTAAACATTGTAGAAATGAATTTGTCAGACATGGCAACATTATAAACGCGACTGATAAAATTTCCTTGAGTGCTCCGCATTCTAAGAATGTGTCAATTCTTTTCCTTGTATGTTTTTTAAATGGTATGATCCAGACCTGTTGTTGACTAACGTTCTGTATGCGTAAAGTACCCCAGGCAACTCTTCCACCCAATCTCCCCTCTTTTCCGCCACCTTCTTCTTTAGGATTGAGAATAGCGCTTTGTTTGCTGCCTCTACTTGCCCGTTTGCTTGTGGATGACCTAGCGAGAAGTATTTTGCCTTGATTTTCAACTCAGCACACCATGCCTTATAGTGATCGGAATCAAATCGGCGTCCATTATCTATTACTATGCTTTGCGGTATTCCAAATCTGCAAATGACACTTCTCCACAAGAATCTTGTTATTACCTTACTAGTCATGGTCAACAATGGTTCTGTCTGTGCCCACTTTGTGAAGTAATCCACAGCAACTATCATGAACTTCACTCCCCATTTTTCCTATGGGAGAGGTCCTACCAGATCTACACCCTACTGGGCGAACGACCATGGCCCAGTTATAGATGTTAACTCCTCTAGGGGGCGTGTGGTATCGGTGCATATGTTTGGCACTTGATACACTTCTGAGTGAACTCCAGAGCATCCCTTAGAGGGTTGGGCCAGTAGTATCCTGCCCTGACTGCTTTTCTGGCTAGGGCTCTTCCTCCGGAATGATTTTCACATATTCCTTCTTATATCTCTGCTAATACATACTGGGCCTCTAATGTCAAAATGCATTGCAGTAATGGGGCAGAGAAGCCCTTCTTTATGAGCAGGAATCTTGTCTCCTTCCTTTTCATCCTCCTCGCCTCTTCTTTTGCTTCAGGTAGCTTCCCTTCTTCCAAGTACTCAACCACCCCGACTGCCCAATTTGGGATGTTAGAGCCCAAGACACCTGCTTCTGCACCGATAGCAAGAACTTCGATGACTCTTCTCTCAACTTGCCATGGGAGGGGCGTTTCTTATATCCCTGACGCTATTTGCGCCAACTTATCTATGACTTCATTCTTTGCCCTTGGTATTTAAGTTATATTGAAATATGAGAAAAGATCGCGCACCTCCCAGACTCTTGTTAGATGTTTTCTCATCTTCTCACTTTTTGTAGCATACAGGCCCAGCACTTGGTTTACCACTACCTGTGAATCCAATTTTGCCTCTATCTCGGTTGCCCGTACCTTGGCAGCTATAGAAAGTCTCACTATAAGTGCTTTATAGTCAGCTTCATTGTTTGTCACTCTGAATGGTAGTGTGGCCATGTAATACCATTCATGGCCGTCAAGGCTTAGCAAATGTATTCCTAGGCCCCCACCTGCCCGGCAGGATGAGCCATCTATGTAAAGTTCCCACGGCTTTCCCACCGGAGCTACCATGTCTTCTTGGGGAAAACCAGAGAATTCTGCCACAAAGTCTACCGATGCCTGACCCTTAATTGCCCTTCTTGGTTCAAATTTTAGGTCAAATTCACTTAATTTGATTGCCCATCCTATTAGTTTTCCTGTGCTGCCTGGCTTCCTCAAATTTTTTGCTAGCAGAGCTTTAGTAAGCACCCTTATTATGTGGGCTTGGAAGTATGGGCAGAGCTTTCTAGCCACCGTTATCAAGACAAAGGCTAGCATTTCCATCCGAGGGTATCTTGCTTACGCTTCCTTAAGAGCGCGACTCACGTAGTACATGTGATGTTGTGCAATCCCTTCTTCTTTTATCAGGACGGTGGACACGGCGTGCGGGGATACTACTAGGTATGCACTGAGCACATCACCCTTCTCTGGCCACTTCAAGAGGGTCGGGCTTGCCAGATAGCTCATCACACTTTTCGTTCCATGGATGCACTTTCCATAGCACTTGGAAAAAAGGGAGGCACTTATCTGTTAACTTAACTATGAACCTTTTTAGGGCGGCCACTCTACTCACCAGGCTCTGTGTTTCCTTCAGACTTCTTGGCAGCTTCATGCTGAGTATGGCTTTTATCTTCTCTGGGGAGGCTTCAATTCCTCTCTCAAACACAATGAAGCCTAAGAACATTCTCGACTAAACTCCAAAGGTCCACTTTGTCGGGTTCAACCTCATTTTATATTGGCGTAAGATCCTGAACGTTGTTCCATAGATCGTCAAGGTGCAGGGTGGGCTCCTTGCTTTTTATCAACAAGTCATCTACATAAAATTCCATGGACTTCCCGATCTGTCCTTTAAATATCCAATTCACAAACCTCTGGTAGGTTGCCCCTGCATTCTTCAACTCGAAGGGCATGACCTTGTAGTAGTACAATCCTTGGTCTAGAGAGTCCCATGCTTATTGGCTTGACATATGTCACACTCCCTTACCATTTTCTTAGCATCCCTACAATTCCCTCCCAATAAAAATCCATTTTCACTTTCTGTAGTGTTTTCTAGTAGCCCACATGTCCTGCCTGTGGGTTGTAGTGAATGTACTGTAGCACCTTAAGTATTAAAAGGTGACAAGCTAGGGTACTACTACCTAGAAAGAAATTAGGGCTAAAGTGGCTTTGTCTTCCTCCATCTTCCTGGACAAGGTATTTGCTAGCTTATTATCCCTCTCATGTGATAGCCTGTATTTTCTTGTGTTGTAATTAAATAATTATTTAATTTATTATTAATATTGGTTCTCTTGTTTTAAATTTCACATGATTTTCGTTGTATTATTTTATGCTTACTAAGTTGTGAAATTTATTTTAATGTGTTGTTCATAATAATAATTATTGTTTATTATTTAAATTGCTATGTATTTTAATATAGTTTATTATGGGGTTTTATTGTTTATTTTATTAATATTTAGTTGTAGCATTTTTATTTGTCTTTTATCTATTTTTTATTATGCCTTTTTCCTTTGTTGGACCGTTCCTTTTCGGTTTGGGCTTGCTTTTTGGTGTGTTTTATTTTCTTTTGGGCCCAGCCCTTTCAATCCCTAAGCCCAGCCAGTGGGCTCGTTTTTCCCAACCCCTTTCTTCCTATACGATGCCGTTTTGACCAGCCCTTAAGGCTTTGCTCCTTTTTCTCTTTTCTCCTGCCACACGACGCTATTTCTTCTTCTTCATTTTATTTTTCTTCTTTCCTTCTACAAACCAGAGTGTGCCACAACTCTCCTCCCCCATTTTTGTCTAGTATTAGCTTGCATATTAACCTCTTTGTTTTGGTTTCTAGTTTTGCTGTAAACAAACCTTCTCTTTCCCTCTCTTGTTTTTTCATTTTATTGCCCAGATGACTAACACAAGAGGGGGGGTGAATTGAGTTGTATTAAAACAAATAACAATTATAAATCAAATATATAATATAAAAAATAAAAAAAATATGAAATAACAATAAATATAAAGAGTAAGGGTAAGAGAGAAGCAAACTCAGTATGTTAACGAGGTTCGGCCCCACTGCCTACGTCCTCGCCTCAAGCTACCCCTTGAGGATTCCCAAATTCACTATTCAACCTCCTTCAGGTGGAGATAGAAACCTATTACACCTTTGAACAACACCGCTACAAAGGATCCGTGTAGAACACCCTCTACACTTGCAATCACCTTACACGTGGTGATTCAACTATTCCCCGTGTAGAATACTTTCTACACACACAAGGGTTATACACACCCTTTTTCTGATACAAGAGCTGATAGTGGGTAGGTTATTAGAAAACACTCCTGAATGAGTGAAATAAGAATAATACAGCGCAAACTATATCTCTCAAAATGAACAAGAATTAAGGCTCAATGCTTAGAGAAGAGAGAATGAAAGTTTTGAATGAATGTTGTATGTTCTTGGTATTGTGAATGTGAAGCTCTCAAATGATCTATTTATAGGCATATGAGACTTCATATTCAAATTTAAAAAGATTCACATGTCAAAGACAACATCATTCACTTTTTCAAAAAATTCAAATAAAAGGTTCTTCTTTTTCAATTGTCAAAGACAACATCATTCACTTTTTCAAAAAAAGTCAAACCTAATCTTTTACTTTTGGCATATGACAAAATGAGCACACTTTCCTTTTCAAAAAATTCAAACCTAATCTTTTACTTTTTGCATATGACAAAATGAACACACTTTACTTTTCAAAATTTTCAAACAAAATCATCTACCTTTTGTATAAGTCTAAAAAAGCATCAATCGCTTTTGAAAATATTCAAATAAAACATGCACATGTGAAAGATGACAATCAATCATCTTTAATATTTTCAAAGTTCAACCCTTTAATCAAAGCATGCACATGGAAAAGATGACAATCAATCATCTTTCAAAATTTTCAAATTTAATTTTCAAAAATATTCATGCACATGTGGAAAATGTATTTTAATGCTTTATGATAAAATATTAATTTTGAGCATTAATCCTAATTTCGAATTTTAAGAGATTTACAATATTACTCTATGACTTTAATGTGAACTTGTTTCCTTCTTGCTCATGCTTGGTTCTTTGATGTGCTTGATTCCATTGTGTGAACAACTTGAGCTTGAAACTCCTTTATTCTTTGAATTCATTTGTTATCATCAAAATCCATGTGTAGATTTATAATCACATGAAACTTGAAACCTTAGGTTCAACAATCTCCCCCTTTTTTGATGATGACAAATACTTGATAGAACTTGAAACCTGTATTAATACTTAAGCTCCCCTTGAAAATATGCGTTAGTTTTTCAAGTAAAAGTATAAATATAATTCCAAGCATATATAACAAGTTTAGCAATTTAAACAACGTTAATGTTCTAGTCTAAAACTTCTCTCCCTTTTGGCATCATTAAAAATGATCGGCAGCAAATAAATAGACCTGAAGAAAATGGTGCGTTAGTAGATACTGTAGATAGTTAAAAAATAAATAAATAAATAAATTTCATCCGTCCGTGACTTGACAAGTGCTGCAAAGCCTCGAGGCCTAACTCTATGAATTTAATACGGCTGAAGATTTAAACAATCGCCTGATGTTGTTGACAAACGGGATTGAAGGCTCCGAGTTTCTATAAAAAAATGATCATTTTCATCTATCGGATGCCAAAAAAAAAATAATCGCTTCTTGACCTGAGTTCTGTTTTTCCACAACGATAGAATGGCTGAGCAATTCTCTTCCACTAATGTTCCAGACTTGAATCAGAAACCCTTGACGCATCAATTATTAATCTTCTCTCCTGAGGCCGTCAATACCATGATAGGAGCAGTGAACCGTTTTTCTAGTAAGGCTGATTCTGAGATTATTGCAGAATCAAGAATGCTCAGTAGTCAATATGCTGCATCTGTTACGATCATGTCTTGGAGGTTAATGGCGAGGGTGAGTGAGATTGATCATCTTAAAATGCAAATAAATTCCATGTTGGCATGACCTAATCTTCTATGCCATAACCAACTAGTTTCATTTTGAACTGAAAAGCAAATAGCATCTTGTGAGGTAATTTCTTCAAAATCAATTGTATAAACATTATTGTTTCTAAAAGCAATAAAACAAATATTACAATCATGATCATTCAAAATAATGCATTTATCCATTTTAAAAGTAACTGTAAATCCTTTATCACATAATTGACTTATGCTCAAAAGATTATGTTTTAAACCTTCAACAAGTAGAACATCTTCAATTATGAGAGAAGATTCATTACCAATTTTACCTATTCCCACGATCTTCCCTTTCGAGTTGTCTCCAAATGTCACATGTCCTTCTTCTTTAGATCTAAGATCAAAGAATTTAGTCTTGTCTCCCGTCATGTGTCTTGAACATCCACTATCTAAAAACCATTTGTTTTTGCTTGTGGAAGACTTCATGCATACCTATAAAAACAATTAAAATGATTTTTCTTGGTACCCAAGTTCTTTGGGTCCTTTATTTATTAGTATTAGAAGAAACAAGATTTTTAGGTACCCATATGGCCCTAATAGTCATTGTATGATTTCTTCTAATAGGACAAGTATGATAATTATGACCATTTCTATTACAAAAATTGCAAATAGCATGTGACATATATGAAAAACTTGAATAATTATAATAATATCCTTTTTTGACAAAATTATTTTTATGAAAAGAATTTTGAATATTAGTCTTTGATGTAGATTGATTATCAAAGAAATTTTTATAAGGTTTGTATTTTTGTTTTGGCATATATCCCAAACCTGCCTTGTCAAAAACACATCTTTGACTACCAAGAAGTTTTTCAAAATTTCTTTTTCCATTCGTAAAGTTTTCAACAATATTTTGTAAATCGGTTTTCTTCTTATTCAATTCAAGATTTTCATCTTTCAAAATGATACTTTCTTTTCTTAAAATTTCAATTTCGTTTGTTAAAGAAGAATTTTTCTTTTTCAAAGCAGTATACTTGATACCCAATTTTTCAAATTCCTCATATACCTCTTCTAAAACATTTTGCAATTCTTCATATGAAGGATTTTCAATATTATTAAGATTTGTTACCTCAATGTCATCTTTAGCCATAAGACAAAGATTTGCTGATTCTTCATTGCTTGCTTCACTATCTGAGCTACTTGAATCATCATCCCATGTAGCTTTCATTGCTTTCTTGCCCTTGTTTCGATCTTTCTTTAGCAGGGGACAATCTGGCTTGATATGACCAGGTTTATTGCATTTATAACAAATTAAAGTGTCATTTTTACCTGAATCTTTCTTGGAAAACTTTTTGAAGGATTTCCTCGGAGGAGTTCTATTTTTCTTCAAGAACCTCTGAATTCTTCTTGTTATCATCACAACTTCTTCATCTTTATCTTCATTTTCCTCATCTTCATCACTTTCACTTTCATGAGGAACAACTTTAAGTACTAAGCTCTTCTTTGGCTTTCCTTCTTCTTCTCCTCTTTTCAATGTGTACTCATGGGTGATAAGTGACCCGATGAGTTCATTGACTTCGAGCTTCTTGAGGTCTCTAGCTTCAAGAATCGCTGTCACTTTTGATTCCTAGCGTTTTGGTAGAGAGTTGAAAATTTTTCTTACTATCTCCACCTTGGAATAAACTTTGCCAAGAGCTGTCAAGCTGTTTATGATGTTAGTAAAACGAGTGTGCATACTAGAAATAGATTCATCATCATTCATCTTAAACATTTCATATTCATGAGTAAGAATATAAATTTTTGATTCCTTGACTTGCGAAGTTCCTTCATAAGTAACTTCCAAGTTATCCCAAATTTCTTTTGCCTAGCACAAGTCATTATTCTATTAAACTCATTTCCATTGAGAGCATTAAATAATAAATTCATAGCAGTTAAATTCAAAGTATAAAGTCTATCGTCTTCACGATCAAACTCTTCTTCTTCCTTTTTGACCTTTACTCCATCAACCACTTTTGTTGGAATATAAGGTCCATTTACAATACATTTCCAGATTTCTCGACCTTGAGCTTGAAGGAATATTCTCATTTTAACTTTCTAGAATGAGTAATTATCTCCACAAAAGAGTGGAGGCCGACTGCTAGATTGACCTTCACCAAACGAAGCTAAAATGTTAGCCATAAGATCTTAACTCAAAAGATAGTTAGTCTTATAATAGAGCTCTTAGCTCTGATACCAATTGTTGCCCAGATGACTAACACAAGAGCGGGGTGAATTGAGTTGTATTAAAAAAAATAACAATTATAAATCAAATATATAATATAAAAAATAAACAAAATATGAAATAACAATAAATATAAAGAGTAAGGGTAAGAGAGAAGCAAACTCAGTATGTTAACGAGGTTCGGCCCCACTGCCTACGTCCTCGCCTCAAGCTACCCCTTGAGGATTCCAAAATTTACTATTCAACCTCCTTCAGGTAGAGATAGAAACCTATTACACCTTTGAACAACACCGCTACAAAGGATCCGTGTAGAACACCCTCTACACTTGCAATCACCTTACACGTGGTGATTCAACTATTCCCCGTGTAGAATACTTTCTACACACACAAGGGTTATACACACCCTTTTTCTGATGCAAGAGCTGATAGTGGGTAGGTTATCAGAAAACACTCCTCAATGAGTGAAATAAGAACAATACAGCGCAAACTATATCTCTCAAAATGAACAAGGATTAAGGCTCAATGCTTAGAGAAGAGAGAATGAAAGCTTTGAATGAATGTTGTATGCTCTTGGTGTTGTGAATGTGAAACTCTCAAATGATCTATTTATAGGCACATGAGACTTCATATTCAAATTTAAAAAGATTCACTTGTCAAAGACAACATCATTCACTTTTTCAAAAAATTCAAATAAAAGGTTCTTCTTTTTCAATTGTCAAAGACAACATCATTCACTTTTTCAAAAAAAATAAAACCTAATCTTTTACTTTTGGCATATGACAAAATGAGCACACTTTCCTTTTCAAAAAATTCAAACCTAATATTTTACTTTTTGCATATGACAAAATGAGCACACTTTACTTTTCAAATTTTTCAAACAAAATCATCTACCTTTTGTATAAGTCTAAAAAAACATTAATCACTTTTGAAAATATTCAAATAAAACATGCACATGTGAAAGATGACAATCAATCATCTTTAATATTTTCAAAGTTCAACCCTTTAATCAAAGCATGCACATGCAAAAGATGACAATCAATCATCTTTTAAAATTTTCAAATTTAATTTTCAAAAATATTCATGCACATGTGGAAAATGTATTTTAATGCTTTATGATAAAATATTAATTTTGAGCATTAATCCTAATTTCGAATTTTAAGAGATTTACAATATTACTCTATGACTTTAATGTGAACTTGTTTCCTTCTTGCTCATGCTTGGTTCTTTGATGTGCTTGATTCCATTGTGTGAACAACTTGAACTTGAAACTCCTTTATTCTTTGAATTCATTTGTTATCATCAAAATCCATGTGTAGATTTATAATCACATGAAACTTGAAACCTTGGGTTCAACACATTTGATTTCTCACCATTTGCAGGTCTATTCGTGAGCCTCCATGCTTGTCTATCTCTCTGTCTTTCCCTTGGTATTTTCACATTCTATGCTTGTAAAAAATCTCCTTGCATTTTTCATTTGTTTTTCCCCCTACCTGTGCCCTATTTTCTTCCCCAAATCCATGTGCCATGCATTCATTTGTGCCATGTTTTTAGCCCCAAAACCATGAGCTTCGTTCTGGTTTTGCTTGGTTATTTTTTCTCTCTTGTTGTGTGCCATTTCTAGCCACCATCCATGTCCATTCATCTCTTGTAAGTCAGCCCGGCCTTCCCTCAAATCTTCATATTGTATTTCTTTGATTTCAAGAACCATTTTTAGTCTCAAACCGTGCTTGTTGGTGATTTTATTTTCAGTTCGCTTTTGGCGTTAACTGGGTGCTTGCGCGCTTTTATCTTCCAGACTTTTTTCCGTTCGTTGTTGTAAGTAATTTCCCAAAGTATTTATTGAGATTTAAATATATTTTTAGACTAACACATTTTCTGCAGCCTGATTAGCTGTGACTAGCCTTGGGTTTGAAAAGTGTTGGGAAATTTATTGTGATTATTGTCGGATGTGGGTTTTGGCCGGTGTTGGCTTGTAGATTTGTACACTTGGATTTGTGATTAGTGTATTTTATCTAATGGGTGAAGTGCCATGACATCAAATATAATGTTTGCATGCATTTTCATGTGTCATGTTTGAAAACTGAGTTTTTTGTGTTAAGAAAGGATTTTGGATGCTTGTGTAATGAATGGATTGAAATGAACAAAAGAAAGGAAAAAAGAACTGTAGGGATGGTGGTAAGTCCCGCCTGTGATTCTCGCATATGATTCCCACCTACAGTGTAAGCTGTAGGGATGGTGGTAAGTCATGCCTGTGATTCTCGCCTACAGTGCTAGTAGTAGGGATAGTGGTAAGTCCCATCTATAATTCCTGCCTATAGTGACTAAATGAATGGTTATGTTGCCCCATTTTTTGGGAAAATGGATGCGAGGACCATTTTTGTGATTAAATGGATACGAGGACTATTTTTGGAAAAATGGTAGATTTATGTTTGGGCCATTTTCTGAAAAAATGGCAGAAAGTATTTAATATCGTGTTTTGGGCCAAATGAGATTTTTGGCATACGTTGGAGAAATGATTATTTTCAAGAAAAATAATGATTTTGTTTCTTGCATGTTTTATCATGAGGATGCATTCATGTTGGCTGTATTAATATGTTTTTAATCTCTTGAAATGTTTGATTGGTTACTTACTAAGATTCACAATTTTACGTGGTACTCCTACCTTACAACTCTATTTTATGGAATTGTAGATTTTGTTGCAGAATATAACATTGAGCCTAAGGGATCAGCTCCACTGGAGGAGTGACTTAGGGTCGCTTGTTGGATATGGGATTATTTTCCCTTTTGTCTATATATTTTGGCTTTGCATTATATTTTGCTGGATAACTGTATAATCTCTTTAAGGATCTTCATTGTTGTGATTCTGTAGATAAAAATTTTGGTACATAGTTGACTATCTCTTATTTATCCACTACGATACTTGTTGTACACTTTTTGAAGGTACACACACTTAGTACTTGTCGATTGGGGCGTGTGACCTGTTCTATCATCATCCTGGTATCACGATTGTCACTTTTTCATATTTGGGAGTCTGGGGTGCCACATCTCCCTTTTATACTCTATTCTAAAATCATAGCTCATCAATTTTAAAATCAATTTTTATTGTGTTTCAGTGCCTACTTCCTGCCCTAAGAAATATTTAAGTGCTTGTTGGTCAATTTTGACTTTGAAAGTTTGATCTAGTGAGTAAGGTCTCAACTTGCTCACTGTAGAAACCAATGCCAACAACTCTTCTCATATGTTGATAGCATTAAAGACTTTCTCTTGAAAGTCTTCATGGAAGACGCTATAAATTGGTCCTCCTGCATAAGCACATCTCCCAATCATCTCTTAGATGCATCACACGCCATTTCAAAACCCTTAGAAAGTAAGGCACCCACAAGATAGGAAGTACAGGCTGATTAATAGCTTTCTTCAACTCTAGGAAGGCTTTTGTAGCTTCTTCAGATTAAGATAAATTCTTCTTCAATAGCATAGTTAATCGAGCTATTATTGTTCCATAATGCCTTACAAACTTTATGTACTATCATGTGAGACCTAAGAAACAACTCAAGGACTTCAAAGTATTATGAATATGCCATTCTAGCTGTGACGCCCCTAACTCCCATGTACAGACATGCAGAATTCGAGACATTAGTATGATGACAACATTGGCTACACACTCCAACGATAAGTGCTATGTGTGTACACATGCAACACGTGTAAGATAAGACGCATTAGAGAAGTTATAGTCAATCAACTAAGTACCAGCATTTTAAATACAGATTCACTTAAATGCAAGCATTCAGTTTTCCAGTGAAAACATAAATAAACTAACATAAAATATCCAAAGGCAGGAAACAAATCCCATCCACAAGAAAATGATCCCCAATCACTTCTCTGGCGAAGACGCATTTGCAAGCTCTACCTCTCGATTTGCATCAAAATCTACGGTACCATTAAATGATATTGCAGGGTATCGAATACTGTTAGATTGTAAATTTTAGAAAGTAACAACCCAAACAACCCAAGAGATAAACATGCATTAATGCAACCAACAAATATGTGTGCATATGATGAAATATGCATGATGCCCAAAATATCATTTTTCCCGAAAATGATTATTTTCCAATATACGCCAAAATCCCATTATGCCCAAAACATTCCATTTAAGAATTTCCTGCCATTGTCCTAGAAAATGACCTAGTTTAAAATCCACCATTTTCCCAAAAAATGATCCACATATATCCATTTATCTAAACTGAAATTTTTCCAGAAAATGGCAGATTATCCAATTTTATCATATGCACCATGATCTTTCCTAGGGACTATCCGCACACCCTGGCTCTCTTCGTCACACCTTTGTAATGACCGTACATGTAACTTCATAATGAGAATTACCCAGTTCTACGCCCAGCGCGTTTGTGGCCAACCATCCTCTAGCCCCTGCCAGTAGAGGGGCCACAGAGTCGACACGAGAGCATTACTATCCTGTCAGAGGATGTCACTCAGTATATTATGCTCCCTAGTGACCAGAAGAGCTCCATCGAGATAATACCCCATCTCGGCTTGGGGTCGTGTTACACACGCACCCAAAAACTATTTCTCACATGAAAACTCAGTTTTCAAATTTACACATGACAATGCATGCAATTATGTGAAAATCTAGTTTTCATTTACAAACATGAACATGTGTCCAATTATGAAATGTATATGACACGATACAAATATTCAACAGCCTCCAAATCTAAGCACAATCCAATCACACAAACAAGTCTATCCTCTAATCCAACCAACCCCTAAACTCCTCGGACTCAGTTTTGTGCAACCAACCAAATCACAATAAATATGAGTTAGTGCAAATATATATTTAAATCTTTAAAAGTTATTTAAAATGTTACTTATAGTACTAAAATATAATTTTCGGAGGATCAAGAAGGTGTAAAAAGCTGGCGAACCAGCAAAGTAATAGTGCAATTTAGGCTAAGGTCGTGGGTTTCAAAATACCCAATTTTGAACAAGGACAAACGAAGACTTGGGATGGCTAGGGAAGGGCTTAGCGGTATTGGTGAAACTAATGGTAGTGGTAGTTGGTTGTGGGTGGCAGCGTAGGTAGCAATTGGAGGTCAGAAAGCTCAAATCAGAAAATGCAATGGATGGGCTTTACCGATGGCGGATCAGAGTTGGGTAAGGATGAGTTAGGTAGCTGGGAGGCCAACGGTGAAGTGGTGAAAATGTGGTAGCCAAAGGTGGCGTGACAGTGGCGCTGGAGTGAAAAAGGGCCTTGAATTCCAGCTATGCATGGAAGCTAATGGTGGCACAAAATGGGCTGAGATTGGAAGGGTGAGGTCGCCGACCAGAGAGGAAGAGATTGGGTTGGGTGGTGTCACTCAAGGACGGTGCACGACGGCACTGTGGGTAGACGACGAATTTGATGGGAGAAGGGGAGGGGCTTATTGCGCGGGGGGGGGGGGGGGGAAAGAAGTAGAGGAAAAGAATGAGAAAAAGAAAAGAGAAGAAGGAAAAGAAAAGGAGGGAAAAAGAAAAAGGGAAAAACAAAAGATGAAAGAAAGAAATGAGCTCTAGTCCTCACAACTCGAGTCACAAGATTGATCTAACGAAAATAATTTCAAAACAATAAGTTGAATAAAAATAATTTAAACTCAGTGACTAGATAAAATAAAGTAATAATAAAAAGCTCACAACGTAATAAATTTTAAAGCCCAAAAATAAAATAATTTAAATTAAAGAGCAATTTAAATATGAAATAATAATTAATATTAAGAAAGTACATTAAAATAAATTTCACAAATTAAAAATCATAAAAGTAAACCAACCAAAAACACGTTAAATTCAAAACAAGAGAACCAATCTTTAAATTGAATAAAATAATCATTCAATTAAAATACACTAAAATACGAGGTATCACACTAGCATTGAAGAAATATTTTCTAGATCTACCCTTTCCTCCTCACAAGAAATAATATGGCCCAACTAATCAACTTCCTTCACTCCAAACCTAGGTTTTGAAATCTTAGGATACAAACTATAATGTTGTAAGATTGTTCGTACTGATCTCGGATGGATTACATGAGTAGAAAAATTTTGGCCACAAACCAAAATGTTATAATAAATAAATAAATAAATAAAGACTTCCTTAGAAAGGATTTGAATATCTCATTCATCAACCATTGGAAAGTAGTAGGTGCATTTGTAATTTCAAATGGCATCACCAAGAATTCATAGTGGCCTTCCTGAGTTATAAATGCTATTTTGGAGATGTCTTACTCTCTCACCCTGATTTGATGATAGCCTAACCTTAAATCAAGCTTGGAAAAAACCTTAGCACCAAAGAGCTCATCAAGTAATTCATCAATGAAAAATATGAGAAATTTGTCTTTGATGATTTATTGATTCAAAGCTCTACAGTCCACAGACATTTTCCAGCTTCCATCAACCTTCTTGACTATAAAATTGGTGAAGAGAATGGACTTCAGCTTGGCCTTATAACCCCAGTCTTCAACAATGCTTGTACAATCTTCTCAATCTTGATTTTCTGATATTGAGATTGTCTATATGGTCTAATTGACACAAGAGCAGTGCCTTCTTACAATACATTCTGGTGGTTAAATGATCTTGGTGGTGGTAGTTCTACTGGTTCCTAAAAAACTCCTGGAAACTCCTAAAGCACCTTTGCCACTTTAGTCTACACTTCATCAACTTTCTAACTATTGTAAGTTGCTATGAACTCTACAAACCATGCTTGTTTCCTTGCAAATGAAGATTTTAAATGTTTTCCAGCGGCTTCACTAATATATTTTCAGAGTTAAGGCCCTTTAGAGTTAGATTACTTTCTGGATGATCAATCCATAACCATTTTTTCAGGTATATACACTTGGGACATGTTTATTACAAGAAATCAAAATGCACTATCTATAATATGTATAAAACACAACAATCACTACGTAAAACACATCATTACATCGGTTCGTTTGACATGAAATGCACCATTTCATTTAAACCCAAAACGCCCTGTTTCATCTTCTCCACTTTCCTCCTTTCCAGCATTAATACAATTGCTCGCATCATGACAATCCCTAAATAGAGCCTCAAGACTGTTAAGCCGTTACTTACATAATTTGATATCTTGCTTGACCTAGACTCGAGTAAGAGTCAATTCAATGTCGCATTAGACTCCTTTTCCCTCCACTATTGTGCAAGTCTCTTCCATTTCTAAGTCCTTATCTTTTCTGCTTCTTGATACATTTGGTCACAAGTATTGCTACATGCATGTCTCGATCGATCATCTTCTAATTAAGATGACAATAATCTAACAAAACACCACATCTAATCTTTTATACTATAATAGTACTAACCTTTCAAAATATGTGACATCCCTCATTTCCTTGTATTTTTAATTAGTTATTTTACTAATTATTTTATTGGTTCATTTATTTCAAATTGATTATTATTATTATAGTATTTTATCGTTATTACTGCTTAAGTTGTGCAATTTATTTTAATGTACTTTTCTTGTTATTAATAACTATCTATTATTTAGTGGCTCTTAATTTCAAATTATTTTTATTGTTGTATTTACTATTTTATTTTACTTGGTTACTATGTTTTTAAGTTAAACAGTTGTTTTAATCCTCTCTATTGGATTAGCTTTAAGATCCTAATACGAAGGGCCTGGATCTAATTTCTTTTCATTTTTCATTTTTCCTTTTTTCTTTTTTTCCTTTTTCTTTTTCATTTCTTCCTTCTTCCCTTTCTCTCTCCCCTTTTTCCCCCAACTCGTGCAATCTCCCTCTCTTCTTCTCCACATTGCATCTAGCTCAACCCAGCCCAGCCATCGTGCACCACCGGTTGTCACCGCCCACCTAGCCGACCTCCCCTCATACTGGCCACCACCAACCCACCGGACCCAACTTCCATGTCACCGTCGTCCTCTCCTACGCACACATCAAAGCCCACTGATTTTCTCCACCCTAGTGCCACTTCCATGCCACCACATGCTGCCAGCCACTCACCCCTTCATCGGTTACCCTCCAACCACTTAACCCAACCACCCTCAATCCCGATCTACACCTCACCAAGCCACTCTCTCTCTCTCTCTCTCTCTCTCTCTCTCTCTCTCTCTCTCTCTCTCTCTCTATCTCTCTCTCTCTCATTTCACTTCTTTGGCCCATTTCTACCTCCCATGGCTACCAGTCACCACCATCCACTCTGCTGATCACCATAAGCTCTTCCATGCCCAGTCCAAGCTCCTCCTTAGCTCCCATTCAATTTCCCCTATTTTAGACCCAAAGCCAACCCTTGTAAAATCACTATCTGTCGTTGCTCTTCCACTTTTGGCATCATCCTTGATCTTCCAGATTTTCATCCCATTGTTGTAAGTAATTTTTTGAAGAATTTATTGAGATTTTCATTCCATTGTTGTAAGTAGTTTTCATTCCATTTTTACACTAACAACTTGTTTTCCACAGTCTGATTGGTTGTGACAGGCCTTGGGTTTGAGAAGTGTAGGAAAATTTATTGTGGTTGCTGTCGAATGTGGATTTTGGGCCAAATTGAAGGATGAGATTATTTGTGAAGTTGGACAGTGATTGGGTATTTTATCTATTAAGTATTGTGTCATGACATTCATTATACTATTGCATGCATTTTCATGTGTCATGAATGAAAACTGAGTTTTTGCGTTGAGAAATGATTTTTGGACGCGAGCGTATCACAACATCAAGCTGAGATGGGGCGTTATCTCAGTGGAACTCCTCTAGTCACTCGGAAGCGGATAAAGCTAAGTGATATCCCTTGAGTTGTCGATTGGCAACAACGACATTGGAGAAGATGGTAAAGTTCTCGTGCCAACTTTGTGGCTCCTTCGCTGGCGAGGGCGAGAGGATGCTTGGTCACAAATGCATTGGGCGCAGAGCTAGGCATTGCTAGTTATAAAGTCACACGCAAGGTCATTACACGTGGTGTGATGAAGGGAGCCAAGGTGTGCAGATGGTCCCTATGGGAGGCCAGGTGCATGCATAATTAAATGCATATGTGGACCATTTTCTAGGAAAATGATGGATTTATAATTGGGCTGTTTTGTGGGAAAATGGTGGTTGGTATTTTAATGGACGTGTTTTTGGCCAAATGAGATTTTTGGCTTGCATTGGAAAATGGTCATTTTTTTAAAAAAATGTTGGTTTTGGTCTCATGCATATTTCATCATATGCACACATACCTCATGCCTGTATTAATGTATTTTCATCTCTTAGATTGTTTTGGTTGGTTACTTATTGAGATCCATAGTCTCACTATCACAATCCTATTCTACGGTTCCGTTTTATGGAATCGTAGATTTTGATGCAGCGGAGGACGTTGATGCAGCGGAGGACATTGAGCTTTAGGCTTCAGCTTTGCCGAAGGAGTGACTCGTGGTCACTTTTGGATCATGGGATTTGTTTCCCTTTTCCTTGACTATGTAATTTTGGCTTTTACTTTATTTTACTAGATAACTGTATAACCTTTTTGAAAGGCTTCTATTTTGGTGAATCAATATTTAAAATTCTGATACTTAGTTGATTTTATTTTCTTTATCCGTTGCGATATTTACTATACACTTTATGTATGTACATACACTTAAGACTTATCGTTTGGGGTGCGTGATCCATGTTGTCATCATCATGATGTCACGATTCCCATCTTTTTGTACGTGGGAGTTTGGGTAATCACAAAATATGTGTCGGTTTTTAGGAATAAGGAAGCAATGATCGGAAGAAAACATGCAAATAGTGGTCACATATATAAGTAGATAGCAGGACTTACACCCTCACTACAACAGCGACAATCTCATTAGATATCCCTTGCCGAGTGTTGCTTGCAAGACTCCAACATGTTTAGCTTTAACCATGCATGTTATTTTTACCTTCTAATGATATAGTTGCAATTAGCGGCATAGGCAACAAGGAGTTTCAACTCCGTTTTGATATCGATGTACCCATTCTTATCTTGATCAGCATGACGAAATCCATCCTTAGCTCTAAACCAAGGCCAACGTGATCCTAGTTCTTGGAAAGCCGCCTGCACCTCCGACCTCGAAAGTTTGCCATCTTTGTTGTCATCATGCTTCTCGAAAATGGCCTTTAACTCCGCTTCAGTGCAGGGGACTTGATCACCCTTGTCTTTGCCATGCGTAAACTCTTCCCTAGTGTGGGCCAACCTACCCATTTTCTATGGGACCACGAAGTCTTGTAGCGACTCTTGGGTGATGATGTTAAAGGATTACTTGCTCTTGTCGAGGTTAAAATTAACACTTCCCTGCTATATATAGAGTGCTAGCTGCACTCTTTATTTATTTTTCTTTAAATTATGCTTCTCAATATGCAAGTTTTCCTACTGAAAATATGATCAGGAGATTCTGCAGCCAAGATAAGTTGATAATATATCTATAAATTATTCGATGAGATAGGAATTTTGATTGTCTTCTTTTCTTCCAACTTTTTGGTCATTATTCATGGGAGTCCTTTTCCTTGGATGCCTATTCCAGTCAGATTCTTGGATACAAGTGGCCGACCCAAATCAGGTGAGTGATTATATTCTTCACTTGATGCCCCTAATTTAGATTTGAGAGACTATTGTGATCACCACTTCATTGCTTGATAGATTCTTACAATTGAAGATTAGGTTTGGATTGAAATATGAGAATTTTTAGTTTTAGATGAAAGTTTAAAATATTATTTTTTAATATTTTATTATTTTAATATTTGAAAAAATTGAATTGTTTATTATATTTTGTATGTGAATTTGAAAAAGTTGTAATGATGAGATGATAATTTTTATGTTTCATCCCACTTGTCAAACCAGGTGTCTCGAGAGAACCTCATCGCTCGTGAGCCAGTGAGAATCCATATAACTTTCAAGGGTCGGGAATAATAGCTAATTAGATGTCGAGTACTTATACTATATACTAGATTCTTATCTCACTTCTATCATATGGTTCTGATGTTCTATTTTCTATCAACCATTAAAATCAACTCTTTTTATAAAAACAAAACTAAAACTCAATATTTAGTTGGTTGCTAAAACAAAGTCTTTATAATAAGATAGCGATGGGACGAGATTGTAATATACATCAGTTTTCGTTGTATTAAATATAAAGCATGCAAATAAAAAATCTGGAATCTACTTTAATAAAAATATATATATTCTTACAATTATGGCCGGGTCACATGCAATTATTTTAATTAAAGAGAGTACTAAAAAAGATTTACATACTTTAAAACTATGACTAGACTCGTTTTAAAACTATATATAACTCCTCACGATCAAAGGGGCATCGGGCTTTTTTTTTGTTGTTGGTAAATTTAGATGTTTTTACTTTAAGGTTTTTTTAATATCTTTTCCTTTTTACTATGATGACACATGACGTATTTTTATTGCAAAGATATGGCAAATTATGTGTCACAAGGCAATGGCTCCGTTAGTTAGTGGGTATGACATTTATATGACATAGACTATTTTAATATGTACTCTAATACTAACCTAAATTAATTTATGAACTGGCTTACTTAAAGGCAAGAAATACAGACTAAAAAACTAAATAAAATTCTTTAGACCCTCATTAGAACAACTTCAAAATAGCAATATTCTAAAAATAACTTACGAATTGCATGCCTTATTTATGGCTAGCTAAGTGAAAGCAATAGTACTATATAATCTGTGTTGAGCTCACAATTTTAGTTACATGCATGCTTCCTCCTTCTGATCTTGATACTAGGCATATATACCTGATGAAAAATTCTACTCAACAGTCCTACACTACACACCTGCTAAGGAAAAAATAAAATAAAAGAATTCTTCTACCCATGAGCAGATATGTGATTTAGGGGTCAAACCAATTGCCTCTAATTTAGCCCCATAAAGCTAAAAATCAATCGAAGAGATAAGGATAATTAAGAAGAGATAAGGGAATTTGAATCAGACTCTTAAAAGAAAAATGCTTCATAAGATAAGTTGGATTCAATTACTCAAAGGAAATAAATTTCTATATAAAGAGGAGATCCCCACAAATCTTACTGGCTCTCCATAGAAGCACCTTATGTAACAGCCCGCTAGAAATTCAATTGTGAAATTTCTATTAATTTTAGAAACCTCGTGAAAATCCCATAAGTTTTCACGAATCCATGAATCGTATAGGCTTTTGTCTAACTACATAGTTAGTGTTATTATTTATTATGATATCAGAAGTGTGTTTTTGATTATCGGAGATAGTTAGAAGTGTCAAAATGTATTATGGTTTGTGCCATTAGACTCAGAGGGTTATTTAAAGTCTTATAGCGCAATAACATTTTTTCATCTTTTCGGACAAAACGTCTGTTCAAAACTGTAGATATTATTAGATAAAAAGAAATATCTTGAGGTAATTTTCGTAAATATTATTGGGTAAAAATATTTTGAGTTGATTTTTATAGATATTATTAGATAAAAATATCTTAAGTTGATTTTTTTGTAGATATTATTGGATAGAATATTATGAGATAATCTTTTATAGATATTTTGGGTATGAGAAAACTACACTCAACTCTCAACTCCAGCCTTATCATCTTGCTTATCTCATCCATAAGTAGCTCCAGCCATCACCTACAAACTTATCTTCATTTACACGTTCTTTTAAAAGAATATCAAATACTTTCTCTCGGACAGCTTTTAGGAGTTCTTTTGCACGCCCATTTCGAAGCTTTTGTAAGTATTTTATCATAAAATATCCTTCATATAAGTTGTTCCTTTTTGAGTCTAGTTTACATGGATATATTAGTTTCCCCATTTGAAGATCATTTGGTCAGTCAAATATTATATAAACTATAGAAAGGTCATTATGGGAGATAAACTGGAGAATATGTTATAGTTTGGAGTTTTTGACCAAGCTAATGGATAGATATTGGTCCGAAATTTTTATGGAGTATTGTTAACATGTATATGTGACTATTGGTTGAGTATTTTTGCATGATTAAAGGTTTTGATGAAAGATTTTCTTAGATTTAGAAACTTAGAAACTGGAAGAAGAAAAATAGTTTCTGTTTTGAGAAAGTTTAACTCTTTGGTGGCCTAAACCAATTCTAATGACTTTAATAATTTTATTGAAGGATCCTAAGCATCTTATATACATGTTATATTATTATTTTGAAGATATTTGATGTTAATTTCAAAGATATGAAATTTTATGTAAAGAGATATTCAGATAAGCTAAAGTGTGGATATTCTTGGCTAAATTTATGTTTTGGTTAATTTCTAACCATGTGATCTTGAACTAGAAGCTTATATATGTTTTAGGACATCTTTTTAAACCATGTGATGGTTTGGTTTGAAGATCATATATTTATAAGTCATAAATCAAGAGATTTATCAAAACTAGTTGAGGAAAAAGTTTCTGTTTTTGGACTAAGTGTAAAACCAAAAACTCCAAATGTTATTTTGTGATTTTGGTGACTTTAGTTTGATGATTTAAATCATGGTTGATGTTAGGATGATATTATGAATATGTTAGAAGTAAGATTTGATTTTTGAAATTCTTGGAGATGTTTTGATTTAAGGTCAAAACTTGTGATTCAAGTGCTTGGATCTTTTTACAAAAAAGTTTGGTGTTAATTATTAGTTTTTTTTAAATGGATGTTTTAAGTATGATTTTGAGCTTAGAATTGGAAAATGTTTGTTGCAAAATTTTGGTTTAAGCATGAGTTTTGAAGTTGGAAGGAATTGCAACAAAAATCAAGGGAAATGGCCTATGGATGTTTCGGCCATAGTGTGTTCTTCATAGTTGTGTTTTGTTTTAAATTTTTCTGAGTTGATATTTAAGTTTAGGACAAAATTTACATGAGGAATGTAAATTTTGAAAACTTTTGGAGTTAGTATGCAAAATGCTTAAGTTATGGGTAAAACGGTCATTTTCCCACATGTAGAGAGTAAAATGGAAATTTTACTCTTTAAGTTAGTATTTTCCATATTTCAAATAATTAGTGATTTAGTTTTAACTTTTAGAATCACTAATTACGGTTCCTTGTGATCGCACTTGAAGTTTTATAAGAAACGCGGAGATCGAGGTAAGTTAGCTTTTAACTTACTTGCAGTCTAATGTGTATGTGTGCTAAGTAAAGGAACTACAGTGTATGTATGTATGTTATCATATATGTCATGCCATGCCAAGTTATCACGTAATTGTCTATTATACAGAATTTATTCTGTCATCAATTTTTATCTGTTACATAATATATTCTGTCATGTATTACTATACATTACAAGTATGTCATGTTAAATATGTTGTCTATTATATATTATGTCATGTTACGAAATGTTTCTATCTCAAGTTATGTTCAAATCACGTTATGTTACGTCAGGGCTCCAGTCCTTTCGTTTTCCAGTCACGTTTCATCTTGAGTACATTCAGTTTGTGTAGAATACATGGGGCCACAACAACTGTGGAATATGTATTTACACGTAGAATACATTGGGCCACAACAACTGTGGAGTATGTATTTATGCAGTTAAAGAATAAGTTTCCGTAGAATACATGGGGCCACAACAACTGTGGAGTATGTATTTACACGTAGAATACATGGGGCCACAACAACTGTGGAGTATGTATTTACACGTAGAATACATGGGGCCACAACAACTGTGGAGTATGTATTTTTCATGTTAAGTCAAGTTTCAGATCAAGTTCATGTCATGTCAAGTTCAGTTCATGTTTCAATTTAAGTTATGTTAATTATACTATGTTGTACGCCAAGTTATGCTTTAATTACTTATGAATTTGATTATGCATTTATGCTTTTACTGTCATGCATGCATCATTAGCTTGTGTGAAAGTTTTTTGTTAACTTGCTGAGATTTGTAATCAAATCTCACTGTGGTAGTCCCAACTACCATTCCCTCCGAATGGTAGATCTTGTTACAGGACCTGAAGGAGGATCAGGAGCTGACCAACTAGACACAGTCAATTGAACGACGGTGCGTCGTTAATGTTAATATAGTAGTTAAATTACTACTTGTACGATGGACTTGCATCTCCAGTACTTTTGGATCATAACTATTTTGAACTAGTGTTGTGATTTTAGTTGTTCAATAGGTTTTTATGTATGAAGTATGTTTTAAGCATTTGGGATATTTTCAATTTGGTGCATAGTATTGCTAAAGAAAAAAAAAATTATCCGCTGTGAATATTGCATATTGTTAGATGCATGTTAAGAACATTGCATCTTATATGTCATGAACGGGGGCAGGTAACCTTGTGTTGCATGTCTCAACGCTTCAAATTTCCGTTCGATCCCAAACGGAATTTGGGGGCGTCACACCCTACGCCAAACTCCATCACACATAGCGACTTCGAAGGCTCTTCCCTAAATTCCTCCATTGTATTGAGAGATACGTAAAACCATGAAAGATTGTAAAATTACCCATCATAGTGGATTTTACCCACAATCAACCCATAGACGTAGGCATTATACCAAACTATGTAAATCCCTCATGTGTCTTTATTTATTTACTTTTATTTGCTAATTTGTTATTTATTTCATGGACGGAAGTGAAGAACACTTGATCGACGGCCGAATCTTCATCGTGGGCCGGGAATCATTCTTTCCTCATTTTCAATATGTTGTGCAAAATTACACATTAATAGTGATGTAAGACTACTGAGTACAATAACTCAAACATGATTCGCCATGGATCTTTCCCTCAAGCCAGCCAACCTCTTCTAAGGGATGACTCCAACTCTGAATTCCAATTTGGCTCAAGTTTCATCAACATTTGAACTCAACTCGATCTGGTTTCGAACTCCAAAAGTTTTGAGTCCAATCGAGCGGACCAGAGTACTATAGCTCAGTAATTAAACGTGTTCTCAAACCAGTACTCACACACACACACACACAGACAGAGAGAGAGATGCAGGCAATTCTAATTGTGACGAAAAAAAAAAAAAGAGGCTTGTATCGTTTGCCTCCATACTTTATCTATGACATAAAAGTCTGTGACTTAAACTGACAAATAAGGATCACATGTACATATTACAAAATAACAGGAAGTAAAAACCCTCACTACAGCAGCGTTCGAAAACCTCGACTTTCTCTTAGTTTTTCTTGGTATAGTTGCATTTATAGGCATAGTCAACGAGGAGTTCCAACTCCGTTTTAATATCGATGTACCCATTTTTACCTTGATCGGCATGAGCAAACCCATCCTTAGCTCTAAACCAAGGCCAACGTGATCCGAGTTCTTCGAAGGCTGCGATCATCTCTAGCCACGAAAGTTTTCCATCTCCATTGATATCGTTCTTCTTGAAAACATTGGTTAACTCTTCTTTGGTGTAGGAAATTTGCGGAAAGGAAGAAAGCTTAAACGGAAACGGAACCATCTTATAAGGGACCACGACGAAGTCTAGGATCAGAGACTTTAGGGACGTCGTTGCAACCTTAATGCTATCTATATATAGGGTACAGCCAGCTAGCTAGCTAGCCAGCACTCATTTTTTAACTCTACAATTATGGTTCCCAATTATAAAGTTGGAATTATTTTTAAGAGTAAACTTAGCTATAGTTTTAAGGTATGTAAATCTCATATACTTTATTTAAAAAAATTTGGAGTTTACAATTAAAATAAATAATTTTTTACGTGGATCTATAATTTTTTATGTGGGTCTAATATTTATCTACTTTTTTTAAAATGAATATGCATAACTTACACGTTTTAAGCTAGACTGCAAGTATATTTTCTCTATTCGTAATTAATGAAGCGATATAATTATATTGATTGGTTTTTGAATCATATAGAACAGTTCTAAAAGAGTTGTAGATGTATCGATCATCACCCGAGTATAATTTCATAACTCCAAATAAAGGAGGATCATATATATATATATATATATATATATGTAGCAGTAAAGACAAGATAAGTGATAATATTATGTACAAATTATTAGGTGAGATAGGAATTAGTCTTCTCTTTTCTTTCAACTTTTTGGTCATTCAAGGGAGTCTTTATGTTGGATGCGTATTCCAATCTGATTTTTTGATTCGAACGCAACCTTCATTGATCAATTATTTGGTATAAAGTGTGTGCCAAAGATAAGAATCTCCTAGCAAGAATAATTATCCATCCCCAAATATTTTTTTCACAATTAACGACTGAAATAGTCTGATGTTTTATATATTGTGGTTGTCAATTGTGACGAATAGATTGATTGATAGATTCCAACATTCGAACAGGATTTATTTGTTTGGAGAGAACCTTGTTCGATCGTACGTCCTGAGTCATAGAACATCCAAAGAATTTTTTAGAGTGAGGAACAATATCTAAGAAGTAGATAATGATATAGTGATTGTCACTATACATACATGATGCGTACATGATGGCTACATGAAGCACGAGCTTAAGTTTTACAGCAGACTAGGTTCATTACTAAATTTCAAAAGAAAAATTAAAGTAAATGAAACAACTAATAACTGAAAGATCGACAACACAATTTTTACAATTACCATATGATCTATCTTCTTTTCTTTTCAAAATATGATAGTACTCTAATTTTATTGATAAGAGGTCACTTATGGTAAAAAAATACAATTTACGTGAGCTGAAGGAGCTAATTAGCTGAGGGAGCTAATTAGCTACAAGAGAATGAGTTTTTTGGGACAAAAAATTTCCTCCCGAAAGACCAACATTTTGTCCCAAAAGGCCTGTCTTGAAAAGTATTTGGAGATGAAATTTTTTTCGTCTCAAAAAGGTAATTTTAGGGACAAAATGTGGCCAACCTGTTCCAACGCAAATTTTTTTGGGGATGAAACAATTTCATCCCAATATATTGTTCAAACACAAAAAAATATGATAGAATTGTTGGGTATCTATTCGGACGTCATGAAAATTTAATTCAAACAAGATGAATCTGTTTGATCATCTTCGAATGAAGATACTGTTTGAATGCTTTACTTTTGTTTGAACAACATTTGTTTGAACAAAAACAATCTGTTCTAACTTGCTTGGGGAACATTCATATTTAAGAACTTGTTTGAACGTTAAGTTCAACAATCCTTGTTTGAACGAATAAATTGTTATTCAAATGATACCAAATTTGTTCGAATATAAAAGTATGTGTTTGAATGTCAAAATGGTGTGCTCAAACGTCTTATTAATTCTATTTGAACTAAAGTAATGATTTTTAATTTCATTATAATGGTTTTCGGTTTCTCGTACGAACGTATGTGAAATGTGTTCAAATAGTGATGAATAGTCATTTCTTGTTCGAACTAAATATATTAGGTTTAAATGGTAGCCATGATACCGTAAACTCCAAATTTAAAAATAAGGAAATAAGTTCTAAGTAGGTAGTAGCATAAAGTTCTGGGTTAACATCATTAACTACATTTGTTCCAAAATTGTTTGCTCTCAAATCTCCATCTTCTATTCCAATCACACATCTATATCTGTTGCCTGATGTAATTGAGCCTCTAACTCTTATTGCTTGGACCTCAATTGTTTGATCTCAAGCCTTACAGCTTCTAACTCCCGATAGTTGTTATCCAATCGTACTTGGGAAGAAGATGATGTTGAGGTTGGCTTCACGTAATGTCCTATACCCCTCAAATATCCAGAATGGGGTCCAAGAACCAAAGAAAAGATATGTACATCATTAACAGAAGATTCATCAGATGTGACAGTAGTATTTTTCTTGAAGTGAAACCATCATCTCCTACAAACAAAAATAATAATAATAATAATAATAATAATAATAATAATAATAATAATAATAATAATAATAATAATAATTGAAATATCATTAGAGATAGTATAAATATCATAAATATTATTATGTAGAATATTAAACTTATATGATTTGCTTCTCCATCAGGATTGGTCCAAATACCATCACGATTTGTATGAAATTTAACATACAATTAGGTTAGATTACACTCAATAGGACTACCTTGTTCTTGCAAAAGGAAAATTTATTATTTTTTAACTTCAATCAATGTTGACATATTAATATGTAATGAGTAGTATAACGTTACCAATCTTTTTAGAGTCGATAAAAAGATATGGAATCCACATAATAGTATATAATTAAATTTGCTTTATTTTCTTTATTGACAGTACTTTGTTGCTACAAGAAAAGAAACAACATTATATTACATATGTTGTTTCAAATCTAACGTTTAGAATAAAGAAAGATAGTAGCAAAATTACCACATATGCTAGATCTTAAAAAATATCACAAAACTTCTACCACTTGTTTAGTGACATGTTTTGGAAAGGGTTTTGACACACTTTTGTTGCACTATCAAACTTTTGATAGTGTGCACATGACCTCTACCTTTATACCTCTAGAATGCATTACTCATCAACTCATCAACTATTACTCGATCCTCTCATTGGGCAAAATTAAGTTCAAATTCATCCTAAAAATAGTGGGAAATGATTAGTTCATAAATAAACAAATTATAAATTAATAATTTAATAAATTTATTTTATAAATAACGTTCTCACGAGCAATGAGTTTTGATGTGGTTTTTCACATCTTGGGGAACTTTAGTAACATCTCGAGTTCAGTGATGACTTCCAAAAACTATACAGTGTTTAAAGCATATAATATAATTTAGTATTATAATTTTAAAATACTATTACTTAAATCACCGTATAAACCCTTCTAGTTTCACAAACAACATACCTTATTCTGGATCTTGTGATGTTGGCTCACCATCAGTGGCAAGCGAACCAATTCAGGAGTCATTAATGGATGGAGATGGCGAACGAGTTGCTTTGCGTTTGGGAGGCATAGTTATTTTAAACTATTATAAATTATTATTCGCAAAAGAAAAATATTTTTACAACAACGATACTTATACATAAACAGCTATCATTCACTATCAGTTGAGCTCGACAAGTCGTGTCGTACTCTGTATTTTTAATGTATTTTAATTAAATAATTATTATTTTGGGCTTTCTTGTTTTGATTTTTTTATGATTTCTAATAGTGAAATTTAATTCAATGTGTTTTCTTGTTATTAATTATTATTCATTATTTAAATTGCTCTTTATTTTAAATTTTTTTATTGTTGGATTTTACTATTTTATTTTACTTAGTTACTGTGTTTAAATTACTTTATTTAAATTACCATTTTGAAATCTTTTTCATTGGACCGGTTTTGAGACCTAAGATGAAAGGACTAGATCGACTTTCCATTCCTTTTTCTGTTTTTCTTCTTTCTTTTTTCCTTCTTCTCCTTTTTCCTCGAACCCGCATTCAACACCCCTCCCTTTTCTCTCCCCCATTCCATTCAGCCTCCCCTAGCCCCGCCCATTGTCTTCCCCACCTGCTAGTGATCCACCCCGTCTAATCCCAGCCCCTACCTCGCTGCCACCATCCCCCACAAGGTTCATTTTTGCTCCGTCATCGTTGTGGTGCCACCTCTCATTGCCAACTCTTCACTCCACCATCGATGACCCTCTAGCCACCTAACCCAACCACCCTTAGCCCCAATCCACATCCCTCGAAGCCACCCTCTCTCTCTTTTAGATTTCACCCATTTGGCCTCCAATTGCCACCCATGCCGCCACCCACGACCACTAGCCACTACCTTTAACTCCTCCAGCCTTCCTTAGATCTTTCATGCCAAGCTCAAGCCTCCCTTAGCTTCCCCCTCCATTTTCTAGTTTTTATGACCCACGGCCAACCCCTCGAGCCGCTACTTCAACATTTTCGGCATCACCTGTCATCTTGCGTGCCCTTGATCTTCCAAAATTTTAATTCCGCTATTGTAAGTAATTTTTCAAAGAACTTTATGGGATTTAAATATAGTTTTGGCCTAACACATTTTTTTCTGCAGTCTGTTTGGTCGTGTCAGGACTTGTGTCCAAGGAGTGTGAATTTTTGGTCGAATTGGAGGATGAGTATATTTGTGGAGTTTAGCTATGATTGGGTATTTTTATTTGTTGCACATTGTGTCATGACATTCATTACACTGTTGCATGCATTTTCATGTGTTATGAATGAAAACTGGGTTTTCATGTTAAGAAAGGATTTTGGGTACATGTGTATTGAATGTATTGAAAAGAATGAAAGAAAACAAAAAGAATTGTAGGGATGGTGGTAAGCAGTAACGGTAATAAAGTCTCATTTGTGATTCCTGCCTACAGCATAAACTGTAGTAATAGTGGTAAGTAAGGATGGTAGTAAGTCCCGCCTATGATTCCCCACCTACAATGCTCGTAGGGGGGATGGTGGTAAGTCCCGCCTGTAATTCCCGCCTACAATGACTAAATGTATGGATATGTTGGACCATTTTTTGGAAAAATTGGAGTTTATGATTAAATGAATACGAGGATCATTTTTTGAAAAAATGGAGGATTTATGTTTGAGCCATTTTCTAGGAAAATGGCAGATGCTATTTAATGCCGTGTTTTGGGTCAAATGAAATTTTTGGCGTGTGTTGAAAATGAGTCATTTTCAGGAAAAATGATGGTTTGGTCTCATGCATGTTTCAGCACGTGCATGCATACATGTTAGTTTTTTTAATATGTTTTGATCTTGTGGATTGTTTGGTTGGTTACTTATTAAAACTCATAATCTCACGTGGTATTCGCACCATACGGTTCCATTTTATGGAATCATAGATTTTGATGCAGACGATAACGTTGAGCCTAAGGGATCGCTCTGCTAGAGGAGCGACGTGTGGTCACTTTTTGTGCCTTGGGATTTGTTTCCCACTTATGATTATGTATTTTAGTTTTTATTTTATTATGTTAGATAACCGTATAACCTATTTGAGGATTTTATTTCGTTGTACTGTTTTAAAAAATTATGGTACTTAGATGGATGCCCTTTATTTTTCGGCTGTGATTATTTTTAATACACACTTAATTGTGTTTCACACACTCTGAGCACTTATTGTTGGGGTGCGTGACCCGTGTGGTCATCATCCCGGTATCACGATTCATACCAAATCTCACCTGGGGGGTCGTGGGGCCACAAGTCGCCGTCATCCTCACTAGAAACTTTAGTTGACTCATGTTCTTTTGACATGCCACCCTCAATTATTTCTAATTCAACGTCTTCTTTATATAAGGGAACCATGTCATATTGGCTAAGATCAATAAATAAATTCATCCCTGATTCATTTTTTTGATATGCTACTTCATTTGTTGAACAATCAAATTCTTGTTGTTGTCTATCTGCCTCTGGAATGTAATTATATACATTTCTTGGTGCAAACTTATGTACTACTTGCCATGGGTTTCCGTACACTGGATCATCTAAATAAAAAACTTGATTTGCTTGGTAAGCGAGAATGAAGAATCCTTCTGATACCATGTATGATGTGTATTAACACGCACGAAATATTCATCATTACACACTCCAAACCTAGGATTTGAAACATCCCACTAATTACATTTAAACAATAGACCATATGTCCCCTAATGTACTTTAACCCAATGATATCTTCGACAACTCTGTAGAAGTTATTGTTCTCCTCCTTGTGGCTTCCTTTGACTATGACCCCACAATTTTGAGTTTTTCTATATCGTTCTCCGTCGCTAGTGTGAAATCTATCTCCACGCACCAAATATGCTGAGTATTCAATGGCCCGCCTAGATGGACCATGAGCCAAAGCATATGGTTCACTTGAGATCTCTTATGAACTATCATCATATGTAGATACAACCTACATTAAATAGCTAAAAATCTATTCACTGGTAAGAAATTTCATAGGTAATTAGACATTGTTTAGTAATACCATTTGCTCAAACCACGAGACGAACTCTTCTTCGTGCTTCTTTTCTACATTAGTTACACCATTCATTGGAAGTAATTAAATATATCTACTACACATGTTGAAGTTAAAAATTAATTCATATCAATTATACTATCTTCAGGGAATTTTCTTTTATTTTCATATGCATAGATCACTAACCTTAAGTACTTTTCAATCTCAACACAGTTATTCAATACATACCTCGAGCTCTATTAAACTCTCCTCCACATAAGTCATAGCCCCTGTGTGTCAATGGGATGTACGGTTTGAGGAAATGCAAAGAATGATGAATTAACTCCCAAGTTAAGACCTGCATAATTTTGATCCAATCATGTGAATCTAGTATAAACCCCACAAAAATACATAAAATAAAATGTATACCATTCATTATCAATGTATGATTCTGCAATCAAACCTTCTGGATGAACCTTATTCCTAACGGACTGCTTAAATTTTTCTAAAAGCAATTCAATAGGATACATCCATCTATATTTAACCTGGCCAACAATTACAACTTCACGAGGCAGGTGCACAGCCAAGTGAACCATTACATCAAAAAATGATGGTAGATACAAACTCTCTAATTTGCATAATATAACTGCAATGTCAGCTTCCATGTTTACTAATTCATCAACTTTCAAGATTTTACTGCAAATGTCTCTGAAAAATCCCCCTAACTCTATCAAAACTGCACAAATGATTCAGATTTCCATGCACCCCAACTGGCAACAAAAGCTATAAAAATACATTACAATCATGAATTTTAAAACCAATTAGCTTCCAATCATGGGTTCACACGCATCTTGACATGTTTGAAGTATAGCCATCATGGAATTTGATTACCATAAACCACTCACAAAATTTTTTTCTCTCATCATTTGACAGTGTATGCTAACCAATGGGCATATAAGATGACAATATATTATCTCGCAAATGCAACTCCCTCCTTATTCCCAACTCTTTTAAACTTTTACGAGAGTTAGCTGCATCTTTTTTCTTTCCTTCTACTAACATTAGAATGTCCAGTATATTTTCACAAATATTTCTCTCAGTGTGCATAACATCCAGATTATGGCACAATGTCAAACTTGGCCAGTTTGGAAACTCAAAGAATATGCTTTCCTTTTTTCCATTTCAACTTCACTGCTTGTCATTCCTCTTCTGAGCTCTTCCACATTGCCAAATCTATTTTCTGAAACATCCATCAACTATGTAATAATATCTAGCCCAGACAACTCTAGTGGTTATAACCTATGCTCAACCTTTCCATCAAACATCGCTCTATTTGAATTCTATCTATGATTATTGGATAAATATTAGTAGCGGAGTATGGTGCTTGTTCATATAAGCAAGCTACCAATGGACTGTGTGTTAGTCTTAAGTAATAATGGGATAAGGTACATGTGCTTCTGGCGAGACACGTGTACTGAATAGGTTTACCATATGTAATGGGTAATCTATACTGAGCATGGTTACACAATGTTTTAGCCCCAGAGTTGGCTTTAAGTCGTGTAGCGTGTATAGATGGGCATGAAGGTGGTGATGGTTTGAACACGTGACTCTGTCGGTTGGAATCATGCGTTGGAATGTGGTAATAGGAGGATAGGATGAAGGTCTTAGTGTCTTAACCCTAAGGTGAATCACGGAGGTTCACTTTATGGGATAAGACTCCGAAAGTTTTAGTATAGTAAATGGTACATAAGAACCCAGGGATGGATGGAGAGTGTAGTTCTATTTGTAGTATAGTTACTTATACATTAGATAGAGAATGACTTAAGATTATGTGTATGCATTTAGGTTGTCATCTGACACGCACAAGAATGGACTGCATGGAATGAGTATGACATGAAGTCTAGGTAAGTATTACGTTCATACTCTTCTAGAGTTTTCTAAAAGATAAGAAAATGAAAACGACATGCTTTTCTTTATGAAACACGTCATACAAAAGAACGCTAAGTATAAGTTTTCAAATATAAGTACGTAACAGCCCTCCTTGGCAGCCCCTTTTCACGCACCCCAAGTATGTAAGTGTATGCATATGGATGGATGTTATATGTGGTATGTATTGTATATATTTTTACGAAATGAAATGAGAGGCCTCGGCCCTATGCTTTAAATGACACGAAAAAAGTGTTTTAAAATGTTCCTATGAAAGATGATGCTTTAAATAATGCATGAACCGATGTTTTAAATGATGCCATGAAGGATGACATTCAAGCCCATGCTTTCTAAATAAATTTTTCGAATGAACTGAAAGAAAGGATTGAAAGAACTCTAAAGGACTGAAATGAATGGAAAGGACTAAATGTTTAATAAATAAAAATATGTAACGATCATATGAATGGAAGGAAAAGGTACTGAAGGACTGTACTGGGCAGACTACAATGTCAGGAAGTAGTACTGGTAGTGCACCCAATGCTGCACTCTAACGAAATGGATTCCCAACTCATGGCCATAGGCAGAATCAGGTCCAAAAGACCACTAAGCCTAGCACACGGGGCATAAAAGTGTGCTATGACCAATGAAAGTGATAAGAAAGAATATATGTATGTAAGAAAAGATATATGCATGAACAGATGCTTTAAGAAATGAAGGTAGTGAGGCGTGGGGAACTGTTTTATGAAAGAAACCCATTTTTAGAGAAAAACCCCACCTTGCAACATTTTAAAAGGAATTGAATGCCTATGTATGATATGTATGGAGTGATGAATGCATGACTGAAAAACTATATTATTTTATTGTAATGGTATGAAGTAATACTTATGAGTCATCGACTTATTATAGTTTTTAGGTGTGCCCTCCCAAGGACAAGATGAGCATGATGCGTCAGAGCGGACAAAGCCCAAGGGGAATAGCATGAAAGCCTAGGCATGCTATTTTGTATGAGAGACTTTAATTATGAAATTTAATATTTTCCATTATAACCTTTTAAATTAAGAAACAATTTTTATTTATAAACATAGAGTCTTTTGTATTTTGGCACAAGTTTTATTTCTGTTGTAATCTACGTAGTTCCAGTCTATTTTCATAAAATCATTTTCTAAAGGACCCACCACAAGGACTGGCGTTATACCACGTTGTACATATTTCATCACTTTATTACTTTCCACATCAATAGAAATTTCGGCAGCACCTCTCATAGTTCTCCAAGTATACATGTTCACATAGAGGGATTGTGATCCTACGAACAATATACCAGAGGAACAAAAGAGGAAGATATCAAAACTTCATACTAAACGTGTTCAGTAGAAGTAACAAGAATGTGCAATATAGATAATATAACCTCAAACTGTCCACACTGGACAATTCAGGAATTAGTGTACACCTAAATATATACTAATTTCCAGATGGATCTAAGGTTATTTATGCAATGTCACATAATATCGTAATTATTGTTTGCAGTGCGTACAAAAACCACTGCAAACAATATTTCCATGTTGTTTGAATTAATAATGTGAAACAAATATAATAGTGTTATATTATTAAACTAGAGCTTAGATGGAAGAATATGCTCACAAACTACCTGTCTTCTAGACAATGATTGAGAATGATCTTGAAGAAATGTTTAAATTTATGTCTAATTACTTAACTGTCACAAACAATCTAGCCTTGACAACTCTCAAGGCCAGAGAGACTTTGACAGTCAAGCAATTTGATAGACATTTCTTCAAGATAATTTTCAAGATGGGAAACTTGTGAGCATATTTACAATATCTCTCTCTATTTTAACAATATAACACTCTTTTTGTTTGACATTGTTAATTTATATAAAAAATAAAAATTATTAGTTATGGAAAAGAAGTTTCAAATTTTTCAACAGGCAACAAAATATTTTAATTGGAAGTTCCTAAATTATAATTTTAATTATTATTATCCATTCGAGATTTTTTTTTTCCATTCGAGATTATATATATGTTAATTTTTATTATAATTTTTATTATATATATTTTATTGTTATTGATACTTATTTATTTCTTATTATTTATATTATAACTTAGTAGAAGCACCTATTAGTTATAATTAGTTATTATGTCTAAAATGTTTACTAATATCTATATACTTAATTGAGTGAGTTATTTATTTATATAGATAATAAGTATATAGTATATTCTAATTAAACATTTATTTGATCCATTGTTATTTACTCTCTATTTTATATTAAATACAGAGTAATTTATTCCTTCAAACTCTCAATTTATTTGGTGGGTTCAATACATCTTTTTCGAAGAGTATTTTACGTGCTTAATTTATATATATATATATATTTAATAATATTGTGATTTGGAAAGTCACAAGGGTAGGAATATTTAATGTGTTACCACCAAATATAGTTATTATCTATATATTATACTTGCTTTATATAGTTTTAAGTTATTTGCTTATAAGTTGCATAATAGTCATATTCTAATAAAACTAGTATGAATATATAATAATCATATTCTAATTAAACTAGTATGAATATATTATATATACTTATTACATATTAAATATTTATTCCCATATTAAATGTATATTAAATGTTAACAATAATCACAACAATTTCACATATTCACAACATATTTGATAAATATTCACACACAATAATCACAACATACTTAATAAATATTCACACACAAATTCACAATCTATAAACATATTCCCCACATATTCAATAAAAATTCACAAACAATAATCACAATATATAAACATATTCCCAACATATTCAATAAAACAAACAATAATCACAATATATGCATATATTGACATATTCACAACCAAATTGACAATAATATACTAAACAAAGTTTAGAAATATACCTAGCCCAACAAAAAAATGTATCAAATCAAATAGTTGATTACAAGCTTCACCAAATAATCCTTCAAAAAATATACAAACATAATTAGTTCACTTCGAATAAATTTATTAACAAATAACACAAAAAATTTCTAAGTGAAAGTAATCTCACCTTACCCCTCTTCAAGAACAAACCAATTTTTGTGAATTAGCAATTACTTTCTAACTCTCTCTCACTCAAGCTCTCTCACTCTAATCCTCTCTCACGGAATTTCTCTCTCTCTCTCTCTCTCTCTCTCTCTCTCTCTCTCTCTCTCTCTCTCTCTCTCTCAACCTCTCTCTCTCACTCCTTAGGCACACTCTCTCACTCAAGCTCTCTGTTTCACGCACGGGATGAAGGAAAAATGAAATCACTTTTTATCCCATGGGTGATTTCATTTTAAAATATTTCATTTGTTCTAATGTTCGAACGTAAATGTTATACGTTTGAACGTTAACATTTATCGCCCAATTTTCAGATAGAACGTTCGGACATTCAAAAATATATATAATTTTTACGTTCAAACGTAAATAATGTAATGTTCTAATATTATACGAAGGAAATGAGCGGAATTTTTTTTTTGCATTTTTAACGTCCAAACGTAAATACTGTAATGTTTGAACGTTTATTATTATATTTGGGAAAACGAGCGAGAGATTTCCTGCATTTTTCTAATGTCTGAACGTAGATAATGTAACGTTCGAATGTTTATAATAACAGCTGAGGAAATTAGCTGGAATTTTCCCGCATTTTGTTCACGTTCGAACGTTAATAATTTAACGTTCGAACATTGAATAGGAACGTTTATTCATGTTCAAATGTTAAATAGAAATGTTCGGCCGTTTCATATTTTATAACTAATATTATATTGTTAATATATGAATATTAATAAGTTATAACTATTAGTTACATATCTTCTAACTAATATATAATATGTTTTATTAATATATAACATAACATATACATATATTAATATATATATTAATATAATATGTTATAAACAATATATAAATTTGCTGCCTCCCATATGCAAGTTTATAGTATATTACATATATAGTATGTTATATAGTTTATAGTATATTACTTATATAATATACTATATATATTATACTATATATATATAATATACTATATACTATATATATAGTTGGTTTTATATATAATGTGATACCCCGCTTTTACGTGTATTTTTATTAAATGAGTATTTTTATTTTAATTAAAATATTAGTTTTTTTATTTTAAACTTATTTTAAACTTATCGAATTTTAATTGGATTTATTTAGTTGTGAAATTTATTTTAAAGTGCTTTCTTATTATTAAATTATTTTTGTATGTTCAAAATGCTCTTTATTTTAAATTATTTTATTGTTGGACTTTAACTATTTTATTTTATTAATATTGAGTTATACTGCTTTTATTTAGCTTTTATTTATTTTATTGTGTTTTTTATTTTGAAGTAATTTATTGTTGGGTTTTATTATTTTATTTCATTTAGTCACTATGTTTAAATTATTTTGTTTAACTCACCGTTTTAAAATCTATTTTCATTGGATCTGTTTGAGACTCTGAGTTGGAAAAGGCTGGATCTCATTTTCTTTTCATTTCCTTTTTCTTTTTCTCTTTTTCTTTTTCCTTCTCTTTTTTTTCCCCTTCTTTCTTTTTTTCTTCTTTCCCTCCCCAGTTTCTCCCCTGCACCAGTCAACCCCTTCCCCTTCCCCAACCGAAACCCTTCTCTCAGCCCAACGGCGCCACCGTGCAGCCACCTCCTCCATGTCGAGCCCAACCCCACGCCATTCTCTGTCTCTCCATGACACATTGAACCCATGGGTTCTTCAGCCCGTACCTCCGGCGTGGCTAGCTACGCCACTGCACAATTGCCAGCAACCCACCACATTGAGCCCAACTCATCAGTGACCTCCCTCTCAAGCCCCTCACTCTCCATGGCCAGATCGAAAGTCCCTAGCCCATTTCTTCCCCATTCAGTTTTCTCGACCTGCTGTTGCCATCACACCACCACCGGCCACCATCTTTTCACCACTTCACCATGGACCTCCCTACTACCTAACCCACCCTTCCTCAACCTCGATCCGCCACCTTTGAAGCTCAACCACCTCCATTTTTTATTTGGCCATTTTTAACTTCCACCTCCATTTTCACGCTACCCACGGCTAACCACCACTTCCACTAGTTTCACTAACACCTCTAAGCCATTCCCTACCAATTCCAAGTCTTAGTTTGTTTCCATTCAAAAGTAGGTATTTTATGATCCACGACCACAGTGTATTTTACGTTGTTATGTTGCTTTTCCTTCCCCTTTTGCAGCCTATTGATCATTTGAAAATTATTATATAGTACTATAAGTATTTTTCAAGCTTCCTTTTAGATTTAAATATATTATTGCTCTTATAATAAATTGTAACTAGTTGGTTATTTCGGACTGAGTCTGAGGAGTCGGGGGTCGAATGGATTTGAGGATGAAGTTATTCATTTTGGTTCATGTTGAGATTTTTTAGATAATTTGTATCTTGATGTGTGCATTGCAAGAGCATGCATGTTCATGTTTAAAAAGGAAAAATCGGATTTTTCACATAATGGCAAACATGTACGTGTGTTGAATAATGAAAACTGGGTTTTCATGCGTAAATGAATTTTTGGGTGCATGTGTACCATGACCCCACATCGAGATGGGGCATTATCTCAGTGGAGCTCTTCTGGTCACTCAGGAGCGCAATATACTGAGTGACGTCCCCTGGGTTATCGCTGGGTGACAATGGGAGCGGGCGGGATGGTAATGCTCTTGCACTGACTCTGTGGCCTCTCTGCTGGCGGGGGCTAGAGGAACTGGGCATCGATCGTTACAAAGTCACATGCATGGTCGTTATCCATGGCGTGATGAAGGGAGCTAAGGTGTGGGGATGACTCCTAGAGGAGGTCATGGTGCATTCGGTTAAGGAAAAATAGAAATTTATCTGAGACTTGGATTTTGGGTCATTTTCTGGGAAAGTGGTGAGGAAAAGTTTTATAAAGGAAATATCTTGGACAAATGTGATTTTTGGCATGAGTTAGAAAGCAAATATTTTTGAGAAAGATTATATTTTGATCTCATGCATACGGCATCGTGTTTGTGCATATTATTGAGTTTTAATATATTTTTAATTTATGAGTATTTGGATCTTTAGTACTTACCTGCGGCACCGTCTTTGGTACCATAGATTTTGATGCAAAGGTTGAGGAGGAGGAGGCTAAGCCCGAGGAGGCGGCTCCGCCATATTATTATTTTATCAAAATTATTTTACTTGCTTTTATATCATGTAATTTGGTCTTGAAACAATGTTGAAACTTGTAATATTTTGATACACTTGTTATTTTTTCGTACACGTGTTGCACATACACATACTTAGCACTCGGTAATGGGATGCGTGACCTGTGTTGTCATCACCCTAACACCTCGATTTTCATGTGTCCGTATGTGGGATTTGGGGGCGTCACAGATGGTATCAGAGCAGTTCCGCTCTGGTTAAAACCATATGTCCCAGAAAATTTGATCAATTGTGACTAATTTATAGCAACGAAAAGAGTATTAGCAACCAAAATTGGTTGCTAATAGTCTATTCGTTGCTATAAATTAGTCGCAATTGACCATTTTTTTTGTAGTGCTTTTGACTTGGAAGAAGTGGTTTTGGTAGGAATTGAAATGGATTCAATATGATATTATTAAATTCAAGAGATCTTAACTTTGAGTTTTTGGTGAGTCGATTGGAGTCTACAATTGAAGCGGGTTACCCAATGGAATGATGGTAGGCAATGATTGATGTGATTACCTTCAAGAAATAGTTGTGAATTGAGGTCGTATAGGAATTTAAATTTCTCGAGGCTACACTTTACTTTGGAGATCGAGCAGCTGGTTGGGAAAATTATGAACATTGTTATTAATTTGAAAAGATGTTGCTGGGTTGCCACGTGTGATGTATGATAAAATCTTGGAAGTTGAAACTTAGGCTTTGACGGTGGGTAGTGTAACTACATTTATGAGGTAATAAAACATCAGAATCCATGAGTGTTGTACATAGTTTTTCGTGGATTGAAGATTTAAATAGTATAGCCTGCTTGAGGTTTATTTGTGTTGTGCAATTGAAGGAATTAGAAGTTTTAATACTAAAGCTTTTGAGAGTACAAGCAGGTAGGTGAGTTACCAAGAAGGTCTTAATAATGTTTTTGGTGAGTTCAATGATGGTTTGTTTTGGATCTAGTCAACACCAAAATAGATAGCATTTAGAATTTAGGTATTAGCTTTTTGGCATAGCTTGTTGGGTAGAAGTTTATAGTCACTTTTGTTGGTTGGTCGGAATGGATTCGAGCCTTTTAAAAGATGTTCCTTATCTTAGATGAGACGGGTGTATTTTTGGGTGAATTTACTTGTTTTAGTTTGGAGATGTTGAGGTTGTTTAATATTAGTTTTCTTGTGGTGATCATAGATGTATTTAGTAGAACATTGATTTTGATTAAGGCAACGAGAGCCAAATGAGGAGTGAGTAATAATTCGTGGTTTTTGGAGGTATACTATTTTCTATCGAAGTATGGTAAATGATTTTTTTGTTTTCAGGTGTTGAGTTAGCTTGTCCTCAAGGGTGTTAATTTATGAGGACATAGTCTTTTTGCATTTTGGAGAGTTATCAGAGTGCATACGGAAGCATGATTTTAGGAGATAATTAGGTATTTAAATTTTATGCTGATTTTGAGGAATTAGTAGTGACTCGAAATTTTGAGAAGATACTTGTAAATGGAGAGTAATGTTTTGGTTGTACTAGTTATGCTTATTGATGGTTAATTTTGGAAGTGACTACTAGGTTACCAAAGTGTAGTATGCAATGAAGTTTGGAAGATAAAGTATAGGGTTGATTGAGGTTGGCACAGCTTATCGTAGGAAGTTATTATCCATTGAAATTACTTGAGTGTTGTATTAACGTTCTTGTGGAAATGATGATTTCCGATTAAACGGCCACCCTAGGAGTACTAGTCGTGACTTGCAATTGGAGTAATAGTGCGATTATAATGGAATCGCCTATTGGAGTAGATTTGGGAGAGCTTTACTTGTACCTGCATGGGGTTAGTTGATGGTATGTTTTCTCAAATGTGTCCTTTATTGTATCTTATATCCTGCTTGGTGCTGATATTTGACCTCACAAATTTTGA